>NC_138379.1:76827414-76865284 GCF_054177405.1 Leptonychotes weddellii
GGATGGTGGATGAATGATGGATGGTGGATGGATGGATGGATGGATGGATGGATGGATGGATGGTGGATAGATGGATGGGTAGATGGCTGGATGGTAGATGGCTGGTGGGTGGATGGATGGATGGATGGGTGGATGGATGGATGGATGGATGGGTGGATGGTGGATGGATGGATGGATGGATGGTGGATGGATGGACAGGATGGGGAGGGACACCGGGAAGCATAGGAGCTTTCACCTAGCTAGAGGTAGATCCTGTTGGGGCCCTGCCAGTGGGCCCAATTACAGCTAAATACTGCTTTGCTTTCTGATGAAGACAAATGAGCCTCAGCTCCCTCTGCAAAAACAATACCCACCTCACAGGACCTATGTGAGAATGTGTGATAGAAGATGCTGATACATGTAGTGAATGACCTAGCACACAGAGGTAGTGCCTTCCCAGACAGGAAGTAAATGTAAAGGATAGGCAAGTAACTGCAGAGACTCAACAGAAATCAGTCTCCTGACTTCCCACAACCATTGTCCAACCTGGGGCTTTAAGGACTTACCAGAGAATGACTCTCCATCACCCTACCCTCTTCTCCTAGGTTCATTCATTCTTTTTTTCATTCAACCAACCTTGTAGGATGCCTATTATGGCCAGGCCTGGTTCTAGGTACTGGGATTAGGAGAAGAATAAGATTCAGTCCTTAACTTGGATAGACAGACAAATAACTGTGTTTGAGGTCCTGGGATGACATGGAGGACACAGCAGTGTTTCACAAAACGCAGGGAAGCTCTGGGAGGAGGTAGTCATAGAGGTGATATGTGAGCTGGGTATTGCAAGAGGAACAGGGTTTACCAGGTCAAGAAGATTCCAGACAGAGGACATAGCACGTGCAAAGGCTCTAAGGTGTGAAGTTATACGGAGTATCTGGGGGCAACTGAGCAACTAGATATATTTGGGGTATCAGGAGTAGGAATGTGCCCATGCGTCTGAGTGTCTATAAGTAAACGGGAGGAGGAAACAGCAAGGGAGGGGGGTAGGAGATGAAACTGGAAAAGTAGACAGGGTGGAGCCCAGAAGCCCATGGTCAGTCAGGCCAAGTAGACGGTAGAGAGTAAAGCACCACTGGGATGGCGGAGCATGGGTGGGACCAGTCAGATGCAACCGCATTAATTAGGCTCTTGCTTTTCAGGCACAGCACTAGGCTCCTCCATATATAGGAGGCTATCCTTGGCTGACTCTGATGATAAATGAATTTGACGAGGTATTTTCCTCTTTGATTCAGGCAATTATCCCTGGAGAAATGGCCAATTTGGGAGCAATTTTTCCTCTCTGAAGAGCCAGACTGGCTGGCTAACAGCAAGAGCAAGGGGAGGGTTCCCACATGGACACCACCACCACCAACAACAACCACCACCCACAGCCAGAGCTGCGGGGAGCCATGCTTGGAAATCCTTTAGAATGTCCTGGAGATTCGGGAAGAACTTGAGAAGGGATAATGGTGGAGGTCACAGGTCCATAGAGGAAGAAGAAATGGGGGAAATCCCTTAGGCCGGCCGAAGACCGGCAAGTCTGCATTTCTAGTGAACAGGACAGAAAGGCAGGGTGGGTGGTGGCTGCCACCTTGTCGTTCTCAAACCCTCAAACCTTCTCCAGTCCAGCTCACAGCAAGGCCAGGTTCTCCCTCCCCTCCTTTCTCTTCTCTCCCCTCCCTCCCCTTCCCTCCTTCTCAGCTCCCCTCCAGAAAGGTTTATAGAGAAGACTCCAAATAGCCCCCTCTCCTGCAGGCATAGTCACACCAACTGAAAGGAGATTTAATTAGCAAAATCTCGTTAGGCAAACGAAATTATCCGTAAGACAATACTCCTCTGGACAGGGGGTATGATTAAACAAAGCCATTAATTGAGAGAGTCGCTTTGGCAGCTCCCCGGATGCATTCATCTCTGGGCAGGCTCCACTTTGCCTCCTTGGGCCAGAGGAACAGACTCTGCGTCCTCCCCGCCGGCCCTACCCGCTCCCCACTTCATCTCCGCTCTTGCAGAGCCCCTCCAGTTGGGGCTGCAGACCTCGGCATCTCATCAGCGGCGCACTGCTGCAGCCAGATTCCTGCTAAAGTGCCTTGATTGCATAATGTCTATTTGCATAATGTAAATTGCAATCTCCTAGCTCGGGAGGCAGGAATCACAGAACAGCCATTATTTTTTACCACTCCACAAAAATTCTACATTTAGAAAGCAGATTTGCAGCTCAGAAAGCCGTATAAATCTGAATCCGCCAGAAACGCCATTAAATCACACCAATTAAGCCGGACCAACGAAGAGCCCCTGTCACTGTTCTCTGCACACTCAAGGACTCCCCGCCCAGATGGAGGCCATGAGAAACTGGAGGCTATGGTAGTGGGCCTGGGAGCAGGACCTGCAAGAGGCAGGAAATTCTGTCTTATAAACCCTAACACACACACACACACACACACACACACACACACACACCCCGCCCCATCCACCCCAACCGTAGGTCCCATCAAGACCTGGAGCAGAAAGAATGAGAGGCGGGTGGAATGAGTCTGAGTTCTTTCTGAAAGAGAACTACCTCCATGTCAACCTCAGCCCATACTTTCTAATTGATTAAGTTCTTCTTTCCAGCTTATCTCTTTAACTCAGACAAACGACCCTGCGGGCAAAGCATCCCATCACGGGTGGTGGGAACAGAGACTACCCCCTCAAGCAGTAATAACTGTCCTGACACCAGCAAGTGATTGCCCCCAAGACAATGATCGACCTGACCTTCACTGCCCACCTGCACGTACCCACCGACCTTTGTCCCACATTTTCCTGATATAAACCTGGATGTATTTTCAGCACTTTGGAGACAGTCTTTGTGACGTGAGCCCGTTGTCTTCCCGGGGCTGGCCTCACTGAAATAAATCCCTTTCTTGTTTCCCCATTGCTCCTCTCTCTGCCTGTGGATTTTGTCAGTGGCGAGTGGCCGAACCGGGTCTGTTTGGGACCCCCCCGGAGCCAGCGGCTCTTCACCCCTGCACCCTGGCTACACATCTTAAGCTCATTGCCTGATTTCTGCTGGGCACACTGTCTACAGACTTGTAATTTACGCAGCAGGAGAGCGTGTATCAGGAAGAAGTCTGCACCCTTGGCAGAGGGAGTGGGGAGATCTAAGGTGTTTTGCATGGGGGGGCAAAACATCCATGCCTTTCACAGCTCTTCTGTGACTTTTCCTCTCTTCTCTTCTCCCAAGTCCCTTCCGGCCAAGTGTAAGAAACCATAGGAGAAATCCTGCTCAGACTGGGCTGGGCTGGAGTCTGAGCGCTTTTTAAAAGCTGTTTCCTAGGGGTCACTGGGGAGAGAGGTGAGTCCCAAGGTGCCTGGTAAAGGGGCATTCCCTCTGACAATGACGCAAGATCCCAGTTTCCCCTCAGCCAGCCGTGCACCTGGTTACTCTTTTGCCTCTTTATTGCTCATTCAATATTCATTTGTCAAAGGGCAAGATGCTAATGTGTATTATTAAAATATCAATAGTTTATGAGTGAACTTTTATGGAGGGTACAGTTAAAGGAAATATTCTTGACCATCCCTCTCAGGAACAATGGAGAAAAACAATCTTTTCCAACTCCACTTTTTATTTATTTCCTGGGTGGAGGAATGCCTGACCGTTTTGAGTAGCTATTGTGTGTCAAGAATGGGCTATAATGCTCTCACATGCTGGCTTCCCTTCGGTCCCCACAGCAGTCCTGGGAAGGGTATACAATCCCATCTGCATTCTGGAGATGAGCAATCTGAAGACCGAGCAGAAGCGCCTGGATCGCGAAGGTGCTAAGTCGGAATCCAAACTCTTGCTTTTGGACTTCAAACCCCAACTTTTTTTTCCCCCAAGTTGGAGCCTTGAAAATACAAATGAGCTTTACATTTTTATCTGTTCTTTCATTTGTCCAAATTAAACATTCATTTCCTGACCTAAATTTCCAAACCCCGGCACTTTTTTATCAAAACCAAGCCCACTTACCCTTCTCCTCCCTGCCCCCTCCCTTTCTGGCATTAGCCATTCTCAGATCTCAGCCCCTTGGGAACATGAATTGGCTCTGTCTCCACTCTTTTGTTGCTTGAGCTTTGTTTCTATCCTCTTAAGTCACAATAAGGCATTCAGGCACTCAGATTCTCTTCCAAAATTTAGCCACATCCGGGTCAGGAAAATGACAAAGGAAAGGGGGTCTGGTCCCTTAATGGCACAGGTTCTAGTTTGTGGCAGAAGGGCAGGAAGGAGAGGAGAGGATGTGGGGTCAGATAGGAAGGGCTACCCAGACTTCCCCAGTCCCCAACACAGCCCCAGTAGCCTCTTAAGCCTGGATCTCTGGCCAAAACCTCCCCCAGCTTGGAAGGTCATTGAGTTGGGGGTGTGGGGATCTCTAGATGGGAATGAGG
Organism: Leptonychotes weddellii; assembly: GCF_054177405.1. Classification (NCBI taxonomy): domain Eukaryota; kingdom Metazoa; phylum Chordata; class Mammalia; order Carnivora; family Phocidae; genus Leptonychotes; species Leptonychotes weddellii. Next base: position 76,831,831 of record NC_138379.1, read on the forward strand.
GCCTTAGGCTTGAGGAATCTCTGGCCACAGGTCTAAGTGCCCCTCCAGACTTGGCACTTCAAGCTGTGAGTTGCAAAATGGACCAACTTTTGTTGAAATGGACTATCAGGTGGAAGCCTCCACCAATGGCAGGACCTCTGAACACCAGCATGTCCTTGGGGAGTCCGGCTTTGGGAGGAAGCCTAGCCCAGTCTCTGGGGGGCGTTGGGGAGGGCTTTAAACCCAGACATTCTGTGAGATAGGGGCAGTTTGATTTTCAAAGATAGGGGTTTCTTTAGCCAGTCTTTGGAAATAGATGAGGCTGTACTATGTCAGACTTGCCAAATACGAGTCGTGTAGATTGTACTCTCCAAAGATGGTTGCAACAACATGTATCCCATCCCTATGCTCCTCTTTTAATGTGCTGTTGATACTCCTCCTTTGAGTCATGGTGGGAGGGATGTCTATGTTCCCTTCCTGAAAGTGAGGTAGGCCTTTGTAACTGCCCCAATCAAGAGAATGTGGTGGAAGAGACGCTGCTTGACTTGGGCAATACCGCTTCCACCTGGCTCTTGTTCTCTTTCAGGGTGCTCCCCCTTGGTGTCCAGCCACCATGCTTTGAAGAAGCCCAAGCCACATGGGAGTGGTCACACGGGCCTGCCTGGCAGCCCCAGCTAACATCTCAGCCAACAGCTCATATCAGCCCCCTGAATTATAAGTGAATGAGCCTTCAGATGATTCCAGCACCCAGCTTTTCACTTGCCTCAGCTGAGGTCCCGGACCCAGTGGAACAGAGACAAGGCGTCCCTATGGTGCCCTGTTTGAATTCCTGACTCACAGAATATGCACATTATAAACATTGTGAAGACACTAAGTTTTGGGGTGGCTTGTTACACAGCCGTAGTAACTGGAACACCACTGGGATTAAATGGAATGTTTGTGGTTTCCTTCTCAAATTCAGCCTTTCCTGGTCTTCATGCTGAGACTTCAGACTATGCCCTCCTCAACTGGTCCCAGCCCCCCAGAGCCTGCCCCCTCTCCTCTTCCTCCCTCTCCAAAAGGCAGGAGGATGCTCATGCCTGAGGCAGCCTTGGCAAACACTCCCTGAAAGATCATTTGAATCTCCCCATCTCAGAATCCCGGGACCCAGAGAAACCTGCTCTTCCTTGTCCCTCAGCGCAGGTCCAAGAGCGTGTCCCCATGAGGGAGCTTTCCCTGGGTGTGTGTGGCCCAGCGCAAGGCACCGGGTGCCCTCGGAGGCAGGGAGGGAATGTGCAGACCTATTTCCCCACACTCTCCACTCTCATTAAGGTTCACGCTCAGCTTGCTTCTCTCCTACTTGACTTGACTTATGAGGTCCCTTTAACCTCCGGTGCGAGGAGACATGATTCTCACAAAGGTCTTTCCACTGTGGCTCCCCCAGCCCCCCAGCCGCATCTCCTAGGTAGGCTTTCCCGGAACAGGATGGAGGGAGGCACCCTTCCCCGCTCCCCCCTCCCGGGGCCTCTCCCCTTAGGCTTCGACCACTCCAGAGCCTGGGCTGCAGAGTAGGTGCCCTGGGAGTGGCAGCCTGTCAATCACAGAGGCGACCAGCACTGACTCTCAGGCCATTAGGCGGGAGGGCCGGCGCCCTGCTCACTCACCGGGCAGCCATCGGCAGGATGTTAGACGATCGCATGGCAGCCATTCTTATGATTTATTCAAATACTCATTACAGTCAATCTATTTTTACACAGAGGTGAAGATGTGCGCTGATAACGGTTAATCATTTATAATTCCATGGACTGGTTGGAAGCCAATGTACTCTCAGGGGCGCGGCAGCAGCCCAGCCTCCGGTAGCCCCAGAAGCAGGGTGGGAAGCTAAGTAGCCCAGGGCAACCCGATCTCCCGGCTGACATCTGCTGAGCAGAGACCAGGTGGAGGGTGCCGTGGGGACAGGAAGACACGGGAATCCCAGACTGTCCTCCAGGAGCTCACAGCCTCACTGGGGGGCGCGCAGGAAGGTGCAGGCCAGAGGCACGCTTAGCGTGTGGATGCAGTAGAACTTCGGGAGAGGGAGAGAGCACTTCTAGCTGGAGTTACCAAAGAAGGGTTCATTGAGGAGACCGGACTTGGGCTGCGTTCCTCCAGGTGGGTAGGCTTTCACCAAGTGGGAGAGCCAAAATGACACATAAAGCGTACAGTGGGGCTCTCACTGTGCCGATAGAACGGAAGCCACCAGCATGTCTTCTTTCCCCTCCCTCACGCCTCCCGAGAAATAAGCCAAGGTCTAAAAGCAAGTGTGGGCTATGAATTGGTCCACTTCCTCCTCTCACAGTCTCCCCAGCTTAGCCCACAGATGACAGTGGCTCGGGTGGCCTCGCAAACTCAAGGGCTTCCCTCTCCAACACTCATGACACACATAACACATCAAGTCCACCTTAATGCACAATCAATAAAGTCTAATTAAGTAGGATGTCATATTACAGGGCTTCTTTGTCACATTCAGACCTAATCTAATTAGAAGTCCACTGTATTTTACATTCTGACTGGCTCATTGTTGAGTATTTCTCTTGCACAATGCATGGCTGTTAAAGATTAGGTTCAAGTCTGGTCCTTAACCCATAACCTTATTGAATCAGCATGGAAACACCAAGCACAGTTACTTACAGTTCACAGTCCCTTTTCTGGTGAGCAGCATGGAGGACAGAAAGCCTCAGAATCCTGCTCCGGACTTCACCTGTCAATAAAAGAAAATGTTTTTAGAGATGTGTATGATTCCACTGGGAGTGAGAGCCGAGGTGGGGCTGAGGGAAACCTCAGAGTGGGTCTGGTGTGGGAGCAAAGCCAGGACTCTATTCCCACAGTGCTGAGTGGGAACATTTCCTGATCAAGGGACTCTGGGTACAAGACGATTATTGGTTAGGACAACTAACCAGGACAGAGAGAGGATCACTCCCTCCTTACCTGCTTGGTGCCTCAATTTCCTGTGAGTTTCATCCCCTTCCCTATTGGAATCCTGGAGAAAAACAGGCTCATGGCTGTGGAGAGCCCTGAACTGACCAAAGCAATAATCATTTACTGATGCCTCCCGTCTGATAGAGGACCCCATGCCGGGGGCAGAGTTGCGCAGCCCCAGTGAAAGCTTGCAACCTATATGGGGAAGGCTGCAAAACACTGGCAAACCACAAAGCTGAGGCTGTTGTTTATGGTAGGTTTATGGAAAGTCCTGATAGAGGAGAGAATTTTCAAGGAAAGGTGAAGAGTCCAATTGGGATGGAAGGAAAAGAAGGTGCATGGAGAAGCATGATGAGGGCAAGACTGGAAAGAAAAAATGTGACTGCTTTTAATTCTTTCTGGAAGAAAGCAATAACAACAAGAAAAACCCAGCACATGCTTATCAGGTGTCTGCTCCATGGTCTACATTGGCTAGGTGCAGCAGGAATAAAATCCATGGGTGGGTCCTGTTATAAAAGTGCTGCCATGACGTCATTGGGGAAATAAGATTACCTACATAGAACATCATCAGATAAGACAAGACTATATGCACAGTAGTGCTGAACTATGTGGTAGGGACTCTAATTCTCTCACCACAGAGAAAGGAAGTTGGCAAGAGCTGAGGCACTCAAGGAAGTAGTCAGGAGAGGGGCGAACTTGAATGGGGCCTTGGAGACCAGACAGGCAAGATTTGGCTGGTAGAAGGGAGCAATCCAAGCAAGGATGAGAGGGGGGCAGCATGGAGTGCCCTGGGCCAATGTAGAAGCTGGTCTGCCTGAGAGAGACCAAGGAGGGACCAACACTGAGTAAGCCAGTTGGGGCCAGAGCATCTAGGGCTCTGAGGGTCAGGCAGAGAGGCCAGGCTTAGGTCAGGAGCTGGTAGAGCCATTTAAAGTTTTTCAACAAGGAAATGACACTAAGAAGAGGAGACCCCTGCCCTGAACCCTTTAAGATCTTCCTTTTAATTAAGACAGAGAGACTTCTTGGAAAAGGTGGAATTTCAGATGGAAAATTCAGGCGTGAGATGTACTGTGATGTGCTCATGGAAACAAAATGTCCCTCTTGTTCATGATGATGTCCACCAGGCTGAGGCACTTCCTCTGGGGCTGTCTACTAACATCTGCATGACCCAGGTGAACGGTTCAAGGAGGTACCTCTGAGGTAAGCACAGACCACTGGACAGCAAGTCCTTGAAGACAGGACCACGCCCCCTGCATCTGTATAGCCCCAGAACCTAGCAGAGTGCCCAGGATGTATTGGTTCTCAGTATATGTCTGTTGAAATGTTCATTGGTAGACCCTCTTCATTCCAAACAGAACCCACAACCAGCAGCTCTGAACCAGTCATGGGTTGGCAATGGTCGGCAATGGGCTCCAACTTAGAGTCTTGTAAACAACAGACATACTGCTACTGAGCATCCATGAACTCACTGTAAGAAGTCTCTAGATTGAATTGCATGCAGTGGTACTTTATCCCTGCCCTCTGGGATTGTCTGTTGAGCCTCCAGCAACTCAGAAGAAGATATGGCAGACTTGCCATTTGCACATGCTGCGAAACTGGGAAGGACAGCCACTCCTGGAGAGATGGATTCAAGAGTGTTATAAAGCTTTTAATAAGCTGCAAGAACAGGCCAAAACGAAAAACTCCTTTTTTTCTTCTACCAGTTTTTGCACAATAAGATCATGACAGCCATAAAAGAAATAATTTTGAAAATAAAGAAATACAGCCCACAATCCCATCACTCTAAACCACCAAATTACTGTATCCCATGTCCACATGCAAATCCATTTTTATTTTTTACACTAGAAAAAGATTTGACGAGAATATATACATTCAAAAAGTCAATTGCAAAAACACCGAATAGGGTAACCTGGCTTAAAAAAAAAAAAGAAAAAGAAAAGATGTAGGTGATTTGAATTTAATACAAGCTCAGGATGAGCCCAGAGTGTGGTGTTGCTGCCAAACACATTAAATGTTATCTTAGGTTGCATTAATACCCACACAATGTCCAACCGAGGGATGAACAGTCCCCTCACTTTGGTCTTATCAATCTATATTAGTTTAGGATGCAGTTCTGGCATTATATCTTAATAACTTTGACAGAGAAGAGGAGAAGTGAGCAAAGATGTCCAGTAACTAAAAGTGCAGGCTCTGGGGGCGCCTGGGTGTCTCAGTCAGTTAAATGTCTGCCTTCGGCTCTGGTCATGATCCTGGAGTCCTGGATCGAGTTCCGAATTCTCTCTCTCAAATAAATAAATTTTTAAAAATCTTTAAAATAAATTAAAAAATGAAAGTGCAAGCTCTCGAATCAGACTGCCCAGTTTTCTGTCCCCACTCCACCACTTACTAGTGGCACGACCATGGGCAGGTTACTTAACTTCTCTGTGCCTCAGTTTTCCATCTGTAAAATCGGGCTAATAAGGGTTCTACCTCTGAGGTTCGAGTGAGGATTGAATGATTTTGTAAACTGCAAAGCGCTTAGAACCACGGCTCACACAAAATCAGCACTCACTGAATGTTAGCTATTTATTGCTATTTTGTTGTTATTTTCATTACTAGGAGGCTGTGCGGTAAAAGATATGAGAGAATAAACCAGACATGTCCCTCTCTAAGACTACCCGTCCTTCTCCCACATGGTGGCCCTCCAAATATTTGAAGAAACTTTATGAAAGAGGGGCTGTGTTACTCTAGATAGTAGGATCAGGACTAATTGCTAGATGTTAGAGGAAGTCAATATAAGAGAGAAGTCTCTAGCAATGAGAACTATCCAAAAACAGTTAGTGAGCTCCCCGACACTGGAGGGAGATTCTGAACTGGGTGAGAGGCTGCTCCACAGCATGGTCTCCCAGACATGGCTTCTCCCATCTTTGAAATGTTAAAAAAATTACGTTGACAAACTTATATATTGAGAAAACCTTAATATTGTCTTCATTCACCATTGTTTCATGAAGTAATTCAACCCCCCAAAAGTAAAGAGAGCAACAAAGACCATTTTTTGAATTGAATAGAGCATAAATAGAGCATCGTGGAGGGGCGCCTGGGTGGCTCAGCCAGTTAAGCGGCTGCCTTCGGCTCAGGTCATGATCCCAGGGTCCCGGGATCGAGTCCCACATCGGGCTCCCGGCTCGGCGGGGAGCCTGCTTCTCCCTCTGCCTGCCACTTCCCCTGCTTGTGCTCTCTCTCTCTCTCTGTCAAATAAATAAGTAAAATATTAAAAAAAAAAAAAAAAAAGAGCATCGTGGAAAGCACTCCCTCTCTCCCTCTCTTTCTCTGCTCCCCTCTCTCTCTCTCACACACACATACAAATGCGCGCGCATGCACACACGTGTGTGCACACATATGTGAACATATGTGAACATGCAACCTCTCCATACTGGCCTTATTTTTCACTCGTGACCACGCACCCGTGGAAAAGTCTACGTAACTTGGCGCTGGGGAACCACCTATGGGCCATGTATGTTAGGGCTCCCAAAGCCAGCAGCTGGCGGTCCTGGCAGGAGAGCCTTCACATAAGCAGCCATGCCGTCATGGAACCAGAATTGAAACTCAGGCCTGTCTTATTAACCATGAAAATAAAATGGAACTATAAATGAAATTGACCATTCACGTTTATTAATATGAGGAAATTGGCGAAATGATAAATGAGGGAGGAATTGTTGAATGCTCATGTTTGTCTGGGAACGACGTAGACAGAGGGGCAGAACACGCTCCAGGAGAGCTGAGCAGTACCCAGGGAGCACGCCTCGGTAAGTTGGGAGGGTGGAGAGAGATGAGCTGGGGGCTTAGCGAGGCCATGAGTCTAACAGAGAGAGCACCCCTAACAGACGGGTATCACCCTGGTTAAGAATAAAGATGTGGGAGTCAGAGAGTTCTGGATCCAAACCTGGGTCCAACATTTACCTAACCTTAAGCTCTATGAACCTCAATTTTCTCATCTTTAAAAGGGGGGTAATAGTAGCATCTTTAAATGAGACGATGCATTGAGAGCATTTTGTGCAATGCCTGGAACATATTAATAATAATAATAAATGAGGGCTATTGTTGTTTTTAAGTGTTAAGAGTTAAGGGCTGGCAGCAGCTGAACAGAAAAGGAGAAAGAGACAAAGCAAGAAGGTTGAGGACTTCTGCATTCATCCCACTGCCCATGAAAGCGTTTCTGCCCTTGCCCCAGCCAGACCTTTGGGATGAGGACAAATTATGAAAACCCATTCGTGGACACCAAGAGTCTCTCAGGAGCCTTCTTTTCTCTGAAAACCCCTCCATGGGCATATGAGCAAAACTTCCGAGAAAGACAAAACGTGAATAGACCATTCCAGAAGGAAACCCCTGAAGGACCACCCATCCATCCAGACAGCATGTCCTGGGTCTCCCCACCTCATTGCTGAGTCTCCTCTCTGTTCCCCTTGTGCTCCCCTCATCACCTGACAACAGCTTGTGGTTGCTTACATTTGTTGAATGAGGTTGGCAGTTACAGCATGGTAGGCCCTGACCACCAGGCTCTAAATAACACAATAACTAGGTAATTGAATACTGATAAAATTGCCTGGCACTAAATACTTGACTCTGAGATGCATCCCACCCAGCACTGAGGGTAGCACACAGCTGTTCCTGAAGCCTGGTAAGGACTGATGCTCATTCCACACCTGTCTTCAGCCCCCACAGGGCCATAGGCAGTACTGGTCGCCCCGTAACAGAGGAATTGGAAAAGTTCCCTCAGTCACGTTCCGCAGGCCCTGCCCGGGCCCAAGCCTCTAATCTTGGGCCTGTACCTGTAAGTACAGGTATGCATGTAAAACCCTGTAAGCAGTGTGGGCACTGGCGGGCTCATCCTAGACTTTCCTACGCGGCAGAAGGAATGAGAGGCACTCATGATCTGTCTACATCGGATGGGAGTGAGGTGTGGGCTCCCAGGGCCACAGGGCCCTCTGTAGACGCAAACCCTCAGGGAACGGAGGATCCGCTCATAGGGCAACCTCCCTGCCCTGTGGACATCCTCTGAGGTGTGAATACACCAAGCCCCACGACTTGCTGATTCTCTGTCAGGAATATCCCTGCTCTCCTTCGCTTGGTGTCGTCGGTGACCTGCCTCTCTTCCCAGGCCCTAATTGGTCCCCTGGCCTCTAGCCTCGCCCTATTTTTGCCCATCTACCACCTCCCCTCAGCAGAGGATCTTTCAGGAACACAAATTTGATCATGTCCACTCCTCCTTAAAACCCTTCAATGACTCCTCGTTGTCTGACAGAGGGTGCCAACTGGCCGCCCCTACGCTGACTCTTGCTTGTCTGACATTTTTATAAATTCTTTTTATTTTATTTTATTTTATTTATTTATTTTATTTTATTTATTTATTTATTTATTTATTTATTTGAGAGAGGGAGAGAGAGCACAAGCAGGGGGAGAAGCAGAGCGAGAGGAAGAAGCAGGCTCCCCGCTGAGCAGGGAGCCCGACTCGGGACTCGATCCCAGGTCCCTGGGATCATGACCTGAGCTGAAGGCAGACGCTTCACTGACTGAGCCACCCAGGTGCCCCACGGCATTTTTATAAATTCTGCCAACATCTAAAAAGTGGGAGATTTCACATTTTAACAATCCATATTTCTATGTTTTCTCCAAAGACCAAACGACCTAACAATGTCAATCCTGCCTTTCCATGTGGCAATCACCGGGTGACGCCGAGGATAAGTCACCCTCTTTGAACCACGCACAGGCCCTCTGTCTGCCCTGAGAGAAAGTGAGTGCCAGCCTGGAAGGCTCTCCCATCAAAGGGCCAGACCCCAGAGGCTGACTTACTCGGCCTACAGAAGAGTTTCGGGTTCAAGGTGACAGCACGGGGGTGAGTGGCTCATTGTGTTCTCAGCTGTGCTGTGCCAGGTGCAGGGTGGAGGATGGGATTCAGGAAAACGCCAGTCCCACCGAGCAGGCCCGCCTCGTGTCCTTCCCTCTCACCTGGGCAACTCCACCCCTAGCCTGGTGAAAGGCGGAGAAGGTCTTAGGGCAGTTTCCCTGGAATGCCAATGGCTACCGGGCAGGTGCAGAAGAAGCCCCACCCCCCTTTATTCCTGCGGCCCCACCCCTGGGCCCAGCCTCTCCCCACCCCAACTCAGGGCAGCTGTACCCCCTCCCTTTATTTCCATCCCACTGTTCCTATCAAAGCCCTAACAGCACATATTTTGTTAATTGTACAAACCTAATGGGGGAATGCATTGGCAAAAAAGGGTAATGGCCGTCAGACCAGCAATAAAACAAAATTAATGGCCCATAGGAAGAAATCATGTCCACTTAATCCCGGCTCTGAAACTCTAATAGAATAATGGAATACCAACGGAGGGTTTTTTCTCTCTATGCAGATTGCTTACACCATGTTAATCACTTGCAAAGCAGGCCACATACCACTCTGGCTCACATGACCCTCCAGGGAAAGTAGCGGACCAGAAACATTTAGTGCAAGGCTCATTACTGACATGCACCACGGCAGCAACACCTCCCCCCGCCCCCTCCTTCTCCCAGGTGACTCTGGGACAGCCAGTATGGGGTGTCATTGAGAGCCACGAGGTGTGGCGGGCTGGAAAGCAAGACACATAATACCTAATAATAGCAAACATTTATTGAGTGCTTACTATGTGCCAGACCCTGGGCTAGCTAAGTGCTTCCTATGCACTGTATCCGTCTACCTCATTTTCGTCCTCTGTAGTTGCACAGTCCAGCAAGGTAGCTGTTGGCCACGTGTGGCTTTTTAAATTCAGATCCTCATTAATCAAAATTACAGAAAATTTAAAATTCAGGCTTCAGCCTCACCAGCCACATTTCAAGTGCTCGACATGTATCTAGTGGCTATTTTACTGGAAGGTTCAGATAGAGTACATCTCCATCATCACAGAAAGTTGTACTAGACAGCGCTGCTCCAGAATATTGAGGCCATTTTATCTTGCTCATTTAACAGATTCGGAAATCAAGGTGCAGGGAGGTGAGGCAAGAGGCCCAAGGTTATGCCACGGGAATACAGCTGCGCTGGGTTCGAACCCAGGTCTGTCCCAGTCTGGCTCCAGAATCCCCAGCCTACCCATTAAGAACCAGCAATCAAAGCTACAGGGAGGCCTTCTTAGGGAAGGTAGCAGTAGAAAGGCTCTTCTGTCCTGTCTTCAGCACCCACCCACTCCCCGCCACACCCAGAGAGCAGACAGACCCCAGTGCTCCACTTGGGATCCGGCTCTGTGGGTGTCTCAAACTAAAAAGGTCATCTGGAGAGGGGGAGGGCTTTACAGGTCACCCAGCCCAACCTCCTTCATTTTATGAATGAAGAAACCAACACACAGAAAAGTGAAGTGGCTTGCCCAACGTCAAACAGCTGGTTTGCGACAGAGTTAGAACTATAATCCAGGTTTCTTGACCACCAGTCCTCACTGGCCAAGGGAGAGGACAAAGCATTGCCCAGGGACACATACGGCCACAGGTGAGAGAAGGAAGAGGTGTCCCTCCTGCCTTCCTGGAGAGTCCTAGGTCAGGTGAGAAGAGGCTAGGATGAGTCCAAGGGTACTGGGCTCTGAGGAAACGCAGGAAGGGAAGAAGGGTGGGGACAGCCAGTCAGGCCTAGAAAGTGCAGTGGTTAAAAGCATGACATTGGGTTGCTACTACCTTTTGGAAAAGTAGTATACAGTGTCTATTACCATTAAAAATACACATAGAATTTGGCCAGGTAGCTCCAATTTGGGAATGTATCCTATAGGGAAAAAGTAGCAGTGCCCAAGGATCTATTGTGGGAAAAAGTGAAAAACAACCGAGATGTCCACCAGTGGGGACTGCTCGCATAACCTGTGGTACAACCATACCGTACATAAATGAAGCCATTAAAAGAATGCGTTAGATCTACGTCTTTTGCCATACAAGATGGCCATGGTGTTCAAAATGGGAAAAGTAAGTAGCAGAGGATGTGTGTGGAGCGGCTCCATTTTTATAAGAACAGAGAAAACTCTAGAGTGAGTTGATCCCTTTGCGTGTGTTTGTGTGAGTGCGGAGGCAGCATGGAAGGGTTGGCCGGCGTGTTCACCCTGGTGCTGACGGGGCAGCAGGACCAGAGGGAGAAGGTGCATCATTTGTAGCATATCTTGGCCTGGTTTCTGGTGGCAGTGAGCACCACCACTTTCGTAATTTGTGAAAAGAAACTTAATAAGGAAGAGAAAAATAACTGACGAAAGAAAGAAAAAGAAGTCAGACTCTAAACCCGTCTTACTCGCTGGCTTCATGGCCGTGGCAAGTTCCTTAATCTCACTCCGTCTTTCTCTTTCTTTCTTTCTTTCTTTCTTTCTTTCTTTCTTTCTTTCTTTCTTCCTTCCTTCCTTCCTTCCTTCTTTCTCTTTCTTTCTTTCTTTTTTTCTTTGATTTTATTTCTTTATTTGACAGAGAGAGACACAGCGAGAGAAGGAACACAAGCAAGGGGAGTGAGGGAGAAGCAGGCTCCCCGCTGAGCAGAGCGCCTGATGCGGGGCTCGATCCCAGGACCCAGGATCACGACCTGAGCCGAAGGCAGATGCTTAACAACTGAGCCACCCAGGCGCCCCAGTCTGGCTCCATCTTGGTTTCCTTGCCTGGAGACTGATGATGACAGTGTTATGTCATGAGGTGGTAGGGAGGCTGGCAGGAAATGAATTTAAAGCTACTCAGTCACACAGGCCTTTTTAACAATGTTGAGGGAAAAATCTGCCCCGTACATGCAGGTGCTTCCAGGGTCCTCTCTCCAGGGCTGTCCCAGAGCCACAGTCACAGGTCCCACTACCTAGCTCTCCCAGCCCCTGTATTCTGCCACAGAACCATTTTAACGTGTCTTTCTGCCTACCTGGCTGGAAGAGCCTTGCAGGTAGGAATAGTACCTCGCTTATTCATTCATTCATTCATTCAATCATTCATTTGAGTTAATAATAACTTAATAATTAGGGCACCTGGGTGGTTCAGTCGGTTAAGTGTTGATTTCAGCTCAGGTCATGATCTCAGGGTCGGGAGATCGAACCCCACGTTAGGCTCCCCGCTCAGTGGGAAGTCTTCTTGAGATTCTCCCTCTCCCTCTGCCCCTACCTCCCCCCTCTCTAAAATAAATAAACAAATCTTCAAAAAAATAATAACTTCATAATTATGTCTTCAGCACATGTACCAGCACTGTGCCTGACATCAAAGATATAACAATGAACAAAACAGAAAAGTCCCTGCTTTCATGGAGCTCACATTCTAATGGAGGAAACAAACAAACTATATATGCACATATATATGGAAGTCAAGTGGTGATAAGCACTAAGAAGAAAAACGCAGCACCATAAAGGAGCAGAAGTGACTGGGGAGCGGAGGGGGCCTTTTAGGGAGAGAGGACAGGAAAGACCCTCCAGAACTCCCCGAGAAAGCGCCCTCTGAGGCACGTGCCACAGACCCAGTGGGACCAGGAGTTGTTCAACAGATGTTAGTTTAAGAATAAAATAAAAACAGACTTATGGAAGAGCGGTGAATAGTTAAGAAACCTTAAACAAATCCCTCCACTTCTGAGGATACATCCCAAGGAACTGAAATCAGGGGCTCAGAGATGTTTGCACACCCAAGCTCACGGCAGCTTTAGTCACAAGAGCCAAAAGGTCGGGGGGGAGCAACCGAAGTGTCCATGGACAGATGAGCTGATGAACAAAGCGTGGCCAATACATATAATGAAGTATCATTGAACCTTGAAAAGGAAGGAAATTCTGACACACGGTACAGTGTGGACAAACCTGCTAAGGGAACTGATCCAGTCACCACAGGACAAAAACGGTATGACTCGCGTGAGGGACCTAGGGAAGTCAGATTGGCAGAGATGGAAGGTAAAATGGCGGCTGCCGGGGGCTGGGAGGGAAGGGAGATGGGCGGTGATGGTTTCACAGATACAGAGATGCAGGTTTGCAAGATAAAAAGAGTTCTGGGGATGGGCGGTGACGATGGTTGCACACCACGATGACAGTACTTAATGCCACTAAACCCACACACTTAAAAGTGGTAGAGATGGTCAATTTTACGTGAGATGTATTTTACCCCAATTTTAAAAAATACATGCCATCACTAACGTCTCTCAGTTTCTACCAGAGAAAAAAAAAAAGAGCCTAAGAATGTTCAGGAGCAGGAAGAGGAGCTGCTGACAGCCGAGGTGAGGATAAGGGAGCCCGGGGCCCACAGAGAGACCAGGGAACCCCAAGTCTCTGAAGGCCGGTGGGGAGAACACGGAGGGACAGGAAAGACAGCTTTCCTGTGGAAACCTCTGAGCCGGGGTGATTCCAGAATGCTGGTCCTGCACAAATGAGACAAAATCTAGGGGAAAAAAAAGAAAAGAAAAAAAAAATTTTTTTTTAACTGGTAGGAGGTAGGAGGCAACTGGTAGCGAGCTGGGCCACCTCTGGTTTGAAGTAAAAGACAGTCACATGCATCCACTGCAGGGAATCTAAAAGGAAAAGGGAATAGGAAGCTGAGAACAAGATGAGGGGATCTGGGCCCTTCACCTGATTCAGCGGTGAGCAGCTTGGTGTGTTGGAAAGTTAATTTTAGTCAGGGCCCAGGAGACAGTCCTGTCTTCACGGCCCTTTGACCTTACGTGGCCTTTGACCTTCTTTGGGCCTCAGTTTCTTCATCTATTGAACCGAGTGGCTGGATCAGGGTAAGAGAAATCTTTTTTTTTTTTTTTAATTTTTATTTATTTATTTATTTATTTGAGAGAGAGAATGAGATAGAGAGAGCATGAGAGGGGGGAGGGTCAGAGGGAGAAGCAAACCCCCTGCTGAGCAGGGAGCCCGATGTGGGACTCGATCCCGGGACTCCAGGATCATGACCTGAGCCGAAGGCAGTCGCTTAACCAACTGAGCCACACAGGCGCCCGGGTAAGAGAAATCTTAATTAAGGCTTTAGGGGTCAACAAACCCCTTGAGATTTTATCCAGAATGGTGTTTGTGTGTATATTTTTCCGTGGAGAGATTTATACATTTTTACCAAGATTTCAAGGCTGTCCATGTCCCCAGAGAGGTTAAGAATCGGCGGAGGGGATATTCACTAGGCTCACATTAGGCTGGAAAGTTCTAAGATTCCAAAAAATCTTGAACTAGATTCCAATAAATCTTTGGGCCTCAAATGAATCAAGATGTTTATTCTTGCTTTGCTGGCAGCACAGAGATATTGTAAAAATGAAGTGAAATAATTATACTTTGAAAAGTTAAAATTATTTCTCTCATGCAAGTAAATATGATGACCGTTATGGTTGTTGGTGTTTCACCGAAAGCAAGGGTAGTTCTACCGCAGGCGTAAAGGCGGCATGATAAAGGGACATGATGAGCTACAGGTTGACCTTCTTCTGGGAAGAAATGAAGAGGCCCTCCATTCCGCTGGTGGAGGGGGTCTGGGGACAGAAAGAAGAGTGACGCAGCCTACCCAGGAGGTGCAGCCTAGGGCAGAACGAATGCATCTCTTTGTGCCAACAAGCTCCCATTTTGCATCTGGCTTTACTTGGGAGGAAAATCTCAACTGTGTGACCGAGAAAAGTAACGAGACTGAGGATATGTTAAGGAAAAACAGCACAGGCATAACTCAGTATCTGGCGACCAGAGAGCAAGACCCAGACTGGAAACCTACGGAATGACTAAGCCAGCGTCACCAGGGCAGAGGGGACCTCAGCCACAATGGGTGAGGCCTATCCTGGTGGAGCCGGGCCCAGAGGCGGGGGGAGAGCTGGTTGTCAGAACCCTGCATGGTTAGACCGGGCTAGAACCTTGGGGATCATCCATTCCAACCTCCTGATTTCATGTCTGCAGAAACGGATTGAGAGAAGGGGTGAAACTGACCCAAGGAAGTCCAGGACTGGAAGCTGGCCAGTGGCTCCATTCGTTCAATTTACAATATGTGTTTTGAGTGTGTCAGACCCTTGCCTAGGTTGGAGATCAATAATGAGCAACAAATCCAGCTCCCTGCCCTCAAGGAGTCCACAGTCTAAAGGGAGAAACAGACACCAGTTGCTTGAGAGGTGAAGTGTCGTCTAGCACATACGTAGGGACCACAGAGGAGGGAGGGTCTCCCCACTTCAGGCAGGTCCATCCAGATAATGACGAGGTGGAGGGTCAGCCACTTCCCCCTCAGACTAGTCCTAAAGGTGCTCTAAAGTCCATGCCAAGCCGACAACCACCACGGCAGGCATGGCAAGGAGACCCTTGCAGCCTCTGGCCCCCATGGGAAGAGAGCCACTCACTCAGGCAGGCCAGCCACAGGCCCTGGTGAGCAGGCTGCTCCAAATAGCACTTCCATTCATTACTTCCTAACTCGCCTCGGGGGGCTGGTCCTGAATATTGTTTCATAAATAACTTAACAGGGCTCCAGCTTGTTTAACTGAGGTTAGGCAGATGTGCACAGCGCAGGCTGATTATGAAGGAATTTGGCTGTGCTGAATGGTTCTGGGATGCTGATTCTCTGCGGAGGGGTGGCTCAGTGGAGAAGGCAACCACGCGGCTGGTGTCCCCACCTGGATCCCCAGATCACAGCAGGATGCTGCAAGAGCATTTGTCTCCAATTGTTCTTAGCCACTAATTTGGCTCCAGGGTATAACACCAATCTGAGAACAAACGGAGTAGGAAAACTGTGCCTTCCCTGAAGGAGGCCTGATCTGGCCAGAAGCAGGGGAGGGTGGGGGAGGTTTCCTGAGTTCAGCGCACAGGCCCCAGGCCTCTGGAGCTGGGCTGGCCGCTTCGCTCTCCAGCTCGGAGTCACGCGGCTGCCCTGCCATCTGCCGTGCCTCACCTGCTCATTGCTCCTCCAAGGTGTCTCCAGCAGAGGACAGATTACTCCGATGGCAGGTAGATAAAATGGGATCCCTTGCTAGCAGTAACTACCCAGAACAATCTCTCTCCTGAGCAGCTGTCTCCACCTGGCACCTGCCAGCGAAAGAGCTGACGGGTGGCGGAGGCAGACAGAGGCGGGCAGAGGCAACTGTCCCCCCCCCCCCCCCCCGTGCACGGAGGGGACCACGAAGGCCCCGTTGAGGCGGGACTTGCTCAGAGGGCCCTCTGTCGGGCTGCAGAAAGGTAGGCTGGGCCGCCCCTCAGGAGAAGACACAAAAGCAGCTCTGTCTCTGGCAGAGTGAAGAGCTAGCACCCTCCAGGGGTAAAGGGGAAGGCAGAGCTGGTGAGCAAGGCCACGGCAGATGCTTTCCCAAGACTGATGTGCAAAATCCCCCAGTAAACAAGAGGCCCCCCTCTCATAGTTAAGTTGCCTTCTGGTGGCTTAAAATAACTGAATCAGGGAACTTTGCCTGTGACCCTCTTGAAAGCAAACTAGGAGATAAAATGCTTTTTACCAAGCCTACCGCTCTATTCACAGCCTCCCAGCCGACAGGCCATCGTTTCTGGGACAAAAATGCCTTCCTCACTGGCACGTGAGTAAGCTAGTCAGTAACATCATAAATCCAACATAGTATAAAAAATACTGGAAAGAAAACCATTTTTAAAAATCTCTGAGCAGTCAAAGTCCACGTCACAAAATCTTCCCACTAAAGTTTATGAACCTTACTCGGAAGGGAACCTCCCAGACTGTCACTTAGAGCTGTTTCAGACTGATTTTACACCTGCTTCTAACGGGACCCGTTTTCTGGTATACTCAGGCCTCGGCTGATAGAAGCAATAAAAGAGGAGGTGCACGCAGGTGATGGAGGAGGTCGAGCAAGGAGAACACAAAGGGGCAGCCTCATGAATCAGCACACCAGGTTTGGTCAAATTCAGGATCATTTACTTAGGAAAATAGGGGAGGACGTCCACTGCTGATGTTTTAAACACCCCTGGAGGATTTTAAGAAGTAAGCCTTTTAGCTATCTGGAAAATCCCAAATGAGTGTCCTTCGAGATGCTTCCAAGCTTCCTGTAAGTTGTGTTGAGCTTGTGCAGGAGCTGCCTGTGCTCATTCCTGGTTAGCTCATTCAGTTGCCCCATGGGCACTGACTCCTGTGGAGTCAGGGACATCGTATGATACAACACACGCACACACGCGCACATCACGAGCACCTATTACACGTTAGGTGCTCAATAGATGCACATTGTGCCGATGTTCGAAAAGGCACCTGGAAAGGGGAGGGGCAAGCCAGTCACATTGTCCTGTGACCCAACCCCTAGCTCCGCACAGGAGAATCTTTGTGGGGAGGGGCTGTAATAATTCAGGAGTCAATTAAAGATCTCATCGTACCAAAACTTTAAATGGCTCCACCAAGAAAAGCACAAGGACAGCCCAGAATCAGGCCTGAAAAAATGTGGACCAGATTCTCTAGCCCATCTCAGAGACAGAGAGACAGTTGTCGCCCCTCTGTGGGCCTGGCTTGCCCAGTGACAAAACGAACACTTTGGAGTCATCAGCGTCTGAAATGCTTCCAGCCCTGGAGGCGACAGGACCCTGGTTTTAGTTAAGGATGGAGCCACCCTGCCAGCCTGATTTCTTTTCTTTTCACCAAAGCTTTGGAAGGCAGGATTTAGGTCTCTGCCCCAGCGCAGCCCAAGGAGACAGCAAGGGACTCTGCATCCTCTCCTGGCCCCTCGGCTGGCCCTGTCATCATTTTGGGGACAGAAAGTCTTTATGAGACTCATAAGGGATGGTGGGGGAGGGGTTAGGATTCTGGCAATCTGTCCTGAAGAACTCAGGTTAATAATTTATATATGCATTAAAAAAAAGAAAAAAAAAACCCTTCTGAAACAAATTGCATACAAATTATGTGACATTTGAAGGAAATTTGCCAATGTTGCTCAGTGAAGCATAATAAATATATGCAGCCCATAATAATAAGTTACTTAAGCTCAGGGCACTAAATGATTTATTAATTGTCTTCTTATCCTTTCCAGCTCCAACTAAAACCAAGAGTGTGGCCATATTTCACATACCAGTTCATAATGCCACCACCACCCAACAGCACGGCTGCCATTAACTGTTTGTTCGGTCCCTTTTTCATTCGGGCCCCCCAACTCTGCAGAGGGGCTTTGCAGCAGGACCCACAGCTGAGGGGACTGCTATTGTCAGCAAATGGATAGATGGACCCCGAACACATCCCATCCCACTGCACTTCTCACATGAATGTCCCGTTAAGGCACGTTCATTTTGCCTCGCGCTCCCTGCCTCTGGGTTCCCCTTCCTCTGGGTTCCATGTGTCCCACTGCTGTCAGGGCCACGGCACCCCTGGGTGGACATTGATCCTGGGAGAACAGGCCATTGTCTTCTGGGATGCCCCAGCACCAGGCTCACAGCCCCAGAGTCCTCCCCAGCAGCAGATGGTGAGTCAAAGAGAATTCGAATGGAGATGGGAAATGGAACACAGAGACCTGCCCTTTCTCTAGGACACACTGACTCAGTGAGGAATGTGGGATCTCTGTTGTCGTGCCCACTTATTGGGCCTCCTCCCTAGTGCTCCAGACATGGGCCTCTTCTCCCTGGAAGACTTCATGCTCAGGATGCTGCCCAGAGCTGCCTACAGACCCAACCCTATCTTGGATTCATACCCTGTGTCTGGTAGGAGGGAACACCAGCAAACTAGAAGTCTGTGGCCAGAAATATCGCCTGTGGATGGATGGAGAAATAGGGCAAGGTAGGGTCCCAGGAATTGAGTGACTGAGTTGAGAAGTGAAATGATTCTCCAGGAATCCTTGCTTCCCCCAACATGCTTCTCTGTAGTCTCCCCATCTCATAATGATGCCATCTTCTGCCAGTTACCCATAACTGGGGGATCCCCTTGCATTCGGCCTCTGCCTTCTCTCCCACTCCTATGCACAATCAGGGGGATTTCACTCTTTTAAAAAAAACATCTCTCAGGGCGCCTCGGTGGCTCAGTCAGGTAAGTGTCTAACTCTTGATTTTGGCTCAGGTCATGATCTTTGGGACATGGGATCAAGCCCTGCGTCAGGCTCTGAGCTGAGTGTGGAGCCTGCTTGGGATTCTCTCCCTCCCTCTCCATTTGCCTCTCCCTCTGCTCACATGTATGTGTGTGCTCTCTCTCTCAAAACAAAACAAAACAAAACAAAACATTTCTCAAATCTATCCATCTCCACTATCACTGCATAATTCAGAGCCTAGGGCTGCAAATCAGCAGCTCTTCCCGGATGTTTTGTGGGATTTGCACAGTGCTCCTGGTTTTCCTTTGTTTTGTTTTTAAAAAGGTAATATGTGGGGCGCATGGGTGGCTCAGTCAGTTATGTGCCTGTCTCTTAATTTCAGCTCAGGTCATGATCTCGGGGTTGTGAGATCGAGCCCCGCATCTGGCTCCACGCTCAGGGCCGAGTCTGCTTGAGATTCTCTCCCTCTCCCTCTGCCCCTCCCCCCACTCCCGTGTGAAGTGTTCTCTCTCTTTAAAATAAATAAACATAATCTTTTCTAAAAAGGTAATATGTAACATGGTTCAAAAATTAAAAAAATTATATGAAATGTCTCCCTCCCATTCCTGTCCCCCACTTATCCAAGCAAACATAAATGCAGATTCTTGTTATCCCCCTTTCATGCACATTTTTCTGCACCTTGGTGGATTTTTTTCTTTTTACGCTTAATATAATTTTGGAGATCTTTCCATATCAGTACAAAGACAGAGCCTTCATTCCTCTTTTTATTTTTATTTATTTTATTTCATTTTTTTTTCAGAGGAAGACGTGTATCATATGATCTCACTGATATGAGGAATTCTAACTATTTCATTTTTTTTTAAGTAAGCTCTACTTCCAACGTGGGGCTTGAACTCCCGACCCCAAGATCAAAAGTCACATGCTCTACCAACTGAGCCAGCCAGGCACCCCTCTCCTTCCTCTTTTTAAATGTGTAGTATTCCATTGTCAGAATATTCCATAATTTAACTAATTTAACTAACCGCAACTGATGGACATTTGGGTTCTTCCCAATCTTTTGCTATTACAAATAATGTTGCAAGAATAAACTTTTGTGGATATTATTTCACATATGTACAAGTGTATCTTTAGGATCAATTCCCCAATATGAAATTGCCGGGGCAAAAGGCATATGATTGATAATTTTGATAGATATTGCCAAATTGCCCTCTAAACGGGTTGTTTTGATTTACACTATAAGACAGCTGTTTCCCTAGAACTTTGTCAATACAGTGTAATAACAAACTTTTTGGATGGTTGCCCATTTAAAAGATGAATGAAAAATGTTACCTCAGGATAGTTTTAATTTCCACATGTAAGATTGAACATCCTTTCATATGTTAAGAGCCATTTGTATTTTCTTTTCTGTGAATAGTCTGTTCAAATTCTTTGCCCATTTTTTCTATTGGGTTGTATTTTGTTGTTGATTTTTAGGAACTCTTTGTATATTAGGGAGAATAGTCCTGTGATGTGCATTGCAATTTTTTTCCCCCAGTTTGTCATTTGCCTCTTGACTTTGTTTAAAATATTTTGCCTGTGCTTTTTAAAATTTTCTAATTTAAATTCCAACAGGCCTGGAGCATTCACAATCCCATTGGCCACAGCCTCCATCAGTTCCCACAGTTTTACAAATGACTTAGTTTACTATTTTTAATTGCCTACACGTTGGTGTGATGTATGACCCAGAGGAAAGTTAGTCTGAAAACAGAGCTGATAACTGGAGGATGGCAGAGAAAGAATCTGAGTGCTTGTTGATATCACTGAGCCACTGAATTTTTCCAACTCTAGAGCACTCCTGGTTCTGGGCTTCATAATATGTAAGAAAAAGAATTTCTTACTGTTTAAGCCACTTTGGGTTGGATTAGCTGCTACTGGCAGCCAAAGGCATTCTAACTGAAACATATCTTGAATGCGCTTGTGAAAGTCTGGTCCCTTCCAACCCATTCCCACTGGTGCTGAGGCCAAGTTCTAGGATATAAATCTGACAACACCACTCCCCCATTTCAATACATTTCATAGCTCCCCATCACCTGCAAAATATAATCCAAGAGCCTTAGCACTCAGTCTGTCCCTGCCCACCCCTCCCTCCTTGCTCTTGCTGTCTCACACTTCCATGTTGTGGTGCACCCTGTCCCCGGCTCCCTGAGGGCCCTTTTCCTCCTTCTCCTGTCTAGTTCTCGGGATGGTCTGTCCCACCATCACCTCCTCCAAGCAAATTCCAGACCAAGTCCCCATCCCCACCCCATCACTGCCATGCATCTGGTACTTTCCTCTATGGTTGCATTCACCTCATTGTCTATACATCTTTTTTACATGCCTGAGCCCCCACCCTGCTCACTTCTTTAGAGTTTCTTGAAGGCAGGAGCAATATCTTGCTCATTTCTGCAGCCCCAATACCTAGCTTGGGACCCAGTGTGAGGTGGGTGTGCAACCAGCATTTGCAAACCTGAATGGAGCTCCCCCCACTCATCTCATGTGTTCCCACAGATCTCCTCTCAGATGTCCTCAGAACCAATGCCTTTCTACCCACATCCATCTTTATAGAGAAGTTAGAAGAAATGTCCCATCCAAATGAGCCTGCTCTAAGAAGGGAAGCAGATGACCTATTAAATCGTCAGATCCAACAGTGCCATTCGCCTGAGCATACCAGTGTCCCCAGTGCTGTTGCAAGTTGCCTACTGCAACAGAAAGCCAGGGTTGGGAGCTGGGTTCCCAGCCTCTTAACCAGCTGTGGGAACTCAGAGAAATGACTTAAGCCCTCTGTGCCTCAGCCTTCTTACTTGGGTAAAAGGAATGAGCAGGCTGTTGGGAAGAGGGTAATTGTCAGTAAATGACAGTCATGTTATTTCCTCCCTCAGAGCTGAATCAGCCCCAGATAAATGAGGCAAAGTCCACGCAGAGCACACCCCAAACACTTCCACAGGGCAGGCCGCCTTTCTGGCTCAGGCACCAATATGGTGGCCAAGCAGCAGAAATCTCCTGATGGGAACAACAGGGAAAGGAGGGAGTTGGCATCCCCTGGGCACTTCCTGCGTGCCAGCCTATGCTACCCAGGCATACCTGTCACCAGGCACCTGCGTCCCCTGTCACCGTGTGCGTGCGCCCCAGCGGCCCTGCACGAGCGTGTTTTCAGTCCTCTTCTGGAGAGGAGCAAAGTGAGGCTTACAGAGGTTAAACAACTCGCCCAGTGGGGCCATGTCATGAACCCAGTTAAGGGGGTAAGTCAGGGTCTCAGCTCAGCTCTCTCTGGCTCTCACCCCTGAGTTCTTTGTACCGCCTCATGTTACACCCAGACCGCATGGAATGAAGCTGGCCCGACACATCCAGGGCTTGTGTGCCTGCTGATAAAACTGGAGGAGGTGACCAGGGAAGGGAGAGGAAAGAGGGAGGTCCAGGGGTGAGGGGAAGGGGGGAAATGGGAGAGGGAAGAAAGAAGCTCCTAGAAAAGATTTCTCTCATATCCCCAGCATGCCTCTGTGTATGTGTGTATGAGTGAGTGTGTGTGTGTGTGTGTGTGGTTTGACAGCGTGAGCTTGCATAGATGCTGTGCATGTGTGTGACTGTGTTCCGTGTGCGTATGGCTGTGTGTGTGCAGGTGTCTATGACTGGGTGCGTGTGTGTGACATGTGTATGGCTTTGCGTGCGTGCATGCGTGCACATACGTGGGTACCCATGAGTGTGTGCTGAGGAGGCGCGGAGGACAGCTGGCACACGCAGGCCTCCCACCTACTTCCATACACGCTCGCCTAAACATGCCCCATGTGGACTCTGCATGCAGTCAGCAGTGGGAGACTTCACCTATTAACTGTCGCAGGCAGTTCCAACCAGCCATGTGACATCAGCGTTCCTGGTGCTGTTATTAGCCCATGACTGACCTGGCAAGGCTGCGCAAGGGACAGCAGAGGGGAGAAGGGAGGGAGGAGGTGCCTTCGCCAACTCAGTCAGGCTTCCCTGGACAGACCTTCCCAAACCCAGACACATCCCGGCCCCTCTAGTCAAAGAGAGAACTCTGGGCAGGCACTTCAGCTTACGTGCTTCTCAGTTTTCGGAGACCCTCAGAGCACAGGGGAGACACACACACCATCCCAGACCAGCAGTCAATGGCATCAGCCTGAGCCTCTGGCTGGGGAAGGAGTGGGGAGGGGGCCTGCAGGAGAGGAAGCCGCCTTGGCTCCCAGCCAACCGTCTCAGGCCCCCTCAGCACCCATCTGGATTCACCCCCCGCCAGGACTGCTCTGGGCACCCATTCGGATTCACCCTCCGCCAGCACTGCTCTGAGTTTCTCTCCCTCCTCCGTCTCGTTCCCTCTGGTGCTGTCTATGGTTAAGAGGAACAGGGCCCACCGTGGGGTCACAGCAGCCTGTCAGGAACAGGCAGAATCGAAACCACGGCTCAGCTCCCAGTCCCTTCCTAATCCCGCTGGCTACTTGCCACTCCAAAGTCCTCTGAGCTCTGCCGGATGACAGCCACCGTAAAGGATTTTCTCCCGAAGCAGGACAAAAGAAGACTCTTATGGAGTCAAAAAAAGAATCTTATGGGGCCTGGACCAATACAAATCCTTACCTTTTCCCTGGACTCCAGGAAAAAGAAAAAGAGAAAGAGAGAAAACCGTATCCTTATACTTACTTAACATAAAAACATCTCAGCAGCTGGGGAAGCCCTCATTCTCTGCATTCCCTAAAACTTGTGAGCCCCCAGCATCCCCGAACATAGCTAACTGATTCAAGTTAGCAGCACAGACTGACTGGAAAGCCCCTTCTTTAACCATTCCCTTGGTTCTTTGCAAAACAAGATGCAGAAACCAAACAACTGAGCATGGTATGTGACTGCCTAGGCCTGGGGATAAAGAGGAAGAAACACACACACACACTGTATATTATAATAATTATCTGACCTTCCTGTGGTCCTCTGATGCCTTCAAAGATCCTTTCACCTCCATCCTCTGGTTTTCGTGAATTATAAGGCACTGGAAAACAGAAGTTTACATCCTGCTTTTCTAGCTGAAAGACCTTGGGCAAGTTGTGTCCATTTTACAGCTGAGACAAGGCAGGCCCAGGGTCTGCCCGAGTCACCAAACCGTATCACACACAGTGCTGTGTCCACCGAGGGCCTAACCCATAGTCCACAGCTCTCTGCGCTGCCCCCTAGCTTTTCTTTTACTCATTCTAGCCTTGATTAGAAAACGAATTACTCCTGGGGCACCTGGGTGGCTCAGTCGGTTTGGCGTCTGCCTCTGCCTCGGGTCGTGATCCCGGAGTCTTGGGATCGAGCCCCATGTGGGACTCCCTGCTCGGCGGGGAGTCTGCTTCTCCCTCTGCCTCTCATTCCCCTCTCGTGCTCTCCCTCACTCTCTCAAATAAATAAAATCTTTTAAAAAAAAGAAAAAAAGAAAACGAATTACTCCTGCGCTCACTCCCAAGCCCTGTCCTCCTGGTGGGAGAAAAACAGTTCCCTAGTAGCAAGCTGATATTTGGACAATCTGAGAGCCTCCCAACTGCTCCGGAAGACACGGCCTTCCCCTTCCAGGACTTAGCAACGCTGCCAAAACAAGAGGAGAAAGCTTCCAACAAAAGTTTGTTTTCATGGAGATTTTATTTCCTTCGCTGAGGCTCTCCCACCACAGATTTCTCTTTGTTGGAACTTGCATTCAGAAGTCACCAGATACACAGCCCCTGACCCTTTGAGCCCTCCGGGGATCTCACGCCTTTATCTTCCCTCCCAGGCCGGCAGGCTGCCCGTTCCCTCGCTCAAAAGGCCCTTTGAGCCACTCTGGAGAGAGAGGGGCTCTTGGAGTGGACAGAGGCTTCACCGGGATGAGCCCTCCACATCAAAGGGTGAGGGACATGGGGCCCTGCATGCACGTGTCTCTGAGTATTGGCAAGGGGATGAGGACGCCTAACCACATCCCTGAGTCCCTCAGGCGGAGGTTGCGTTCCACGATGGTGAGGCTGTTAACTGGGGCTCAGACAGCAGGATGCGGATCTCCCAGGCCGTCCCAGGGCTTGGCTCAGCTCACACAGACGTAGGGCCAGCCCAGGAACAGCTCGGTAGGGGATAACATTTGTCTTAGATGGACAAGCCTTTCCTTTTTGCCCTTTTCAGGATCAGCTGCCCTCCCAGGTCCACAATTTAGAGATTTTACTCTGGCTGTCTCTCTTAGCCAGGAAGAAAGGAGCTCACGACATTAATCTGTGCTTCATGGGCTACTCTCCCCGGTGTGTGCATTAGAGAGAGAGAGCGAGCAGGAGGGAGAGCAAAAGAGAATCCAAAGAGTGGATGCTTAGCTCTGAGGGATAAATTGCTAGTGGTAGAATTACAGGTTCGAGAGGCAGGCAGGGATTTGGAAGTGGCGGCGAGGCGAAGCTCGCGGGACATTAGGGTCAGGACAGAACTCGGGTTTGATTCTCAGCCCTACAACTTGCTAACTTTGTAATCTTGGGCAACATAATCTCTTTGGGTCTCGTTTCCATCCTCTGTTCAAATGGGGATGACACCATGTCAAGGACGGTATGAGGAACAGACAACAGACCCAAAAAGCTGGTGTCTGGTACCCAGGAGGAGCTTGGCTCCCCCTTTGTGGGGCCTGAGGTTGAGTTGGCACCATCGGCATTTCTCTTTGGGTTTCCACACAAATGGTTTGGGTTTTCCTCTATATACACCATCTCACCCTTGCCCTAGTCTGTATGCAGCTAGATGGTAGGATTTTTAATGTTCATGTTTTTAAGGGTCTGTGTGAACTTTTGTCATGAGGAGACAATAAAGACAACTGACTAAGCATTTTTCAAAACTACCATCTCATTTGTTTCTCACGTGGTCTTATTCCCATTTAATAAATGAAGGAATCTCAAGTCAGGGATATGAAGTGACTTTTCCAAAGTCACCCAGCCCGTGAGCAAGAAAGGTAAGATGAGGCCAAGCCTTGTCACGTCTAGCCCAGGCATGTCCAAAGAAATGTCACCTTGAAGAGGGCAGAAAGGGGTGACAGGTGTGACGAAACTCAGGGTTTATATACAAAGGGAAGCCACGAAGCCCGATAACTTTTTGAAGATGGGGGATTCTGAATAAACCATCAGAGCCTGGATTTGAAAGCCCAGAAACTAGAAGGCAGGGTGGCAGAGAAAAGAGGACAATCTTACAGGATTTCTGGGGCAGCTCAGGAGTTCAGGGAAGGCTGTCCTATTCCATGTTTTGAAACGAAGACCTGCAGAAGGCAGCCCTGGGCCAGGCCAGGCTGAGACCAGACGGAATATGTAGTAGAAACAGCATCTGTAGACGTCTACGTTCCAAGTCAAAGTGAGTGCTGACGCCAGACCCTTAATGACCCACCTGCCCACAAAGTGTGTGCCCAAGTTGTCCATACACAGTAATGAACAAAGGATGGGGGAGGAACCAGGGAAGGGCATTGGTCCCGTCCTAACTATAGAACCAACCAAGGGGCCCTTCCGCTTGAGAGCTGGCTCTGTGGATCATTCTTCCTCTCCATGCGCACCTTCCATTAGCCCAGGAATATAGAGAGTTGGGCTGTGACCTTCCTTCTCTCTCCCCTCTCTCGCCACCCTATTCAGTGGGGTGCCCTGATGATGCTAAGCTCTGACAGGCCCTTTACAAGCACGCTCCTCTCCTCTTGACCAGCATCAACCTGCCAGGGCCAAGTCAGGTGCAATCACACCTGCCCTAGAAGGCTGACTCCTGGATTCCATCCAGAGGATTCCAGAATCTCAAATTCATAATTACCAGCTCCAGAAAGAACACTACCCCTCTGCCTCCTCGGGCACACACAAGACAGACGACGTGTTTCTGGACTGATCTCCTGCTTAACCAGCTGCAAAGGAACTCTTGCAAAGGGAAGATGAGGAATTCCTCCTGAGTCCAGGGAAGCCACTAGTCTATACTGTGAAGCAATTGCAGACAGTCTCCTTTTGCTTTCAAATGTACTTAATCAACATGAAAAGGATTGCGAGGGCTGGAGCTCCTACAGGTAGAACTAACGGAGAAGAATAATGTTCATAAATCATTTAGCATGCAGTCCAAACAGAGGTGTTATTTATTTTTTTCTTAAAGGAAAAGGCAATGCCAAAGAAATAGAGCCATGCAGGAAACCAAATACACTGGGACTTGTCCCCCAGTGTAGTGTCCCCAAGTGGAGCAAGGCAGCCCTTTCATATCATTTTCAACCACAATCTGACCCTCAGTAACTGATTTTCCAGTGTGAGTCCCTCCCCCATCCCAAAAGCTCAGACCAACGAAGGGGTCAGCACTGTGGACAGACAGCTGAAGAAACAGCTGCACCCCCATCTACCACTGCAGCCCCAGCCCAGAGACGGACTGTCTCTCCTCCGCAGCTGACTCCACCCTGTGGCAGCTGGGCCTGAGCTGGGAGCTCCAGGAGGAGGGGAAATCAGGCCCACGAGACCCAGGCTACATTTTTTTCAGGCCTCAGCTCAGATGTCGCCTCCTCAGAGGGCCCTCCCCTCGCCTAGCCACCCTGCAGAATGATGCCCATATCCTGGCTACTCTACCACCTTCACCTGCTTTATTTTCCCTTCAGAGCAATTATTACTACTTTGCATTATATTAGATAGATGTTTATTATGTGTGTCCTCTACCAGGATGTAAGCTGTGCGAGGACAGCAAATGTTTTGCTGTTTTGTTGGCAGTCGAATCTCCAGCACCTAGAACAGTACCTGACACAAAGTAGGTACTCAATGAATATTTGTTGAATGCATAGATGGATGGATGGATGGATGGATGGATGGATGGATGGATGGAGGGAGGGACAGGTAAGTAAGTAAGTGAATAAAACAGTTCCTTCCCCCTCATCCAAGAAACATTCCAGGTAGAGAAACCCTTGTCTACTCCAAAGTAGGAAGATGGCAGTCAGGAACTAGGGATCTGTTGCTGATTTCTGAATCTGTCATTTTGAGCCAGAGTCAACTATTCCTGCTCATCAGCCTTACCTTCCCCTCCTGTAGAATGGGTATCACTCCAATGCCAGAAAGATAGTGAGGGAGGAATCAGAGAGAACTAACGTTTATTGATTTCTCTTACAAGTGCCTTGTACCGTGCGAGGCAACTGATGTTGATGTTGATGAACATTGCCTCATTTAATCCTCACATTTAATCCTGTGAGATTGATAATATTACCTCCATTTTAGAGATAAGAAAACAGAGTCTCAGAAACATAAAGTAATTCACCTAAACTTGCACACTTAGGAAAGCAATAGAAAGGAGATTTCAACCTGGGCCTGCAGATCCCAAAGCCACCTCCGTGAAGCATGGTGGCATGACATTGCAGAGTTTATCCTTTTACACGTGTGTTAGGGGCATCGTCCTGGAGGAAAATCCATGAACTCTGCACTTTTCCAGAAGTAGGAGAGAGGAGAGAAGTTAGGGTGACATCTCGTCCCAGGTGCCCTGACACTTTTCCAGACTTCCACACGGAAGATCCCATATCCCAGGAGACCCCTCAGTTTCAGGTGACCCGGAACAGTTGGTCACCTTCAGTGGGAAGCAGCCACAGCTAGAGACCCTGAACACTGTGGCCAGCGAGCATGGGATTTCCTCAAAGCACCTCGTTCACATGTTCCACTAGCAGTAATGCGAGGCCCCGCTGTGTCTGCGCCACATGGCTATACGCCCCCAACACAGCGCCTGCACCTGATTCACTGCACACAGGCTGGAGCCCACATTGGCACGAAGGGAGAGGCAGGGACCCGTGAGGTGTCATGGCCCTCCTTTGGCCCTGAACACACTTTGGCCTCAGAACAAGAACAGCGTGGGCTCCTTCCCTAAAGGACTGCAACCACCAGGACGAGATGACCTCCTGAAAGCAAGGAGGGCAGATTCCTGGGATTCCAGTCAGGGAGGCTAGACAGGAAGAGCAGAATGCAGGACTGCCAAAAAGTGGCCAAGAAGAAACATTGGGCCCATGGGAGGGACCCTCCCAGATTCCCAGATCAAAGGCACAGATTCGGATAGAAAGGCCACCTCCATGGGTTCTCTTTCTGTACAAGAAGCCATCTCTCTATTCTCCAGCCAGGCTATGGCAGAGTGTCTCCCACTTGTCTTCATTCTCCTACCTCCAGAGGGAAGATCCATCCAGGGTCCATCTTCCCAGCCCCCACCTCCACCACCTTGCTTCATGTCCAGTGAGGGCCAACCTCCATCCTGAACCACCTCAACTTTGGGGATGGGCTGATCGATTCTTCTCCTGGGGCCAGGGCTAGAATATGAGCAATCACAGCCTAGAACATCAGAGGAGACCAAGTGGAGATGAGGGTGGGGGTAAAGTGTAAGGTATGGGGGTTGCATAGGACACACTCCCTCCCACCTTCAAGATTTCTACTTGCAGGGCCTTCGTAGAGGGGCCCTTTGTTCATTGGTTCATTCATAACCCAGGTGGCTCTGCCTTGCATCTTGCAGCCCAGAGCTATGGACCATAGGCCCCTTGTTCTCCTCTTCCATCCTCCATCCCCGCCCCATTTACTACTGTGCTGTGGGCATGCTGCTTCATAAATGTCTTCAAACTTTTCATCTGAGTGTTTTCAGTGTCCTGGCTCTGTGCCTAATGTCCTTCCTCTCTTCCTCAACATGCTGTATCTGTAACCTCCCCCTCCTTTTCTCCTGCCCTAAAAGTGGAGCCCCCTCCCCCTTCCCTAGGCTGTTCCCACCTGGGCTCCCACCCCCCACCCCACGGTGCCCATCAATTGGGAGTGTGTATTCGTGTATCTTCAGTCTCTCCCTCTGCTCAGGCTGCCCTCCTTGACCTGTAAGCACACAAACTCTCCCCAGACCGACCCTTAGGCGCAACAGTGCAGTGGAAAACACTCCCCAGAAGGCAAAACTCCACCCATGACACTTTACTGGCCCTGTGTCCTCCAGAGACTCAGTGTCTTCATCTGTAAAGTGGGTGTAATAGCCCCTGCCTGACTCCCTTAAATATGGTGAAGAGGAGCAAGATAATGGACTTGAAGTATTTCTTAAATTGTAATATGAAAGGAAGAATTATTTCACCTTTAAATTATTGTCTTAACCCTCAGGAGTGCTATCCCTCTCATCTCGCTCTTTCCTTTCACTGCCAAACCTTTGAAAGAGCAGTGCGTGCTCACAACTGTCACTTCCTCTTCTCTCCCGACCCCCTGCGACTTGGTTGCTGACCCACAACCCCAGTGACACTGCGCTTGAGGCAGCCGAGGGCCCCTGGCCCCGCCTGCAATGGCCTTTTCTCAGGCACAGCCCTCCTCAACTCAGTGTGACCCTTGTCCCTTCTCCCTCCCTCAAACCAACTCATCTTCTCTTTACTGTTTCCGTTAATGATACCCCTTCTCTTCCAAATCTGTACAGTCGCTGAGCTATAGAAATCTTGGAATTCTTGGTGATTTCTCCCTCACCACCACCCCAACCCTGCCTCCTCCAACTTTGACTTCAGCCCCTTGGCTAAGCCAGGCCCAGCACATCCCCACATGGGCAGTTTCAGTCCTACTGGTCCAACTCCCACCTAATCTCCCACGTTCACTTCCTCCTTACCCGTTACCAACACGTGTCTTAATTCCTTCACTACTTGTCATTCCCAGTTATAGTAGTCTCCCAACTTACTCCTCTCTGCCCTGATCTATGCTACACTTTAGTGTCAGCAAGACACCCTCCTATAAGGCAAAGTCTTCTCTTTTTATTCCTTATATCAAAACCTGCAGGGATGCCTGGGTGGCTCAGTCAGTTAAGCGTCTGACTCTTGATTTCGGCTCAGGTCATGGTGTCGGGGTCATGAGATCGGGCCCCATGTCAGGCTCTGTGCTCAGCACCAAGTCTGCTTGTCCCTCTTCCTCCCCCCTCTGCCCTTCTCCCCTCCCCACTTATACGCGCACACACACTCTCTCAAATAAATTAAGTAAATAAAATCTTAAAAAAATGGCCCCTTGCAGCCTATAGAATAAAGTGCAAATCCCTAAGCCGGACACAGAAAGCCTTCACACCAGGGCTCTAACCTCTTTCCAGCCTTAACTTATAATCTACTTTGGTGCTGACCCTACAGTTTAATAAATTAGAGTATTTCTTGTTCCCTTACTACGCTCCATACTTACCTACCTCAGGGCCTTTGCACACCCCATCTATCTATTGAAATGCCTCTCTTCCACAACTGCTCATTAGAACCCTACTCCTCCTTCAAGCCCAGCTCAAAAGCCATCTGTCCATGAAGTATTTCCTGGCAACCCCAAGAAGAAATATATTTCTTAATTCAATTCACAGTATATCATTTGATACTTACCATCTTCTATTAGACCCGTTCATTCCTGAATGCCATTTAGCATACTTATAAATCTATAGTAGTTATGCAATAAATATTTGTTGAATTAAAAAAAAATGAATGAGGGCGCCTGGCTGGCTCAGTTGGTTAAGCGACTGCCTTCGGCTCAGGTCATGATCCTGGAGTCCCGGGATCGAGTCCCGCATCGGGCTCCCTGCTCGGCAGGGAGTCTGCTTCGTCCTCTGACCCTATCCCCTCTCATGTGTTCTCTCTCTCTCATTCTTTCTCTCTCAAATAAATAAATAAAATCTTAAAAAAAAAAAAATGAATGACTCAATTAAGTCTCTCCAGTGGTTTCCAATCCAAGGGCCTCATGTAGGATTTGCTTGATGATTGCTGGCCCCCAGATCATCTCCCGCCCCATCCAACAGTCCTGTGGCAAAGCCAGGTTGATGGTCAGCCACGCCCCATACACACGTGCTCGTACCACTTCCTCACCTCCCATGCACTCCTCACCCATCTCCTCGCCTGCACCCTCGGGTGCCAACGGCTCTCACACCAACAGAGTCGGTGAATACTTTCCAGTCCTTCTCTTGCTGGATTTGCCATTGTTGTTGCGCCTGAATCTGTGGTCTCACTCTCCATCACAAAGCCTTCTACTCCTCTGGTTTGGTGATGCCACCCTTTCCAGATTCATCTAACTCCCCTTCCTCTCTGTAGCTCGTCTGTGGTTTTTCTATCATCACCTCTTAAATGTTGTGTTCCTCTGGATCCCGTCTTTGCCCACTCTTCTTCCTCTGCATCCTCTCCCTGGGTGATTTCATTCACTTTCATGGCTTTGACCACCGTCCATGGGCTAATCTCCATCTCCAGCCATGTCCTCTAGTGTATATATTCAGTGTCTTGACAGACATCTCCAGCAAAGGGTCCCATACATATTCGAACTCAGTGGGTTGGAAGGGAGGAAGGGAGGAAGGGAGGAAGGGAAGGGGGAAGGAAGGGAGGAAAGAAGGGAGGAAGGAAGGGAGGAAAGAAGGGAGGAAGGGAGGAAACAAAGAAGGAAGGAAGGGAGGGAGGGAGGAGGAAAATAATAAACCCACCCCCCAGAAGACCTATTCTTCTCTTGGTTTTCCTGGCATAGTTGCTGGAACCCCCATCCACCTAGTACATAAGGTAAAAACCTAGAAGTCTCCATGGAAAGTACCCTTTGGAAGTCCCTTTCAGAGTTCTCAACTCTGGCCCCGCCCCTCCATCCACAGCACCACCACTTCCATCCAGCATTCCTCACTGCTTGCCTAGAGCACTGCAATAGGTCTCCCACCGGTCTTATCCACATTAACCCAGCCTTCTCAGTCCTGCCAACATGATCTTTCTAAAACACAAATCTCTCCAAGACACTCGCCAGCCTAAAATCCCTTAATACTAACAATAGCTACGATTTATTGAGCATTCTCTTTGTTCCAAGACTGCTCTTGGCACTTTATGCTGATCAACTCACTCATTTCTCACAACGAGGGAAGTACTATTTTGTACTTGTACACCCTTTTTACAGGTTAAGAAATTGAGGCACTGAGAGATTAAGTCATTCACCCAAATTCACACAGGCAGCGGCAAGTGGCAGAGCAGGGCATCTGGCTCCAGAGCCTGCCCGCTTCTTGGCTGCTATTTCCTACGGCCTCTTCGAAGGCTCCCTGTTGGCTCTATGAAAACTCTTAAGCTCCTCAGATGACACAGAAGGCTCTCCATGACCTGGCCATTCTTGCTCCTCCACTCACCTCCTGCTACTCCATGGACCATGCCTTCTGCTCCAGAATCCTGAACTGCTTACTTTGCGAATACACCCCATGCTGGTTCATGCATGCATGCCTTTGTGCAAGCTGATCCCTTGCTTAACACTCTCCTCCCCAACATTTGGCCACATTTTGGACTATTTTCTACTCAAGCCAGCTTAGAATTCACAAAAGTCAGTTTCTTCCAACCACCCGGATAGCCATCAACCTGATCTGTGTCCCTATACGGAGCCCCCACAGCCCCCTGCTCCTGAGTTTCCTTCTCAGTTCCCCCTCTAGACTGTAGACTCCTCAAGGGTGGGAACTCGGTCTTATTTGGCTCTGCATCTGCAGAGCCCAGCACAGTGCCTGGAACACAGCAGTTGCCCCATAAATATTTGCTGAGCTGAAGTGAACTCTACCTTCCCCAGAGCACTCCATCATCCCACCCCAACCAAGGCCCTGGCCCCAGTCGTTCTGGAGCAGCTCAGTGCACAGCCATCTCTTTCTTCCCAGAATCCCCTCAGTGCATAGAATCTGTGCCACTCATTTAGTAATTAATTAATCCTGTCCCTTCTTGTGACCTCCCCTGCATTGCGATCTTCATTA
>NC_138379.1:76865384-76875345 GCF_054177405.1 Leptonychotes weddellii
CCGGCGATCTTCATTATTATTTAAATCTGTATTGTTACTTTTCTTTCCCGAACCACTTCCCCAGTTAGAGGATAAACTCTTTGAGGCTGGAAGTTAGGGGCTAGGTTTCACTTGTATTCTGATATTCCTAAATGCCTTGTACATCTTAAGTGCCTGATAAATGTATGTTCATTTAATGTAGTGCAATCTATGGGAGCTGAGGTTGGGTTGCAGCACACATGTTCTGGGTAGGGCAAGCAATGGGAGAAAAGGGAAGAGATCCTGATGTTAAAGTAGGGGTTGTTTTGAGAGGTAAAATATTTAGGACTCAAGGGAGCATCACCCAGTCTCTGTTCAAAGGGCCCCCCTCCCCCCACCACAAACCAGAGACTCACCTGCTGGCTTTGAAATGAATTTGTACTTGGATGTAATAAAATATAGAATAAAATACTGGATTCAGAAACAAAGGAGTCACAAAGTATGCATAAAAACCAAAAATATCACTCCCTGCCCTCCATCAAGGAGCCTCCAGCCTCGCTTGCTGGACACCAAAGCCCATTTGGCATTAATTGTCCCTCAGTGGATCTAAGAACCATTGGAGCTCCTGCAGGGTGGGCAGTGGAAGAGACACAGGCCACCTAGAGCCTGGGGTTCAGGCATGCCTTTCACAAGGGCTCTCCCAGTCCTCTTGGGAAGCAACCCCGTGCCCCAATGCTTTCATTAACATTGGAAAGTATCCAGCTCTACCAGACCTATTATGTACCAGGCAGAATGGATACAAAAATAAGTGCCAAGAACCCAGACTTCCAAAAGTATCCAGGATTAGAACATGCATTGAGGGGGCGCCTGGGTGGCTCAGTTGGTTGAGCGCTGGACTCTTGGTTTCAGCTCAGGTCATGATCTCAGGGTCGTGGGATCGAGCCCCATGTTGGGCTCTGCCCTCAGCATGAAGTTGGCTTGTCCCTCTCCCTCTGCTCCTCTTCCATTCCCACGCTCTCTCTCTCTCAAAAAAACAAAAACACAAACAAACAAAAACAACATGCATTGAGGATCTTCTACTTCACCCCTTCCTTCTAGGAGTAACATGTAATGTTCAAGCATAGACTCTGTGCTAGGCACTGTTTATTACTGCGTCCAGGGAATATGGTAGCACATGGGACAAGCTCTGACCTTCCAAGAATTAACAGCCATTGTGTGCAAGGTACCAGGAGCACTCAAAGAGAGATCAGACACAGTCCCCATCCTAGTTTGTGGCCTAGTTTTGCAGACAGGTTCTTTAGGTACAAGGCGTGGACTGTTTGTGTGGTTGCCATTATTCTACAATAGCCAATCACACCAGAGAGCCTAGACTGAGCACAGGTGGACCTCTGATCTCACAGCAGGAAGAGGCGCTAGAAAGGAGATAGCTTCAGCCATGCCTGGAGGAGTCTGGGAGAGTATCACAAATGGAGAAAAGTTGTTGGGGGAGTGCAGAAAAGACCCCGAGGAGGTTTACTGGAAGGCAAGCCTCACGGTGTTGCATAGGGCTCCCTTTGGCCAGAAGTGGGGTTAATTCACAATATAAATAGGGGCAATCTGACAGGATGAGTCCCTTAAAGCATATACACTTGGAGGAGAGGTCTAGAACCAGGGCTGTCAACTGTCCGGGGAACTTTCACTGATTACACTGGGAAATTCCCAGGCAAACTGGGATGAGTTTGTCACCCTATGACTGGACCACAGGCCGGCGACTTTTTACTTAGCAAGCACGGCCCTCATAAATCCATTAGCCCCTTGCTGCTCACAGGGTGGCCCACAGACCAGCAGCGTCAATATCACCCGGGGAGCCTGTTAAAAATGCAGACTCTCAGTCCCACTCAGATCTACTGATTTAGAATCTGCATTTTAACAAGATGCCCAGGAGACTCGTTTATACATTAATGTTTGAAAAACATGGCTTTAGTGGCCCTTTCTTTGGAGATGTAACCATCAGCCACACTGGCTGCATCCTAGGGACCAAAACCAGCCCCGGCCCCCATGATGGTTCAGCTCACCCACCAACATGCTATGAACTAAACTTCCTCTTCTGGGAAAGGAGCAGCTTTTTCTTCTTCCCCTGTCCATCTGAGCACCAGAATTCTTTCCCGCTCCAGCATCTCTACGATTCAAACCACTGAAAATGAGATTTACTCTCCAGGGTCTGACCTCTCTCTGTGCCAACCTTCAACTCATGGATCTCCAGTAAAAGGCAGTTCCAGGAGCCCCAAGCAAAGGGCAGCATGGAACTTTTTTTTTCTTTCCTGAACCTATGACCCACCCTCTGGGCAGAGGATCCCCAGTGGTTTGTCCTTCTCCCTGCTCGGATGGTGAAGACGATGCATGGGTTTGGGGAACTGAAGCTTTGGGAAAAGGGGCTGACACAAGATTACCCTGGAGATGACACAGAAATTCTGGAGTCCTGAGTTTTATTTCTTGCTTCAGGAAATATGTGCACACATGGACACACACCCCAGTCAGCCTCACAGTAAGTTAAATCGAACAGTTTGCTGACCCAAGCCATGCAAGGCTCCAGGCATTTTGCTAGTTAGCTAATGAAAGACCACCCCACCCAGAGCTCTGCCAGGCTTGTGTGTGCTCCAAAAAAAAAAAAACAACCCTCAAAGGAGGGCATTTGGGTTTGTGGCTTGAACCTTAGGCCTCTCTCAGTGGTTGTGAGGGGAAGGATCTCCTCAGCTGGGGGAGAGAGAAGACCAAGGCCTCGCCGTCCTATCCCCACAGAACATTTCACAAGCTCTGTCCTTCTGGCCTCTGCTGTCTCTTGGTTTCACTAAAGGGCCACGGAAGCAGGGGTGGCCTCCTGCCACCTGTATTGGTGGCACTCTGGCTAGATACTGGCCTGATGGCCTGACAGACAAGATAAATATTTACAGGCCAGACTTGAGGTCCGGGCCCTGGACCCTCTACCTTCAACTTAGAGCTGGGAATTTTCTGGGCAGTGTGTCCAGAAGGCCTAGAGTCATGGTTACCAGATACCAGAGCCTTGCAGATAAGACTTGAAATGAAGAGCTCAGGAGGAAAAACTTACCACACTCAAATTCCATTACGAAGGCCATATATTTAGGGATTGCAAATATTTTACCTCATAATGAAAGGTTTTTGAAAACTTTAAAAACACCTGGCAGCTGGGGGTGGGGGTGAGAGAGCAGTGAGTGGATTTGCCCATCTCTAAAAAAACAAAACAAAACAAAACAAAGGCATTTGTTTCTATAGTATCATCAAAGGAAGCTTTAATGGAACAACCCACTCTGTGGGGATGGAA
This sequence comes from Leptonychotes weddellii, assembly GCF_054177405.1. Lineage (NCBI taxonomy): Eukaryota > Metazoa > Chordata > Mammalia > Carnivora > Phocidae > Leptonychotes > Leptonychotes weddellii. Next base: position 76,868,662 of record NC_138379.1, read on the forward strand.
GTGGGTTGAGGGTGTCTATCCGACAGGACACCCCCCCCCCAACGGCAGCCCCTCTCCAGAGCCCCAGAGCCCTATTTTGTTTTCCTCTCCCCGTGCACTTCAGAAGGCTCCCACTGAAGAGTAAGAAAGGAGGGCCCTGGAGGGTGCCCCCTGGGAGTGGTTGAGGGCTCTGTCTGCCTGGACAGACCTTCCCTTCGGAGTGGTGGGCTGGGGGGCAAGACACAGAGAGTTTCAAGCTCGCTCGGCCCCTAAGCGACGACTTGTCCCCACGGCACACCTGCGCAGTACCCAGGCCTCTTCGGGGACAGACACATCCTCTGCGTGGCAGAGCAGGTGCTTCATCCAGGGGGGATGTGAGGTTGGACGGGAGAGGTGAGGAGCGGGGAAACGGGGCCCAGAGCCCAGTGGCTAACCTCCCCCACGCCCCATTGGCATTTAACGTTTCCCCAGGACCCAGACAGATCAGGCCTAATGCCCCTTGAGGGAGTGGGGGCCGGAAGTGTCACAGCTGCAGCCTGGCAGGCCCCTGGCCCCCAGCATGTCTGGGGTGAGATGGGGGGGCTCTCTCGGGGATGCCATTCAGGCCCTGTCTTTTGGGGAAAAAAGCCAAAGAAAAACATGTATTTATAACATGAACTTCCCTCCTCTCCTTCCCCTCAGCTAACTGATTAATTAAATGAATACAAAGGCCGTCTTGTTGGGAGCCCCAGCCGCAGGGACCCTCTGTGTTTTCTTTAAGCCGGCCTAGCAAACAGGAAACAAAAGGCTTAATTCTGTCTGGTTTCATGAAGGGGGCTGTATGTCACAGCCAGAGGCTGGGGCTCCGCCAGACCCTACGGAGCAGCTCCAAGGCAGCTCGCGACCCCCAGCCTCCCAGCCGAGCCCACCAAACACATACTCTTCCCCAATCCCGAACTAAAGCCAAGCTAGGCTGCCCCTTGAGGGAAATGCCTGCACGGCAGGAGAGAAACTTAAAGGGAGCCAGCCATGCCCAAGAGAAAGCTCTGGAAGAAAACCTTCAAGGGAGGAATTTCATCCACTGGGCCATTAACAATGGGAGAGAGGGAAGGTGGCTAAGTCTGGGGCTCTCCTGGAGATGAAAAATAACCATTTTTCCAGCTGTCACACTTCCTCTTCCAGTGAATCTCCCAGATATTCTTTAGCTTGGCAGCCACACAGGTACCACGGCTCCCTCACCACAGCTCAGAGAGGGACCGAGTAGGCAAATGACACTGCACCCCACAGACGCCTGCTCAAGCGACCCTGGCCTGGGTCCTTGCACTGCCTCTCTCTCCAAGGTTTGCCCTATCTTCTGGACGTTTCCCTAATTTTCTGGGCGTCTCCAGAACTTTGTATGGAGTCGGGGGTTTGTGGGGGAGTGGGGAGAGCAGGAGAATGATGGCACACGGGTGACCCCGGGCTGACTCTAGGCCAGTGGTCTGAGTTAAGTGAGCCTCGTCAGGCCCTCTACTTCAGAGACCCCGGTGCACTCAGCAAAGCCTCACTGAGTCCCTAGATGTGCAGTGTCCAGTGCTCTAGCAGGGCACGCCTCCCTCTGGAAGAGAGAGCAAGAACACAAGTGCCTACCTGGCCAGCCATTCATGCAACTGCTCGACCGTTACCTATCAAGGGCACTGGGGACACAGCGACCAACCCAGACACTGTTCTTGACCTCCTGGAGCACATCTGATGGGCAAGTCAGATATTAAACTCTAATCACACAAGTAAATATGTGACTGCCTTGATGAAGGACAACACAGGCTCCGAGAGATGGCTCTGGCTTCAGGGTAGAGAAGAGGGGAGGCACGAGGGGAAGCAGGAAGCCAGCTGGAGGTCCTGCTGCGGGCCACACAAACAATGGCAGAGGTCTGGGCCAACGGCGTGGCACGGGGGCTGGGGACAAGAGGTCTGGCCGAGACTTACTTATCTAATAGATGGAACTGACAGGACATATGATGGACTATGTGGCAATGAGGAAAAAGTCAAAGTCAAGGATGATCCCTGGCTTTTGGATGAGCAACTTGGTGAACCCACTGCTGTTCGGTGAGATGGGGCAGATGAGGGAGGCAGAGACGAAGTGGAGAGAGGAAAACATGGAGTCGGTCAGGTCCGTTCTATTCCCTCCCCTGCCTCCAACCCTTGGAAGAGCATCTCTGCTCATCGCTTTGCCTTTTTTCCTCACGTGACTAAGGACTGTGACAGCGGAGAATGGAATGCCTTGGCAGTGGGACCCCCTGGCCTTGCCTCAGTTGCCCTCTTGGAGATGGTGAGACCAGCCTCCAGGATCTGACGTTGTGCACTGCATGCCAATATAAGGCGGTGCGCTCCTCATACACAGCCCGAAGAGGCCATGTCCCTATTTTATAGATGGGAAGACTGAGCCGCAGGAGGTAAGCCAACTGCCCGAGATCTCACGGCCATGGGTGCTGGAACTGGGCTGTACCTCAAGCAGCCCAGGTTTCCCTCTATGAGTGGAAGTTACTTCTGTCCTATCTAGGACATAGGAGTAGCAAGGAGAGGAGATCTTAAAGAGCTGAGGAGTCCCCAAATCAGTGATGTGGGACAGTGAAATATACCACACTGTTTTCTTTTGCAATAACTGACTTAACTTGCTGATTTGGTTTCTCTTGGATGGATAACAAATTCCATTTGTACTGAATGAGTGTGTGGGGGTGGCAGGGGCACCTGGACCCGAGTGAAGGTGAGAACAAAGGAATGTTCTGCGATGAGAAGGGAGTACCCAAAGGTGGGAGCAGCCTGCATTCCACTGACACACTTCAGCCCCTTTAGAGTGGACTAGAAGCCTGGGAGCATTGCTTGGAAATGCATGGGTGAGTCATGAAGGACAGAGGAGCTAGGCTGGGCAGCTGAACAGACAGACGGCCCAGGGCATGGGGTGGGGATGGGGACTTTGACAACCACCAATGAGAAGGAGAAAGAAAGGAAAGAAGGCGGAGGAGGAGAAAGAGGAGAAAGAGACATTGAGAGAGTAGGACCTGCAAAGAAACAAAAAGGGACAACAGAAAGGGGAGGGGAAGAGGAGCAGCAATGGTGTATGTGTGTGTGTGTGGGGGGGGGTGTCTGCGTCTGAGGAGCCCAGATTTACAGGGTTAGGACTAAAGGTCATCTGAGGGGCACCTGGGTGGCTCAGTTGTTGGGTGTCTGCCTTCGGCTCAGGTCATGATCCAGCATCCTGGGATCGAGTCCCACATCGGGCTCCCTGCTCTGCGGGAAGCCTGCTGCTCCCTCTACCACTCCCCCTGCTTGTGTTCCTGCTCTCACTATGTCTCTCTCTGTCAAATAAATAAATAAAATCTTTAAAAAAATAAAAAAATAAAATAAAGGTCATCTGAGAGCTGGCCCCTGTTACAGGTCAAAGGAACTCAAAGGAAGTAGAGATGAGATGGACCTTCACCGATGAATTTGCTCAACAGTGAAGACCATCCCCCAAATTCACCTGTACTCAAGGAAAATTCACCTGGGCACTAAAATTACCCACCTACTAAGGGCAAGACTGAGTGTACTGAAGTGGAGCCCAAAGCAGGTTTTGAAGGAAAGAATGGCTCCTCCCTGCCACTCCCCCCACCACCCTTCTTACCCCTCAAGTGCCATCAAACAAATGGGGGAACCCAAGGTTGAAAAGGCTGGCTGATGCGTTGTGGTGTCATATGCTCCCCATCCCTACCTTTGCCTTTCTGGCCTATCAAAAAAGCTGATGGGAGCAAATAGGATTCCAGACACTGACCGCACTCTTGGTCCTCTTTGGAGAGAACATTGCTACAGAAATTATGGTGGCACATTTGACCTCTTCCATATGAGGGCACAATCATCTCTCTGCTTATCTCTCTTCTGGCCAGTAGCCCTGAGAGCCATCGCAAGCTCCAAGAAGATGGGCATCAAGGCCTAAGCCTGACCATGGGGCTGGCAGACACAGACAGGAAAGCTCAGTCTCTCCCAAACTTCTCCCTACCCAAGGGCAGGTCTTTGAGGTCTAAACAAAGAACCAGCTACCTCCCTGGAGGGCCTTCCATTGGTCCTGCAAGGCCAAGGAATATGCTGCTAATGTGCTTTGTAGGGAGGTAATAGCCAGGTTTCCCAGGGGCCTCCAATCTGCAACCCACGGCTGTGGTGTGGCCCAGGGAGATGGCTACAGTAAGTCTGTGTGCCGGGCAGCATGGAGTGAGAGTGAGGATGAGTCACCCCAAGATCACCATGACCCCTTCCCAGCTCTGTGCACAGGCAGCTGCTGCCTGAACACCCCCAGCTCTCCCATGGACCCCAAGTGTACAGAAACCAGAACCCCTGGGGATGTGTGCTCTCCCAGGGACTCTCCAGCTCACCCCTACAGATGCCCCCATTGGAGCCTTGGCCCAGGTCTTTCTTCCCTGCTTTGGGCAGGAAGGGGCTCTGAGGTGGAGTTATTTATTATTAAGAAGTCCCTAGCATGAGAACTCTCCCAGCCTGAGGACTTGGTGGAGCCTTGAGGGAAGCTGAGCCCTCCCAAGGAAAGCTGGGGCAGGGCTTTTCTCTCATGCAGATGTGGATAAGAAGAAATTTGCTCTTGGGCCCCAGTCACATGGGGGTCCAGAAAAAGAGATCCCCACTCAGGGATCTGGGTGCCTTCCCCAGGATCTGGTGGGGAGACTGGAAGGATCCATGTGGGCAGTCACAGGGTACCACAAACAACCTCTGAATTTGCTGCTCACCCACCCCAGAGCCTAGGCAGTAACTAAATGACTCTGAAGGTCAAAGTGGCTATAATGAATTGAGAAATTTCATCTCCCTCCCACCTAAGATGTCATGAATTACACGAAGACCAAGGTCTCCCCAGGTGTTACTAGTGAACTCCTCTAAACACCTGCCTTCCCCAACTAAGCAAGATCTCTATCCCCCTCAGAGAAACAGGGGGCCTGCCTGGGGATAACCCCCCACAGTAACATTTTCCAGTAGAATTTTCTGCAGTGATGGAAGATATGGCTACTGAACACTTTAAACACAGCTAGTGAGACTGAAGGACTTAGTTTTTAATGTGATCTCGTTTTATTTAGTTTAAATTTAAACAAGCACATAGTAGTGGCTACCATATTCTTACCCAACAGGGCAAAAGCCAACGTTTCCAGGGAAGTACCTTCTTCATGCCAACATAGCAGTAATTCAAAGAGAGGCCTTTTCTCTAAGTAATTAAGCGCGAGGGCCCCTGCTCGAAGGAGGGCCATCTTTTATCCTTCCTGGTGACCAGGGCTACTTCATAGAGGCAAGCAGTGGCTCTATCATGGAAAATTAACATGGATAGGACCATGGACGTGATCAGATCCAGTTCCTTTGTTCTGGTGATGAAGGAAATCAGGCCCAGAAAGGAGAGATGGCTTGCCCAAGGTCATGGGGGAAATTACAGCAGGGCCATCAGAACCCAGGTTTGAGTTCACTGCCCCATGACCATCTTCTTCCTGCACTACCTCTGAACCCCAGTACGCTCCCTGACAGCCACCCTTCCACCCTTGTCCCCTACGGGCCTGGTTAGCAAAGTACAGACAGGAGCTTCTCAGTGAGGAAAATATACAACACTCAGTGAGGGTGTGGGGAGAGCCCAGGGGTCTGGTGTGTGGGGACAGAAGGCGAGTTTGACAGAAGAGGGTCCCCTGGGCTCAGGCCCTGCTTCAGGCCCAATTCTGAGCCACCATCCTCAGGGGGCAGGGACATAACCAGCTCCATGCCTAGCCCAGCCCCTGATGCACACTCAGCGCGCAGCAGAAGGAATGAATGAATGAAAGGAACAAACCTCTAGGCCGAGTTTTGGGTACACATAGGGATACACAAGCCCACCTTCCTGTCTGCTCAGAGACTGAGAAGAAATCCCACCCACACTGTTTCCAGGTACATACTTTGACATGGAAAAGTCCCTCCCTCCAAGGATTTTGGCATGGGCCCACATGCCCAATACCCAAAACCCAGAGACAGAGCTGAGGTACTCACAATGCCCAGTGTCCTGCTTCCCAACCAGACCCAGTGGTCCAGCCAAAGGGTAGTAGAGCCTGGATGCTCTCAGCCAGGATGAAGGCCCTAAACTGAGTGTTCTTAACCTGGAGCCCCTATGTCCTAGGGGTTCCAGTCTGGGTCACTGTCAGTGAATTGTGCCTCTGTTAGTGTGTGCATGCTTGCAGGCATATTTTCCTTAGGAGAGAACCCATCATTCCAATTAGATTTTCAAGGCGGCCATGACCCAAACATTTTAAGAACCCCAACACCCAAAATCCATTTTGGAGGTTGGAGAAATGATCAGGCATAGCTCACAGGACTCCTCCACTGGATGTTTCCATGGCACCTCAATGTCAGCATTTTAAAAAGGAGACTCCAGTCCCACAAGAAGTTTGCTTTCATTCTCATGCATAGTATGTCAATCCACTGAGTCTTCAGGCTGGAGATTCTACCCTAAGGTGGACTTCCAATATCTTGTCAATCACCAGATTCTATCAGCTCTTCAGAATGGCTCTTTTCCATCCCCTCTACCCTAACCTGGACCTCACCTGCTCTCCTGTCACTGCCCCACCTCTGTAAAGTCCTTCCCTTTCCTCCTGCTTCCCAGCCTGCTCAGCTCCAAACCATCCTCATCTTCTTAAAAAAACTTCAGTCTTATGCTATTGCTCACCTGCTCATAATATTATGACTTGAAGGTAGGAAAAGCAC
>NC_138379.1:76875845-77007453 GCF_054177405.1 Leptonychotes weddellii
TTAGGAGGAAGGAGGCCTCGGGGGACACTGAAGGAAGAGTGGGATTTGGGGTCTTCTGATTTAGGGGCCCACCAAAACGCTGAGGAGGAGCTGAACATCCCCGTTCTGTCTGCCAGTATAATCTCAACCCAGTGAGGTGAGGGGGAGGGCAAGAGGGCCGAGTTCTCTGCTGCGTGGTAAGGACCCTCCTGTGAGGACATGAATCCAGGAGCTACAAGCCTCTCTGCCTCGAGCCCCCTACAACCTGCCGAATAACAGCCTTCTTAGGAGATTGCTAGAAAAACCTGCCCGTGTTATCTCCTGATGAGAAGCATCCACAAAGACCAGGAGAGGATTATTCCTCCCAAGAAAGATTAGGGGTGGAAGCTGGCCTGGGGGGCAGGAAAGGGGGGCCGAGATGCTCTTATCAAGGGGTCAGAGGACCCTGGAGGGAAAGGGGGAGCTGAGTGTGCAGAGCCCCCACCTCCTGGCCTGCATTACACAGCGGCTCTCCACTTAGGGCTCAGTGGAGGCACTTCAACTTGACTTCGGAAAGCCCTGACACATCACATTGCTCTTGGCCGTTCCCCTCCTCGGGGGCCCCTGCCAGCAGCTTAGAGCTTGGAATAGCTACCAACCCACGGTCGGATATTGCCTTCGCTTATGAAGGCCCTTCACGGTCGTCGGCATACGTGATACTCGTAACACCCTGGTGAGAAATTTATAATTTATAATCCTACCCCCAGCCCGCCAATGAGGAAACCGAGGCTCCGAAAGGTGAGGGGCTTGCCCAAGCTAGCACATCGGGAATGTTCTCCATTTCAGCCTTAAATCCTCATCCCTCGCTCTGAGCCTCCTACTCTGTACACCCCACGGTGCTGCCCTCATGAAGCCCCTGGCCTCACGGGAAAGGACGCCGGGCCAGGTTCGCTGGGCGAATTGCTGCCAGCTCCAGTCCCCAGGCCGGTGTCAGTCTCTGCACCAGGCTTCCCACCCCGGCCCCCCAACCCCCCTCCACCCCACCCCCCACCCCCCCTGGCCTGAACCGGCGGCTGTGGACCGGGGTCCGGGGGAATCGCAGCCCAGGACAAAGCAGCCCAACCTCCCGTAAGAAGCAAGAACTGGCTGTATACTCCGGACACATTTGTAAGTTATGAGCATCACAGGGAGAGAAAGAGGCACATAAATTAAAGTGGCCAACTTGTATGCACACACGCACACTGGCAGGGACAGAAGGCTGGCCTTAAATGGTAAAAATTAGCAGCTTGAAACAGTAAAAAACCTCAACTTTGCCTCGGAAAGATGCAGGGCAACTTCACAGAGTTTTATGTGGCCCATAAATTAGAGCTGAGGAAGGGCTCTGCGGCGTTCCCGGGTGCAGACGGGGCTTGCGGCCGCGCAGATACACTGTGTGGCAGCGTTACAAATGTCCCGAGCAGTTTATACACAACAGCACAGCGTGAGTTTGCTGGGGGATATTGGAGCTGGTAATTGCTATTCTAAAACGGGCCTTGTAAGCTTGAAGAAATGTTTTGAGGGGGGAAAAGAGCCAATTTAAGAGCTTTATAAAGCCATAAATGCCTTCTGAGCAAACCAAATGTAATCTATCTAGAGAGACACGTCGTCCCTCAAACCCAATGGCAGACCCCGCAATGCCGCACAGCCCGCAGAAGTTACCCTGAAGGTAAGCGAGTTACCTGGACGGAGACAGAGGACTGGCCCCGATGATCCCGGTGCCTCTGAGGCCCCCCCGGGGCAGGGCTGCCACCAAGTTAGCTCAGCTCACAGCTCCTTTCCCTGCCAGCCAATGCTGATTCCTCCCCCCGACGCAAACCAGACCAGCCGGCTGTGGCTTTCCTTTGTGCTTCCCCAGTGTCCTTCTCTCCCTGTGGTCCTTGGAAACAAGGACGGCTGGAGACTTGGGAGCCATGGCAGAGAGTTCTGGTTCCGACCTGGCCTCAGTTCCCTCCAGAAAGTGGGGCTGTTGTAAGAATCAAGTAAGGAAACGTACATGAAGCACCTGCCACATAGCACTCAATAAAGAGCAGCTATTATTCTTTTATGGCTTTTGTTACTTGTGGAAGGAACAAGCGTGCCCTAGGCAGAGGGCACCTTTGCAAGTCTCCAGCTTCTCCGGACCCAGCTCCTGCTGGGCGTCCGGGCATCAGGTGAAAGGACATCATTTAAGGATCCCCCCCAGCAGCACGCGGGCACAGACACTGGTCTGGCTTTCCCCTCGAAACAATTCCAGCACCTCTTTCCTGACTTCATTTGCCCTTTATCTCCCCAAACTTCCTACAGACACATTCTTTAGCCGTGGCCCCTGCTCTGGCCTCGCACATTATGTCAGGACCCCAGAGACCTCTGCTAACCCTGATTATCAACTCGGAGCCTCTTCATACCGGTGAGCTGCGTGAACTTGTCCAGGTTTATGGCTAGAAAAGCCAAGACTCGGAGAGAGCCGCTGCAATAGAAGCAGCCAGGTGCCTACTCTCCCACCCTCTGTCCTCATCCCCTGGCCTCCCTTCTCACGTCTCTTCCCCGGTGCCCTCCACCTCCATAATCCCACTTTCTTTTCAGATGTCAATATTTCATAATGGAAAACAAAAGCCATATAACGCACAATTACCCACTTTCCATTGTGTTTTAACAGCCCTGCTGACAGCACGAAGCACCACACAGGAGCAGTAGAAAGGGATTCGAGATCAAGCTTCCAGTGAAATGTGTTTTTAGTTATATGTATTTTCATAGTTTTTGCAACACCTTATTAAAGTTGAAAGCTATATATAACAGCATTACTGGTGGCACTTTTCAATACCACTGCAGTCGGGTTTCTTTCTAGCCCAAAGCAAATGTGCCCCAGCTGCCTCCAAGCAGGCACTTCCCCATCCCGATGTCCTCTTCCAGCCTTCCCCACCCACACCTCCTGCACAAACACACACACACACACACACACACACTCCATAACTTCTGAACAGCGGGTAGAGAGCTGAGACAATGGTCTGAGGTGTGGACAGGTGGCTTGGCTGTGACAGAAATTTTACAACCCAAAATCATGGGACTGGAGATCCTCCCTGACCCACGCCTCCTCACGACTCACTTACAGAGGACCTATCGTGACCTAATTGCTACCCCCCACCCAAGATTATGCCAAGCAAGTTACCATTTCTGGGACTTCACTGAGGCCATGCCCTCCTGGCTTGCTTACCTTCTTTCCCTCTGCTTTCTAAATCCCCACTTAAACCTGAAAATGGTTGTGATCCAGTCACAAAATAAAATCAACACACAGAAAGTAGCCTGGTGATGGGGAAAGTCCCCCGGGGCCTCATTGACAGGATTTGCAGCCCAGCCCTGCCACTTGCATTAGCCGGGTCCCCCTGAGCAAGTTCTGACTTCTCTTGTCTTCGTTTTTGGGTGCATCCATAAAATAGGAGTTTGAACTACATGATTAGAAGGGTCTCCCCCCGTCCTAGCATTCTTAAATGAATACCTACTAAGGTTTTCTGAGAAGTCTTTTATGTGACCCCTACTAGGCACTTGGTGCCATCAGGAATAAAAAGAAGGATAAGGCACAGCTCCTGTCCTCAGGGAACCTGCACTTGGATGGAGAAGAGAGACCTCTGAGAATGAAAAGTGAAATTACAGCAAATACTTTCAGCTCAAGCTCAAGCTAGCAATACGTGAAAAGTCATGAGGCGGTACATGATTAGACGCCAAATGGATTGTGCAGGCAATAATTGCTCTAGGCCGAGGAGTTCAGAGGAGGAGAGGGTGCTGAGCGGTGGGCTGGTCTCAGAATGCTGTACCTAAGAGGCGGGAGTTGACACTGGGCTTGAAGGACACGCACACGCACGGGATTTGCATCTGTGGGAACGGCCAGGTAAGCGGACCTTCCTGAGCAACGGTGGTCAGGGCAGGGCAGGGCAGGGTCGGGACAGTGCGTCACCGAATTAGAGAGGAAATGAGATTCCTGTAGAAAAAAAGCAGAGGCTGAGCTGCAAAGGGTTTCAAGTGCCAGACTAAGATGTTTGAATTGTTATCCTGCAAGCAGCAAGGAACCAATGAAGTGAGCAGCAGAGAACTGTGTTTTGAGAGAATTCATCAGGCAATGATTTGCCGAATGGGTTGCAAAATGAGAGGCATGGGAAGTAAGGAAGGCAGGGAGAAGGGAATTGCAGTAATCCAGGCAGGAGGTATCGGCGTCTGGACCCGGGTGGTGGCGGTAACAAGGCAGTGACATGCCAGGAATGGAGAAGGACAGGAGGAGACAGCCTTAGTCTCTAAAAGGTTATAGAATGACTGACCATTTATTTATTGCCCGAACTTGGACACTTTGGAGAGTGCAAAGGTAGCCATTACAATTACACGGGGACAGCAGACTTAAGCCAGGACTGTCCCAGGCAAACTGGGATGTATAGTTGCTCGATGGAGCAGAGAGTGAAGAAGAGGAAAGGTGAGGTGGACACCAAGGTTTCAAGCCTGCGGGACAGGAAAAATACGGGAGGTGACAGGGACAGGTGGGAGGATGGCAGAAGGAAGGGGCATAGAATGATAGAGAAATAAGGGATGAAAGGAGTTCGCTGCAATTGAGTGGCCAAGCAGAGTTTGAATTCTTTGAAGACAAGAGCTGCATCTTATCTGAATCACCACACAGACATTTGCTAAGCTGAACTGAGACAATAAAGACTTGCTGAATTTCATCTAAAGAGGGCTGATTGTTGGGGCAATAAGAGGCAAGGCTACCCCTCCCCCGCCCCTTGGTTCTGTTTATTTATATGTATGTTTTCAGAATTTCAATAGACGTACCTCTTGGTAGGGTTTGTCCACATGGCCATCTACAGCCCAGGGATGTCTGGTGAACCGATGATTCTGATGTGTGCTGAAAACATAAATGGGGCACCAAAATGGCCAACGCTGGCAGAGGACTCTCAGCAAATCCTCCACACAGAAGAGAAGGGGCAGGGAATTAAATTCAACGATGCCTTCACACAGAAAATGAGGCCAAAAGAAAGAGGAAATTCGAGCTAAAAAACCAAGAGAGCAAAAATGCAACCTTCCCCTACCCTGGGTGGATATGGACTCTTGTGTGCAGGAATCCCAGTTAGAACATCAACAGCAATTTCTGTTGTGTCTTATCCAAGCTGAGGATTAGCACCCAACACCAGGACTCAGAAAACCTAGGCTTTTCCCACAGGTGCAGCCCCATGCCATCGGGACTCGACTCCATGGCTCTTGCCTACACTTCTGCGGCAGACATACAGGCCCACTAGTCAGGTCCCATAACACTATCCAGAATGGGATCTTAAAAAGCCCCAGTGACCCAGAAATTTGAGGCAGAAACTAACCATTGGCTATGAATTATCCAGGTACCTGTGGCTACAGTTACTTGATAAAGCTAATCTCCCCAAGAGTGTTGATTACTGCTGAGTTAACAGTACAAGGTTTTGGGGTAGGGCAAAGTTGCCTGGCCCAACACTTCTTGAGAAGAATTCGCTACCAATCCTCAGACAGAGTTCCCTCTTGGAACCTTCTGAAAGAAGCAGCTCCACAAGTCCCTTTAGCTGATTTGGCAGCACCAACATCACAAAAGAAGGATGATGCTGTGGTTTGTAGTGGCTCTCAACCTTTTCTCCACTACACACACACACCTGTGAGTGACAGCAAGCCCCTGTCAGTCACACTGGATCCTTGCAGCAGTGGATCCCTACCAGGGACAGGGTACCCCTGAGTAAGTTATCAGAACAGACTGAGGAGTGGTGGTGCCTTTGAGAAAGCCTTCCCCAACCCTTCAACCCACAGGGAGGTTCTGATACACTGCACAAAGAAGGGCAGTGCTCATTCTCTACTCTTGAGAATTACTGGACAGAAAACATGAAGACAATGTACAAATCAGGAAAATTGCCACTATACCAAACTTCCTTTGAACACCTACCAGCTGTATGAACCACCTCACCCCCTTAGCATTCGTTTTCTCACCTCTAAAATGGAAGTGGTTATAACAGAGAGCCTGTCTCCAATGGCTGTTGCAAGATTAAATGAAGTAATAAAAGTGTGTGCAATATAGTGGGAACTTAACAAATGTTTGAGTTTTAGTTCAACTGACATTTTAACAGTGTGATTAGTGCTGACATGAAATTGGTATTTTCTAATTAGTGGGTATTTTCTCTCAACATGACTCCATATATGATGCTCTGCTATAGACTGAACGTTTATGTGTCCCCAAAATTCATATGTGGAAATCCTAATCCCCAATGTGATGGTACTAGAAGGCAGGGCCTTTTGGGAGGTGATTAGGTCACAAAGGTGGAGACCTCATGAATGGGATTAGTGCCCTTATAGAAGAGACCCCAGAGAGCTCCCTCACCTCTTTTGCCATGTGAGATTCTAACAAGAAGTTGACAACCTGTGAACCAGTATGTGGTCCCTCAACAGACACCGAATCTGCTTGCACCTTGATCTTGGACTTCCCAGCCTCCAGAACTGTGAGAAATAAATTTTTGCTGTTTATAAGCTACCCAGTCTATAGTAATTTGTTACAGTAGCCCAAACAGACTAAGATATTCTCCTTCAGGAGAAATCTATTTGTTGGATAATAAAGCAGGTGGTTGCCCCCATCCTCACTCAACACAGGGCTCTAAGAGTAGCCCATCATCTAAAGGGCGGTAGATAGCTAACATCATAAGCAGTGATGAAAGTCTTAAATCGTTCTCCCTAAGATCAGGAATAAGACAAGATGCCCACTTTTACCACTGCTATTCAGCATTGACTGGAAGTTCTAGTCAAAGAAATTACCCAAGAAAAAGAAATAAAAGGTATTCAAATTAGAAGGAAGAAGTAAAATATTTTCTATTTGTAGATGACATGACCTTATATATAGAAAACCCCGAAGAATCTACAAGAAAGCTACTAGAACTAATAAATTCAGCAAAGTTGTAGGGTACATGATCGCATGCAAATATCAGTTGTGTTTCTATACACGAGCAGTGAACAATCTGAAAAGGACATTAAGAAATAGCATCTAATAAAATGCCTCGGAATATATATAATCAAAAAGGTGAAAGACTTTTACACTGAAAACTGAAAAATGTTGCTGAAAGAAATTAAAGAAGACCTAAATAAATGGAAAGACATTCCATGTTCATGGATAGGAAGAGATAATATTGTTAAGAGGTCTATGCCATCCAAAACTAATCCTATGAAAATTCCAACAGCCTTTTCCTCAAATTCATATAGAAAGCCCTGAATATCCAAAACAATCCTGAAAGAGAGGAGCAACGTTGGAAAGCTCATACTTCCCAACTCCAAAATTTACCACAAATCTATAGTAATCAAAACAGTGTGCTACTGGCATAAGATTTGGCATACAGACCAATGGAATAGAATCAAGAGCCCAGAAATAACCCTGTATATCTATGGTTAATTGATTTTGACAGAGTGCCAAGTCCATTCAATGGGGAAAGAATAGTATCTTTAACAAATGGTGCAAGGAGAACTAGATTTCTACATGCGGGCGCCTGGGTGGCTCAGTTGGTTAAGCGACTGCCTTCGGCTCAGGTCATGATCCTGGAGTCCCGGGATCGAGTCCCGCATCGGGCTCCCTGCTCGGCAGGGAGTCTGCTTCTCCCTCTGACCCTCCTCCCTCTCATGCTCTCTGTTGCTCATTCCCTCTGTCTCAAATAAATAAATAATAAAAAAAAATCTTAAAAAAAAAAAAAAGATTTCTACATGCAAAAGAATGAAGTTGGACCCCTACCTCACACCACATACAAAAATTAACTCAAAAGGATCAGCAACCTAAATATAAGAGCTAAATCCATAAAGCTCTTCAAAAAAAAAATAGGGATAAAACCTTGGATTTGGCAATGATTCTTAGATATATCACCAATACTATAAGTAATAAAAGAAAAATATATAAATTGGACTTCACTGAAATTTTTAAAATTTTGTCCATCAAGGAACGTTATCAACAGAGTGAAAAGACAACCTACAGAATGGTAGAAAGTATTTGCAAATCATGTGTCTGATAAGGGTTAAATATCCAGGATATATAAAGAACTCCTAAAACTCAACAACAAAAAGACAAATCAATTTAAAAATAAGCAAAGTACTTGAATAGACATTTCTCTAAGGAAATATACAAATGGCCAGTAAGCACACAAAAAGTCTTATCATGAGTGATTAGGGAAATGCAAATCAAAACCACAATGAGCTACCACCTTATACCTACTAGATTGACTACAAACAAACAAAAACAAAAACAGAAAATGAGTGTTAGCAAGGGTGTAGAGAAATTGGAACCCTTGTGCTTTGCTGGTAGGAACTTAAAATGGTGTGGAAAACAGTTGGTAATTCCTCAAAAAGTTAAACATTGAATTACCATATGACCTAGCAATTCCACTCCTAGATATATAACCAAAAGAACTGAAAACAGGGACGCCAACAGATACTTGTACCAATATTTATTGCAGCATTATTCACAATAGTTGGAAAGTGGAAACAACACAAGTGTCCATCACAGAGGAAGAGATAAACAGAATGTGGTATACATATACAATGGGCTATTATTCAGCCATAAAAAGGAATGAGATTCTTATACATGCTACAGTATAGATGAACCCTAAACACATTATGTTAAGTGAAATAGCCAGACACAAATGAATAAATATATTATGATCCCATTTATATGAAATATCTAGAACAGGCAAATTTGTAGAAACAGAAAGTAGGTTAGAGGTTACCAGGGGCTGAAGGGAGGCCAGAATTGGGAGTCATTGCTTAATGGGTAGAAAGTTTCTGTTTGGGGTGATAAAAAAGTTTTGGAGATAGATAGATTAAAAAGTTTTTATTACACCGTGAATGCAATTAATGTCGCTGAATTGTATACCTAAAAATGGTTAAAATGGCAAATTTTTTCATATATATGATATATTTAATTTCTCATAGAAAATTAAATTGAACCCAAAGAGCCTAACCAAAGGGGAAAAACCCAGATTTCTTTCAACCTTGAACTCAGTAGCTAAAAATGCACATAGGCTTTTCAACAGACTACTCAGACTGAGGTACAAACTCCAGGAGGGAAGGACCAGGGATGCTGCTTGCTTTCTGCGGGGGTGCTGGAATCAGGCAGCCACAAATGGAGTGGGGCTCCCCTAAAATGCAACCACTTAACAACTGTTTATTGAGCGCACACAATGATTAACAGTGAGTAACCTGCCTGAGGAACTTGTACTTGGCCTGTCTTCTGAAGTCTGAGCAGCCACGGCCTGCAGCCCTGGACTGTGCTCAACCATTAGGATGTCTTTCTTTGTGGTTTGTTTTGGGTTTCAAGCGAAGGTGCTGTGTAAATGGAAAAGCATTATACAGGCGTGAGATGGTTGGTGTAGCTATCATTACTATGATCACTAGGGATTTATTAGGTCTTCTTGGAAGATGCCAGCCTAGCCAGCCTCCAACTCGAAGCCAGCAAAAGCAATAGGTTGCTCCTGAGTGTGGGGAGGAGAGGTTCTGGAGAGAAAGCAGGGAAGAGGAGTCAGCATGGGCAAAGTTCCAGAGGCTCTCTTACTCCACCAGGAGCCTTTCCTCCCTCGGTGCTGGCTGGCTCTGGTGCCCTGGGGGTCTTTGCTTATTATCTTCCTACACACATGCCCTTGTTTAAGGCTTCCCTCTATCTGCCTATTCAATCCTATCCTACTCAAACTTCAAAGCCCAGCTCATGGGAGACAGGATTTCTAATGGAAAAAGTTTAGAGGCAGAGGGACCTGGGTTCTGATCCAAACTTAATCAGCTGTGTTTCTTGAGCTTGTGCCATATGTGAAAATGGGAACAGTTATACCCACATTCCAAGCCTACTATCAGGTAGTAAGTGTCAAGGGTTTGGCACACCCACCTCTTCCATGACATCTCTCCCAATCCCCACAGCCTACTTGATCTCTCTTTCCTCTGAGAGCCTCACTCTTAGTAGTATCTCTCATTTGGTAATGAATCCTCCTGACCTGTAATATCTCTTGTCATGAACCACTCTTACATACTGCTATGTAACTCCTCCGAAATAACTGAACTTCCCATGTTTTCATGCTTATCTCCCCCACTCAAACTGTAAGCTCCTTCATGTAGAGGCCAAATCTTATCATCTTTTGTCTTCTTCCATGGTGGCTAGCACACAGTGGGTGCTAAATAAATTGAAAATATATTTGAGGCAAATGGAGGATCCATTTGCAACAGAGGAAAACCCCACAGGAAACAGAACACATTCAGCTCAAAGTAATAGCCCATTCATACTCCCTGCTCTGGATGAAACTGTTCCCTGCCCACATTGGCACTTAATGAACACTCCATTCATTGAGTGAATGAAATCTGCTGATGCCCCCCCACTCATTAAGGTCAACTACTGTGGCTAATCAGGAAAATAGTTAATCTGAAGGAAACACCTCTTTTTTTGTGTGAATTTTAGCATGTCTTTGGAAATGGTGTCTATCTTCTTAGTTTCATTTGACCATTAAAAGGAGTCAATGTAAAAAAATTAATTAAAAAAAAAAGTCAATGCCCCATGAGCACAGCTCTCCCTCCATTAAGAGAAAGGAGGCCCAGGAGTAGGCTGCAGTGGTAGAGGGTAGCTGGCCAGGAATCTAAGCTGTGTCACCAATGATCCACAGAGCAGACAGTCCACTTTCAAGAAAACAGACTTGGTGCAAGCTGCCTTCGTGTACCTTATCCTTTAGCGCTTAAAGAATTCTGCAGCCTATTTGGCCAGGAGGCCCTCTGGGTCCTAACCATTGGTCAAATCTCAGATGAGTCATGACCACCCCGGGCCCTAGGTCCTCATCTGAGAGGAGGCCAAATTAGACTAGAGGCTCCCCAACATCCTCCTGCAAGGTTTATTGATTCCAATGAGCCTTCCTATTTTCCTGAAAAATCAAAGGAGTCAGGGAAAGAGGAAGAGAAATATTAAAAGTGCCCTGGAGTTGAGCCACCAGCCCAGCCTCAAAGGGCAGGGACAACAGCAGGTCACCTGTGTCCATCTCTCTCCCCACAAAACCCCCCAAGGAGGGGCTGCTGGTAGGCCAGGACGCTGCCGTGGAGCAGGCTTAGTGCAGCGGACTTGGAAAAGCCGGGGAGGCCCAGCCCAGCCTCTGTGAGGGAAAGGAAGCAGCTCCTTCTTACCATCCCATCCCCAGCACTGGGAATAAAAGCAAAGGCTCAGATAGCTTCGCCTGTTATACCCATCACGTGCCGGGTGCCCCGTCCCAACACGGCACCATAATGTAGTTATTTAAGTCCCCATTTCTACAAGTGAGGACACTGAGATTTGGCCAAAGTCAAAGTACCCAGCAGATGTGGGATTTGAATTCTGGTCTGTCTGAAGCCAAAGCCTTTTACCTTTCAACTAAGCCCTCCATTGGTTTCTGTCTGTCACTGGGAGATTCAGAAGCCAAATGGAGGGAGCAATGGGGCAGCTTTTAGTGGGTACAGGAGCCTCAGCTGTACCCATCCTCTCCCTCCCAACTGACTCATTGGGTGACCAACTTCCGTGGGGTTGCCCGGGACTGGACAAGAGACTTTTACATTAAAACTGTCCTGGGCAAACTGAGATGGTTGATCATCCTATAACCAAGGTTCCCTTGTGCTTTGTGGTTCCAAAGAAAGCAAATACGTTTTCAGAATGACTCCTACTCTGAATAGAAGAATAGCTTTAGGCCTGTCCTCCAACACAGCCCCAAAGGGCCAGGTCATACAGAGAAACCTCTCCTCTCTGCATCCCAGCTCCAGGCTAAGACCAGGAGAAGCCAGTCTGGGCTGAGCTGGGGCTTGAGGCGAGCGGACAGAAGAGAAGAGGGACTTGGTAACTGAAGCCAATTGGGCCAGATTCTTTTGAGGCACTACCTCCATCAAATATTCACAACGACCCCACAGTAGGGGATTACTGGCCCATTTTACAGATAGAATAGCCACAATTTTGGAGACCATTTAGAGGATCTTCTCAGAGGTTCCCCCCAAACATTTAAGAAGCCTGGATCCTGAGAGTCTTGCTCAGGAGGCTCCTTACCAGGAATCTAGGCAGAATCCCCGTAACGCAAGCCCATGGGGAACTGTTTCCATGGGGAGGGAGGTCAGACTGGGCCAGGCCCTCCTTCCAGCCCTCACTGGGCAGCTGGTAGAGGGTCTCACTCGGATCTGTCTTCTCCAAGTGTATGCGTGCACCAAGGGAGAAGAGGACTTGCCCCGTGACAAGACCTTCACCAGGCATGAAGATGGAAAACCCAACGGGCAAAGCCTCTCTCTAGCTATCCAAACACACCTCTTCTAATTCAGGCAGCACCTTCACCAGGAAGCCATAGTAGTCAAGGACTACTGCGGCCTGTATGTCTTGCATTCTGCTTCATGATGTGTCTTGCATTCTGGTCTTGGGCTACCTATTATTTAACTTAATGAATAAGAGGGTGAGCACTGGTGAGAGGCTGCCTGGGTTCAAATCCTGGCCTGCTCACGATTAGCTGGGTAACTCAAAACAGGTGACTTTTCCTCTCTGTGCCGCAGATTACTCAAATGTGAAAGATGCAAGCATCCACCTCCAAGAGTGTGAAAGTTAAGTGAGTTATAAGGCATAAAGTGCTTAGAACAATGGCTGGTACATAGTCACTGCTCAATGAATGTTTGCTATTATGATTATTTTAATATTAATACTGATGTTAATAAAATATTGTCATGCTTGCTGGACTAGAAGTTCCCGGAATGCAGGACCAGAAACTGATACATCTTTGCACTATTCCCCATGTTAGGCAGATTCCCACCAAGTAAGAGCTGTATAATCATTTCCTGTGGCTTGACCTTCACAGAAGACTGACAGGTCCTTCATGTCACTTCCTAGAATTGCGGAGAGAAATATGTCTGCCTGTCAGTGGGCGACAGCCATCTTTACTAACACCCCCAAGGATGGCGCCAAAATGCCTCACAGTGAGAAGTACAGCAGCAACAGAGATCTTGGAATGAGGCCCCAGGAAGAGAATTCAAGGAAGCCCGAGGCCTCTGGACACGCCACCCCCCTGGAAGTTGGGGACCCACAGAGCAAACCCCTCCTTCCCCAGGAGCTATGTCATGCAGAAAAGCCAAAACCTTGTAGAAAGATCCTGGAGTGAACCTCAGAGGCCTCGGTTCCCATCTGAGTTCTGTGTTGTGTGACCTTTCATAAGCCCCTTAACCTCTCTGGGCTTCTGTTTCCTCAGTGGTTAAATGAGACAGTTGTTCAAAGACCAGTTACTGAGTTCTTTCCAATTCTGACATCCCATGTCTCCATTTCAGAGGAGGGGAAAAAGCATTCTTATATGAACCTAACAACTGATTTCACAAGCAACCAGCTCTCCTCATTCAGTCATTCCTTCCACAAACATTGACTGGGCTTTCATTGTATGCAAGTGTTCTTCTGGATTATAGGAGTGGAAAAAAAGAGATAAAATATGATCAGTACTGGAGAAAAATAAAAGGGAGTAGGGAGAGCCAGGGATAGGAGAAAAGGGATTTCATTTTAGGTAGGGTCCTCAGGAAGGCCCTCCCTGAGAGGATGACATCGGAGTGGAAACCTGGAGAAATCAAGGGAGCAAGCCAGGCAGATATGTGGGGAAAGAGCGTTCCAGGCAGAGGGAGCAGCAAGTGCAAAGGCCCTGAGGTAGCAGCATGCCTGACTTGTTCCAGGCCCCACAGGGAGGTCTGGGGTCAGTGTGGCTGCGGGAGATGGGTGAGGGAGACAGCCACAGGAGTTAATTGGGGAGGTGGAGGTTCAGCCATTGTAAGGACTTTGGCTTTTATTCAATTATGAATCCAAATCATTGAAGCTTTAACAGAAATGAATTTGACACTGTTCACTCATATGGTGAAGGCTAAGGACCTTGTTTGTTTGTTCATTTTTACCTCCCTCTTCTCCACCATGGACGTGCAATCTATTTATGATTTTACTTCTATTACTTTCATTTGGAGCGAAGAAACTGAGGCCTCGAGATAATCTTTTTCTCTCTCCAGGCCTATAGCCAGACTTGAGCCTGGTCTCCATTCCAGAATCTCAGCCTGGGTTCTCCCACCTCTCCTGAAGCTGCAGGCTGGTCCACAGTCAGACTCCTTGTATTCCTTCTCAAACCCTCCCAAGGTTCCCCTTGCTCTCTCTCAATCCCTTCTCTCCCCAGGGCCTTACAGATAGAATAGCCACAATACCCCCTCATGCCTTTCTTCACTGATATCCTACTGTCCCTTCAGGCCTCAGCTCAAACATCACTCCTCAGACAGACACTTCCCTACTCTCTCTAAATAAACCCTTCCTGTTAAATGTTCTCAGGGTTTCATGTTCTTCCCCCTCAGAGTTCGTAGTACACTTGTATTCTCATGTTTATTTATATGATTTTTTTTTTTTTTTATTAAGGCCTCTCTACTCCATCCAACTGTGAACTCTATCAGGATTGAGGGTATGTCTGGTTTTGTTCAGCTTTCTATTCCAGGCACCAGAACAGTGCCTGGCACACATTCGAGGCATCCAGTAAATACTTGAAGAATAACTAAATGTCCCGGGCCCTCTGTTCATTGAGCACCCTGGGGGCATGAGGTGCTCAGGGCTCGCCCTGTGGGTGTGGCCAGAGCCTTAAGCCACGTGGAGCGGGGCCAGGGCTGGAAGAGGAAGGACCTGATGCTTTACACAGGTTAGCTCATTTCCTTGTCCCGGCCACCACTAGGGTGGAGGATTACTCTTCCATCTGACAGCTAAGAGAACTGAGGCGCAGGAAGGAAGTGAGTTTCTGGAAGTGTGTCTGTAGTCACACCTAGTCTTTCTGGTTCCAAGTTCTATGCTCTTTCTGCTCTGTCCCAACTACCCTGACCTTTCAGATTCAGCTCTGCCACTGATTTTCTGTGTGACCTTAGGCAAGCTTCTGACTCTCTCTGAGCTTCAATTCTCCATATATAAAATACAGAGGGTGGAATAGACAGACGTCCGTTCCAGTTCTGAGATTTCATAACTTAAGATTCTATGCTTCTAGTTTCGTAGAATTGAAACAATGGGTACTAAAGTACTTAGCTCAATGCCAAGCACACTGCAGACACTTCAGAAATGTTCATTTCCTCCCTCCCTTCTTTTCCTTTACCCGTGTCTCCAATACCTTGTTTCACTGACTCTCTGCCACGGCCCTCCTTGAGATCACCTCTGCGGTCCTGGTTCTTCCAGGAGACCCAGAACACTGCCTCCCCTGCCTTCAGGGAAACCAAGCCAGGCTCTGACATCGATGTTTCCAGCCTGTCATGTCCTCAGATGGCCATTCTAGCTGTGCTCCCTAGAGAGGCCCACGGTCTTCCTGTACCCACTCCCTCCTCCTTCCTAAAAGGGCTACTTTGGTCTTCTTGATGTCCAGTACTGTGGGGGAGAGAGAAGGAAGTGACAGGAAAGGAACTCACACACACTGAGTACCTTCTCGAGGCCAGGGACTAGACCAGGCTCTCTGCTGTGTGGTCTCATTTAATCCCCTGCAAAGAGCCATTGTTTCCCCCATTTCACAAAAGGGAAGAAACTAAGGCTCAAAGAGGTTAGGAAATTGCCCAAGATCATACATGCAGCAAGGAGCAAAAGCTGGGCTATAACTCTTACCTGTCTGATCCTGAAGGAAATCCCTTTTGCCAGCCCCAGGGGAGGACCAAACCTCACCCAAGGAGCCACTCGGCACCATCAGCTATTCCCTTGAAAGCCTCTTTTTATGTAATAACTGGATTTACATCCCGAGCAACTTAAGTCCATTCATCTCTCTGGCCACCCCCTCCTTCCTCTCCTCCCTACCCCACCCCCCACAAAGTACCAGACTGAAAAACTGTCACAAATTGTCCCCAGTGCCTCTGAAAGGATGACATGGCTGTACCAATGCACCAAGGAAACAATGTCAACAAGTTGACTCCATCCCCTGTATAGAAAGGGGGTCAGATCTTCCAATAAATACCATCTCCCCAGCTCACAGCTGCTACCCATGAGGACTTTCCAGAAATCAGGCTCAGGTAAGCCATCCATGTGAACATCACCAGGTACCCCCAGATACTATCAAGGCCCTAGCCAGGGCTTCGGGAAGAAGAGGGAACGGACGCCTGTTGTTTTCTAAAGGCTTCTCCTGAAAGCTACTCCCTTAAGGAGCATGATGGCGGGTTGGGGGCTAGGGAGTATGTGGGAATGGCATCCCCTCGGCTCTGTGACGCAACCTGGATGGGAAACTCAGATGGGAGCAAAACTCCCCAGCCGGATTTTTCTGATGCCCACTGTCTTTCTCTCACCTTGTTCTGCCCTTGCCAGGGATGGAAAATGAGCCCCCAGGGATGGAGGGCTTGGCCAACTCTTCCCCTAGAAAGGGCCTCATCTGAGAGATGAAATGCAAGTCTGCCCTCCAAGACCCCCAGTGTAGGTTACACTCCCTGTTTATGTTCTTGTGCCTTCCCAGACTTCTCTATAGCTCTTACTATGGTTTCAGTAATAACCTACGGAACTCCAATGCCCACCTCCCCCACGGACTGGGCTAGTTCACGGTCGTATCCGCAGGACCTCTGCAGGGTCTGGCATGTAGAAGGTGCTCAATAAAAAATCTATCAGATGAAGACCTGGGTTCAGGCTGATGGGACCTGGCCGAGGCCAGTCCCCCGACACCAGCCCCTAGATGGCCCCTGCACTGGGTTAGATAGGGAAGCGTAAGTGAGAACAACCAATGACACACAGTAGGCACGGAATTCAGGTTTGTCGACCCTCTGCCAGACTCTGGAAACCACCCAAGAGGGTTCATGCCCTGGCCATGGGGTAGCGTGGCGGGCCATCCTGCCCGCTTTTTGATTACGTAAACACGGTTGTCATCACTCTGTGAGTGAGTCTGAGAGGATGTGTATATTTGTGTGAATGCTCCACTTTAAACTAATAAGAAACATAGAATCTTTGCCAACCAATTTTCTCCCCCACATATTACATGTGAGGCACTGTGTAGGCGCTTTCGTCTATGTTTATATAACGGGCATAACACATCCACGTACATTAACTCATTTGGTCCTCTCCACAGCCCTGACAGGATGCATTATCACCACCACTTTGCTGACGAGGAAAGTGGGGCCAGCTTTTAAGGACACACAGTAAACATGGCTGGAGTCAAGGCTCAAACCCAGCATTTGGCTTGTTCTGCACTGTCCTGCCTCGGGACACCACAATCACATCACCCATGACCTATCAGGGCCAGAGCCCTAGATCTTATATCAATTATGCATGACCTGGAGCAGGGGGGCTGGGGTGGGAGGGAGATGGAGAAAGAAAGCAGCCAGGAATCCAGCAACTACCCCAGAAACATGCAACTCCCTAGAGCAGGCAGCACGCTGGGCTGGAAAGATTGCCGATCCAGAATGACACCGAACCAGCTCTGTGACCTTGAGCAGATTCTCTCTCTTAACCCACCCTGAGCCTTGCTTTCTTTCTCAGGTCCATGGTGATGACTAGATAAAAAGGTGAGAGCTCCCAGCACGTGGTGAAGGAGCCCCCAGTCTGTGGTCTTGCACAAGTACCCCAAAATCACAGCGTTCAGGAAAAATCCTTCTCTTCCCTTGATCTATAAGTTAGCTGCGGCAGCCATCTCCTTCCTCCCTGGAAGAGTCCAGTTCCACCATGCTCAGGCAGGGACGCTGGCACCACGATTCTGTGCAAAAGAATGCCAGGGAAGTTCCCTTCTTCCTTGCCAACAGCTAATGGCACTCCCCAGAGTACAGCCTGGGAACAAAGTTCTCCTTCCATCTCCCCTTCCACAGCCAATGGGGATGACTTCGAAAAGTATTCTAGGAGAACAGATGTCCAGTTTGGAAAGCGGCCTTCCTAGCAATCTGGAAGTTAGCAGGAGGTAGCCGTCCCTATCTCATTGCCACCAAGAGGCTCTAATGTATTGGGGTACCTTTCCAATGAGAGCTATGCCACTGCAAGGAGCAAGTCACTTTCCCTGGGAACAGCCTCCAGGGAAGGCTGGGGAATCCCATCCAGCTCCTTAGCTTTCCTCCAGATTAAACACAAGTGAGGAGTGCCCCAGGGGACTACTGCCCCACTGTGAGTCTGGTCTCTCCTCCCAGAGCTGAGAGAGGGCATGGGAGAGGGGCGCCCAACGTGGCAGCAGGGCAAGACCACCACGTAAACACAGGCCACAGGAGAGCAGCAGACTTGAGCTCCCATATCCCTGGGCTCTCCTGCTTGATTTCTGTTCCTGTGGTCCCCCTGGAGACTAGAAAACTCAGAGGGCCCGCCAGCAGGAGCTCTTCCAGCCCCCACATCCAAATAGGTGAGGCCCAACTGCTGTTACAGCTACATTTTTCCATTTCCCTCACCTAATCAGAGTTAGACAGGTCCTACCAATAATGGGCTAAATATCCCTTGGAGTCCCACCACCTTCTCCAGACACATGGTGCCCAGGGGTCTGGATCACACATTTTAGCATTTATAGGCTGTAGAGTCATAAATAGTAGACCCAGAAGGGGCCTTAAAGACAATCTCGTGTAACTTCCTCATTGTATAAAATGAGATGCTAAGAGCCAAAGACGGTTAAGAGACATGTCAAAGGTCACACAGCTTATCTCCAGCCTGATGTGAATTTGTCTGGGCTCTGCAGTGAGATCGTATAGCTCCTAGAGAAAAAGGCCTTGATTCCAACACAGCATGCTACTGGGCATGCATTAAATAGCGGGCTCAGGCCATGCTTGCTGACAGACCGATGAATCACCAGGGAGGGCTCAGAAGTGAGAACAAGCACCTGTCACCACAGGGCCCTGGGCATACCCAGGAGCCTCTCTGGGCCTCTCTCAGCCTCTGACCTGGAACTAGAACCACAATTCACACAGAGTATGGCCTCACCTGAGAAAGGGCAGAAACAATCCTATACTCCCAAGGCTTAACACAGACCTGGGTACAGAGTATCACTCAATGACAATGGGCTGTCAGAGCGAAAACAGATGAACCTCTGGGGTGGGGCTCACCCCCGCCCCCCGTTCTACCATAGACCCACAGTGCTACCCTGGAATCAGGAAGACTATGCCCACCCCACACCTAAACAAAGTTAGCAGGCCCCACCACTAATGGGCTCAATGTCCCTTGGTGTCTGTCGGGATTGCAAGTCAGAGGACCATGGGTATGAGCCTCCATTCTCCTCACCCCAGGCTCCCGGGGGGCTTACAGCTTGGGCTGCACTACAGTCTGCCAGCCCCACCCACCGCCATTACTACACCTCCCCGCCCTTAAATCTACCTCCACCCCTTGTGCAGGCCAGCCCAGCCCCACCTGCAACTGAAGCCTTCTAAAAGTAAAAATACGGATCGTCTTCTAGGTGTTGGTTTCCATAACAGCCGGTAGCTCTCCCTAGAGTTGGCCAAACAAAGGTATGGGTAACGGAGAAGATGGGTTCTGCTGGTTCCTTTAAAGAGATTCTCAGGAGAGGAATAGGTGGACCTCGGGGCCAAGCAGCACTCAGAGCTCAGCAAGGCGCTTGCTTTGTCTCCAAAAGACTAAAGAAAGGAGCGTTGTTGTAAAAGTCACCCTATTTAATGTGAACAGGTAGAGACATCCACCACCCCTTCCTGGAACCCCCACTGTAGCCACTCTCTGAGCCCCAGCTCCTCTCACCTGTCAAACAATATAGCAACGCCCATTCCACCTGCTTCACGAAGCTGAGAGGATTAAATGAGAGAGCGCCTGAGGATGGGCTTTATTAGGAAAGAAAATTAATGTGCACCATGAGCTTACCACGTGCCTAGCATTTTTAGATACTCTATTCCAGAGTTTTCATAGCACTCCTGTATGCTCTGTATTATTATTATCCTAACTATATCTCCAAAAAAACAGGCTCAGAGAGCTTAAGTGAGATACCCAAGGATACCCAGCTCAGTAGTAGTAGAACCAGGGTCAGAACCCAGAATCTGACTCCAAAGCTTGTGTTCCTTCTCTCAACTGCACACCCATCTCAACAACAGAGGCAAACGTCACCCTTGATGAAGAGGCCAGTGAGTCTTCAGACTGAAAAGCTGCCCTTGTGGAGCCAATCACTATTGCTAGGACCCATCCATTTGCCCAGGAAGGCCATCAGGCAAGTCAAAGCCAATGCCTTCTGCTGTCTTGAGACCCAACAACACAAGGGCAACCCAGGGGACAAGCCCTCCCGGTGCTCTTGCCCCTTGGTGGTAGCAGTGCTGGTTTCAATGACTGCCTAGTCACTGAAGGAAGGAGGAAACAGAGAATCATGGAACTTCAGGCTGAAGGGGCCCTCTGAGAGCAAGGTCAAGCTCCTCATTGGATAAGTGAGGAAACTGACACCCAGAGGTCAGCCACTTGTTGAAGGTCACACAGCCAGGCAGGGGCCAGGTCTAGAGCAGAATCCACCATCCTCCAACTCCCAGTTCAAATTGTTATTCTCACCCCCATCCCAACCACTCTGATGTGGGCCAGCTTCATGGGCCCTGAGAGGCCCAGGTGTGGGCCTATAATCTCTGCTCTCTTAGCTTAGGAAAAGCAGGGATGGTGGGTAAGAGAGTTGTGCTGTAGTCAGGAATGGAATTAGTCGGTTTGCTTCATGTACTGAGTCGTTAGCCTAAGTTCTACCCACTGAGAAGTCAACGGGAAAAGTCCTCTCAGAAATCCCTCAGTCACCAATCCAGGGAGGCCTAGGTGGTACTCTGGAGGCTGTGGTGGCCCCCTTGGCCCCCTGACATGCTAGGGAGGGGCTGACCTCCGCACTCTAGTTCAGGTTGGCCCCCAGCAATCCCTATGAGCCCTGTGACCTGGAGGGTCTCAAGTTCCACTCCTCCCCCTCCAGCCTTGCTTGGCCAGAGCTCACCCCCACCCCTGCACTGACCCTGCTGAGAGCTCACCTCCACGCTGTCCTCACTACTTAGTGGCATCCCATCCCACTCATGCTTCCTTTACTCTAACAGTTGATTCGTACCCATTTTCATGGCACCTCTGTGCATGTGTGTGTCATCTCTTGCGTGTTTCCAGGTTGAGTCTGTCCACCCGCAAACCGCACACTGCCTGAGGACAGGGTCTGTGTGTCTACATCTACCACGGCCCTGGCTGGGGTCAGCACGCAGCGGGGCACCACCAGGCCACAGTGTGACTGGCTGTTCAACGATTGTTGATGGTGCCAGTGACCTGTGAAAGGCCTCAGGCCATGTCCCCGGGGGAGCGAAAAACAAGGGGAACGGGGAAGCTGGGTAATCCACCAACTGGATCCCCCGTCCAAAATAACATGGGGAGGGAAAGGAACCTGATTGAGCCTCTGCTGTATGCAGGACACTGCTAGGTACTTTACAAATGCTCTCTCCGCAATTCTTTGAGCTTTATCCTTTTTTATTTCTCCCTTTACGGGTGGAAAAGCTAGTGTCTAAATTCTTACAATTAGAAACTAGCAGAGCTAGGCTCTGGGGGCAGTTTTATCTGAGGCTAAGCCCATGCTTGGTACTCTGTCCACAGCCGGCAAGTTCCTAGAAGACAGGGATTTCGTGGCTACATGCTTTTGCCCTGTTTGGTTTTGCTGCTTGTAGCCTCAAAGCCTAGAACCGTACCAGGCCTACATACAGGAGACAGGCTATAACTATTTGCTGGACGAAGGAACAAAGGAATGAATGAAGACCATGCCGCCTCTCCCCGGCAGGACAGGAAAAGGGCTTGTGAAGTCAGGTTCCTAGGCTCTATTTCCAGGAATCTTGGACACTGATTTGTTCCTTCTCTCCAACCAGAGAAGTACCCAATATATTAAAGTTCCTCCAAAGGCCATGTGGAGGATGGGTGGGTTTACTAGGCCTGGGATAGGACTGGGAGTGGAAGCATGAGCTGAACACAAAAGACTAGATCTTAATGAGGCGGGGGGATTTAAAAGTGTTCTCGGTGCTCTGTGATCTGCTGATTCTGAGGCCACTCTCTGGCCCAGGTGGATCTGGCCTCTGCCAACCCCGGGAGGGCTCCCTCATCCACACTGGGTGCCTCTGCCACCTTGCCTGAGCTGTACTGAAATTGGCCACATTCCTATTAAGCAGAGAAACTACCAGTTCCACCACCCACTCCAGCCCCATCCGAACCCCCAAAAGATCCTGCTCCAGGCCCCAGGGCCAGCTGCTTTTCTCCACATTCCAGCCAAAAATAATATGAGAACGAAGCTGTTTGGTGGAGACTTAATCTAATCTTCGTTGCTTCAGTTTTAAAATATCCTGCCTGGTTTAGGGTTTCTTATTACACACAGGGATGTGTTTTTAGTGAGATAGGTCTTAGTAGAAATGGCCTTCTTGTAATTAGAAACCCAGTCAGGCAGGGCCTGCAGTGAGGCATCCAAGCCAAACAGCAGATCCCCCTGAAGACAGCACATTTGCAGCAGAGAGTTCTTCCCAAGCTGCCGGAGGGCTTGCTTCTCCCTCACTCCTGGGGGATCTGGAAGGAGAAAAAGCTCTGGGAGAAGGAATGTACCTTCCAACTCGTATGCATTCCCTTAGCAAAACCGTTGCTCCTTCTACCTCCACCCTGCATCTCCCCACTCTCACCCCCGATCAGAACAGAGACTAAGATGTTGCTCAAGACCGCTGGAGGAGGATATGTGGAGGAAAAAATTACCCCCAAGACGTCCCCATGGACGAGGGAGAATTAAAGGCAAGCATTCCACTGGAGCCACATCTCCAGTATCAGGGCTAGCACTGAAATACCAGGCATGGGAACAGGAGGAGACTCCAAGTGCTGATACACTTTTGTGTAAGTGCCGGGTATAACTTCTTGGGCCTTCTGGCCCAGAACCTGCTTTGATCTGCTAGCATGGAGACTGCTAAGTGAGGTTCAAGCTGCGGCTAGCTCCGGACCAGTGCCCATCCCCCCAGCCCGACCAGATGTCACACACCAGTCCAGGCTCAGGCCTCTTCTTTCCGCTGGCACAAAGGGAAGGGGCTGAATTTCTGATAAGTCAGATTCTGCGTTTATCGGATGCTTGGAAGCTCTTCCTGGTGGCACCACCGGGGAGAAGCACCGCTGGTTCCCCCAACTTAACTGCCCCTCCTGATAAAGTGCAGGGGGATTTGGGGATCGCAATGGGGTTTTCAAATTCCAGGATATAAAGAAAGGCAGGCCTTCAGCCCCTTCGCCCCCAGTCTCAGAACTCTTGGGAGTTGTGGGGAAAGAAAGGCTCTGGATCAGGCAGGGAAAAAAACACAGGGAAGAATGTGACTCTGCTGCTCAGAAGCCTCTCTTCGTTTCCTTTATTATTTAGAGCGCACCCAGAGCAAGAGTCAGGGAGTCATGCAAGATTCGCCCCTCGGTAGCCTAATGAGGGACTCGTTCGATACATTCCACTTCACAGATGAAGAAACCGAGATCCAGAAGCTAGGTGACCCGCTGGAGTCATGTAGCCAGACAGTAACAGAGCATAAAACCACCAGGCCCCCCAGTTTCAGCTTAAACACTAGCTCAGCATGCTGACCTGCCAACCTTGATTATCTCCTTCCTCCCTTTCCCACCAGGTATTAGATTTAATTAAATTAGCAGATCCCCATCGCAACAAGCCCGGCCATGCATCCTGACCAGAGCCCAGCCAGGGCAGTTACTCCCTCTAAATTCTGCTTCTCAATATATTCAATCTTCAGTAAGTCACAGATCGCATGTGAAGTGTTTTTATACAAAGCATGGTGTATTGGCTAGAACCAAGGCTGACGGTGGCTCACGATGATTTCATTTTCCGTATAACTTCCTCTGCTTTTCCTCCGTGGCATCGCTTCGCCCTCTCCATACTCTGATCTGTATTTTGTTTGATCCAGACACTTGGCTTCACATGCCGTCACCTCCAGCAATTACATCACACATTTATATATATCTTACAGCATCACAGTCCTTGTGCCACACAGCATAGGAAAAAGGAAAACTTATAACAGCATTTCTCACCTTCCTTGAACTAATTTAGAAAATGTGCTTTAAATTAAACAAATCAGGAACAAAAGTCTGAAATTGGAGATAGAATTTCGGGGGGGGGCACTAAATAAACAGCAAGGAAATCTTGCAACATGTTGGAAGCCTATAAATTTTATAGGTTGTTTCTTTAATAAAAACAAATTCAATTGCTAACAACACAGTATTATTAAGCCGCTAACGTTTAAAAATCTAATTTGGCCTGCTCTGCTGCTGTTTATGTTGCATTCACCCAGGGTAAGGAAGTCAGGTTGATGGGTTTGGTTTGGTTTCTAAACCAGGCTAATAGAGCCCGCTTTAAAAAGCCAGCCTTTTTGCTTTCTAGGCATGCCTTGGTCCCTAATGAGTTACAGTCCCAGGCTGAAGATGGACATGGCAGACAGAAATTTAACACACACTTTGGTGCACCCATAAACATCAAGGCCAAGGGAGAGGAGGTATGTTTCCAGTTAAGTTAAAACTCCATGAATTCAGGATTCTCCACTCACAAGACAGTAATTCTCCTTATTTCATCACTAACTTACTTCAAATGTGTTTATACAATTTATTGCTACTGAACTTCCAGGCAACTGGTGTAGAGTTAATGAAACCCAGCTTGGAGAAGCTTTGAGCTTTGAACAACTAACCACAGTTTAAATGGTTATGACATGTGGTCAAAGCCACAGCCCAGCCCCACTGCAGTTTCTGTGTTAGGACCTAGTCAAAAACCTTGTCCTCTCACCTTTTGTGCCAAATAGATTGAAAAAGGGGAAAGCGCTGAAAAATAGCCTTCCATGTTTCTTCTCAAGGTTCCCAGCCTTTCTCCCTGACATTTTAACACATTTGTCTTACTAAATGCAAGGCAAAGCCCCCCCTCGCCCCCCCACCCCGGGCCCCAAGTAAATATTTTAGTTGCAGTTTGAATTGGCAGCCAGTTGAAATCCTGAAATCCAGTTTGAGTTTAATTGAACAGGGTCAGGCCTACATAAAGCAGTGTTGAGACAGGGTGTAAGGGGGAGGCACCAGGCAGCACTTAAAGTCAGGCTCAGTGGAAGTCCAAAAGGCAGTATCAGAAGGCACAGGTGACCCTGCACTGGGAAAAGAAGTAAACTCGTCTTTCTGAATTACTTGGGACATTGATTTTTTCTTAATCCTCATTGTCACATGGCACCCTTCCCCAAGCTCTGTCCACGTGGGAACTCCAGGAGCCTCCCTCTTTTTAAACAGGCCCATTTTGGAAGAGTAAAGGGGACCCCAGCCACTGCCGCACAATAAAAGCCCCTTTTGAAAGCAGCACTTTCATTAACTTAAAGCAATCTATAGACTTAAAAGCATGGAGCAGTAAACTCCCAGAAAGGATCATAAAACAGCCAGTCTCAAGTTGGGTACACTTCAGTGCAATTTGCACGAGGCATTTTACTGTGAGCACTGGCCGGGCCCATCTCCCTCCAGTAACCCCCTGCCCCTTATTCTGAGCAGCTTCTCTTTCTCTGGGCTTTCATGCCTTTCGCGCTCACAAAGGGGAGGCGGTGACTGGGGAGTCTCAGTGGGGTCATGGCTCCCTCCCGCCCTCTGGCTCCCGGCGGGAGAGCTCACGAATTCCAGGCCTGCAAAAAAAAAAAAAAAAAAAAAAACAGCCTCGGAGCTTCGCTGCCCGCGGGGCAGTCGCGAGGCCCGAGGCCCGAGGCCGCTGCGGCCACTCGTGGGTCCCGCGTCTTCTGAGTCCCCGCAGCGCCGTCTGGCTGCCTGAGCGAGGGGTGCGGAAGGCTGGGACTGTGGGCTCAAGACTGCAAAAAGGACATTTCGGATCTTCCTTTCGCACAGCCCCTTACACACTTCGCTTCCCTAGTTGGCCAGAGGGATAACCTCCCTCCCCGGTTCGGACTTCTCTCCCACCGCCCGAGCTAGGCCTGAGCCATGCGGGTATAGAGTGGGGTTGCCGGGTGCAGCTCGAATGGGAGATCACGAGTCCAGAGACAGGAGGAGGCCCCCTTCCCTCTCCCTAAGGCCCTGAGGCCTCTGGAAGGCCGGAATGGCAGGGTAAGCGAGAGGGCTAGGGGCTAGGGCTTTGCGTAATATATCGTGTGTTTGAATACCATCATTTCCTCAGCTTTGGGGAGGGGAGGGTCGCCTAGATCTGCCTAAAATGTGAAGCTTTTGGCTTCCACCAGTTGGAGAGCACTCGATAACCGAAAAGTCAACACGCTGGAGAAGTCCCCGAGGCAAGTGGGGTGAGGGCAGAAGACCCAGAGCGCCCCCGTTTCCCAGGCTGAACACACAGGCCGCCCGGCGTGTGGGCTTCCCCGCTGTGCGGGGGGGAAGGAAGCACCGGCAGCGCCTGCGGGTCTAGAGCCCGCGGCTCCGGCCAGGACGCCGGATTTCGAGCCCGCCTTGCCCTCGGCCGCAGCCCGGACTCCCCGGGCGCGATGCGGCACCTCGCAGCTAGCGCCCCCCGCGCAGGCCGCGGTCCCTGCGGGCCACCCGCACCCGCCCGCCGCTCTGCGCCCGCAGCCCCCCAAGTGGCTTCCAGAACCCGCAGAGCCGCCAGGGTCGGTCCTCGGATCCACTTCGAGCCCTGTGAGGCTGCCCTGTCGCTTCACCCAGAACGTCCCTTCGATTTGTCCGCTTCCAGGAATCTTTCTCCTAGGACCGGGTCCTGCGCGCCTGAAGTCCTCTGCTCCAGATCCGCTTTCGGGGAGAAGCAGCAGAAATTCGGGGCTCGCCTGCCATGGCCCGGATCAACTACTTTCATCGCCTGCCTAAACGTTTTTCCACCCACGGAACATGGGGACCCGCTCGCGCGACCCTCCCCCAAATTTCAATAGCCTCATCCCAATAAAAAGCCGTGATCCCGTGGCAAAATACTAAAAACGCCACCAGTTCCGCCGAGTCCAGCCTCAGATGTAAGCCCAGGCCCCCAACTCCTACCTCCAGCCCCCTGCTCTGGCCGGGGGTGTAGATCCGATCCCTAAGCTACTCAGCAGCCCCTCTTCAGTCCCGCTTCTGAAAACAGCCTGAATCCTACAACCCAACTCTAGCGTGGCCCTGAAGCCCAGCCCTGATTCAGGGCTGCTGCACCACCACCGGCCACCCCCCGCCCCACTGCCATTCCTAGCCCGTGTCCCCACCGCTCAGGAACCTCGGTCTCTCTCGCCCAGAGCCCCCGGAAAGAATTGCCCGCTTCGCTCGTTTCTTCCTCGGGTTCGGGAGTCAGGAGAACCCCGCTCGCCCAACCCGAAAGAAACGCAAACTTTGCGCGGCAGACTCGGGACTCTGCCCCATCCCCCTCAGCTCACGGCTGTTGGGCGCTTTCCGTCCCCCCTTTTACGAACTCGTGTCCTAGTTCTCAGGCCAGGAGGGCTCCTTATTCCCAAACCTCGCCCTGGGCCCCTACGCCTCCCCGACCTCGCCAAAGACTCCCAACGATCCGCCGAAAGCCAGTTACCCTACAAATCGCTCCTCCAGAGGCGAGGGTCCCTGAGCGTGGCCCCTGGGAGCCTGATTGCCCTGAACCACAGCTCGAGTTGCGCCGTCCCCACCGATCCGCGGGCAAAACCCCACTCGCCCTGTTTCCCCAGGCCGGGCGGGACGCGCGGCCGCGGCTCCTCCACTCCGGTCACACGGCCCGAGGCTGGGGCTGCTCCCGCTCGCAGCCGCGCGTAAGGCAGCTCCCGGCCGGTGGCGCCGACCAAGCGCCGGCCCAAAGGGCGCCCGAAGCCGGGAGCAGGCGAACGTGGAGCCGGCCCGCGGTTCCCAGCCTCGCCCGCGGAGCGCCCAGCCCCGAGCTGCCTGTCCCCGGGCTCCGGCCCGCGCGCCGGTCCCTACTCTCTGGCCCCCCGGCTCTCGCGGCGCACGGCTCCCCGCCCGCCCGCCCGCCACGGTGTCTCGGGCCCGCGGCTGTCCGAGTCCGCAGCCCCTCTCCTCGCACCCGCGGACAATGCGCGCCCGGCCATGGGCCCGAGCGGGGCGAGGAGGCGGCGGCGGCGGCTGGGCTGCGCGCGGGCCGGGCCGGGCCGGGGCTCGGGCGGGCCGCACGGCTCCGGCCGCCTCCTTCCCGGGCCTCGGCGCCGCTTGCGCTGCTTCGCTCCGCGCTCTCCCGGCGCTTCCCCAGCTTCTCTCTGCACGCTCCCGCCGTCCCTCTCTGCTCCCTGCCTCCCTCCTCCCTGCTGCCTCCCTCTCTCTCCTCCCTGCTGCCTCCCTCTCTTCCTCTCTCCTCCTTGCCCTGTCGCAATGAATAATACTCTGGCTTGGGGACTGGAATAAAACACACGCGCTCTGAGGCAGCCGCCCGCAGCAGCAGCAGCCGCCGTCGCGCCGCCGCCGCCGCCTGCAAAAGCGTCTCTGACATGGAAATGAATGACAGCTTACCTGATGCCAATCTTCATCAGACTGACACCGGCGTGACAACACAGCCTATACTTCCCAGCACTGCTCGGGACGTCAGCGGCACAGGGACCCGCCCCCCGGAGCCCCCCCCCCCCCACCTCCCCTCGCCCCACTCCCCCCTCTCTCCCCACCCCCCTCGCCCCCACCCACTCCCGGCCCGGCGCTTCCAAGTCGGAGCCGCAGCTGGAGTGTCTCCCTCTACTGGAGGCTTTTCGGAGACGTCGGCGCGGGCCCGCTCCTGCTGGCGGGAGGCCGAACGGCGCTGGAGAGGAAGCCGCGCACTGCTAGCCCGCCGCTGGCCGAGGGACGCGGCGGACGCCCTCCGGACTGGGGACACTGCCCCCGCCCCCGCCCCCCCACCCCCCACGCCGCGTCCTCTCTGCAAACCACCGAGGCCAACTGGCACGACCTCCTGGGCTCAGGGGATGGCGAGGAGAGGGAATTTTCCGTGCACCCCGAGAGAACTCCCCCGAAATCATGAAACTTAAAGCTGGAGAGGAATCCTTCCCTCCACCACCACTCCTCCCCCCGCACCCCCACCCCATTCCTGCCTGATGGCCTCATTTTTATGATTGCATTTGAATAATTCTCATTACCCTGGCCCCAGAAAAGGTGCTCAGATGACACTCTGGTTAGTTATTCCTATTCTCAAGAGCTTTTTCTGCTGTGGGCTTCCTGGGGCGTTTGGCTCACCGAGGGGGAGACTGTAACGGGGTGGGGCAGAGGGAGAGATAAAAGGGTGTAGAGGCCTTGTTAGTAAATCACTTCTTTGCAAATGCCTGGCAAGCCTATTCTAAGCCATTGCTATTTTCATTCTAAAAAGTCCCAGAGTTCTGAGGGTCGGGGTGGTGTAATATAAAGGGAGTGACCAGCTGGGCTGTTTCAGCCTGGGCCGGCTAGGGTGGCTTCCTTCTACTTCACGGAAGAAATTCACACTGGCGCCCTCTAAGAAGACCAGTGCAAGCTTGCATTGTCATACATGTGCTTTCTTTCATTCCAAAAAGATTACAGTCCTACTAAGTGCCAGGCATAGGCACCCAGCCACCTACAGATGCAGGCTTGCTTGCTTCCACAACTTAGCACATGGCCCTCTGCATAAAGGGAAAAGAGAACCCCTTGACTTTTGCTCCTTGCTCCCCATAGAGGAGCCGGTTCAGCCACAGTCAGGCAGCGATTGATCCTCT
The DNA here is from genome assembly GCF_054177405.1 of Leptonychotes weddellii. Taxonomy (NCBI): domain Eukaryota; kingdom Metazoa; phylum Chordata; class Mammalia; order Carnivora; family Phocidae; genus Leptonychotes; species Leptonychotes weddellii. The sequence goes on from NC_138379.1 coordinate 76,905,318, forward strand.
GACCCCAGAGCAGGCAGGGGGCCTGGATAAAGCCTAGACAAAGACACTGATGTAAGCAAGGAAAGCAGAAAGTGAAACCCAAGCAGGCCAGGTTTTCAGTAAAGAATCTGACCCAAGAAGTTGAAGGCTCCCCCTTCACTCTTGGCAGGCCTCTGGGTCACTCCTCATCTGCCTCCATCGTGAGCCAGGATGAGAGCTATTAGCATTCCAGGGCTCAGAAGAGGCGGTTGAGACCTTTTCTGCATCATATCCCAGATACACTAAATACTCTTTGTCCAGATCTCCCCAGTCCCTCCCAGATTCAAACTCCAAAGTTCCTTGTGGAAGAAAGTCTTCACTGAGAGCCCCTTTTATAGATGGAGTTGAATCCTCTCACCTTCATGTGGAACCTCCAAAGACTTCACTAGGTGGATTTATGTCACCCCAGCCTCTGATCTGTGGTCAGAGACTCTGGCTGCTGACAGCATAATTGCTATTATATATTATACATTGTATAATAATATAATAATAATGAATGCACTTGCCCTTTTTATGTAGTACAGAAGCGGCTCTCGATTCTCCAACCCAGAGGCTGGAGGTCAGGCTGCCATAAACTCTCAGAGGGAAGCCCTCTTCAGATACAGGAGGGGGAGGGGAGATCCATTTGCCCCTGCCTGGGAGCCCTGGAGGGAAGGTTTTCTCTCTTTCTCTTGGGGCGCCCAGTGAGTTGCTGTAGCCTGCAGAGTCAGAGGGGAGAATCAGGCTGACCGTAAATACTTAACCCCATCAGAGAGGTGTCAGTGAGCCATAAATAGTACTGCAGGCAACAGCCATGCATCACTGATTCACACTTGTCACACCCCTCATTTTTTAAATCTAGTTCTGTGCCCAACTCTTTCTTGATACAGGAGATCCATTGCCATGAGCTATTAATTTTTGGAGTCTTTTAAAATACCGTGATTCCTACTAATACCCTTTTGATGCCTTAAACTGTACATTGTAATTTAAAATAAATGTATCTGGCTTTAACTACATTTGTAATTTGCAAAGGCTTAAAAAATGATTACCTAAATGTAACCATCGTTCCCATAATCATTCAAAGCAAACATTTGTCCTGCACCCACTGGAAGCTCAGCTGTGTGCCCCAGCTGAGGATAAAGAGCAGAAGCAAAGAAGTTCAAGTTACAGTTCCTGTCCTCAAGGAGCTTTCGTTCTAGCTGAAGAAGGCAAAGCACCACTACATAAAACATTAAATGATAATAATACAAGAATCCGACAGACGACACAAGCTAGTGAATACTTACTGAACACATGAATCAACAACATGTCAAATTCCAGGAGTTCCATATCTAAATGTTGGCTCTGGCAGCGAGTAGAGAAGGGACAGAGCAGAAATTAAGTCTATAGAATGCACTTCACATACTCTACAGTCTCTCCCCCATCATCCTTCTGAGGATGAAGAGGGTGGAGAGGGGCACACATGTCATGTAAGTCACCAACACATCAACATTGTGAGCAAACAGGAGCTCCTCCCAATCCCAGTCATCACTCTTAAATGTTGCTGTTCCTATGGCTCGGTTCTGGGCCCTTTTCTCACTCTGTCTGCACCTGATTTGTCTTTAGGATAAGCAATTCATACCAGCCCAGATTGTCCCCTCTGAGCTGTGGACATCTACAATCAATGGCCTAACTGAGTCCTGTCATTATCAGCCTGTGAATAAAATTTAAACTTGTCTGTATTAGTCTGCTCAGGCCACCGTAACAAAGTACCACAGGGCAGGTGGCCTGAACAACAGACGTTTATTTTCTCACAGTTCTGGAAACTGGAAGTCCAAGATCAAGGTGCCAGGAGGATTGGTTCCTGGTGAGACCTCTCCTCCTGGCTTGCGATGGGACTTTCTTGCTGTGTCCTTACATGGCCTTTCCTCTGTGTGTACCAGAGGGAGAGCGCAATTTCTGATGTCTTTCTCTTCTTATAAGGGCACCATTCCTACTGGATTAGGGACCCCCTCTTCTGACTTCATGTAACTTTCATTACCTCCTTAAAGCCCCTATCTCCAAACACAGTCATGTTGGGAGTAAGAGCTTCAACATGTGAATTTGTGTGTGGGTGCGGGGGCGGGGGGGGGAGACAAAATTTAGTTCCACACACCAGTTCCCTCTATTCTCAACTTAATTATTTTGGTGAATCTTGATTGTGAGTTCTCTGAGGATGGGGACAATATCTATTTCATCTTAGAATCCTTAGAACCTTGGTATAGTGCTTAGTCCTGAAAACATTAAAGAAATACTTGTTGAGTTGAATTGAATGGAACTTTTTTTTTTTAAAGATTTTATTTATTTATTTTAAAGACAGAGCACAAGAGGGGGGAACGGGAGAGGGAGAAGGAGACCCCTCGCTGAGCAGGGAGCCCGATGCGGGACTCGATCCTGGGACTCCAGGATCATGACCTGAGCCGAAGGCAGTTGCTTAACCAACTGAGCCAACCAGGCGCCCCTGAATGGAACTTTTTTCTCCATCATTGCCCCAGCCCAGCTGAGGGACTTAAAACCAGTCACCTGGAATATGAATATTTTGATGATTCCCTAACTGGGTCTAATGACACCAATATCCCCAATACTTCCTATATACTATCACCAGAGTGTTCTTCCTAAAACAAAGGTTGGATCACACCTTGGTGTCCCCTCAAGAAACCATCTCCTATAAGATTTAGCCTAAACAAGTGGTGCCTGGGTGGCTCAGTGGGTTAAGCGTCTGCCTTCAGCTCAGGTCATGATCTCTGGGTCCTGGGATCAAGCCCCGCATCGGGACCTTGCTCAGTGGAGAGCCTGCTTCTCCCTCTGCCTCTGCCTTTCCTCCTGCTTGTGCTCTCTCTCTCTGTGTCAAATAAATAAAATCTTTAGGAAAAAAAAAAAAAGATTTAGCCTAAAATGTTTATTGGGACTTAAAATAAAAAGAAGGGACTTGAATGCCACATTCCTTAGCATGGCATTCAAGTTCTACCTCCTTATCCAGCCCTGATCTATCTTTCAGGCTAATCTCCTGTATCCCTGACTACACCTCCCCAACACCACCATCAGTGGTTCCTAGTGTTAGTCCACGGACTTCCTGCCTAAGAACCTTTGTGGAACTTCTTTATAGTTCTGGGTTCCTGGTTCCATTCCTGGAGAAAGTTGATCTGGATAAGGGCCTAGGAATCTGTTTTAAAAGCTGCTGCATGAAAAGAATGAGAAGACAATTGCAGAATGGGAAAAAATATTTACAAGACACATCTGATAAAGGCTGTTATCAAAAAAAATATATAAAGAACTCGTAAAATTCAACATTAAATAAATGAACAACCCAATTAAAAAATGGGCAAAAGATCTGAACAGACAACTCACCAAAGACATAGAGACAGCAAGTAAGCATATAAAAAGATGCTCAGCATCATTTGTCATTAGGGAATTACAAAATAAAGCAATAAGGTATCATACCGCTTATTAGAATGGTCAAAATCCAAAACACCGACAACACCAAATGTTGGTGACAACGTGGAGCAGCAGAAATTCTCATTCATTGCTGGCGGGAATACAAAATGATATAGCTACTTTGGAAGACATTGTAGCAGTTTCTTATAAAACTTAGCATACTCTTACCATATGATCCAGCAATTGTACTCCTTAGTAGTCACCCAAATGAATTTAAAACTTATAAAGCCCACACAAAAACCTACACACAGATGTTTACAGCAGCTTTATTCATAATTACCATATCTTGGAAGCAACCAGGATGTCCTTCAGTAGGTGAATGGATAAATAAACTATGGTACTTTCAGACAATGGAATATTATTCAGCACTAAAAAGAAATGAGCGACTAAGCCATGAGAAGACATGGTGGAACTTTAAATGCATATCACTCAGTGAAAGAAGTCAATGTGGAAAGGCTATATAATGTATGATTCCAACTATGTGACATTCCATAAAAAGCAAAACCATGGAGACAGTAAAAGGATCAGTGGTTGCCAGGGTGTGGGGCAGGGGAGGGGTGAAAAGGCAGAGCACAGAAGGTTTGTAGGGCAGTGAAGTACTCTGTATGATACTATAATGGTGGATACATGTCCTTGTACATTTGTCCAAATCCACAGGATGTACAGCACCAGGAGTGAACCCTCATGTAAACTATGAACTATGGGTAATGATGAGTCAATATAGGTTTGTCCATTATAAAAAATATCCCGCACTGGTGGGGGATAGTGGGGGAGGCTGTGCATGGTGCAGGGAAAGGGGGACAGGAAGTACATGGGAAATCTCTGTACTTTCTGTTCATTTTGCTGTGAACCAAAAATTGCTCTAAAAAAATAAAGCTTATTAATTAAAAAGAAAAACCCCCTCTGCAATGGAGAGCTTTGGACACTTCCATGCCAGCCAGCCCTCATGAAGGCCAGGACAATCGGTGCTCTCCAGCCCTCCCTGCACTTGCTCACGCTCTTCTCTCAGCCTTGACTTTTTTTTTCTAATTATTTTATTGTAATGTTAATCACCATACATTACATCATTAGTTTTTGATGCAGTGTTCCATGATTCATTGTTTGTGCATAACACCCAGTGCTCCATGCAGAACGTGCCCTCTTTAATACCCATCACCAGGCTAACCCATCCTCCCACCCCCCTCCCCTCTAGAACCCTCAGTTTGTTTTTCAGAGTCCATCATCTCTCATAGTTCGTCTCCCCCTCCGATTTTCCCTCCCTTCATTCTTCCCCTCCTGCTATCTTCTTCTTTTTTTTTTTCTTAACATATATTGCATTATTTGTTTCAGAGGTACAGATCTGTGATTCAACAGTCTTGCACAATTCACAGCACTCACCATAGCACATCAGCCTTGACTTTTAATTCCTTCTCTCCCTATCCACCCAAATCCCATGGGCTGTTAAGACTTAGCTGAAACACCACCTCTTTTCAAAACTTCTTTGACCCCCACCCCCAGCCCCCGGCACAGAACACCAGCTTTGGAGTCACACGGACCTGGCTCGAATCTCTACCCTGTCACAAGATAGCCACGTTTCTGGGAAGTCACGGAGACTCTCCAAGTCTCAGCTTCTGCCTTTATGAAATGAGGATGATAATAGTATCCAGCTCACGAGCCCATGGAGATTAGATAAAATAATGAAGGCAGAGCTCAGCACAGTCCCCGGCACATGGGAGGCCCTCTAACAAATGGAGCCATTAGATTTAATAGCCCTTACCCAGGGCCTCGGCAGCACTTGCCTGCGCCTTTATTATAGTGCTTATTTAATTGGCCTGAGGAAGGGAGATATTGTTTACTGAGAATGCTGTGACAGGCTCTGAGGGCTGGAAACACAGATAATGGGAGCAAGGAAAGGGAGGAAGGGGGTGCTTACTCTTCTCCTAAGGCCTCCTTCCTGACCCTGAAACCTTGAGGAACTGTGGTATGGGGGGGGGGGGCGGGTACGACCAAGCGAGGAAGATTCTGTTCCTGATGAAATGCATCAGGGCACACCTCTTAGAGACGGGCTGGGGGGCCTGCACAATGTGAAAATGCATCTCCTGAAAGGTGGGGCTCCAGGATTCTGCTCTGAGCTGGTAGTTGGGCTGTCTAGTCTCCTTGCCCATATCTGATTCACTTTTTTTGACCCTGAGAGAGCCTTTCTGCTTCCCCATTTCACTCCCACCCTCTGGAACATGGGGAATGCAACCCGTCCTCTGGGCACATGATAGGCAATTAATTGGGTCTTGTCTCTAACCAGCTTCTCTAATATGGGAATAACATAGTCCCCAAAGCCTTTCAAAAAAACCCCATCTTTCTTATGGTAGTGATGTACATATTGGAAGTTTCTTCAAGCACTGCCCACCCCCCCCCACTCTCTTTCTCTCTCTCAAGGGAGCTACCCAGCCCTAACGCCAGATGAGAGGCTCTGTGGGAAGCAGGAAAGGAAAGAGAAGAGTTTTAAGTGATTCTGCAGCTTTTTCCAGTTTCTAGCAAGGGGTGGGCAGTATTACAGCCAGTTTGACGAAACTGAGAAAGAAGAATACTGAGAAAGAGAATATTTAGACTGTAAAATGCTATGATGATTTCCAAAAAGAGCCACTTGTGGGAAATGGCATCCCAAGAGTTTGGCCACAGAAATTTGAGAAAGGAAGGTATAAACCTGTGCCGACCAGCACACAGTGGCCACTAGCCACAAGTAGCTAAGCACTTGAAGTGCAGCTGGATCAAACTGAGACATGCCATGAGTGTAATCATGGATTTAGAAGACTTAGTGAAAAAAAAAAAAAGAATGTAAAATATTTCATTAATAATTATTTTATATGTATTAGATGTTGAGTTGATAATACTTTGGATACGTTGAATTAAGTTAAAATAGGCTATTAAAAATCTTTTCACCTGTTCCTTTTACCTTTTTTAATGGGACTGCCAAAAAATTTTAAATTACTATGTGACTTGCATTCTATTGTTATTGAAGCCTCTCCTCTGGGCTTTGTTTTTTGTCTTGGTATAAACTATGTTGGATGCTGAAATCGTTACCATTTATCACATGATAAATGTATCACTCTGGCTCACCAGCTCTTCAATCCACTCTGCTTCCCAGCATGCGGGACTGGCCGAGGGGTGATGGAGTGAGGGGAGGCCAGCAGGACATTCGGCGCCTCCTCCCTCAGACTGCGGAAGGTGCTAGGACCACCCCTCCTCCACCCACAGGGTTCTGTGGAGTTTTGAAATGTCCACTCTCTCCAAAACAAAGACCTCTTCTCCTTGAAGACCTGTACTAAACCCTCGGTCCCCCATCTCCTTCAGCCACCTCATCACCTTCACAGTTGTCACCCCTGCCATCACCGTGCTCTCCCTTGGCTCTATTCCCGTTCTTACCACCTCACCATCACCCCCTCGCACAGGACTGCCCTGCCTCCTTCTGCTCATACACTGAACCATCTCCTCCCTGTCTCCAGGGATGAACTCTACCAGCATTTGTTGCCTCTGATGCTCTGTCCAACCTCTTAAGCTTCCCTGAGCTGAGGATTTTGCATGGCCACGCTCCCAACTTCATTCTGGCAGCCAGACTTACAGCAGCCAGACTGCAGGGCTCAGAGAACCAAGCAACAACCCTGGAAAGGGGTGAGGCCACATCGCCAGCAGAAGCCGGTCCTTACCACATTGCAGGGGGAGGGTAAGAAAGAGTGACCAAATGAAGGAACAAGATACCCAACATACCCAGTATGGGGAGCATGGCTTGCTTAGCAAGGAAGAACAAAACAAAGTACCAACAATAATAATAGCTAATACGTATTGATGATTTGCTCAGTGCCAGACTCCAAGCTAAGCGCTCAAGATGCACTGCCTAATCACATTCCCATGATGTCGCCATGAGGCTGAGATAAGGGGAGGAAGCTTTCACGAAGTAACAGTATGTGGACTCAGGCAGGCTGCCTCCAGGAACCATTCTCTGGTTCACTCATTCAGCGTGCATACACTGATAGCCTCAAAGAAATGTATGAGCTCATGGACTCCCATCCAGCATCGAGGCTGGCCGGGCACCTACCAGGTCCTTGGGCTAGAGAGATGAGTAAAGCACAATCCCTGAACTCAGAGATCTCAGGTTTTCAGCAACCAAGGGAGATATAGGAAAGCCTAACCCTGTCTTCAGATCACACTGTTCTACAGGCAGGGAAACTGAGACTGGGCAGGAGGGGGAAGGGTAAGGTCAAGCTCAAATCTCTCCTGCCTTAATGGGGCAAATGAGAGTCAGCTTGCCTTGTCTAACCAAACCAGGGTTTGTCATCAAGCTCCACCCTTCCCTGGAGATTTTGCAAACACGCTGTGTCACTTCTTGGCCACAGGTCCTCTTGACAGACTCAGCATGTCTTCTGCCTGCATCTCCATTGGCTGCGATCACAATGCACAGTGGGAATGTCAACACTCAAGTCAAAACTCATCCATTCCAGAAACTCTACTTAATTCAGGACACTCAGGTCCTATATCCTTTTGAATTTTGTGGGCTCACATTTCCACTATAGTAGTATGCACTTGAATGCTGCTTTGTACATGTTGTTAAATTTCAAAAATGTATGCATTAGCTCCCCAACCAGATTTGGAACTTCTTAAAGGCAAGGATTAAATATATCTGTCTTACCTTCCCAATCTCCAAGCACTTGGTAGCAACCTCAGCCTATGTGAATTGCCTAATAAATGCTGATGGCTTGATCTATTGTGCTCAGACATAGCTATGTGTGTCTGTGTGCATGTGTGTATCTGTCTGTCTGAACCAGCATGGGGTGTTTGTATCTACAAGTATCATGTAAGTCTGTGTGCATGCATTCTCCAGCTACTGCAGTCATGGAAGCTTGGGCACACAGCAGCACAATCCGTCAATTTCCAGACGTTATCTCTCATGATAATTTCCTGCCAAATCTTTGAGTTGCAATTAAGAAAGTAGATAATTTGAAACATTTTCCTCTGCATGTTGAGATGGATTATAATCCTAATTTGATAAAGACTCTTAATGACTCATTAGCCACCCTTGGCTTCTCCTCAGGTCATCCAACTTCCCAGGCGCAGGGAGGCAGCAACGCTCAGGCCATTACGTGTTATTGCTTCAGCAGCACTAAAACCAAAAGACACAACAAAGCCACAACGGCGCGCCACAGCCCTTGAATTCTCTTTTCTTCAACTCCTAGATTTGGGCATTGGATTTTCTTTTCCTGGCTTTGAACAAAGTCTCTAATTTCCTGATAACCCAAATGCTCTCCCTGGGGTCTTTGCATGCTGCCTGAGCTGGTATGTATGATGCATTGTAGGATTCCCTCTGCACAGTGGCAGAGGGAGACCTGATCTCAAACCTCTGGCCCCTACCCCCACCACAGTTTGTTTCCTAGGAAATGATCCCCAAGTCCAAAGGGTAGGGTTCCTGGGAGCAAGGACTATTTCAAGTTGTTTACAGATGATAACCATGTAATAGCCACCTTTCTGCTCTGGCTGACCAAGGATCAGAAAGCACAGAAGGGGGGCACCTGGGTGACTCAGTCGGTTAAGCATCTGCCTTCGGCTCAGGTCATGATCCCAGGGTCCTGGGATCAAGTCCCACATTGTGCTCCCTGATTAGTGGGGAGCTTGCTTCTCTCTCTCCCTCTGCTGCTCCCCCTGCTTGTGCTCTCTCTCTCTCTGTCAAATAAAGGAAGAAAAAAAAAAGCATAGAGGGTCTTTGGGGAGGTTACCCCACCCATTCATTTCCTTTTCCCCTGGCAGAGTGGCACCTATTCCAGGCCCCAGGCATAAATAATTAAATTCTTCACAGAGTCATGGTTTCCCTTGGGTCACCCAGTCTGGAATTTAAGAACCCTGACTCTCAGAAAGTTCTTACTCATACATGGACCCATGTGGACATGTGTACAGCATACATGGACACACACACTCATCACAGATGTTCCTGCAGGATGCACAGCCACACCTCCACAGAAGCACAGAAACAGCATGCGTATGTGTGCAAGGACTTCTTTGAATGGCCCTTGACCCTGAGATCTGGTAGGTGAGTAAGGAGGAGAGGGAGGCTTAGTCAAGCAGCAAACGTATCTTTGTTGCACACCTACTACATGCCAGGGACTGTGCCAGGTGCTGGGGCACCATGTGGCACAAAGAGAATGGAGAAGCTGGTGATGATCAAACATAGTCGGACCAGTGGTTGCTGCACTCGGAGTTGGAGCAGGTGGGGGCGGCATCTGTCAGACTGCTGAGCTCAAATTCCTTTCCCAAACCTCCCCCATGCGTGTTCTTACCCCTGTCCCTACTCTACTCTATCCCCGATGTCTACAGGGTAGGCTTGGGTGAGATAAAAAGCCTCCACTCCCCTACCCCACTCCCGTCTTGCACATTTGATCAATGTGACAAATGTTCTCTGGGCAGGACCCCTGAGGCTGTCTTCACTGCCACCCACCCCTCCTTCCTTCCCAATGAGTCCAGGGAGATCTGAGCAGAGGGGTGATGGATAGCCCTGTCTTATTGTTCCAGACTCCGAATCCAACAGGGGCCTGGGAGAGCTGTATAAATCAGAGCCTGGGCTGGGCTCTCACCCGCGTGAGGGCTCAACAAGAGGAATGGAAGGCGAGGGACCATAAAACTGTCTGTAGGCTAAGTCGTTTCATTTCAAGTCAGGGCCAGGGAGAGAAAATGTTTGGTTCTTGGGAGACAGACTCATTTGAAGAGGATGGATAAGCTGGTGGAGGTCTGCACGTCTGCATGCTCAGAGAGAAGGAGGCTGAGGGAGGCCAGTCCCACAGGGGGATACCGGACGAGTTGTCCCTCATCTCTGGTGTCCACTCATTCCCACCATCCAAGAGGGGTGGGGTGCTCATGTCTCAAACTTTGATAAGGTTTAGAAAAATTAGTCTCTAGTGAAGAGAGAAGATTTTTGTCCCAGATGGCTGATAAACTATAATTTCCCCTTCTTTGACAAAAGAACAGCTGGGGGTTTAAAAAAAAAAAAAGAAAAGAAAAGGCAATGCTGGGCATTAGCTCTAACTGTGATCAAACCGGGATCAGATAGAGGCAGGAGCTATTCCCATTTCATTTACTGAAACTCGTATGGAACAGCTAGTGTATGTCAGGCACTGTGCTTGGTGGTGGGGGCACAGAATCATGTGGCCCTCCTCTCAAGGGGCTCCCAGTATAGCTGGAGACACAGAGAAGCAGTCTCCTAAATGAATGGCACGTAGTTCAAAATCCTTTGTCACAGCACCTGTGACAAATCGCTGCATCTATTGATTTGCCTGTCATTCTCCCCTCCTTAGACTGGAAGCTCCTTGAAAGGAGAAAGGGAAGGAACCAACATTTGAGTGCCAATGAGAGGCTCCTGTTAGGCACTTTCGGGTCACTGCACATCCACCATAACACTTCATGGTATATTTTATTATCCTCATTTTACAGATAAGAAGATTGAGGCTCAGAAAGGTTAGTTCACTTGCCCAAGGCCAAAGGTAATATGTGGGCGAGCTGGGACTCAGCTCATGTTGGTGCTTCCCCACACGCTGCTCACAGGGTCTCACTCACATTGTGCCTTCAGCTCCTGAAGCAGTTAGCCAACTCAGGAAGCTGTTGACTATATACGGGAGGGAGGGGCACAGCACAGCGTGCGGCTAATGCTGGATGGGTGGGTCAGGAAGATTTTGCTGAGGAAGGGATTACTGAACAGTTTTAAAGAACAGAATAGAATTTGCCAAAATGACAAGAGATGAAAGTCAACGTAGGTGGAAACATGTACAAAATGCTGTGGAGGCGTGAAATGGCGTCACATGTGCTGGCCATCTACTCAAGAGCTCCCTGCCTCACCCATGACCTCCTTTACCCTTCCCGCTCCAGGCCTAAGAAACAAGAGCTCAGCAGTGACCCAACGGGGTGTCTATACTATGCAGTGCAGTATGTTTCTTTGGCTGTTATTGTTATCTTTCCTAGGACTAGATTATGAGATCCAGGTAGGATCCAGTCTGCTTTACTCATAAGTATAATTCCAGCACCTAGAATGGTGCCTGACCAATTTTGGAATGAGTGACAGACGTGGACCAGGAAAAGGGGGTGTTCCCTACATCTCTGCCTTCCCATGAGGCTGGTATAATTGGGCCAGACTAGGAGTTCCTCCTGTTTGGGGTCAGGGAAAACCATTTTAAGGCCAGACAACCATTGAGATAGGACCAAAGGAGGTGAGGCCCAGGGTCCTTGAGCAGTTGGCAAACTGCTTCTCTGTGTTCTCTGCTTCCTCCTCTCTAGTTCAGGAGCCAAAACTAGGATGTGGGCTCAGAGAATGTGGCCACAGAACTGACCTTGGACCTGCCCCTAATCTTCAGCTTATGCTAACAGGATGGATCTCTGTGGGGCAGAAGCTTGAGGAACACCAATATTTAAGGGACAACACAAAGCAGAGGAGCCTATAAGGGAAACTGAGGAGAGCCCAGGGAACTGTGAGACCCAAAATGACACCCAGTTACCTACCTGTCTTCTAGAGCTTAGTGGCTATCACTCCACAGAAGTCTGTGGATCACCAATCCAACTTCTAGAAATGATAAAGGTATTAACCAAGGACAAGAATGAAAGAGGAAAAAAACAGTGGGTTAAAGTGTTTCGCAGTTTTGGGTTGTTTTTTTTTAAAGATTTTTATTTATTTATTTGACAGAGAGACAGAGAGAGAGCACAAGGAGGCAGAGCGGCAGGCAGAGGGAGAGGGAGAAGCAGGCTCTCGCTGAGCAGGGAGCCCGATGCGGGGCTTGATCCCAGGACCCTGGGATCATGACCTGAGCCGAAAGCAGCCGCTTAACCCACTGAGCCACCCAGGCACCCCTATTTCACAGTTTTTAAACAAAACGAGGGAAGAGTGGTACTGGCTCAAAAGAAAGAGGAAATCACAAGCCAAGGGCCTGTAGTGGTGGCTGATCCACTCTGCAGAGCCCCGAAATATTCAGCCCTCAGAGGCACTAAGTCTCACGGCCCTGAGGCCAGATACGTGGCTGGACAGGGGGCATTGGTAGGAAGTCTGTTTATAAAAGGGATCCCCACTCTCCCCACCCAGCCTGTCAGCCATACTCCTTTGTCCTCCAGTAAATGAGACTTTTTTTTTCCTTTGGAGGAACTGAATAAGAATATTGGACTTGGGAACACCAAGTGTGGGGGAGGGTGAATGAATTAAGGGGAGATCTGCATGCTGAACTCTGACCATTAGTCCTTTCTCTGGCCTTGCTGGATACTCCCCGTCACCACCAACCAGTAGATTGGAAGATTCTTCTTTGAAGAACTGAACAACTCCAAGAGAACTCCAGTTACTGATATTTGAAGTTCCCTCAATAAAAGACTCACTTTCCACCGGTCACCCTCTGTGAAGCCCACTAGTTGACAAACTCTGCCACTTACATAACAATCTTCCAAAATCAACTTTCAGTGTCTCTTCCTTAAATATAAATAAGCAGTCAAGAATCAGCAGATACTTAAAAAAAGACTCGAACTTGATAAAGGGAGACTGAAATAAACAGGAAAAAAAGAAGATCTGAGGTCATAGAGATTTTGCAAGGAGGAATAAAAAAGTTCAAAAAAGAGCAATAACATCAATTCAAGAAGATAAGAGGAAAGCTTATATTCATAAAACAAGAAAGGATTACAATAAAAAAGGGAAAAATAAATGAAAAAAGCCTCTCTGAAATTAAAAGTATAATTAACTTAAAAAAAAAAAAAACTCATAAGATTTAGCAGACAAAGTTGAGGAAGACTTCCAAAGAAGGAAACAAAAGAGAGAGATGACTAACAAGAGAGAAATAATTAGCCCAGCACAAAGAATGAAAAAAAATATCTACCAAAGCCTACCATCATCATCATTGTGATTTTATAAGACTGACATGCTGCCTATTGCACTAAGGTAGCCAGTTATTGTGATTTTAAATCGTGAGGGATAAATAAAAGTTCCTGCAATTTTTCTAAGGAGAAAAAGAACCAGATAAAGAAAACAAGAATGAGAATATTAAACTTCTCCAAAAGCAGCATCAGATGTTAAAAGATAACAGAGAAAGGCCTTCCAAATTCTGAAAGAAAGTATTTTTTAATCTAGAATTCTATACCCAAATAAATTATCAATCACACATCAGAGTAGTATAGAGATATTTTCAGGTAGTCAATGACTCAAGACAATTACCTCTAAAGTACTCATACTTAAGAAGTTATTGGAGAGGGGTGCCAGGCTTGCTCAGCATTAGACTCTTGATCCCAGGATTGTAAGTTCGAGTCCCACATCAGGTGTAGAGATTACTTAAAAATAAAATCTTTAAAAAAAGAGAAAAGAATGGAATTTAGCAATTTAGTTTGATAATAATGTAATAACAAAGTCAGGGAATTCAAGAAATAGGGACTCCAACATAAGAAGGCAGTAAAGGAACTATTTAGAATGATGGTAAAGGGAAGCCTCTGAATAACAGTATGCAGTATTCCAATTCTAAGAGCAGCCAATCCAGATTGGAGCAGAAAAACAGAAGGTTCTTGGAGGGATAACTGTAAAGGGAAAAATGGAACAGATGGGTTTGAATGTGTGCAACATGGTATTAACAGGCATGCAGTTGAGTTGTTGAACCATTTGAAAAAAAATTAATTATAAGTACATTTGGGCATCAGGTCAATTAAAAAGGAGGCAATGATTAACTCCAGGAAAAACAAAGAATTGTACAAAAGAGAATATATGATCACAGTGTACCACTTGACTCGAGTAAATAATATTTGCATAGTCATTAGTATATAAACACTAAATATCAATGTAACAAAACAAAGTTTATGTTGGAGAGACAAAAGGAGGGGAAGTGCAGGGATGGCACTGGGGGGAAAAGGTGTGGGAGAAACTAAGGTCTCATCCACCAAGGCAGAGAGTCAATATACAATTTCTAAAATTGGTAAATCAAGAAATAACAGTGTAAGTATAGTATTTAAAAATATAGCAACATTTACAAATGAGAAATGAGCTGAAGGAGTTGAAGTTGACTGACTTGGGTCGGGGACTTGGGAATGTGAAGGGCTGAGGCAAAAAATACCAAACTGTGTATAAGTATTATTTGATTAAATTGAAAATTAAACTTTTGAAAAAGAGTCTCTATGGCTCACATACAGTCCAGCTTAGCTTCTTATGATATAAGATCAGATAATAATTTGGAGCCAAAGTTCTGGCTGAAATAAAGGATGCATTTTTATGTGAGTGTCTGCCTATCTCCCCTTTGGAGACCTGACATGGTGGTGAGTGGTAAATAGGTTTCAAAGATTAAGAAATCTGATCCTGACCTACAGTTGTGGACATTACAGGCGATTCTCAAACATATCATATTTCATATCTGAGCATGCTGGTCTCTCTGATTAGAATAAACAAACTTCCCAAACCCCTAACAAGGTGAACTTCCCTTCAACTTTTAAAACTCTCCTAAGCTATCACCTCTTCTCAAAAGTCCTTCCTGATGTCTCCTCTCTAAAGAGTTACTTCTTTCCTCTTTGGGCCTACTTCTGAATCATCTGTGTCTATATCCAGCAAAACATCCAAAACCCCGTGATTTCGTTGGAAATTAGCTGTTGCTCCAGCTACTCTGTGATCCTCTCTATAGTCAGCAGCTTGTGCTAGTTATGCTGCAGGATAAACAACAAAATCTCAGTCACTCACCACATAAAGGTTTATCTCTCATCATGTTATATGTTGGCTGTGGCTCTGGCTCTACTTCCTATCTTCTCTTTATGTGGGTCTTATTCTGGACATGCCATTCTCCTGGCAGACAGAAAAGAGAAAATGTGTGTGGGACCACAAAATGTTCCTGAAAGCCTCTGCTCAAAAGTGACATATCACTCCTGCTTCATTTTCATTGGCCAAAGTAAGTCACATGATGAAGTCTGATGTCAGTGGCACAGATAAGCATATTCCTGTCACAGGGAGAGGCAGCAAATAACTGGGTGCCATAATACCATCTACTGCAATCTCCCTGTTGGGATCCACTTCTTATTCCTGTATACTGGACCTAGCACGATGCTTGGCACCAAGTAGTACTCAGGGCATCTTCATTGACTTAAACTGAATTGTCAAATAATAACTTAGCCCAATATACAACCTGAGGACAGAAAGAGATTTGGAAAGGACCTAAAAAAATGAAAAGAGCTTAACATAGAGCTGGGAGGGTATCTCCAACAAACTCAGGGTACGTGGAATAGCACCGAGCTTAGAACCAAGAGACTCGGGTTTCAGTTCAGACTCTGAAAGTCATTACACCTCTCTGGGCTCATCTTTAAAATGAAGGAGATGAAGTAGAGGATCTCTAGGGTCTTTTCCAGTCCTAACCTTTCAGGAGTCTCTCATAGAACACTTCAATCTGGGTCCCTGAGTAACTGCTTGCCAATCAGCCGACTTCTAGTAGTTATGGTAGCCAGTTGTACAACTGAGAAGAAAAGAAGCCCCAAAGTCACATCACACGCTAAAATGAATTTCAAAACACTGAAAATTCAATGATGACAATAAGAGAAAATAAAACTGTACTTCAAAAATGAATGTGTTTTCAACAAAAATGTTAAGTGGCAAATGTTTTCTTTAAAACAAACCATTTTCTATTTTGAGCACATTGTTCTAGACAGAGGGATAGCCATTACACAAAAGCTACTTATCACGACATTGCAGAGGGGTGATTACACATCTGAATGTACCCACACTGAGTTCTGGTTCACAAATGGCAATCATCACATAAGTAGAAACTGTCTCACACATAGTGAGAGTTTGGTGTTTGTTGAATGAATAAATATGGGCCTTGGTTGGACTTCTTGAGCACTGAAGCTATCATTACCAATCCAATGTAGCCCTATTCCTCTGCAGCTGGAGCTGGTCTCGATTATTTTTTAAAGCTTTTAGAAAAAAAATTAATCTAAAAAGGACTGAGAAATCCTGTAGCTAATGTACTAAGAGAGTGATGTACTAAGAGAATTATTTAACAGATGGTGGGTCCTAAGCCCTGCCTTCTCAACAGCAGAAGGCAAATGTGATGACCCTGTTTGATTAGAGAAACTTGTACTCTTAAGTTTCCACCCAGATATTGGGGATGTCAACTCAGGTATCCACCACCACCAGGTAATAACAGCATGTACATATCATTTATTGAATGCCAGGACTATTCTGAGCTCTTTACATATATTAACTTATAACTATCAGCAATCGTAGGAAAGGGGTTCTGTTATCATCACCATTTTACTGATGGGGGAATCAAGGTCCAGAAAGGTTAATTAACCTGTCCAGGGTCACATGCTGAGTGGCAGGGCTAGGCTTTGAACCCAGGCAATCAGGCCCCAGAGTCTGTTCTAAAGACCCCTCTACATTATATTGCCTTGAGTGGGCAGCATGCTACCAGGTGAGTTGGATTCATTCTTGGATATAGTTGTAGCCTAGAACCATAAGCATATCATCACCCCCTCATCCATAAAGACCCTTCCCACCCGTTCCCTGTGCCAGCCTGGGAGACTGTGGCTTCCACCCTCTGATCACGGGTGCCATGAGGAAAGTGAGTGTGACTGGCTCCCTCATTGATCCTTATCCATCTCCAAGTTTCTGGACTCCCTGCCCCCTTGCCTGGATGAATATAAGGAAAGATAACCTCTCCCTCATACAGTGAGGTCCAGTTTCTAGTGGCCTGAGCACTGCAGTCACCATGCCAAGCTCTTTCCTGTAAAAAGCAATCAATATTGTCCCATCCCACATCCTCACCCTTTCCTGCTCCTCAGTCTATAATTGCTATTGATTACATCAGAGCTGGAAAGCAAATGCCAAAATATATCAATCAGTCACCAAGGTGCCAAAGAGACTTTATTAAAACCATTACACCTTCTTCTGTTTTCCTGCCCACCCCACGTTCCTCAGCCCAGTGGCCATTTCTTTTGGAAGGTTTCCAAGAACTTTGCAGACATGATCTGATGGCTGGTGGAATTTCCTCTATTTGGGGAAAATTTAGACCCAGAGAAGGAGCAAGAACAAGTCCCATGGTGAGAAGATGGAAACCAGGTGTGTGAAAATATGTGCATGTGTCTGTGCAGTATATATATGAAAATGTGCACATACATATGTTTGTTTAAAGAAAAACCTAGAACTTAGTCACATTTCAGAAACATTTTGTAATTATCGCTGAAATTTTTACAAATCAATTCCTTCTGGTTGCTTAATGTCCTTCACTAAGTGGTTTAATTGTGAAATTTTACTTTATAATTGGGTTCATTTTAATGCAGAAAGAGGTAGATTTGCATAAGCAAATGACAAACTGTTAACAAAATCCATTAGCAGAGAAGCAGGAATCCAAATAGCCACACACCCTGGGTTGTCGGTTTAGAATCAAAACCTGTGGTAAGGAAGCCCCTGGCCAAACCCAGACCAAGTTCTGCTGCCCCTGACCAGACAAAGGGGAAGGAAGAAAAGTATTTCAAATGCTCTTTAACATATTACCAGGACAAGAGGAAGCCTGCCAATGTGGCAGGAGAGACAAAGTGAAGGAGAATTTCTGCTTGTCAGTGAAAGACCAAAGACCTTTTCTTTCAAACTCCAGGCAAGGATTTAAAAAGAATCACCAGTTTTGGGGCACCTGGGTGGCTCAGTCGTTAGGCGTCTGCCTTTGGCTCAGGTCATGATCCCAGGGTCCTGGAATCGAGCCCTGCATCGGGCTCCCTGCTCGGCGGGAGGCCTGCTTCTCTCTCTCCCACTTACCCTGCTTGTGTTCTCTCTCTGGCTGTCTCTCCCTGTCAAATAAATAAATAAAATCTTAAAAAAAAAAAAAGAATCACCAGTTTTACGAAGCTCTTTGACAATTCTTTTTCCAGGTGAAAAGAATACTGGACTCAGAGTAGACGGGACTATGGAGAATCCGACTTCTAGTCCTCATCCTGCCCCTAACTAGCAGGAATCTTCCTGCTGAGGTCTCAACTAGACCATACCTGAATGTCTATATTTGTTTGTTTGTTTCTTTCTTTCTTTCTTAACGATTTTATTTATTATTTGAGAGAGAGCACAAGTGGGCGGAGGGGCAGAGGAAGAGGGAGAAACAGACTCCCCGCTGAGCAGGGAGCCCAATGCGGGGCTCGATCCAAGGACCCTTGGATCATGACCTGATCCCCAGGACCCTGGGATCATGACCTGAGCCGAAGGCAGATGCTTAACCGACTGAGCCACCCAGGCGCCCCTGAATGTCTATGTTTCTAAAGCTCCGACTGTCATCACCAGTAATTGACAAATTCTTTCATTCATTCACTCAACAAACATTTATTGAGTGCTTGCGATGAATAGGTCCTATAGACATTACAGAGAATCACAAGGACATGGGGTGAGGGCTAAGCTAAGAAATATATAAATAAACAGTAGATAAGGCTCTGCCCTCATGGAACTTACAGTCTAATGGAGTGTTACAGACTGAATTGTGTCTCCTTAAAGCTTATAGTCTGACAGGACTGGCGTCCTTCTAAGAAGAGGAAGAGACACCAGATCTTTCTCTCTCTCTCTTTCTCTCTCTCCATGCACACACAGATAGGAGGCCATGTGAGGATGCTGTGAGAAGGTTGCCATCTGCAAGCCAGGAAGAGACACTGCACCAGACACCAACCCTGCTGACACCTTGATCTTGGACTTGCCAGCCTCCAGGACTGTAAGAAAATGAGTTTCTGTTATTTAAGTGACCTAGTCTGTGGTATTTTGTTATAGCAGCTGGAAAAGACTAATACATTGGGGGGAAGGGAAAGGCACGGTGCTATGGAGCTCAGGTTGAGGTGCTTTGCCCAGTCTAGGGGATGAGGAAGGTTTCCCAGAGAACCTGACCCCTAAAAGGTCAGGAGAACTAGCAGGGGAAAGGCGGGAGGTAGAGGGGAGTTCCCAGGACAGGATGCTCACATGTGTGAAGACCTGCAGGTAAGAGGAGTGAGTTCAGTTGGGGGAGCCAAACACACTTCCTTGTGGATGGAGCCCAAAGTGTCAGAGGAAGAGGATAGCAAGAGTGGGGCTGAGGAGGTAAGGGGAGCCAGGTGGGGGAGGTTTCAGAAGCAAACATGTCTCTGAAGATTTCAAAGGCCAAGGAGCTGCCACACCTTTTGAAACTTTGGGTTCACCCCATTGATACTTCCGATTCTGCTGGAAAAAATACCAGCTTGATTTCTGCAGGCACAAAGAAGTAGTCTGCTTTTCTTGCCTCCCTAACCAGTGAAGTCCTTCTTTGTGTGTTTGTGTAGGTCCCTTGTGGAAATGCTTTGCTTTTTCATCCCTAAGCTTCCTCCTTGCCTTTCGAAGCATCTTCTGGGACAGCCTCTTCTTCAGGTGTTTGCCTTCAGTTCTGCAAAATTCCTTTGCTTTTTGTTAATAATTGCTAGTGCTTGTTGAGTTAGCTAATGCCAACCACATACCAGGCACTGTTTTAAGGGCTTTCTGTGTATCAGCAGCTTTTATTTAATCCTCACAACAACCCTCTGAAATAGATTCTGTTAACTCCAGTTTATGGAAAAGGAAACTGAGCACAGAGAGATTAAGACACTTGCCCAGGGCCACTCAGCTAAATGAAGAAGCCAGGATTAAAACCAGCACAGTGTAGCTTGGATGTCCATACTTTTAACTACTACTATGCTCTATTGTTTTTTGGGAAAAAAAACAGATGGAGAAACTGGGGTCAGCTAGGTTCTCATGGCTAGTTGAAGTGCTGGGGCTGTTGCTGATTCCAGAACCTATGCTCATAACCTCTTGAAGGAATGGAGAAGCAGCTGCTGGCTTTGAGAGTGACTCAGGAAGTAGGCTAGATAGAACTATTGTGGAGTAGTTGAGGAATAAGGGAGAGAGATGGAGAGAAGCAGGAAGTTGGGGTCACACTCAGGTTTCTGAGTAAACCGTACAACCAAACCTTCGTCATTTTGTGCCACTTTATTGATTTGTTTACTCATTGTCTCAGTCATTGAACAAATGCTTATTCAGAACCTATTCTGTTTCAGGCACTGGGCTGGGAAAGTAGGGAAAGAGGAGCAGGTAAGTACTGAGAATGACCATGAACCTTACCAGCGCCTTCCCCGTGCCCTCATCTATGGAGCTCAAGGACTTTCAAGGACATTCGAGGGGATGGAGTTGATATATAAATAAATACAACAAATTATTACGGTGTGATTATATATATCTATCAATATATGCCCATCTACCTATAATGTATTAAAAGGAGGACCGCCTATCTCTGGCTAAAACAGGTGGGTCATCACTTTGAGGAAGATGCCATGTGAGCCAGTCATGAAGGATAATGGGAATATCCTAGGCGAGTAGCTGGTTCCTTGGAGCTTCCCTGGAAAGTATGTCGCAGATCCCCACATTCTGGGACACAGAGTCATGGAATTAGATAATATTCACACTGAAAGGAGCCTTAGAGGTCATCTGGTCCCACCCCATTCATCCACAGGCAGCTAGCTGAGCATGGCCAGGCCTGGAGTGAGGCAAACCGTAAGGGAGCATTTCCTTTCAAGACCCTGGGAGTGCGGCCCAGCCCTAATCGCAGCCCTGAAACTGAGGCACAGCTTTACTGGGGTTCCAACAACCAGTCAATGGCCAACAGTACCTTGCAAGAACCACCCCCGCCCCACCTCCACCCCAGTTTTCTGGGCTTTGTGATTCATGGGTTGTGGGGAGCCAGGCAAATGGAAAAGAAGATGGAGAGGAGTCAAGAAAGTCACCGTGGTTTCTGGTTTGTACAACTGAAGAGACAACTCTAAATCTCTACCTCCACCACCCTCAACCCCTCTCAAGTTCCCGGCTTCCCCACCCCCAAGTCTTACGGTTAGAAGTAAGGATGTCTTCCTCATGGTATCCCTCCCTCTTGTCTCTCTGCTACCCGCTCTCCCAACGCCACACCTCCCCAACATTTATTTCAGCTTCTGATCTCTTCTCAGAGAGAATGGGCCCCAAGGAGCGCCTGCGCACGTCCACCTCGGAGGTCACAGGGCTGCAGTTCAACAATCTGCCGGCAGGGGACAGGCCTGCCGCGAGTCCCGATCCTGCCCGAGCCTCCCAGCCCCCAGCCCAGTCACAACTCCTTAGAGATGCAAATTGAGAAGCAGCCTTCCTAACGCGAGAGGGCTGCTGATTCTCTGACGAGTATGCAGATTTCCATCCTGCCTTTGCCTGGGTTTATTTGTTTTACTTTGCAATAAATTTAATACAGACTCCCTGAAGCAGAGAGGCAGATGGACTATAAACTCTGCATTTTGAGCAGCCTCAGTTACTAGGTTAGTGTGGTTTTTGATCCCTACTTAAATTATATCTATGAAATTTGACATGGCTTTGGGTCTGGGGTTTGCTGGCTCCTTGGTGCTCTGGAGCTGCTTCTAGGGGATTTACAAGGGTTGATTTGATTATTGGGACTTTAATTTCTCACAGAGGCTAACAAGCGGGCTGGGAAGCCTGGCTGGGGTATAACAGGAAGATGGGAAAGTGAGAAGTTGGGTTGCTACCTGCCCCAGTGCAGGCGGGGTTAGTATTGTTTTCCCACGCCCCTGGCAGGGCCCTGAGTCAGACACACTAGGGATCTTGAGCCGGAGGCCTATGCTGCCCCCGCCTCCCCGGAGTGGGGGAGGCGGGGGGAGTCGTGCAGCAGAAAGTGCCCACAAGAAACTCAGAGTCCAAGAAAAAAAATCAGACGTACATATGGGGCAGACATAACGAAAACATCTATAAAGAAGCATTAACAAGACCAGTACAAATTGGCGTTGTATAACAATGTAAATTGGACATGAGGGGCGGTGGCAGAGGGGAGAAAACTGCTACTCGCCCCTCCTATTAACACCTTTGCCTCATGCTACAATGTGCAGCCTTCCCCCCTTCCCGGCTCCCTTTCACAGACCACTGAAGAAAAGAAGGCCTAAGGAGCTAGGAGTATGATGAGCTGGGTTCTTGTCCCAGCTTCATGGGGTGCTTCTTCGTTCAAATGTTGAGTAATATGTTTAATTTCTCCGAAACTCAGTTTCCCTATCTGTGAAATTGGAATCGTGTGTGAGGGGCTGGTGCCCTGCGACAGTGAACAGTCGTGAGGTATCACTGATGAGAGTAGGAAGGCCTCGGGGCAGAGGGAATTTCAGTGAGACCTCTACCTGTCCTATACCTGTGCCTAAAACCTGTCAGTGTGACCTAGGTGTGGGGGATGAGCTGGGCCCCCAAAGGCAGACAAGGTGTGGGGGCCAGCTCTCTAACTTGGTCCTGCTCACCTGCACACGAAACCTGCCAGTAGAGAAGGACTGACCAGGGCATCAGGGAAGGTTCCAGCAGCAGCAGATTCCAGGACTGTTGTGCAGACTTCTGAGGGCCTGGGCCACCCTGGCAGTGGGAGTGGGAGATGGGCAGGGAGGTGGAGCTGCAGCCTCATCTCGCCCCAAGGGAAATCCCAGAGCAGATCCCAGAGACCAAGGAACGAGGGCCCCTCTTCCTTTGCCTCGCTTCTCTGCACCTCTACATCCTTAGAGGCTGGAGCAGGAAAGGGAACTCGAGGGGACACTAGAAGGAAGGTGTTGGAAGAGCTGAGAAAAGCAAAGGTTTGGGCGTCACGAGAGTAAAGCGGCAAAAGGAAGGAAGAGGGCAGATACAGGAGGAAAGGAAGAAGCCAAGGACATGCTGCTGTTTGTTCCTTGAGAGTAGGGAGGAATCACCAGGAGAAGGGAGGAGAAAAGAGGAGCAGAGTAGAACCAGAGAAAGGAAACAGCCAGGCTTCCCTCGAGGAGGGGCTGGGGGGCAGGGGACATGGAGGCTGAGAGGAAATGGAAATGAGGGGCTTGGTCACCATGGAGAGAGAGGCTGGAAGCCTGGCAGCAGTTTGTCTATTAAGAGGAAAGGAGAGGACTCAAAGAAGCTGTGGGTGTGTCTACATACACAACCAAACTGGAAAATAACTAGCTGAATTCAGCCCAAAGCAGGGAATGGAGGGGGAAGGGGAAGAAAAAACTGGCTAAATTCTCTCCAAAAATGAAAAAACTCCCCCCCCCCCGCTCCTTCTCCATCCTACCTGCCCCGCTCCTCACCCCAGTAATGCCCTGAATTAAAACTATTAGCAGTCAAGATTTTGTTAAACGAATTTTGGGGACTTCCCGCCACCCACCCAGATGCAGTCCCATTTGTGCAAGGGAAAGAGAACCTAAATCCTGCAGCGGAGACAGAGAAAGGAGACAGTGGTGTAGTGGCAAGGAGGGGCAGGGATGCATGCAGGAGCAAGGATAAACAGTCAGACACCTTGGTCTTCATAACAGCTCCTGCAGCAGGATGAAGAAATCCAGCAAGTACGTGCCACAAGGCCGAGAAGATGACCACACAAGCCCTCCAGAATCGTGGCAGGGACAGTATTGCCCTGAGACCCATCGTCAGTCAGGCTTCTGCTGATCCTGGGCTTCAGAAGAGCCCGCACTGGCTCTCCTCAAGGGCATCCTCCCTAGGGGCGCAAGGCAGGAGCCTTGCTCCCCCTTCTAGGTCACACTCCAGGTACCCAGGCCAGGCGAGGGTGGCTGTTTGGGCAAGGATGGGAGTGCAGTGGGGGGTATGCCCCCACACAGAGGGTGTGGACAGACCTGGGGAGTGGGGACACCAGCCTCAAGGCTCCTCACAGTGCAGAACAGTGCCTGTGACAGGAATGGGGGAGGGGGTGCTGGGCCAGGGCCTCCACTTGCACCCTTGCCTCGGCCAGGGAATGTTAGCAGCTGTCCTGAGCAGAGGAGAGCCTGGCTTCCCAGCTAGAGGTCAGGACACTGAAAAAAGTAAGGAATCCAAGATTGCTATAGGATAGAAGGGCAAAGGGCAAAGGGAGTGAGAGGGACAATCAAACCCTGGGCATGTGTGGCAGAGGAGAGTGGGGGAAAAAGAACCACAGTATATCTCCTGTAATATCTGGTACATACTCATACTAAAAATCACCCATTGTTTATCCTAAATTCAAATTTGACTGGTGGTCCTGTGTTCCATCTGCCACGGCTCCCTGGAGATGGAGGGGTTGGAGTGGTGGCCACAAGGCATTATCACAAGGTCAAAATCTTCCTAGAGCTAAAACATGCCAGAGAACCTTAACCATTCCAGAGTCAGACTAGCACGTTCCAGTTATGGATGGGGTTGTGAAAAGCATGGTCATTTTCAAAGGCCCTGGGCTAAGTGGAGAGAAAGATCAAATCCTCTTATCTCTACCAGTGACTTTAAGATAGAACCAGAATCAGGGCAAGATGCAAGCAAGGGAATCTCTCTTCTGCACCCACTGGAATCCCAGAGGTTAGCTAAATCTAAACTGATAAGGAAGAATTTCCTCCACTGGCCCCCGTCCTTCATGTTGAAAAAAAGGGACACTCTCAGCAAAAGAAGACTGAACAAACACTTTTTCCAAGTACTTTACAGTTTACACAATTCTACGCTATTTTTCTGATCTAACCTAAAAGTCTCCTAGTGCAACTGATACTTTTGATTTTCAGAAACTAACCTCTCAGATGCTACATTCCAGGAGGAAAATAAATAAATATGTATATCAATAATAACCCTACATTAATTTTGAACTCAGTTATGAACATAGAAGCAAAAAAAAAAATCAGTGGTTGCCAAATGAAAAAGGACAAACTCAAAGGAGCGTTCTTCTTCTTCTTTTTTTTAATCCAAAAAAGTTTTACAATGGTGTAATAAGCAATAGAGAATAAAATAAAATTAAAACAATAATAATAAAAAAGCATACCCAGCAGTGTCCTGTTAAATAATTGGATGAGATTCATCAGGGCAGCAACTGGTGCTGAGTGTTTTTTAATTTTCTCCCTGCTGGATATTCTCCTCTCATGGAGTCAACAAATAGATTAACTACTTGTCAGAGACAGGGCCTTCACAGAGCAAAATTGAATTCTTCAGTATTTATTTTCCTCTTCATACCTCCTCCCCAAAGAGGAATATCTGGTCGGTTTTTTAAAGACCCCCCAAATCTAGAAATGATTAATTCTGTCCATGAGGATCACGTGATTATATCATGCAAAGAGTTAATTCCACCACAGTGCACACTGGATTCAATAAGAGGGTTTAATAAGATTTACTAATTGCCTCTCTTTATGAAGGAATCAACTTTGCAAGGGCAGACCCAATACTTAAACGAAGGCAAGTGAAGGCCAGATGGCACCATGGTGCTTTCAACAAACCAAGGTTTCACAGAGATCAGAATCCAGAACAGTGGGCCCCCAGCACTAGGTGAACTGTGTAAAAAAGAACCCATAACTAAGCAGTCAGCGCTACACGCTCTTCCCTACAGCAGCAATTCAGCCTCAGAAAAATGACATTATGGTTCAAATTGGGCTAATATTATTGACTTAAAATTTTTTTTTCATTTTAGAATTTTGTTAGCATTTAATTCATTCTTAGTTGTAAAAAAACTATAAACAGGGGCCGCCTGGGTGGCTCAGTTGTTAAGCGTCTGCCTTCAGCTCAGGTCATGATCCCAGGGTCCTGGGATCGAGCCCCGCATCGGGCTCCCTGCTCCGCGGGAAGCCTGCTTCTCCCGCTTCCACTCCTCCTGCTTGTGTTCCCTCTCTCGCTGTGTCTCTCTCTGTCAAATAAATAAATAAAATCTTTAAAAAAAAAAAAAAAAAAAACTATAAACAGGGAAGTCATGCTTATTTTTTGTTTGTACCTTTGAGGTTATATTATCATATAAATAATTCAGGTCCAAATTAGATGTCTGAGAGAATATTTTTCTTCTTTGAAAAAGAGTGGACATTAATCAAACATGAGGACCAATGATAGAGTGGAAAAACTTTGGCGTAAAAAGTCAATGCTCTGGGGCCTGATCCTGACATAATCCACGGGGCAACTTGGGCCAGTATGACTCCGTTTGAGCTCTAAAACAGGAGTTATCTATGTACCTTTTTGCTTTCTCAGGGGTGCTCTGAGGATCAAATGAGCTAATGAATGTGGAATAACTGTTTTTTTTTTTTTTTAAGATTTTATTTATTTATTTGACAGAGAGAGACACAGAGATGGAACACAAGCAGGGGGGAGTGGGAGAGGGAGAAGCAGGCTCCTCGCTGAGCAGGGAGCCCAATGAGGGGGCGGGGGGGGGCTCGATCCCAGGACCGTTGAGATCATGACCTGAGCCGAAGGCAGACGCTTAATGACTGAGCCACCCAGGCGCCCCTGAAATAACTATTTTTAAAAAAAGTATTGCTCAAAGCATTGTGGAAAGTATTTTCTCATAGTATCCTAAGAAAGGGTAAGCAGTCTAATATGAGATGGGTAGTTCCTGGATTTGCCTGCTTAACTCCATGAGCTTAAAAGAGTTGTCGTTTCCATTATGATTAACCTAAGAAGGCTCCATGGAAGAGAAGGAAGGAGAGAGAAGAGGGAGCATGCATGGGGCCTGCGGGTACCTTGCCTAGCTCGTTGACACTGCAGACTGTTTGTCCATCTGTGTTCCATAATGGTGTTCACAGACCTGGCCATTCTACCCATGCCCAGCTCTGCTTTCTTTGTCCTCTTGCCTTCTGGGATCCCCTTCTGACTTCGTCTGGGAAATGAGACAGAAACAATATTACTTAATGGTGTCTGGGGAAGAGAGTTGTCAATTTTTCCTGTGCTGGCCTTCACCCAACTTTCCAATCAGCAATATTGCAATCAAGGTTGGACCCACCTAAGGAAAGTCTAGGCACTGTCAGATCAGATCAGTCAGAAGTTCCAGGCACTGATCTCTGAAGGAGAGGAAACAGAGGTAGAGGGGGCTGGGTGCCTGTTGGTGCCAACTCAGCATGTACATTTTTTGGAAGGTAGATGCAAATACATATTAGTGACATCGTAGTAGAGAATTTAGATACTAGTAGTTCCCGCACTGCAGTAGCATTTTCAGAATCAGGATTTGACACCAAAATGTAGGAGACTGCTCCAATATTGTTTGGTGGGGTTTTTTTGTTTGTTTTGTTTTGTTTTGTTTTGGGGTTTTTTTGGTATTTTACCCCTTAGCACATGAATTATCAACTGTTTTACCAATAGAAAATAAAACACAATTCCTTTTTATAAGTAAAAACAAATTAAAAATTAAACATACAATAGGATACCATTTACAAAAAATTAAGTATCTGAGAACTAGTTTAAAAAGGAGTATGTAAGACTTGGAGAAAATTTTTAAACCCTTTTGAAGAACATAAAAGACCTGAATAAGTGCAGGAATCTATCATACTCCAGAAAGGATGACTTAACTCTAAACAATGTCAATGCTCCCTAAATTAACCTGCAAATTGAATCCCTCCCAATCAAAATCTCAATAGATTTGGCTGGGAGACAGGGGTGGAAGAACATCTGTCAAACATTCTAAAATTTATGAGGAAGACTAAAAATCCACTAATGCTAAGATGGCTTTTTTTAAAAAGCAATAAGAAGAAACACTTAACACTAGAAACTGAGAAATATCACAGAGCCAGCATTATTAAAACAGTGTGGTACTGGCACAGAAAGAAACAGGCTGGTGGGATGGAAGAGCGGGTCCAGAAGCAGGCTTACGTGTGCACAAAAACTTAGAGGTGATAAATCTGCCATCATAAATCAAAGGGTAAAAAGATGACTTATTTCATAAATGGTAAAATAAATTTGAATCTCTATCTCATTACTGAATAAGAAAATAAACTGTATATAGATTCAATCCCTAAATGTGAAAGGTAGAATCATAAATAATAGAAGAAAATACATGATCATATAGTGTGACCTAGAGGTGGGAAAAGAGTTTGTAAACAAGATTCAAAAGCAACACCATAAGGAGAAAAATGGATGGATTTTGTATCAAAATTAAAGATTTCTATTCGGTGAAGTATACCATCAATTGAGTTAACACATAGATGGGCAATGCCTGGAAGAAAACATTTGCACTAACAAATGCTTAGGGAATCCCAACAAATTAGTAAGAAAAAAAGAAGAAACAACAGAAAAATGAACAAAGTAGGTAAGTAGGCAGAAAGTCTTTTAGGTGAGACTTAATTTCACAAATAATATGAAAAACACACAAAAAAATGCCATTTCACATAGAGTAAATTAGCAAAAAATAGGAAGTCTGATAATACCAAGTGCTGACAAGGATGTGGAGAAACAGGAGGGCTGATAAATGTAAAAACTGGTCCAGCTCTCTTAGAGAGCAATTTGGTGGGGCTT
This sequence comes from Leptonychotes weddellii, assembly GCF_054177405.1. Classification (NCBI taxonomy): domain Eukaryota; kingdom Metazoa; phylum Chordata; class Mammalia; order Carnivora; family Phocidae; genus Leptonychotes; species Leptonychotes weddellii. Next base: position 76,933,942 of record NC_138379.1, read on the forward strand.
ATCGAAGTAAAGAATGCACAGAGCCTATGACCCAGCACTGGCACTGTGGGGACATACACCCTGGAAAAAATCTCACGCAGAAGCACAGAATGTCCATCATCTTGCTGATGGCAGAAGCAAAGCACTGATGGCAATCTGGGTATCCACCAGCAAGGGAACAGAAGGGTACCATATCTATGGTAACTACAAATGACAAAACACCATGCAGTGGTGAGAAGGAATGAAATAGATCCACTTAAAGCAACACGGGTAGGTCTCCAAAACAGAGTTGGCATGGGGGCGGGGTTGGGGGGAGGACAGATTTATAGCACAATATAATTTATGTATGTTTTTAAAAGACACCAAGCAATACCACTTATGTTTCAAGGATATCTGTGCATGTGGATAAACTTATGGAAGGTGGGTTAGAAGGATACACATTGCCGTGGATATTGGGGTGCTCCACCCATACCCCTCTTCAGGGCCAATGCACCCACCCCCCAACTGCTGGGAGTATTAGTGCTCAGGCTCAAGGCTGCATCCCTCAGGGGAACTGCCTCACCTAAAGCTATGCCCCTTCTAGGGGAAGTGGCCAGTGGCTGGCTGATGCAAGGATATAAAAGGCTTGACCCTCCAGGGGCACCTGGGCGGCTCGGTCAGTTAAGTGTATGATTCTTGCTCTCAGCTCAGGTCTTGATCTCAGGGTTGTGAGTTCAAGCCCCCTGTTGGGCTCCACGCTGGGCACGGAGCCCACTTAAATAAATTTAAAAAATTAAATTAAAAAAAATTTTAAAAGGCTGTCCTGCTTTGTTTGGGAAAACTCTAAAGGGTCATGCCAGGTCCAGAGCTTCCATAGTCTCAGCTGAGTCCCTGGTGGCAAGCACAGTGGGGATCAGCTTCACCTTCGGTCCCATACTACGGTCCTCACTTCTTTCTGGGTGTGTCTCCTGAAAGCACTCCTGAATGAACCTGCACGCGAGCCCCCATTTCAGAATGTGCTTCCTTCCAGAGAGCCCTATCTAAGGAATATGTGAAATAATCAAGAGTGGGAGCAGTTACTGTGGAAAAGGGAAGAGATATGGGGATGGGGAACAGAAGGGGCAAATAAGAATTCAGTGAGTCAACGTGCGGTCTCCCAGGACTAGTGACGACAGCATACCACATAACTTACGCGCACCCAAAAGTCCACAATACAAGACAAAAAACTGAAAACATACCACCTGTCTGTGGACAGTACACCAGCTGCCCCTTCCTTTGTTCACATTTCTCTGTAACCAGACCCCAGTGACTCTTCTGCTGGCAGGCCAGTGACGAGCAAGGAAAGGACTCAGAAAAAGCAAGGGAGGTAAATGGGCGAGGACTGATGTTTTCTTACCCTTGCAACTAGGGGGAACCCCAAGAATCTGGAAGCCAGGAACCCCCTTGGCCCAGGTCCATCCTTGCTGCAAGGAGCTATAAGAGATACATCCCACCCAGCAAGGGAAGGAGGAAGTAAAGGAGTGTGGTGGGGTGGGGGGAGGGAGAGACAGACAGAGACAGAGAATGTGTTTCCATCTCAGGCATGGAAGAGCCCAAGATCTGACAGAGATATAGATTCTATGCTTTCCATTCACTCCAGCACCAGATGGAGCAAGAGATCTTTATGGCACTTGTGGGGAGGGGGTTACTTACATCTGGGGAAGCAGCTTCATCTGCCTCTGAGCCAGATGCCACAATGACTTGGGCATCTTGCTCTGGCTTCTACTCCCCAGCTTGCCTGCCTCTCCCCTCCTCCAGCTCTCCTGCTTGATATTTTTCTGTAACAAAAACTTGTTCCCTTCCTTGGGCCTTGACCCAGCCCGGTCTCCTCTCCATACCTCTCTCCCCCATCTCCAGAGTCCTTTCACCCTTTCAGCGTCTAGATGGGTCTCTGGGTTAGTGTCACACATGCAGACACTGAAGCAGATAAGGCTCCAAAGAGAGCAAAACTGATGCAATTGTGCTTGTCTTGGAAAGTATGTGCCCTGGGAAGAGGCTGTGGAATGTTCAGGAAGGCCACTCAGAGGCTGACCAGAGGCTGAAATGCTCAGAGTTCTCTCTCTTCCCACTCAAAGAAAAATAGAGAACTATGTTTAAAGGAGCATAAGTAAATTATAATTCAAATTCACCAACCTACCTTTTCCATAAAATGTACTGAGCTCCTACTATGTAGCATGTAAGTATGTTCAGAAGGCAGGGACTTCCAAAATGAGTAAGATGCAATCCTTGGTGTCTAAGAGCTCACGGTCTGGTAAAAAGGTAAGATTTGCACACCAGTATTGATGATGAGGAATGTAACATGGTAAGGGCAATAAAAAGCGCTACCCCCAAATGCTCAAATTGTTCAGAGCAGAGAAAGTCACATTAGAAGGAAGAATCAAAGGTTTCCTGAGCCACATAACTTTTGAAACAGCTTGCAACTTATGGATAGAATTTGTTACTATACTTTAAAAATTAATTTTAATGTATTTAATATATGTGAATACAGCGTAAGGCATTCAATACACTGAATAACATTTTTAAAAGATGATCAATATTCCTACTGCTTTCTAAAAAAACTGCATGAAATAAGAAATCAAGATTCCCATCCTATTACCCATCTCCTTCCATCACCCAAACTAACCCCAAAACTAACTAAACTAACTACTTTAACAGTTTGGTGTGAACCAGCCGTAATCTTTGGATGGAAATGATTTCAACAAAAAAAGAAGGGTATCCCAGGTAAAGACCAGGAGGCGAGAAGAGAAAAGGCAAGTTGTGTGCCCGGTGTGTGTGGCCAAAGTAGGAGATGAGAGATGACATCGAAACAGGGTCGGAGTCATGTCACAGAAGGTCCTCAGTGCAGGACTCTGGCATTTGGGACATTATTCAACAGGCAGTGTTAGATAAGAAATGGTCAAAGGAGTTAGGGATTTTTAGCTAGAGTAAGAGAAGATCTGGGGGCACATGGCAGCAATAATTCAATTATATAAAGTGCTATCATGTGCAAGAGAGATTAGGCTTTTAATTTGAGGATCCACAGGTCAGAATTCGGGTCAATAACTTGAAGTTTCAGGAGTGGTATTTCAGTTCTATATAGATAGGAAAGGAGTTTCTAACAAACAGACCTCTGCCATAATAGAAGAGATGACCTGGGGAAGAGTAAGGACCTCTTCACTGGAGAAGCTCTGGCAGAGGCCCAGTGACTAATCACTGTGGACAGAAGATTTGTGCATCAAGCAGGGAGAAGGGAGCTTGTAAAGTCTTTTCTAACATTAAGGTTCTACAGTAAAATGAGGAAGCAGTGAAGGATTTTTTTTTTATTTTTTTTAAAGATTTTTTTTTTAATTTATTTATTTGAGAGAGAGAATGAGATAGAGAGAGAGAGCATGAGGGGGGAGGGTCAGAGGGAGAAGCAGACTCCCTGCTGATAGCAGGGAGCCCAATGCGGGACTCGATCCCGGGACTCCAGGATCATGACCTGAGCCGAAGGCAGTCGCCCAACCAACTGAGCCACCCAGGCGCCCCAGCAGTGAAGGATTTTTAACTGAGGAGTTATATAATTAGAGCCATGCTTTAGAAAGATTAATCTGGTAGAAACGTATAGATTGGGTCAAAGTAGAAACCAACTTAAAACAGATGAGCATGAGGCTGATAGAATAGCTCAATCAAATGCAATTAGGACTCTGGTTAAACATGGTGGATTAGGCATGCTTGTTATCTGTACTCCCTCATAAAATGCAACTAAAATGACTGCATGAATAAAAAGGACATGAATCCACAAAGACAAAGACTATGGAAGATATGGAAGAGGAGACAACAGCAGACTGGAGGTGTCAACAAAGTCTGACTTGGAACTGGAAGCACCAGGTGTCTGTTTAGGCCAAGGACCTGGCTGAGGCTGGAAATGAGGCTGTAGCTGCCCAACACCCCCCACCCCCAAATCCCCAGGAGATGACAGGACATCCCTAGAGAGACTGTATTGGAGGAGGTCCACATGAGGGACAATAGTCACAGCTAAATAATGAGGTACAATTCTGAAACCAGAGCAGTTAAGGGAAAGATTACACACTGAATGGTGCGATCCCGTGGTTCCCTTCCCTGGCTAGGCTCCTAGAATGCCAGCAGCCAGGCTCATACTCACTTCCTCAGGCAGAAGACTAGAGAGTTTGTTTCTTGGGAAACTTACCAGATCAAGAGAAGACTAATCAACACTGAGATTTGGGGGCCCCCAAACAAATGGCCAGAACCCTGACTAATCACTCTGCTATAAGGCCCATTAGTCACCAAGACTAAGTACACCCCCCCACACACACATACACACACATACACAATCTCTACCTGAGCCTTAGGGCATCATTTTAAACGCTAACGCCAGGCAATAACTACTGAAAATTCTAGTGAAATCTCTAACACAAAATACCAAACAACCAAAATAAAGGAATTTTAAGGAAACAGGCAATGCAGAAAGAAAAGAAAACTTCAAAAATAGAATAACTAAAACTTAAGAGAATCAAGGGATGACACTGTATTCATAAAAAAAACCAAGAGGATGCCATGGAAGAGAACAGAGAGTGGGAAAGAGCTTTTTCACACTGAAATAAAATATCCCAAATAAAACACTAAACAGAAAAGCTGGAAGAGGGCTGGGAAGCTTTCACTGAAAATAGAACGAAACAGAAAACAAAATGGAAAATAGAAGGAAAGGGGGAAGTACATTTGAGGATCAATCTAGAAGGTCCCCAATCTAACTAATAGGAATTCCAGAAGGAGAGAAGACAGAGAATTGAGGTGAAGAATCACCAAAGAAATAATATTAGAGTATTTCCCAGAACTAAAGCCCACAGTTGCCTAGGCTGACAGCGTCTATGGGTGCCCAGCACTACAAACGACAAAGTGGCACCAAGGACTGTCACTGCGAAATGGCAGAAGATCAGGGATAAAAACTAAACCCTATTCATGGAAGCATTATTCATAATAGCCAAAAAGTGTAAACAACCCAAATATCTATGTGGTATATTCATACAGCAGAATATGATTTGGCAATACAAAGGAATGAGTACTACGACATGCTACAACATGGAGGAACCTTGACAAGGTTGTGCTAAGTACAAGAAGCCAGTCACAAAAGACCACATACTGTGTGCTTCTGTTTCTATGAAATGTCCAGAAGAGACAACTCCATAGAGACAGATGTAGATTGGAGGTGGCCTAGGGCTGGAGTGGAGGTGGTTTGAGGGGGAGTTCAGACTGGGTACAAGGTCAGTTTCTTTGGGGGATAATCAAATGTTTTAAAATTGATTGTTGTGATGGTTGCACATCTCTGTAAATATACTAAAAACCACAGATTGTATACTTTAAATTAGTGAATTATATGATATATGAATTATATCTCAATAAAGCTGATATATTAAGGAGAGAGAAGGAAGGAGGGAAGGTGGGGGAGAGGGAATGGGAGGGAGAGAGGGAGAGAGAGCGAGCAAGAAAGAATCCTTTAAACTTCCAGAGAGGAAAAAAGGTTGAAGACAAAGGAATAGGAATCAGAATGGCATTGGACTTTTTAAAAACAGGCCAAGATATAAAAGAGGTGATAGCACAGGTCTTTAAATTTTTGAGAGGCGCCTGGCTGGCTGAGTCAGTAGAGCATGTGACTCTTGCTCTCAGGGTCTCAGGGTCTTGAGTTCAAGCCCCATGTTGGGTGTGGACCTTACTTAAAAAATAATAAACAAACTAGGAGGAAAAGTGGCTTTTAACTAACACTTCCATATCTTGACAAATTATGAGTCAGAGTTGAACAAAAACATTTTCAAAAATTCAAGTAATAAAAAATTTTTCCTGTAAATCCTTTCTGTGAAGGCTTAGAGAAGAGATGAATATCATCAAAATAGACAGTAAACTAGGAAAGAGGAAGACACGAGACGGGGAATTCAGAAGCTCACACGGGCGAGGAACGAAAGGAATTCCCAAAATGTTGATGCAAAGTGCCACGGGGCCTTAAGACTGGCCTGTCCAGATTGGAGCAGGAAGAGAGATGATCTGGGTGGCAAATCTCAGGAAAAATAAAATGAAAGTGAACTGCTATGGAACTGATAAAGACACCCATGGCCAGACTGGAGGGAATTTATAGTTCTAGAAAATTTGGGAGCAGAGTTGGTGACAGACACATATCAAACTAGGCAAATTTTTAAAACACCAATATTAACTAAAAAAAATAATACATACAAGAAAGGAAATGTAAAAAAAAAAAAAAAGAAAGAAAGGAAATGTAATCAGAGCACATGGCAGAGCTTAGGTACAATGTTTCCACAGTCATAATACTATAAATACTGAATGCCAATTTAACCCAAAATTATCTAGTAACTAAATTAGGAGGTTCGAGGGAGAAGTGGGTATTTTTGTGTTGGAATGTGTTAGAGTTAACATCTGCCAGAGGAAGAAGACAACGATGTTGGCAAAGTTGGGGAGGTGGAATGAAGCATTAGCAGCATAATGCTGTTTCGAAAATACAGACTAGATACAGGAAGAGAAATTTAATTTCAGAAAGGTCATCAGGCCTTGAGTTAGAGTAGTGGCTGGTGGGGATGGATTTGGAGGATGTGGAAGCTGGGCTGAGGACCCAGTAAACGTGGAGGGCAAGGGGAAGGGAAGCCTAAAGCCAACAAGAAACGAACAAAATCATCCCATGGTTTTAAGCCTGGGTTGCCATAATGGCCGTGCTTGGGGAAAAAGCAAAGTTGGAGAAAGTTAACTGCCAGGTTAGCTGCTTGGAAGGCAAATAAACGTGGCCTCTGCTGTGTTCTGGGCAGTGGGGTCCCTTTGGCCACACCCCCTTTGGTGCACCTCTGTGGCTTCTGGGGCACAGCATTCTGACTGCAGCTGTGTGGCAAACAGAAGCTGAGAGCATCTCAAATGTGTGAGATTCTGGGTGTCAGAAATCACTTAAATTAATTCCGCTGATGTTCAGCTAATCAAATCAAAGCCCGGAGAAATTAATCCAAGGGAGGAAACAGTTAACCAAGGGATGGCCAACAACAGTGTTAAGGTACTTAGAGAAGTAAAGAACTGAAGACCAAGAAAAGGCCGTTGGATGGGGCAGTTAGGTGATCACCAGGAAAATCACTGCCCCGGCGTGGAGGGGGACAGCCACAGTGCGGGGTGTGAGAAGTGATGTGGGGGCTGGGGGAGCGGATCCTACCTGACAGCGCCTCGCACTTAGTAAGGGCTCCACAAATGTTAGTTGTTGTGGTTTTTTGTTTTTTTCAGAGAACATGATGATTTAAATGAAAAAAAAAAAAAAAAAAGGCTGGTGGCTTTGTGAGGACAACTAAGTCTTTAAAGATGTTTGAAGGAAAAAAAGGAGTCCTAGAGCTGGCATCTAGACAGAGGGGAAGGCCAGGCAGTGACAATGGTTAACGGAGCTGAGAAGAGCAATGGCTGATGGAAGTGAGAGCCAGAGTACATGGACGGACTTTAAAAAAGGACATGAGGGGCGCCTGGGTGGCTCAGTCATTAAGCATCTGCCTTTGGCTCCGGTCATGATCCCAGGGTCCTGGGATTGAGTCCCGCATCGGGCTCCCTGCTTGGCGGGAAGCCTGCTTCTCCCTCTCCCACTCCCCTTGCTTGTGTTCCCTCTCTTGCTGTCTTACTCTGTCAAAAAATAAATAAAATATTTAAAAATAATAAAAAAAGGATATGAGTGCAACAATTAGTTGTGAAAAAGAGGACAAGTCCAGACTAAAGGAGAAGAGAAAAGGATGGGGGCGGAGGGATATCCAGATCAATTTTAAAAGGGAAGAAAGGGACATTGAAAAACCCTAGATTGGGTGATCTCTTTCTAAGGAAACCAGGAGCCATAAACCATCAAATGAAAGTAGGTACCTGTGGTGGGGGGTAGGGGGTGGGGGTGGGGGGTGGTTTGCAAGCTGGAAGAAGCCAGAAAAGCTTTGGAACAGTGGTTCTAGGCCAGGAGTAATTTTGCCTGTGACCCTCGCTCCCATCCCCGCCCCCGGAAGACCTTTAGTAATGTCTGAAGCCATTTTTTTTTTTTTTTTTTTTTTGCTGTCACAGTGGGGGAGGAGGTGCCACTGGCATCTAGTGGCATTTTGTGGAGGTCAGGATGCTGCTAAACACAGGCCAGCTCCCCACAACAAAGAATGATGCTGTCCCAAATGTTAATTGTACCAAGATTGAGAAACCTTGCCTTAGAACAACTATTGAGGCAATTTCACTAAGCAGTCAACAAGAAATGTGTAGGAGGATTGCTCAGCAGTCCCAAGGCCAACCCAACCTTAAATAACATAAATCTGAATCCAGTTGGTATGGTTTTTTGAAGTTTTCTAGTTACATTAAGCAGAGAGAGCTCATATAAGTAGAATGTCTCATTTCGAAGGGCTTTACAAACATTTGTCATGAATCCATTGCTAAAGGTATAAATATCTAACATTTATTACCTTAAACAAATCTTTGAAATAGGTACCTTTTCTCTGGCTTTCCACTGAGGAAACAAAAACACAGAGGCATTAAGTAACTTACCCAAAGTCACACAGCCAGTACAAGTAGAGAAAGGATTTAAAGCCAGGCAGTTTAACACAAGTATCTATTCTTATCAGGATTCCATGCCTTTAGGGGACCTCTAAAATCAATTCCATTTCTCATTTGACACTCTTCCAACGACCTCCCACTTCTGAAACATGGATGTCCTAGCAAAGGTGTTTCTTTTGACAGCTCTGCACCATATGTATCTCTTCCCTTTAATACGCAGGACTCAGTCTTGAGTTCAACAATCTAAATCCTAAGTGCTAAGGGCTAGAAAGGTGGTTAAGATTTCCTTAGAGAGAAGTCAAGCATTTGAGGTATGACCTCTGCAATAACTGCTCTGAATGAGATCAGCGACCTAACCCTTTAGAAATTCTGCAGATGGCCAGTCTGTTTTGTGAACCAGCATGTTAGCCATGCCCCTCTTTCTGAGATTACAGAGTGATTGAGTGCCTCTGAGCATTATTCATTCTATATATCAAGGCCTTTTTGACTATTAATCCCTGATCATATGCTCTGCTCAGCCTAGGTTTGGAATTATCAACCTCCCAGGGTTGTGTTCATCAGGACTTAGCAGAAGCACTGCTAAATTTTTACCATGTATGTGCATTAATTCAAGGAGAACTCATGGAAATCTAATGACTGGCCTATGATTGATGCTGTTATGAAAAATATCCAAGAAACAGATGAGGGATTAGACACTTTCAAGCATCATTAATCCATCCTCAGAACGGGTCTGACCTTTGACCCAGCTCTGGCTCTTGACAAGAGGGCTGTAGGCTTGGGACCTCCTGCCTGTGGTAGATGGCAGGGGCAAGGCTGCTGCAATGGGAAGTGGGGGTGCAAACAGCTTACCTGAAGGATGCTGAGATGAGAAGCAGCTAGGGGGGGGCCAAGGGACCAGGATACCAGGCAGAGAAAGACCGCATCCCTGCTCCAACCCCATCATTCCTCTCGCCAGCCTCTGTCATCTCTGCCTCTAGGTCAAGGGACTCACAGAAAACTCCAGGCCTCCCATCTTCCAGCTTCCTCCTTTCTCTCCAGTTCTTCTCATGGCTCCATCATCTGGCCCATGTTCCCCGCTCCCCCAACCTAGCGGTCCTTACCAACATTCAATCCACATCCTCTGAGTCACTGTTTTCCTTGTACACTCACTCCCAGAAAGTCTCTCAATTACATATTGACATAGGGGAAAGGCAGGTCCAGGACTGGAGAATGTTTCTATTTCTATTTTCATTACTAACTTATTTAGGGTTTTTTCCCCCTGATCGTGATTCTGGTTGTTGCTTAAGTACTTATTAGATAGAGCTTATTCTTCTAATCACTTTTTGTATTTCCCCAACAATTCACATCTGACGATTCCTGTTCACTCTGTAGCTAAGATGAAATCAAGATTTAAACACTACGACCTTCAGTTGAGTCTCACTGAGTAACAAATACTTGGGATTTTGAGATTTGAGCAGGGGGGGTGCCCTCATTCAGGGCAAGTGGAGCCACTTAATCTGGTCTTATATCCCTTGCCATTAGAAAAGCCTTGCTTTGTCTAACTTAAATGCATCGTGCTGTTGTGCTCTCCAGAAATCCAGATTTTCATCATAGTATCCCTCTGGTAAGTGTCTCTCCGCCCTTTACAAGAGTCACCAGTCCAACCTTCTCATGCTGTAGTAAGAGGATCTGGGACAGGGAATAAAATTCATCTGTTCTTCCCTGCACCCACCCTCCGACATTAAGGAGGAGAAGGAGCTTTCTCAGAGTCAGGTACCTGAGAAAAAAGGCCAAGGATAGAGCCCCGAAGCTCTGATCCCTAAACCTCTGCACCTCTGGTGGCTATACACAGAAGGCTTCTCCCCTTCCCGAGCCTCGATGTTAGTCCCTTGGCCACTGCCAAGTTCATTCCCTGCTCTCCTTTCCTTTCTCTGATCTACCCCCTCCAGTAGCTCCAGCACTAAAGTTAGTGTTAGCTAGCTGGTTTATTTCATCTTCGGCATTACCAGGCCTGCTCGGGTCCCTCTCTTAACCAAGAGGCCTGCTTTCATCAGCATCTCGTGTTGGCTGATTTCTGAGAAGGATATAGTGGTGCATGTCTAAGGCTGTTCACATCTTGACTTCCTGTCAGGATAATCAAAACTGCTTTCTACCAGGAGCTAAAGGAAGATGATCCAGCCAGGGCTCCTCTGGGGCAGAAGACAGAGTCCCCATGGTGCCCTACACTCTTTAAATTATTTGGACTTCGAAGTGATCTGTTTAGACCTTTAGGCCAACTGAGTGCTGAGAGATAGAATGTCTGCTGTTCTTTGTTTCTTCTAGGAGTTCCATAAGGAAAAGAAAAATAGAGGAGTCTATGAGACCCACCATCCCAGTGACCTGGCTGGAGAAAAGGTGTCACCTGCCACGTCAGCCTCTCACCTAGCTATCATGGAGGCTCTTGGAACACTTCCGATCCAAAGAAGGACCTAGAGCAAGGAATGGATATGGTAGGTGCCCAGCCAATATCTGTTGAATAAATAAATGAAGTTTTAATATCTTACAGCATCTCTTCACCACTGAGATTACCCTCACTCTGAAGTAGATAGAGGCTAAAAGAGACAGAAAAGAAATTAAAATGCATTTGGCACCAAGACAGAGTAAAGCTGTGTCTGAACATGAAATGGAAATCGCATCCTCTCTTAGCACCCCAGATTCTCCAAGTGCAACAACTCGGGGGCTGATACTGGTACACAGAAGAAAATGAAAACTTATTTCCTAGACCCCCCAGCCCAGTGAGAGTGTTCTATCTCCATGACCCAAAGAACATCTAGGCCTATTTCTGACCAAAAGAGAGAGATAAAAATTCCTTCTCGGGAAACCCAAATTTTTGCAGAGCTGAAGAACTTGCTATATCACAGCTTTAGCTAAACAACATGAGCTTGATTATCAAATATTAGAATTGGAAGAAACAAGCATTGATGCAAGTAAAAGAATATTCTGCTGCTGATTTAAAGACAAGTGAATCGCTAAATATTTTTATTAGCAGCAAATTTGCTGCTTGCTGGAACTAATTTCACGCCCTGTAGATATGGTGCTTAAGTTGGAAATGGCGTTAAATTGCTCTTTCCTTGAGGCGGGTAAGGCTTCTGGTGGCAACCACCACTAGATGGCACAGACAAGGTAGCTCCTCTAAGATAGGCAGCTTTGGAGCCAATCATAGGGAAGTCCAGAGGAAGTTCCGCCCTACATTTCCCCTCCTTCCAAAGAAAGATTTGTGTCTCAAATATCCAAACCTTTTTAAAAAAGGAGTTGACTAGAAAGGACTACTCCTCCCAAGGTTCTTGAATTTCCCAGTTCAGTCTTTTCTCTAAACTCATACACCTCTAGTTCATATATCCAATTAGTCAACCAATTGTAATTTATATAGTTTCTTATGTGTTAGTCTGGTCTCTTCAACAGCACCATATAGCTTCTAGAAAGGAAAGATTACATTTTATCATCAGAATGGAAACCACAGTGAACAAACAGGTACAACTTGCAGGTCGGGGAGCTAGAATAGAAGAACTGAGATAAAGATGGTAGTGCAAAGGATGAGACCTAGGTTAGACCAAGATGGAACAGAACACACAGAGGTCACTGGAGCCCCCAGGGAAATGAAAGCAGGAGAGTAATCCAAAATGAAGACAAGGCCAGCTCTGAGGGTCAGGGAATGGCTGGGACTCAGAAGCCACAGCCAGAGGACACATTAAATAGTAAAGGTCAGAGCAGGCTGTGGGTGAACAAATAAACCAACAGAATGCAGAACACAAATGCCTAAGGAGAAAAAAAGGCAAGAGGCCAAAGGTCAAAGCAGCAGTCAGGAAATGCGTAGAAGCTAAAGAAGTAGGAGCAAAAGAAAGATTGAGGTACTTACTTTTTTTTAATTAATTAATTAATTTTTATTTATTTATTTATTTATTTGATTGAGGTGCTTATTAAACAGATGCTTACAGTCAGTTACTACCAAGACCGACACAGGTTCACTAAGTTTTGCCCAAATGAACTCATTTCCCTGTACAGTAGAGTTATGAAGTTGATAAATCAGATCATGCCACTGATTTCTCTTGCTTAAAGACCTCTGAGTTGGCTACAGAATGAAGCCCAAACTCTTTAACATGGTGGTTGAGGCCCTTCACACTCTCCCACCTTGTTTCCCATCACTCCTATCCTTGAACCCGGCACTCCACCCACATTAGGATATTTGCTCTTCTTGAACCATGAAGGAATGAAGACATGTATTCTTCCATGGTTGGCTTATCCTGTTTCTTCACTCAGAATATCTCCCATCTCCATGCTCTACTCATCTCACAAAAATCCCGCATATCTTTCAAGGCCCAGTTAATGTCACTTCTTTGGTGAAGACTTCCTTTCTCCTTTTTTCCCCATGAAGAAGTAATCTTCCCTTGCTCCAGGTCCTCTGTAAACTTTGCTTATACTGCTAATGTGGATTATGATATAATATATACAAAACCTATTATATTTTACATTGAAAAACAAATATACCCCTAATACAAATTAGAGGTAATGCATATTTAATTATACACACATTAATTTGGAGCTAGTATATATATGGTTATCACCTCTGCTAAACTGTGAGCTCTTTTAAGACAAGAATGATGTCTTGATCATTTTTGTGTCCTCAGCACCTAACACAGAACCTAGCGGATAGGGGGTCAACAATAAACATTTATTGATTTGAATGGGAGTCAATGCCAAACACATATATCTTCAAAGTTATCATTATGAATAATGCTGTAAAATGGGTCATTAGGCAAAACTGAAGCTGTCTGAACACATACACAGACAAGAAGGAGGTTTCCAATGCTGCCAAGCTTTATGCTAGACAACACTTTTAATAATGATCCAAATTAACATACAAAGAATGTTTATCAAATGTGCAAGGAGACCCACTAATATCATAGGGAAAAGAATCAAGACTTTAAAAATAAACCTAATAGGCTGGAATCTAGTAGTCTGGAAAACTAACAAGATAAAATTGAAGTAAATGTAAAGTCCTTTATTTAGATTTCAAAAATAAATTGCACATACCGAGTAGGGTGGAGATGTCACTTGGCAGTAATAAATGTGCAGAAGAGTAAGAAGCTTCAGTTAATCATAAGCTTTGAAAGCAGACTGTGAGATGTGACCAGTGACAATCTAAGGACACGAGTCCCTGATGGTTGTGGAGTGTCCTGCTCAAAAGAAGCAGGAATAACGTCACTCTGCTCCAAGCTTATGTGATGTATTATGAGGAATTCTAGCACCAGATTCTAAAAGATGCTTTAATAAGCCTCGGTTCAAGTCCAGACTAAAAATAAACAAACAAACAAATCACAGTTCATCCAGATCGCTGTGAACAGGTGGTAAAGGAGTCTAGATACGGTAAAGTAAATCAAGAACAAGGGAACTCTGTGTGTGCTTAACTTGGAAAGCTAAAAACTAAGGGAAGGCTTCATTGATATCTTCAAATATTTTTAAAGTGCCTGTTATATGTTGCTACAAATGGCAAAGCTAGACACAGTGAGTACGAATTATGAGGAGGCAGAGTTTGGCTCAGTGTAAGAAAGACCTTTGTAAGATTTACAGCCGTCCAAAAATCAAGTGGGTAGCTTTGGGAGGATGAGAGCTCTCTAACCCTAAACAGATTCCAGCAGAGGCCAGATAACTTGGTAGGTATCTGTAAGAGACTTACAGAAGAGATTGTTTATATATACAAAATATAAATACCTTCCCTTGTGAAATCTCTCAGTGGCTCATCAGAATCTGCGGGATAATGTCTAAATTCCTCATCATGTTGGGGCGCCTGGACGGCTCAGTCGGTTAAGCATCTGCCTTTGGCTCAGGTCATGATCTCAGGGTCCTGGGATCTAGCCCTGCATTGGGCTCCCTGCCCAGCGGGGAGTCTGTTTGTCCCTCTCCCTCTGCCCTCCCCCGGCTCACTCTCTCTCTCAAATAAAAATCTTTAAATTCCTCATCATGTCATGCAAGCCCTTCATGACACAGATCCCAATGACCTCCCTCTCTTCATCTTCTGCCCTTACCCACCTCCCATGCCTTCAGACCCAGAACAATCCATATCACAGACACTCTGAACTCCTCACCTGTCCCCTATTTGTTATTCTCTCTCATACCACTAAATATTTGCATGTGCTGGTCCTTAGGCCTAGAACCCTTTCCCTCTTATCCTCTGTGGCTAATTTCCAGTCATCCATAAAGACCCTGTTCCAGAGTCAACCTTCCCTGACTCCTCTATTTCCTGCCCTGTACTCAGGAAGCACCCCCAGATTCCCTCTGATGCGGCCTTTATTACAGAGTGTTTTTTTCTTGTTTGTCTCAAACAGTAGAATATGAAAAATTTGAAGAAAAAAAAAAAAAAGACTGTCTCTGTACCTCCCATTTCTAGAACACTGCCTGATGGATGGCAGATGTTCAGTTTTTGAAGGCCTTATTCCTTAGGTCAAAACACAACCAAGGAAGGGGTCAGGCAAAATCTAGAATTTACTAAATGGGCAATCATCTCCAGAAATGAGGGTTCGGAGAAATGACCAATTCAGAGAATGGCCATCCTTCTCAACCATAGACCACCTAAATAATTACACACTTCGTGCTTTCTTTTTCTTTAAGGAATCTGGCTTCACTGTCTTCATTCCTCAAGCCTCTGTTCTTTGTCACTCCCTTCATTTCTTCTCCTTGTCCCCCACTTACATGCTCCCTGACTCTCCTATCTCAACCAGCGAAATATGTTGGCAAAGCAACCAAAGAACCAATTCTATTTATCATCATTTTTTTTTATTAGATTAACTTGAATCACATCTACTGCCTTCAGGGCCTCTGAGTTTGTGTAACAAACTCATGTTAGTATTTTCTATCGAGGATAGTTTGGCAAGTGCCCCAAAGGTTAGCAAAACATGGTTCAGGGGCAGAAAATCCAAAAACTGAAATCCTCAAGGCTTCTTTTCCTCCTTGTGGAAAGGGCTCCTTGCCATAAAAAAATGTGGAATATTTATGAGACTACCCTCTCAAGCTGGAATATTTATAAGACTACCCTCTCAAGCTCAAGCCATACCTAGGTATTTGTGTGCTCCTGAGAGAGTTATATTCCTAAACCTGTTTTACCTCTTAGATCTCCTTCCTAAGTATGAGGTCTTTCAATCCCAGAACACAGCACCAACCTATAAAAAGCCTTTCAATTTGAGTAGCTGGGAGCTCAAATAAGATTTGTGTCCATATTTTAAAATCGCTCCATTCCAGCCATCTCCTCTCATTCAGAGCCCAAGAACGGTGATTTCTACACTACCTACAAGCTCAGCTTGACCCTCTTCCGAAATGCCCTGATGGAACCGACTGAGTGCTTACTGGTGTGACCTCAGCTGAATGGGAGCATTTTTCAGCTGCTTCTCCGGCACAGTGAACTTCACATCTTGTAAGGAAGCATGGGGATCAGGCCTGTCATGGGCTGTAACAATGCCTCAAGACATCTGCTAATCCAGAAACCCCATGGTTCTTCTAATACTCTCACACTTCCCCACAAAGCATGGCGAGTTTCCTTCTCCCACCCACCAAATGTTCCTATATAGGCTCCAGCTGAGTTTTGCCATATATATCCTCCCTGCAGCTGCCTGGTATGTGTCTCTCAGGCTGCTGGCCTCTCCTTCACAAGAATTGGGGAAATCAGAACTCACGGAATCCTTCTCTTGCTGGTTGATCGCTTTATGTCAGCTCTGCAGAAAAGAACGCCTAGACCGTGAACCCAGAGGCTGGGGCCAGTGGCAACAGTGGTAACAGATCCTCCTGCTGTTTGAGGCTTTATATCCTCCTCCCAGTCTGTAGGAGAACAAAGGGACATTAAACTGCACCTTATCATCACCCTTGGCGCTCTCCAGGAGAGGATGCCATTTTACAAAGAACAAAGAAATCCCACCCCCACTGGAGATGAAGAGACATGAAATGAGCCTTCGCACCCCACATTCTGGGGAGGAATCACCAAAAGCTACTTAAGGGCTTGGTCTTATGGGAATCAGGCCCCATTCTGACCATAGGTTTTACGAACTGTATTTGGCATACTCATTCTGTGGTTGATCTTGGCAAGTCAAATCCAGTCACTCCTCTGCTCAAAAAGCTTCCAAATGGTTTCCCATGTCACTCAGAGGAAAGCTCAAGGCCTACCAGGCCCCCTGTGCACCGCCCCCCCCCCCCCCAGCTCTAGCCACACTGGCTTCCTTTGCTCTTCTTGGACAATGCCTACAGACCTCGCCTCGAAGGGCCTTTTGCCTGCTGGGCCCTTGGCTCTTCACTCTCTCACTTCCTTTAGGCCAGTGCTAAGATGTTACCTCAGGAAAGAGGTCTTCCTTCATGACCCTGTGTCAAATAACACCCCTCAATCTACATGCCCCTCATTATTCTCTACTCCTTTATCCTGCTTTTCTTCTTCATAGCACTTGAAACCCACAGGTGTTTCACATATTTATTTGTTGATTATCTGGCTTCTCCCACTAGAATGTAATTTCCATGAGAGCAAGGACTTTTTTGTTCATTCTTTACCCCCACAGTCTGGAATAGGGCAAGGCATCCAGTGATACTCAGTATAAATATTTGTCAAACGAATGAGCCCATGAATGAATGGCCCTACACTTAGGCATCCATACTAAAGACATATGATCACTTGCCTTGAGCCAATGAGTAGACAGTGCCTGACCAGGCAATGGAGCCTCTTGCCCCCTGGCCCAGCTTCTCTCCTAGTTTCCAGAACTCTGGCTTTTCAAATGATTACTAGCATAATCCGAATTCAACTGCTTCTCTGCCAACCAGCCTTTTCCTGTTCTTCAGCTTAAGGAATAGACCTTAGAACTCCTTCCAGCATGAAAAACCTTCCCAGCTCTCAAATAAGCCAAATGGACTCAATCTTTTGGTGGCTGAGTAGACTAAAACATGTAATTTGGTTCTTCTTTGTGTGAGCGAAGCAGTCCTTTTGGAAAATAGACAAAATACCTGGCTCTCAGTTGTTGAGCCAACAGGTTGAATTTTCTCTGAAGGACATTCTGACTTGTTAAGAATGGACAAATACTTCAGAAATCAAAAGCCTGTTATTTGTCTCATCCGTTTTGGAGGCCCACCAAAGAGGGAACTCGCCCCCTTCCCCAAACGAGGGGAAGCAGAGGCTTTCGTAAGACACAATGCTGCGATAATGCTGAAGGAAGCTGTGCAGGTTTGCTTTCTATCCTATTGTCTTATCCTGTCAGCTCCCTCATCTCCCAGAATCCAGGCTCAATAATTTACAGCGGAAAGACGTTTAATAAACGGCCAGATTGGAGCTGTCAGCTCTGCACAATGGGGCTGTTTGCATCTTTCGCTCGGCTTCGGCACCCGCTCTCCCGGCTTGCTTCGGCTAAAACAATCCCATTTGCTATTTTCATAAAATTAGTTCCTCTGCAGTTTCTGTTAATCAGAACATTCTTTGGAGAGAATTATACTGGGATTGGGGCACCTGGGTGGCTCAGTCGTTAGGCGTCTGCCTTCGGCTCAGGTCGTGATCCCAGGGTCCTGGGATCAAGCCCCGCATCAAGCCCCACATCGGGCTCCGTGCTTGGCAGGAGGCCTGCTTCTCCCTCTCCTGCTCCCCCTGCTTGTGTTCCCTCTCTCGCTGTGTTTCTCTCTGTCAAATAAATAAATAAAAATCTTAAAAAATAAAAAATAAAAAAAAAAAAAGAATTATACTGGGATTTCATCACCATCGGAGTTCAACCGTTATGTGAATCTGATGAATTTTTATCACCTCTATGACTGGCAGAGAAGGTAAAAAACTTGGGTGGGCTGCGGTAAGTGGGCAGAGAGTTCTTCCCTCATATCAGCTGAGGTCTCAGAGACCTGAGAACCCAAATCAGTCTCCCCTGCCACCATCTGAGCAGTTTTCTCCCACAGACACATCTCTTTTTTATATACCTATAATTCTGAATCTTCTTGGGGTCATGGACTCTTAAAAATCTGAAGAAAGCTATGGATACTCTCCCCAGAAAAGCCTACATATGCACACACCCACTAAGCCTTACCATTCAAGGCGGTCTGTGGACACTCTCCCTCCCTTCTCTGCACATATGGCCCATCCATGGACTCCAGAGTAGTAACTGTGCATCCTATGGCTTCCTAATCATCCTCATCTCTCTGAAGAAACTTAGACTGGAATAGAGACTCAGTCACCTCTGAATTCCTTTGTTGAAGGAGGAAAAGAGATTTTTTTAAAAGAGAAAAAGAATGTAGAAGGAGAAAGTTTTCATCATGGTCATATACCTTTGAGAAATGAGAAAAAAAAAAAAAGGAAAAACAGAAGACAACTCATATTGGCTGAAATAATGCAAGTCCAAGGATCCATCAACTGATTATTGTGCACTGTATTTGTCAGGGGATCAGAATTAGGAAAGATCTGATGAATTCTCCTTGCCTCCAGACTATACAACACCTATCCCATCCTAAGTAAGATAAGCTCTATATGAGAAAAGACACAGCATGGATGAAGGAAACCTTGGACCAGAGGAACCAGGATTCTAATACCAGCTCTGTCCACAGACTATGTGGTTTTAGGCAAGAAATAATTTATCTCTATCAATGTTAGTTTTTGTTTTGTTTTTTATTGACATGATTTCCAAAGTCTGTTTTGGTTCCAACATTCCATGGGATCTGATTCATTAGAGACCTCTTAAAAAAAAAAAAAAGATTTTATTTATTTATTTGAGAGCGATAGATCATGAGCAGGGGCAGAGGGAGGGGGGAAGCAGACTCTCCACTGAGCAGGGAGCCTGATATGGGGGCTCCATCCCAGGACCTTGGGATCATGACCTGAGCCGAAGGCAGATGCTTAGCTGACTGAGCCACCCAGGTGCCCATCATTAGAGACTTCTAAGATAGTAAGGCTCAAAGCTTTTTCTTAATGGCCCAGCAGTAAATATTTCAGGCTTAGGGGCCATATAGTCTCTGTATTAACTACTCAGCTCTGATGTTGTAAAGTGAAAGCAGCCATAGACAAACTGCTCGCACACCTGTGTTCCAGCAAAACTTTACTTATACTGAGACTTGAGTTTCCTATAGTTTTCACAGTTTTCTTCTTTTGTTTTTTCCCCAACCATTTAAAAATGTAAAATTTATTCTTAGCTTGCCGATCATACAAAAAATAGATGGCAGGCCAGAAGAGGCCCCCAGACTGTAGTTTGCTGACCCCTGGTCACAGTATCAGGTAAATATTATGACCTGGAACATCATGGTGGTAATTCTGAATGATCTTAGAAAGCCAGTAACTTGGGTTCAACAAGTGACAATTGTACTGGGTGAAATTTTTGTTTACCCAGTTTCCCAATTAGCAGAATAGAACAAAAGCTTTTTAGTCTCAGTTAATAACCAACAATCACTTAAGTGTTGGGTATATTTTCAGACCTACAGAAATGGTCAAATAATCACACAAGAGAAAATTTATATAAAAAAAATTTAGGACTCTCTGGCAGAGAAAGTTTTTACTATAAAATAAACATGAAAATTTTATGCCTTCTCCTGAAATCACTCCTTACTCCTTGCCATAGTCTTTTTGCTACCCTACCTCTATCAGACAGCATAACAAATGATTTTACACATTAAAGAAAGAGGCAACTGGGCACTGGTTTGTACTGTTATTGCTTGAAGTTTTTGGTTTGTTTAGGAGAAAATAAAATTGTAATTAAACAAATGATATGCATACATATATGGTGCCTAAGTACATTCTACAAGTACAATATTAGCTGTACGTATACAGCAGAGATTTGGAGCAACGTGGAGAGGCACTATATAACACTTGACAGAGGAGACAATTTTTAAAAGGAGAAAGATTGGATAGTCAAGTAATCAATCTTCTCTAGAGTGAACTTTGATTAAGAGATGGCAAAAGATGGAGCGCTATGGTGATAGCACTTCTCTCAATTTCAATGAGAGGGTAGAATATCATTATTTAATCAGAAAACTAATACCTCCTCCCAGTTAAGGGATGAGATAGAGGTGGGGCTAACGGGGAGGGTCCCTTGATGTGAGAGGAAACCTAAAATGTTATATCAATTCGGGAAGATGTAAGAGGTCTGAAGTGCCTTCTCAGTTATACCTATTCTTAATTTATAATTTAACTAAAGTCAGCTTGATCATTTGAAGTGTAAGAAGGTTAACTTTTCCAATCTCGAACTTTGGAATACTTTCTCCCCCAAACATTAAGAACTCAGAACTGACCAGTTGGTCTAAACAGTGTTATTTTCCATTATTTATCTCCACTCTGGCTTAGACCAGTCTCCACATTATTCCCCAGATACTCAGTGCTCATTCTTGTCTCAATCTCTTTGTTCAAACTATTTTTTTCCCTGGATTCCCTTCCATCTCTGTTCCACCTTTTCCATTCCTACCCATATTCCAGGGCCCAGCATTCATGCTAGCTATACCACGAAGACCCCCAATTAACTCCAGCCAAAACACTATTTCCCCAAAGAATATGAGTGAAGAAGTGCTCTTAAACCTACAAAATGCTCTGCAAATATGAAGTATTATTATTATTATGGGGGCAATTAAGTTTGGCTTACGTTATATCTTGCCTTAAAGTGTTTCCTAATTGTTTCATATGCTGTTGGCAGTAACAAACCACAGCTTATTAAGGAGGGCAGGAATCACATGGTATTTTTTGTATCCTCATAGTCCCTACCAGTGCTTAGCTACAGTTAACACTCAATTCCAATGACATGAATTAATCAAAATAATGGCTTTCTTAACCTCAGAGCTCCGCATTGGGCCAAGTGGTTCACTTGTTAAACACCTAAGAAATAGTGGTTAGGACATATGACTACAAATGAAACCTTGAAAGTAAATTTGAGACTTACATTCAATGGAATTCAACCATCTTCTTCCATTTTACTCATAAAGCTATGATGCAGGAGCTGAATTCCTTACATCAGAGCTTCAATGTTCCAGGACTGAATAGATTGCTTCATGATGTTTCAGAATGATGTCTAAGGTCAAAAGTTCAAGTACTGCAGTTCTCAAATTTGGTATTGTTTGTTTTGAGTGTTGCCTGTTTTCCCTTCCTGATTCAGCCGTGGAGCATGAGTCCTCCGTCCTGTTTCCACTGGTTGGCCTGATTTATGGATGTTTTGGTCTAACGGGCCATACATAGCTTTGGAACAAAATCACGGCGAGTTTTAGTTTGCAGTTAGGTAAGAGCAGTCTGCTAAAGCATGGACCAGTTCCAGCTGCCTGGAGGCGTGGCTACAGATTTACTTGACTGACCCTGGCCTCGCTTCCTCAGTCTGTCCCATGAGAAGAATGATCCTCGCCATAGTCTACTTCCTAAGGCTAACACAAGAACAACTCCAAATAAAGTATGGCGAGGTAAGGATAAATGAAAATATGATGCTGGTACATACAACTTGTGCTTCGGACTCGGTTCCGTCCGGGGATGGGAGGTTTTAGGGACCCTTAATGACAGGGCCTGACCCCAGCTCTCCGAGGCCTAATCTGACTTGCCCCCAGAGTCCCGCCGCCCACCCAAACCAGTGGGTCGGGGACTGAGACGTCTATCAAACTCCGAAACAGAGATTAACGTCTAGACTGCTGTACAAATCTCCGGACTTCGAGACGAGGGGAAGGGGTTGCCTTCCTCCGCTTCACAACCTGGCTGTACAGTCTCCATAGTAACAGCGAGGGAGGCCGGGAGAGCAGCTCTCTCCCGCCTAACAACCCGCCCCCACGCTAGACTGACCAATGGTTCTGGGGGTTACCTAAGAGATGGTGTGATTGACAACGAGGTGGGACGGGAGGCGGAGCCCGGACTGCCCCGATCCAATCGAACTTGAGGCCGGTCTCGGGACCAATAGCACCGACCAATCGGTGGGCGTAACGAAGTGCGACGTGCCCACCCACCACGCCTGGCGTTGCCTGGAGGCGCTGCGGGCGTAAGCAAATGAGAAAGAAGCTGGGTGTTGAAAGAGCAGCGCTGATTAGCGAATATGGAATCGCCTGGATGAAAGCCCACTTGTGATTCGTCGTAAGTAGACCGAAGCCTCTGTGGGCTGGAACGGGCCGGACAGTGAGATGTGAGTAAGGGACCTGGGAGAGGGAGAGCCAGGTGAGGGGGAGGCGAGGAAAGTGGGGGACGGCTGCGAAGGGAGAATGGCCGAGGCTGGGGCTGAGGCTGGAAGACCGCGTGGGCGGATGGCTGTGCGCGGACTCTCACATCACCCTTACCGCCGATCTGGACCCAAGGCCCGGCGGCCAATAAATACTTAATTGGGGCTGAGAAAGAGGGGATGCTTTCTTTGTCGTGCTCCTAAGAAAGGGAAATGTCAGTGTCTGGTTCAAATACCTTATGACCGAGACCTTAATCTCTCCAACTACTGGGAGGTCGCCTGACGAACAGTCTGAAGTTGAGACCTGGGGCGACGTTTTCCTGCGGCCAGTTTGAACGAGCCGCAGGGCTTGGGAGAGACGCTAAAGCCCTAGTTCCTGGGGTGTTGACTCCAGCGCGTGCTGCTGCTGTCCGGAGAGCCCCTGGCGAGATGGCTTACAGACGGTCCACACACCGCCCAGGAAAAAGGGTGGAAGGACGTGTCTGGATCCACTGATCCCCCCCCTTTTCTCTCATTGAGTTAAGAGATAATGCCACATCGATGGCATTTAGGTAGCTCCGCGGTTTATTTTTCCCAGGCTTGCATTTTACTTAATTACAGAGGTAGAAGCATTATCCTGATACATTAAAATTCAAACCGTAGTGAAATGTTTACTGTAGAAAAATAAATGTGTGACCCCCGCCCCCCCCCCCCATTATATTTGAAGGTTTGGAACGGTTATAAAGGAAAGTGGAAAGGAATCCTGAAGAAGGGCCATTCATTCCTGCAATCGCTGTTTTCTGCTGCCTTCAAGGCCTTGACTCTGAAAATGTAGGAATGGGTGAGATATCTAGCTCCCACCAGCAGCAGCAGCACTAGGGCCAACTTACGCTCCATGGAATCCACATTTGTACTGGACTGTAAGACATCCTGTAATGGCCATTAGTATTCTCACACATGATCGACAGTCATGGCGAGCAGTATATTTTTCATCTATTAGGCTGTATGTGCAGGGATCAGGCACCTTAATGTATGCCTCTCTCTCAGTTTTCTCTGAGAGCTGTGAGAAAGGGTATGTAGCACCAACAGTAAATGAATGAGCAGTGCACTCACTATACAGACCTCTAAAAGTTTTGGACAATCTCTTTCCACAGAAAGACCTCACAGCAGGAGCCCAGAGGGGGAAGATTGGCCCTGGAGTTGCTCTGGTTGTCAGCTACTAAACAGGGTGTTCAAATTGAGACATTATTTTATTCTGACTCTAGTCTACCTGCTTTAAATGCCAGAGAGTTAAGTAAATGGACTTACTCAGGAAACCAGGTTGGCTAAACCATCTGTTCTCAGAGAAGGTTTGAAAAAGTCCTGGACATGAATCCAAAGCACCACTGTTTTAATTTTTTAATCATATTTACTCAGTAATTTGCTATTACAGTATGGGAAATAATCACAAGTATTATTCCCACACAGAATTAACAAGATAAAATGACCAGATGTTCACTTCTTTTCCACAGCAGCACTCTATACTATATCCAGGCTTTCCTTTCCATGCTTAACCAGAAAATGTACACAGTTTGGTTATAAAGTGATGAACTGTATTCTTATAAGAGCTTGGGGGTATTTATCTCATTACTTTAAAGCCATGCCATATACGGACTCCCAGTGTCTCATGAACCTTTAATATTCCATAGGGGATTGAAAGGCCATGTTTCTAACGGTACCACCTTCGACCACCACTTGCCCTGTATTCTAGGCATTAGAGTTGGTCCAAGTTTTACAGGTTATTTTTATAATTTATCCAAAACAGCAATTAAACTTAACTAGTTATCTTGCTAGGGTAGTACTATCAGCTCCGTCAACCAAGCAGGAAACCCGAGTCATCTCTAACACCTTTTCCCTTTTCTCCTTTCCATTTCCACAGCTAAGACAGGAGTCCAGACCCTCATCATCCCTTATCCAGAGAGTCCCCTACTGGTCACCAGTCTGGTCTCTGATCTCGACTCATAGGCACTGAGCCACCAGCTACCTCTTTAAAAATTAAGAATTCTCTCAAGAATTTCATAAATAGAGAATATTACACTGGGTAGTATAACAGATACCTATGCTCTACTAACTAGATTAACAAACATTAACATTTTGGCACATCTGCTTACGTTTTTTCTTTTAAGTAAATAAAACATCACATTTAATTGAGATCCCTTTTGTTCTCTTTTCTGGCCCCATTTGCCTTCCTTCTTCTCTCCCAAGAGGCAAACACTCTTTTGAAATGGTGCATCATTCATGCCCATGTATTTATATTTGTACAGTATATATGTACTTCATAAACAATATATTACTTTTTTTAAGATTTATTTATTTGAGAGAGAGCACGTGTGAGAGAGCGCAGGACGGGGAGTGGGGCAGAGGAAGAGGGAGAGAGAGGCTTAAGCAGACTCCACGCTGAGCGAGAGCCCTACGCAGAGCTCTATCTCATGACCCTGAGATCATGACCTGAGCTGAAACCAAGAATCAAATGCTTACTTTGCACCACTGAGTGGCACAGTTGGTTACTTTTACTACTTCTTAAATTTTGAAAATAGTAGTATCATACTGTGGGCTTCATTTGGTAATTTGCTTTTATCACTCAACATTGTTTTCGAGATAACATTCATATCAATACAGATAGTCAAGTTCATTCTAAGTGTTCATTATGAGTATATAATATTGTATCCATTCCCTTATTGGTGGACACTTAGGTTTTTTCAGATGTTTTGCTATTTCGAAAAAAACTGCAATGAACATCCTTGTACACGTCTCTTTATGCAAGAGTTTTTCTAGAGCATTGGTTCTCCAAGGGGATGGTACCGCCCTATTGGTCATTTTGGAATTTGTGAGAACACATTTGGTTATTATTGTGATTTGGAGGCACTACCGGGGTTTACGGAGCAGGGCTGGGGATGCTAGATATTCTGCAGTGAAGAGTTGTCCTGCATCCTGTACCATTTTCGAGTGTCCCACAGGATACTCATTTCTAATCTCAGCCTAGAACCTAACTCCATTTTTCATATAAACATAATGTCTCTTTTGGCACAGTTTGACATAGTAAAATTTCCAGGAATGCAATGCAAATGTAAATGAAGGGGAAATTATACTTACTTGTGTTTTGGAACTTTAACAAGAGTTGTTCATCACTTGAGAAAATCACATAGCTGAAGGCAGCCCAGCTCGTGGTATTTGAGTTACCATACAGCACACCTGCATGAGCCCACGTTTGTAGCTTTTGCGCTCATGGTGATTCTAAGTTTAGGCGCAAGCATCTGACTGCTGTACTTCATTATGTATTCTAGTGTAGTCAGCCTGAACATTTGTATATTTAAACATATGCTGTTTTATTATGAATTACTTTCCATTTAAAATTGGCTTGTATATGACATAAAGTAGAGGTCGAGTATTACCATTTTCTGATTGGATGATCGTTTGTCCCAACACCATCGATGAAATCCTTTACCTGCTGAATCAGAACCAACTCTGTCCTGTACCAAGTTCTTATAAATGCAGGGATCTGTTTCTGGGCTCTCTGTTTTATTCCACTGATCCATGTGTCTTTATGCCATATCACACTGTTTTAATTACCTTGGTTTTATAATGTGTCTTACGGCAGTTGGTAACAAGAAAGGCAAGTCTCCATCCTAGTTCTCAAAATTGTTTTCACTATTCTTGGGCTTTTGCTCTTACATATGAATTTAGGATACGTTTTCAAGTTCCATGAGCTCCACAAAAATTTGAGATTTTGGTTAGAATTGCATTGAATTGATACTGAGATCTTTTAATATTGAACCATCCCATCCAGGAATGTTGGTTATTTTTCTACTCAGGTCTGTTTTGTTATTCTATTCAGGCCTTTAAAAAAAAAATACCTTTGGGGGCGCCTGGGTGGCTCAGTCGGTTGAGCGTCCGACTCTTGATTTTGGCTCAGGTCATGATCTCAGGGTCATGAGATCGAGCCCTGCCTTGAGCTCCTCACTCAGCACAGAGTCTCTTTGTCCCTCTCCCCACCCCCACCACAAGTTCTCTAATAGACAGATAGATAGATAAATAAATAAAATATTTTTTAAAATACCTTTGAATAAAGTTTAACAATTTTTGCTGTAAAAATCTTACACACCTTTCACATACTTATTGGCCATTCATATACCCACTTCTAAGTTTCTGAGAGAGGTATATTAAAATCTCCACTAAATTTGTGGGTTTGTCCATTTATTGCAGTGATTCCTTTTGACTTGTATATTTTAAAGGTTTGTCTTGGGTTCATTTTTGTCCTGAGTTGTATTTTTTTGTTAAGTTTTTCTTTTTGTGAATATAACTCTTTTTTTTTGGCTGGGTACAGTATACTTTATTGATGGTACATGACAAGGTAGGGGTCCCCAAGCCCCTCCCCTTCTTCAGGGGGTCTGGGATGGAAACGGAGGAGGTCGGGAGATTCTCAGTGTTTTGGGGGTAAGTTGGGGCAGGGACTCCCCAGCAGCTGAGGGCCTCTCTCTTCCTCTTGCTCTCGCTGGGGCTGGTGGTCCAGGGGGCTCTTAATCCTTGGAGGCCATGTGGACCATAAGGTCCACCACCCGGTTGCTGTAGCCAAATTCATTGTCATACCAGGAAATGAGCTTGACAAAGTGGTCGTTGAGAGCAATGCCAGCCCCGGCATCGAACGTGGAGGAGTGGGTGTCGCTGTTAAAGTCGCAGGAGACAACCTGGTCCTCAGTGTACCCCAGGATGCCCTTGAGGGGGCCCTCTGATGCCTGCTTCACCACCTTCTTGATGTCGTTGTATTTGGCAGCTTTCTCCAGGCAGCAGGTCAGATCCACGACGGACACGTTGGGGGTGGGGACACGGAAGGCCATGCCAGTGAGCTTCCCATTCAGCTCAGGGATGATCTTGCCCACAGCCTTGGCAGCGCCAGTGGAAGCAGGGATGATGTTCTGGGCAGCCCCTCGGCTGTCGCGCCACAGCTTCCCAGAGGGGCCGTCCATGGTCTTCTGGGTGGCAGTGATGGCGTGGACGGTGGTCATGAGTCCCTCCACGATGCCGAAGTTGTCATGGATGACCTTGGCCAGAGGGGCCAAGCAGTCGGTGGTGCAGGAGGCATTGCTGACAATCTTGAGAGAGTTGTCATACTTCTTATGGTTCACACCCATCACGAACATGGGGGCATCGGCAGAGGGAGCAGAGATGATGACCCTCTTGGCCCTGCCCTTCAAGTGAGCCCCAGCTTTCTCCATGGTGGTGAAGACCCCAGTGGACTCCACAACATACTCAGCACCAGCATCACCCCATTTGATGTTGGCGGGATCTCGCTCCTGGAAGATGGAGATGGACTTTCCATTGATGACAAGCTTCCTGTTCTCAGCCTTGACTGTGCCGTGGAATTTACCATGGGTGGAATCATACTGGAACATGTAGACCATGTAGTTGAGGTCAATGAAGGGGTCATTGATGGCGACAATATCCACTTTGCCAGAGTTAAAAGCAGCCCTGGTGACCAGGCGCCCAATATGGCCAAATCCGTTCACTCCGACCTTCACCATCGTGTCTCGGGGACGCGGCTGGCACTGCACCAGAAGATGCGGCTACCTGTCGAACGGGGAGGAGCAGAGAGCCTGAATATAACTCTTAATACCTTTCAAAGCTTTCCATTCTATTTTGTTTGATACTAATATTGCTTCACCAGATTTTATTTTGTTTGGTTTAGGTTTTTTTTTTAATTGGGGTTTAAAAAAAAAAAAAAACCCACACACCTAAAATTTACCATCTTAACCATGTTTAAGTGTTTGGTTAAGTATTCTTAGGATATTCACATTGTTGTGCAAGGGATCTTGAAGCATAATCTGTATGTGTTTACTATGATTACTGTTATATTTGGATTTATTTTACAATCTTATTTTGTATTTTCTGTTTTCCTTGCTTTTTGTTTCTTTCCCCTCCTGCCTTCTGCCTTCTTCCTTTATTTTTTTCACTCTATTAGTGTGAAGGTTACTTACCCTGTTTCTTTTATTTGGTGTTTACCTGTGTGTTTTTAACATGCAGATTTAGCTTAACAAAGCCTACAGGTAATCATTAACTTTCATCTCCTCCAGTGCAAAGTAATAACCAATGATTTCACTTGGAACTGTTCTTTCTCATCTTCCATGTAACTGTTAACAAATACTTTAGCTCTTCTTTGTTTTTATTTTTTTATTATTGAAGTGTAATTGACATACAGTGTTATATTAGTTTCAGGTGACTTACTGATTTTATAACTGGAAGTTTGTACCTTTTAATCCCCTTCATCTATTTCACCTGTACTCCTCATACCTTCCTCTAAGGCAACCACCAATTTGTTCTCTGTATTTAAGAGTCCGGCCTTTTGTTTGTTCACTTGTTTTGTTTCTGAAATTGCACATATGGTGAAATCATATGGTATTTGTCTTTCTCTGACTGACTTATTTCACTTAGCATAATACTCTCTAGGTCCATCCATGTTGTCGCAAATGGCAAGATTTCATTCTTTTTTATGGCTGAGTAATAGTCCACGTGTGTATATGTGTGTGTGCCAGCCAGATCTTTATCCATTCTTCTATCCATGGACACTTAGGTTGCTTCCATATCTTGGCTAGTGTAAATAATGCTTCAGTAAACATAGGGCTGCTCAAATTAGTGTTTCCATTTTCTTTGGGTAAATTTCCAGTAGTGGAATTATTGAATCATAGGGTATTTCTATTTTTAATTTTTTGAGGAACCTCCATACTGTTTTCCAAGTGGTTGTACCAATTTACGTTCCACCAGTAGTGTATGAGGGTTCCTTTTTCTCCACATCCTCACTAACCCTTGTTATTTCTTGTTTTTTTTTTTTTTTCTTGTCTAGCCATTCTGACTAGTGTGATGTAATATATCATTGTGGTTTTGATTTGCATTTCCCTGATGATGAGTGATGTTGAGCATCTTTTCCTGTGTCTCTTGGCCATCTGGATGTCTTTGGAAAAATGTTTATTCAGGTCATCTACCCATTTTTTCATTAGATTGTTTTTTGGTGTTGAATTATAGAAGTTCTTTATGTATTTTAGGTATTAACCCCTTATGGGATATATCATTTGCAAATATCTTTTCCCATTCACTAGGTTGCCTTTATGTTTTATTGATAGTTTCCTTTGTTCAAAAGCTTTTTATTTTGGTGTAATCCTCATAGTTTATTTTTGCTTTTGGTTCCCTTGCCTGAGGAGACATATCCATAAATGTGTTGCTGTTGTTCTTCCTTGTTTTTAACTCCTCAAACAATTAGGCCTTCTTATCATTTCAGAAATCTTTACTATCAATATTACCCAGTATTTTTCTTACCATTCCTCTTTACATCTCATGCCTTCTTTCTTGGTTCATTTTCATTCTTGCTCAAGTACAGCAGTGACAGGTGAACTCCATTTCAGTCTTTGTGTAAAAATATTTTTATTTTGTACCCAACTTGGTGAGAGCCTTGCATGCTGACTTGTGTGGCATCCCTACAGAGAGGTTTCAGTTGTTTCTGCCGGGACCCTACAAGTTTCTCACTTTTAGACTGGTTTTATGTGAATCTTACTTCTCGAGATTCCCATACCACTTTGGTAGTATGATTTGAACCCCACACTTGCATGTGGTGTCGGATTGGGATTCAGATTTCTCTTGGGTTAGTCTTTTTTCACTCATGGCCTGAGGTACTCGGCCAACTTTGTTCCAACAAAGTCAGCAGCAAATGTTTTAGTCCCTATTTCGAAGACAGGTGGGCCCTTTCTGGGCTAATCTTTATGCCTTGTTCTCAGTTCTGGTTCTCTGTATCATGGGTCTGAGACCTCATCTGTCCAGGAGGGACCACTCCAAAGGTCTGCAGCTGGTTTCAGTACCCCTATAGACCTTTGGGCTCAGCTCCTGCTTACCACTCAGATTTTGAATTATGCTTTCATTTATGGTACTTAAGGATTTTCCTTTATTGCTTCCGAGCTCCGCTGTGTATTGAATTCTTTTTGCTCACTTTTACTAAGCATTTCTATGTGTTCACTATCATAACATTCATTACATGTGAGGTACTTCCCTTGTTAGGTCTGTCCAGCATATTGACCAGAAGTTACAGTCCTCTTTCTAAAGCTAAATATGATCCTATCAGCCCTTCACTTGATTTCTATGGACTTGTTAGCACTGCTTCATTTATTCATCAAATGAATATTTCTTGCTTATAATGTCTGTGCTAACAACTGGGGATACCGTGGTGAGCAAGATATAAAAATCTCTGCCCTCGTAGAGTTTGCTATACTGGTTGGAGACATAGAAGGTAAACCTGTAAATAGTAAGTAAAAGTGTGAACTATAGTTTGTGAAATGTACCCTGAAGGAAATAAGGAGTGAGGGAGAGTAATTGTTTGGGGTTACTTTAGCCAGAGCCATCAGGGAAGACCTTTCTGAGGAGGTCACATTTAAAGCTGAGATCAGACAGATGAGGAGAAGCCAGCCCTGCAAATAGTGGAAGGTTCGCTGGGGGCTGTGGGTTAATTCCAGGCAGTGGAAACAGCAAGTACAAGGACCCAGAGGTAGGGAAACACTTGGCAGTTTAGAGTTACTGAGGTGATACTGTGCGCTCTAAATTGGGGGGAGGGGATGCGCCCCGGTTAGGTTAGAGAGGCAAGTGAGAGCCCAGCCCACCTGCTGCCACTCCTCTCTTGGCCCACCCCTCCCCCTGCCTGTCATCTTGCCACATTGATTCTTTCCCATCTGGGCCTGTGGGAAGTCATCTCCTCGGTGAAGCCCTTCTCCCTTTGCACTACCTCAGGTCCCACTTTGTCCCACTTTGTACTTTGCTTATCAGAGTGTGGCGTGGATAGTTGTTTACGTGACAGTGTTCTCCAGTGGGCCTGCAGCTTCTGTCAGAAGATATGTCTTATTTAACCTTGTGATCCCCAGACTGTGGCACAGAATAGTTTTTGATTGAATAAATGTTTGTTTGGCAGTTTATGCCCATGGCGTCCTTTCCAATCTTTCCAATGCCTTTATAACAGAACTTGTCATAGATAATAATTTTTGTGGTATTTAAACCATCAGGGTAAAGAAAACCATCGAGGAGGAATTTATTTGCTTAAGATTTGTCTCTGATACTAAAGGGGAAAACCGGGGGGGTGCTCTAGACTCAGTGGGGTGGGTCAAATGGTGGCCCCCAAAAAGACTGTGCCCACATCCTAATCCCTGGAACCCGTGAATGTGACCTTATGTGGAAGAAGGGTCTTTGCAGACATAATTAAGGATCTTGAGAAGACATCAGACCAAATTCTTTGGGTGGACCCTAAATCCACTACAAGTGTCCTCATAAGAGACAGAGGAGGAAGACAATGCTGGGCCCTCCAGACACTAGAAGAGCCTGGAAGCATTCTCTCCTAGAGCCTTTGGAGGAAGCTCGGCCTGGCTGGCACCTTGATTTCAGATTTCTGGCCTCCAGAACTGTGAGAGAATGCTGTTCTACTGTAAGCCACCGGTTTGTTAATACATAGCCCTTCGCATTACACCTCAGTTATGTCTTCTGTGACACGGCTGTAATAAGACCTACCTCAGAGGCCTGTTGCCATGATTAAATGAAACGTGTTTGTAAGGTACTTAGCACACCGTGAAAGTTCAAATAGAGTGGTGGCTCCTTTCTTCTTCATCGTCCTCATCTTCTGCAAGGACTTAGGAGTTTGCTTCCTTTCGTGAAGAAAAACTCAACAATAGAGGGGGACATTTCTGTCTTGTGATCATCCGGGGAGTCAAAGCTCACACCACAGACTTACCCTGAGAGCCTCAATGTCCCCATGGGCTCCGTAGCGCTTGGCTCCTCGTGCCTTCACAGCCCTCCATTAACATTTCTGTCAGGAGAGAGTTCAGCTTGCTGCTGCAGGTCGGGAAAGCCAAACTAGAACTCAGATAGCAGATTTGAAGTGATCCACACAGAGCAGAAAGCAACCTCTCTGTCCTCACCTAAAACAAAGGCTTGGCGTTTTAAGTTTCTTTCCTGCCTCCCTCCCCTCCCTCCCTCTCTTCCCTCCCTCCCTCCCTCCTTCCTTCCTTCCTTCCTTCCTTCCTTCCTTCTTTCCTTCCTTCCTCTTCCCTCCCACTTTCCTTCCATTCATTCAAGATTTTATTCATTTATCTGTCAGAGAGCTAGCGAGAGAGCACAAGCAGGGGGAGTGGGAGAGGGAGAAGCAGGCTTCCCGCTGAGCAGGGAGCCCGATGCGGGACTCAATCATGACCTGAGACGAAGGCAGATGCTTAACCAACTGAGCCACCCAGGCGCCCCAGGGTTTTAATTTTCTAATTCCTATGAAGGGACTGGTCTTCCCCAAAGACCTGTACCAATTAATCCTCCTATCACACCAATCATCAGAAGTTCATCAGACTGAGTTCAGACTTTCTGTATTTGTATTTACATTTGTCTGCAGACCCTCACACAAACCGGGAGCGGGAGGAAGACAGGCAGAACTGGTGCAGAAGTCACGGGGTGCATGGTTCCCCGGGGGGCCCCAGGGCTGAGTGGGGTGCAGTACTCACGCTTCGTCTCCCCTGCAGATGGCTGGCACCGTGCTCGGGGTGGGGGCCGGCGTGTTCATCTTAGCCCTGCTCTGGGTGTTGGTGCTGCTGCTGTGTGCGCTGCTATCCAGAGCCTCCGGGCCAGCCAGGTAAGGCCTCCT
Organism: Leptonychotes weddellii; assembly: GCF_054177405.1. NCBI lineage: Eukaryota > Metazoa > Chordata > Mammalia > Carnivora > Phocidae > Leptonychotes > Leptonychotes weddellii. The sequence goes on from NC_138379.1 coordinate 76,967,239, forward strand.
CTCCAGCTGGCAGTCCAAGGTAAAAGCAGTTAGAAGTGAAACCGCTGATGCTCATTAAACATTTAGAATCCAGAAGATCATTTTTGTAATTACTGGCAGTTTGAATGAGTTGCATTTTAACCTGGTATCATAAGCACTGACTGTGTTATTTACGCTCTGACGCAGAGGAGAAAGCAAGTGGTATTTTCCAGCTCTCACTGTGGAGGTGACGGGGGGGCGGGGGCGGGAGGGGGGACAGAAGCAACAAAAAGGAAATGCGTGTTCGCTGCCTGTTGAATTTCTTGGGCGTGTATGTGTGTGTTTCAGAATTGTTCAGACTTAGGGCACATGCTTGGTTCCAGTCCCTGAGGCTCTAACCTGGGCCTGGGGACACTGCAGACGCGCCGATGGCTGCAGAGTTGCGCTCTGGCCAGACAGTGTCGGGATGAAGCGGCGAGCTACGTGATTTACCAGAGTCTTCCAGCTAAAGACAGACAAAGAAGTTAAGAAGAGGGAAGGGCTGATTAGATTTTTCATGATTACAAATGCACAGAGACAAAATAAAAAGTACCCATTCCCATTCTTAGGAATTTGGAATTACCAGGAATCAACAGGAATGCATCCAGTTGGGGACCTGTCTAGGAAGAAGGGCTCTGGGCTGAAGGGGAGAGCATTTCTAAATTCCCTGGATAGTGTGGGCAGCAGGGCTCTGGGCCCTGTTAAGAGACTGGAACTTAGAATATTGGCTCCAGGGGAGAGCCTCTCCAGACCTAACTGATGAGAGAGGAATCTGTAAACCGTGCTCATAACATTCTGTCTTTTGACCCCAGGTTCTCTGTCGTTTTTGTGTTCCTCGGTGCTCTGATCATCACATCAGTTCTGCTGCTCTTCCCTCGAGCCAGTGAAGTCCCAGCCCCAGAGGTTGAAATGAAGGTAAAACTATTGGCTTTATTTTGCCTCCTGCGTCATAACTCTTGTCTCCCTTGGTCTGAGCTGTTCTCCCAATGTCAGGTTGGCCGAAATATGTTAGAAGCGTAAAGTTAACACGAGGGTGGGGAAAGCTCAGAGGGAGCTTTACATTCCCTTGTCTTTTCACCTAGGACAAGAATCTCATTCTGATTCCCACATGCAACACCATGGGGCAGTTAGTTGCCTGATTTGAGGGCATCCCCCCTGGGCACCGAGCTGCACAAGCGGTGTGTCCAAAAGCCACCTGACACTGTGGGGCTGGAGAAGAGGAAATGAGTTCGGAATAGGAACGGGGCCTGGCCCTGAAATGCAAGTGTCCCCATCCCGGTAGTCTGGGTGCAGAAACTCAGATCCCAGCCAAAGCGTATGCGGTGCCTTGGGCGTGCTGAACGACATGCTTGTCCATCTCCGTGTGTTTGGTTCCTCCATGTGTGCGGTGAAGAGAGTACTTTCCATAGAGAAGATAGGTGGAGAAAGAGCATTTCTATGGGAAGCAGAGGTTGTTGAGACAGCTGAATGCAGCAGTGACAGCCGTCTGAACTGACTGAGCCACCCAGGCACCTGTCTAGCATTTTTTAAGGGATTACTGTGTGTGAGGTTGTTTGCTAAGCACCTTGTTTGCCTTATCTCACTTAAACCTAAGACAACCCTAAACGGTATAAAGTAGGTGCTATTATTATCCCCAAGGACACTGAGGCTGTAAGAGGTTAAGTAAATTGCCCAGGGTCATACATTTATGGGAAGAGTCAGAGCAAGGATTCCAGCTGAGGTCTGTCTGCAAACCTTCATTGCTGGGGACTCGTCAGAATATTGGGGGCCATCACAGAGAGTTCATGGGTGAGCCTCGACACTAGACCACAGTACACAAAATTATACAACTTCTGAACTAAAACTGGCACACGTTTCTAACTCTGTCTAGGACTAATCATGGCAAAAGGGAGGAAATTCGTTCTGAAAAGTCCACAGGACATAATGCCACACACATGTAAGGAATCATTTCCATACGTGTCAGGGATTTTTGTCAGCATTTGAAAACCACTCTGTCGGTGCAAGTACCAAGTGTGGGGGCCAGGAATAGACTCCCACCTCCGTTTCCCCGTCGGAGAGGGAGCGAGTGGTGAAGGGCCGTATTTCTGGATGGCTATGGATGTGAATATTGGGAGAAGGGCACAGAGCAATCTGTCCTATGAGTTGCAGACCCAGGAGAGAAGAAGGAGGTTTGAGCAAAATATGTCCGTCAGCGTGGCCCGCAGAACCGGTGTTCTCATTTTCAGGTTTTGAGAACTGGCCCCTGCAGCAGCCTGGCTTGATACTGTATCAATAATACATGACCTGGGCCTTCTGCACCAAAGGCCTGCTAATCGGCTAATTAAAAAGTGAAACGTGTCAAACGAGCAAACATGTAGCCCGCGAGAGACTTGTTCGGTACCAGAGCCAAGGTCAAAGTTATGTTAAAGCTGTTTTATCAAACTGACCTTTGTTGTAAGTTGGCTGTTGGGGTAATCTCTGGAGCAGCCGTTTTCTTCTTGGTATCTTTGGATCTCAGCGATCAGAGCAGTGTGAGGACTTGGCAGGTCCTCTGTGTCATGCCACAGTATTAGCCTCCTGTTGCTGCTGTAACAAATCACCACCGGCTTCGTGCCTTACAACACAGATGGATTTTCTTTCAGTTCTGTGAGTTAGAAGTCCAAATGCAGGCTCCCTGGGCTAGAGTCAGGGGTTGGCAGGGCTGCATTCCTTCCTGGAGGTTCTGGAGAAGAATTTGTTTCTTTGTCTGCCCAGCTTCTAGAGGCCGCCCTTGGCTAGCGGCCCCAATGCTCCATCTTCAGAGCCAGCGAGGTAACATCTCGATGACTCTACTTGCATTCTGTCCATCTCTTCCTTGACCTTCTCTTCCGCCTCCCTCTTCCAGGTTTAAGGACCCTTGTGATTACTGGGCCCACCTGGATTGGATAATCCAGGCTAATCTCCCTATTTTAAAGGTGAGGCAATTAGCAATCTCAATTCCATTTACAACCCTATTTCTCCTTTGCCATGTAATCTAACATATTCACCATTTCTGGAGGTTAGGATGTGGACATTTGGGATAGACATATTCTGTCTACCACAATTGCCTCTCAGGTATTTTGGGTTCCCTTTCCTTTGGGAAGTTCTGAAGTCACCCTGCCACTTGGTTCATGTTCCTGCTCCATTAGGTCCATCAGATTAATTTACTTTTTCCTGCCCTGATTTAAGCACCGCCATTTGGATCTGGGGAGAGTAGAGCTCTGGAAGCGGACAGTAGCCAGGTGGGTAGAGCCAACTCTAAGTGTAGGTTTTGTCAGCAAAGACCAACAGCTTTGGGGCTCCAAGTATGACTGGTTGCCAGGCAGCCAGCTGGATGATTTGGGGCACGTTGTCTATCCTTTCAACATTTTAGTGTCTCAGGCAAATGGCCATTTAGCCCAAGCCTTGGAGTGCTGGATTATGAATGTTAGGGTTCAGGACTCTTCTGATGAAAGTTTTAAAGAATCACCTTTCCATTCTGAAAAGGAACCCTCCTGAATCAGCAATGGGTTGATGATTTGGGGGCTTGATCTTGGATATATGGGGGTTATTATACTATTATCTTTCTATATGTGTTTAAAATTCTCCATAATAAAAAAGTTAACAACAAAAATGAGCTTTTCTAAGACCAAGCAAACAAGCTTCTCATGAACTCTTTCAGATAACTGATGTCAGAACATAAAAGAGCTCATCCAAGGTCTTCACAGTGTTTGTGAACCTCCTCCTAAATTGAGCCATTTTTCCCCTGTACTTCATTAATTTTTTATCTTGTATTTCCGGCACAGGAAGTCAAGAAAAGGTTCTTTCCTAGCCATTTACAGAAGAGACTCAGAGCAGGATATTACTAGAAGTCACAAATACAAACAGACTCTGGGCCCACTCATTAAAGATTTCAGATGAGCACAAGCTGAAGTGATCGTAATTTCATTTTTGATGTTTCTCTCTACAGATTGTGGATTCCTTTTTCATTGGCCGCTATGTCCTGCTGGCTTTCCTCACTGCTGTCTTCCTTGGAAGCCTCTTTTTGGTTCTCATTCATCATATCCTAGAGCCAATCTATGCCAAACCACTGCGGTCCTACTGAGCACTGTTCAGGAAAACCAAGACCCTGTTCTGTCCTTCACTTTTTATGTCACTGGTGAGCAGAAAGGTACTATTCAGAGCCTTGTTTTGACAGCCTTTATGCCTTAAGATCAGAGAAATATCCATTCACAACTAGGACAAATCCCTTGAATCTTGGCCTCCGGAAATGGGGTTGCAAAAATGGCCCTGTGGAGATGATTCTCACCATCTTCAGAGGGATGTTGCGGTCTTCTTTGCACTTGTTCCTCAGGTTTTCTATCTGTTTTGAAAGGGAAATAGTAACAGTGATCGGCTTCCGGTAGATTTTCAATCAAGACATCAGTAAGTGGATTTTGGGAAAAGGAGCAATTTGGCTTCTGCGGTCCAGGAGATGGAAGAATCTCATCCTTTCGATAATACACAAGATTCTTAGTTGCAAGGGTGGGATCATTAGGAAAGGAACGGCACTCCAAGTTCAAAAGGTTATTTAAATGTGATGAGTTGGAAGACTTACCCAGGTGTTGGTTGTTGACCAGTGTGTATGTAGTGCCTCAGAATCTATACAAGCAATCAGTGTCCCTTCCCTCTGCTCTAATAAAGCAATAAACAACCCAAGGACTCACTTTCACTTCAGACTCTTGGCCACAGCTTTCCCAGTCTATATTCTATATTTCAAATTTGTTTGAAATTGGAAGGGTATGGGAGTGTTGGTTTTTGTCTTGCTGCTATAGATCTCTGGCTTCTTTCTCTTTCAGAATTTGGTAGCCTTCGTGTGCCTTATTTAATTATTGTAGAGTCCATTTTGGGTTATGATCATTTCTTTTTAGCTTTGTAGCCCTTTCTCCAAAGCTGATGAGGAATATACATTCCCAGGATTAGATACAACTTTATACCTGTCTGAGATCCCACATCAACCGAAATTTATTATTAAATGGAGGGTCTCTGGGCTGGTTCCACTTTGGAAGTCTCCTCCTGACTCCCTAGAACTAAATGAAGAAGGATCTTCTGGCTTAAAATTAAGAACAAGGAAACAAGTTGGAAAGAGGCCTTTGGGCATGTGCTATAGGCCAGCAGTAGACTAGTTCCCTTGTAATTCAATGTCTTTAAATTTTACAACAATATATTTATTATCATCCGGTTTTAAAGTAGAAAAAGGTAAGGCTCAAAGAGATGAACTGACTTGCCTAGGCGTCACATAACAGCCAGCGCGCACACCCAGGGGTAGCAGGCTCCGGGGTCTGTCTCAGACCAGAAAGAAAACCCACTGAGCTTTATGGAGCTTTGATTGAGAGCTTAAGGAAGTCAGGGCCATGTCTCCTTCACTTTCTCTCCCAGATCCTGTTGTCAGGGTAGAGATGATACCCCAGTGGGGGCTAAGCTCTAAATTAAAAGAGGAGAGAATGGGTGACTCGGGGGGAGTCATGGGCTGGTGAGGGCCAGGTGTATTTATTTCTGCACTTGAACTGTCTCTGTCTTACTGGGTTTGGAAAACCTTTGCAGATAAGGCTTTGTCACAGAACAATTCAAAGGAAATGGTCTCTTCATCTGGCCTCGAGCCCACAGGTGAGAAAAGAAAGAAGAAACATCCCTCCAAGCAGATTGGAGGGAAGAAAGAAGAATGCAGACACGCAGAGGGAAGTGGGGCAAGGCGGCAGTCAGGCTATGTGCTCCTCTCTGGGGACACTTGCTCTGAAGCTTCCAGATAGCTGTGAATCTCTGTGCAGAGACGTTGAGCCAGCCCGAGTGGAGCCTGGACTCCTAATCAGCATAGGCTGCCATGTGTCACCTCCTGAGAGACTTGCTGACAAAGCAAATCTGGGAGAAGTTGTAGGTTCTGACCTTGAATCCATCTTTTTTATTCCCCAACAAAGCTGTCCAACTATGAGATCAATGGATAATAGCTATGAAGTTTTGGGTGACTACTTACGTGGAGAAATATGTGTTAAGGTTGGAAACTAGCACACCATGGGTTTCTAACACATGCGCGCACGTGTGTGTGTTTTCCACAGATATAAATGGCAGGTTGGTGTGGTAAGGGCAAAAAATATACTTTGTACAAAGTGTATTTTACCAGCTGTGGGGAAATGACTGATAGATTACTCTCTGCCTTCATACTCAAAGCAGTCATGGCCAACCCAATAAAACCCCCCACAGGAGTGGGGTAAGAAGTAGAAGGCTAAAAAACATGACTCTCACTGAGAGCTCTACATGGGGCCCGCCTACAGTGACTGAATTGGCACCCCTTGGGCTCACCGCCTTCCTGGAGAGAGGGCTTAGAGGTCATCTGAGTGTCCCATTCATCATTCTTTGGTCAATGTTCTTCAAGCAGGGGGTGCTTCATTGTACCTTACCCAGGGGGGATCCTGTAGCAGAGAGACTGTGGTGATCCCCACCGTTTACAAGGTGGAGAGGGAGAGTAAATCAGGAGTTCTACATGAAAAACAGGTGATTTCAGAGCCTCTTAAAATTGTATCCTGACGAAAGCTAAATTAGCAGGACACCACTACCCCACGACGCAGACATTGGTCCAGTTCGCTAGGTGGCACTGCGTTCTATTTCAGACAGTCAGTCCCTCAAGCCCACAAAACACACTTAACTAGGTAATTTTTTGACAAGTTCCTTGAATTTCTCATTTATAAAAATGGAAGTAAAGCTGACATTCTTTACTGATACGCAGTATCAGCTATCTAATCTAAAAATTCATCAAAATTATTGTACCAACGTTCAGGTCCTAGGAAATGCCTAACCATTCGTTCGTGCTTTGTACTGCATGTCACCCTAACAGACGGCAATCCATTTCTCATTCTGCTAAGACATCAACTCTTCTATCCACTCTATCCCACTACTGCTGCAGTTGCAGCATTTTTATTTTACTTTGGTTTTTTTTCAAAGTGTAAAGAAACCTGCTGCAATTATTTTATGGAAGAGAAACAGGCAGAAAGAGAGCGGAAGGGATTTTAGAAGTTTCCCCGCGTTAATAGTGGGGCTCAAACCTGACATCAGGATTCCTGACCTCTCACTCCTCAGATAATTTAAAGATCATTTTTGGCTTGCAAACAACTCCTTATTTCTATATTGGTTAATACTATTTTGTAGCTATTGGTCCCCGTCCTTTCCCTAACCCATGTCTTTAAAAAGGTAAAACTTTCATTACCGAATTTTTGATTGGCATCTAGAGTACAAATAACCAATATTTTATCATAACTTCTTGGCTTAAACCTTCAAGTATTTGGCTGTTGTTACGTAGGAACAAGTTTCCAGATGTGGGAATCATCCTCACAGGAACTCAGGGTTGGAAGGGATTTTGTAGTTCATAGGGTCCAATCTTTAATCTCTATTTACACCCCAATATTTGGAAATATTCTATTCCTCACAGGCTGAAATCACAGTTTTTATATTTACCAAACATGTTCTAAGCATTTTTCTAAATGCTTTGTAAATATTAAGTAATCCTCATAAGCAACCCTATGAAGTGGGTGCTCTGAGTATCCCCACTTCATGGATGGGGGAGGGGTACAGAGTGGCAAGGTGATTTGCTTGAAGTCACTTAGCTCAGGGTTAAATAGGAGTCAGTGTTTGAAGTCAGGTGGTTTGGCTCCAGTCTAAGCTTTTATGTACTTTATATTATATTGTGTTGCTCCATAAAATAAAAAGAAAGAAAAACGAGGGACCAAGGTCAAGCAACACAAATCCAGTTGATAGAAATACCAAAAAGCAGCAGCTGAGTCTAGTGGAAAACCCAGAATCGGGATTGGGCAAGAGTCTGAGACAAAGCAGTTAAAAGCCACATGGGACCTCAGAGACAACTGCACTCATCCACCCTGTGCTTTTGGTGGGTCTTGGCCTGTTGGACTTTGGCTCCTCGCTGGCTGAGAGTGTGGAGGAGCCCATAGGCTGAGTTTTCAAGGACATACCCAGCTGTCTTTCTCTTAAGCGCCGTCCACCTGGAATGTTTGATACTTGGGTTCGTTTTTCAGAGGTGCCAATGGAAGAACCAAAGTCACAAACCAAGAATGTATTTGTTTCTTGGTCTCTGTTTCTAACAAATCATTATTGGTGGTTGCTGTTTACTCAAAAAAAAAAGTTTCCAGTGCCCAGCCCCACCCCAACACAAACCCTCACATCTCAGTTTCTGGGACCTAAGAAAGGACAGTAGGGATCAAAATCAGGGCCCAACGCCACAAACAGAATGAGAAAGTTTCTTTTTCTGGTTTTCATCACACCATGTTGGGTACTGTAAAGGATGTGCCAGGCAGTGTCCTCAGAGAACTTGGGGTAGTCATAGAGGCAGCGTTAACCCCGAACCTAAATGCTACATAGCCATTCCCTCCATGTTTTCTTTTAATCTTTGGGGATTTCTTTGGTTTTTCTGTCTTCATATTGATGTTGCCTCAGGCTGACACTGGGGAACAGGTTATGATTCCTATTGCTGTAGTAACAAAGTACCACCAACTCAGTGGTTTAGAACAATAGGGATTTCTTATCTTACAGTTTTGGAGGTGAGAAATCTGCAGTAGGTTTCACGAGGCTCATATACAGGTTTTGGAGGCTCTAGGGGAGAATCGCATTTCCTTTCTTTTTCTAGTTTCCAGGGACTGTCCACAATCCTGGGCCAGTGTACCCTTCTGTCTTCAGAGCCCCACCTTCTAATCTGACCACTGACACTCTTGCCGCCCTCTTTGATTTATAAGGGGCCTTGTGGACACACTGGGCTCACACTGACCGTCCAGGATAGTCTCCCCATCTCATGGTCCTTCATCACATCTGCAGGTAGCATATTCACGGGTCCTGGGAATTCGAATGTGGGCATCTTTGGGGGGAGGGAGTGTTACTCTGCCCCCCATAGAATCTACGGCCCCACCCTCCGGGTCTAAGGCTTGCTTCCTTCCACCCTCCAGTTTCTGTCCTCTCCCACCTCCTGGCTTTCTATAGGAGGTCTGCCCCTTTATCTCCGGGAGCACTCTCCGGTGCCCATGATGTGCTGAGCCTCCTTCCCCTCAACTTCAGTCTCGCTGAAAGCCTCAGAGTGCCAAGAGTTCCCTATCTTTTCATTACTTCTTTCCTCCCTGCGCCCCCCCCCCCCGCAACCGCACACCACCCCAGCCTCCCAATGGCTTTCTAAAGGAGAAATGCAAAGAGTTATTGCTTTTTAATTACAAGTGCTATTGTAACATCTATAAGGAAGAACACTTTAAGCTTAATTGAGACCAAATGTGAAGTTAAATTAAATGAATAACTAATTAACGTAATGCTCCTGCATTAGCCCCAAGTGAGTGCTGAGGCCCAGAGAGAAGGCAGGTAGCAGGCTTCCGGGGAACAGTCAGTGCCCAGAGCCGAGGTCGGGCAGGGAACCTGGGGCCTGGGAGGCCTTGCGGAGGGGCACATCTCAGGGCCGGGGTTCCTCCGCCTTTGCCATCTCCCCCGGACTCCCGCCCACAACCCCCCTCGTTGCCGAGACCAGGCGCCGAGCTCCGCACGCCTTCTGCGGACCCAGGGCCCCAGTGACCCCCGCGCCGGGCACGAGCGGGCACGGCCCGCCGCTCCTCCGGTCCCCACGCTGCACTTGGAGGGGCTTGCTCAGCATTCCTTTCAACGTCCTCCCGCTCGCAGGCGCCCTCCTACCTGATCAAACTAGCCGCCTGCCCGAGTCCCATTCGTCCTTCCTCCCCCGCGGCCCTGGGACCGCCCTCCTGGCCGCCCCTCGCCCTTCAGGCTGGACCGGCGCACGGGGAAGCCTCTCCGCTCCAGTCACCATCTCCAGTGTTGCCCCCGTCCTGTTCAGAAGTGTGTCCGTCTGTCCATCTTCCGCCTTTCCCAGACAAGAGCCGCAGGCGCGGGCAGCGTGCTGGACACTGACGCGTGTCCCTTCGCGCCCGTCCTCCGGGCTCACGTCAGGACCGGCTTCTAGGCGAGCACCCAGGCTCCGCGGTCGCCAGTGGGGAGGCGACGGAGTCTCCCAGGCTTCCCACCCTGACCCGAAACGGAAAGTTGGTGAACAACGGAGCGCCCTCTGCTCGCGTCTCCCCGCCGGGACGCGGGAAGAGTGCGCGGGCCCACGCCGGGCTCGGCCGGGGGGTGATGGCGCCATCTAGTGGCTTCCCTCCGCCAGGCGCGCCGATGCCTCTGCTCTGAAAGAAGCCTCGGAGAAAGCTGTCTGTGAGGCCATGCCCTGTAGCACCGGCCCCGGGCGGGGGGCTGAGGACCTAGCGGGCCCGGCCCGTCTCCTGCTTTCAAAGCCCCAGGGAGTGAGCGTCAGGCAGTTGGAGGCTTCCCAGTGTGTCACCAGGGCAGTGTGTCCTGTGTCAGTGTTGCCCTGGCCAACGCCACAGCTGTACCGCCCGCGGGGTCGCGAGCATTGCTCAGGGAACCCGACACCCCGACAACCCGTGCGGCCCGCCAAGCCACGACGAGGACGAGCGCGGGCGCGGCGGGCCGAAGGCATCTGTATTGCGCTGCCGGGCGGCGTCGGAGGTCCGCGAGCAAAGCCAAGAGCTGGCCCGGCGTGCCGCAGTGCGGGAGCCGGGGGGCCGGGAGCGGGACGGCAGGAACACGGGCGCGAGGGGGCGGGGGGCCGCAGAGAGCTCGGGCCACTGCCCGGGTCACACGGGCCTGAACGAACCAGCAGCCTGCCTTCTTGCTAGTCTCATCACCCTGGGCCCTGTGCTTCTTCCGGGCCCACCGTCCACTCCGTTCCCAGAGCAGGGCTCGCGTGCGGGGAGCCCTCGGTCGTCACCGGCACCAGTGGCTTCAGTCAGGCCTGCCCCACTCCCGGCACCGTCCGGACATGTGCTCCTTCCCTGGGGACACAGAGGACTGGGACGACGAGACTGGGGCCAGGGAGGCCCTCACGCTCCGGCGAGGCCCAGCCCCAGGCCCAAGAGCGATACCTCCCTAACTACCCGCCCCTCAGCACCTCCCTTGCCTCTCCCTGGTCCTGGCCCGGGAGGATTCAGCAACAACACTTTAATTGGCTCGGGTCAGGAGTCAGAAAGAGGATCCAATGCAGGGTAGAAGGGGTTCCAACATGGGGAAATACACGAGAGAACTGGCTCGTGGACAAAGGAAGGAAGCGAGGATGGGCGGCTCTGAAACAGGGTCAGAAATCCATGGACAGGGACAGGCCGATCACTGAGGTTCACTTTCCACATGGGAAGGAGAGACACACCTTTGCCGGGCCTTGGCCCATGTCAGGCCCCTGCCTTCTGTCTTGGAATCTGAACAAGCAAGAGTCTGAGCATATCCTTCCCTTACCAAGCTGGAGACACCACTCAGCTCTGATCCCCAACCCTTCTGCTTGCGCTTCCAGAGCTCAGGGCCGTGAGTCCTGCATGCCTCATGCTGGCAGGCCCCTTCCCACCCGAGAACCTCCCAGCCCCTCTGCGGCCCTGTCAGCCCGTCTGTGGCCGGTTCCATTGTCTTGCCCCCAGTGAGGGGGCAGGAGGGAGCACTTTGGGCATCAGCTGGGGCCCTCCGTGCTTCTCTTCGAATCAGGACTTCATATCTCTTTATACCTGCAGGAGGGGAGAGAGGCAAACGAAGAGAAAGTCAGACACAGACAGGTTCATAAGCTCCTGCCCCAGTGGAGGAATAGGCAAGGCAGGTTCGTAGGGTCCCTTACTAATTGCCTCTCATCCCTGGTCTTTGTCATTAGGGCTCCCTTCTTCCCCATCAGCAGCAAATAGCAAGCCAGGATGATAATGAAAACCTTGCAATGTTGGTGCCACATCTGACAGTCTGACCAAGTGGGATCACAGATCCCATCCCGTCCTCAGCCTCAGATCACCTTGTCGGGTGCTTAGGGATGAGCACCCCCATGTCATACACATAAGCATGTGGCGGCTCAGAGGATATGCCCACGGTCTTATTAATGAAAGTGAGCCAAGAAGTCAGGATCGGCCGGGGATTTCGGGTTCTAGGCCCAGTGCTCCCCCTGCGCTAGCAAATTCCTCCGCTCCCCACACACCGGCCTTCCTCAGAGGCGGCCCAGCTCAGGGTGGCAGGATTCCAGAGAAAAGCAAGCCCCCACACACCTGGGTTCAAATTTAGGCTCTGCTGGAGGCCTTAGGCACATTCCCTGAGTTCTGAGCCTCTGTTCTGTCATCTCTAGATGACAGAACTGACCTCTCATGGTTGCTGAGAGGTAAGAGGCAGCGTCTGAAGGCAGACTCAATTCCAGGCACGGAGCAGATGCTGACTAAATATCCCCCCCCCACCACTTCCTGCTGCTTTTCTCCCCCTCCCAGCGTCCCCTCAGGCCGGGCCCAGGAAGGCAGGCGGGGGGCAGCACCAGTCCCCCTGCTCCCTCCTCCAGGGCAGGCATGATAGACGCTGCTCATGCCTCCTGCTCTCAGTGTTGCTGCCCCTGAACCTGGAAGACGCCATCCTTCAGGGGAAGAGCTTCCCCGGATGTTGTGCTGGTCACCATGACCCCAGGGGCTCTTTCCACACATTCGCCATCCAGGACCAGGTCCACGGCTCCGGCCAGCTCCTCATTAGCCAGAACCTCCTGCTCAGAAGGAGAGCCAGAACGGCCAGAGAGAACATTCCCCTCAGCACCAGCACACGGCCCAGCCTCTTGCTGGCTCTGCCTCGGCCATGACCCTATCTGTGCAGCTCCCATACCCACCACCGCTGGGCAACAGACAGAGAACACACCAGGCCAGCCACCGAGGCTTGATTTGGGTTTTATCCCAGAGGCTTTGATTGGTTGTTGCTTTTTTCTGTACACCCCAGGCAGAAGGGCCAGATGATCTTGGCTTCTGAACTTTAGGAGGCACGTAGGGCTCAGAGTCTGAGTTCAGAGGGAAAACGATTTCCCTGGATCCTGCCTCCGTCCTAGGGGTACAGCCAAAGCCCTACCGCTCCCCCTAAGGAGAAGAGTCTGCCAAGCTCTGTGGCAGCTCAGGCTCCTTAGGAAACACTTCCCAAGCACCATGCTCTGCTCAGGTGGAGAGTCTTCGGAGCTGGCCCCCAAGGAACAAGAGGAAGTTGGAAAAAATCACACTGGAGGTGAGAGGATTTGCATGCAGGCCCCACTCTAAGGGCACATTAGCCACCAACTTGAAGAAAATACTCACAAAGTCATGGGACTTGAGGAAAATACTACCGCGGGTGGGTTAGGGCCAGACTAGAGCTATGGAGACACATGGGGACAACAGAGGACACATTAGTGGGGCTGGGGGTAGGGGTGCAGGGAGCACCTCCAGGGTCCGGCCCCAGTCCGGGCTGCAGGTGGGCTCAGACTGGGTGCGGAGAAGTGAGCACTGGTTTTCACTCCATAAGAGGTGAGGTTGGGGAGATGAGGCCACAGCTGTCTGGAGGACTGGACTCACCCTCTGTCTCTGCTCAGGGATGACTTCCAGGCTAGGAGCTCTTTGTACACCAACCGGCAGAGGAGCTGTGTCCGAGGCACGGAGGGAGGGGAGGGCGACATTAGCCTTGACCACACGGTTAGTCCCCAGTGCTAGGTGACTGGGGGTGGGGGGGTTGGCAGGAAGGAAGGTCATGGGCACACAGTTTCATGTGGCAGGGGGTGACCCACGGGAGGAAAGGGATTCTGAGTGTCGGGCAGCTGATCTCATTGTCCCAGATACCCTCATGGCCAATGCTTTGGACCTCCAAGTTTCCAGCCTGGCAGGACAGGACATTCACCCCCACCAATACCCATCTGTGTACCCCCAAGAACTCATACCAAGCAGGCCAGAATGTCGGCAGAGATGAGCATGTAGAAGACATTGTTCCAGCCTGTGGGGGAAATCAGCCCGGCTAGCAGAGGCCCCAGAGCAGCACCTGCGCAGAACACAACGTCAGAGAAGGGCACCCGACAAGGGGCCCTAAGCTCCCTGCCCACCCAAGGGCGGCATTCCGAGAAGTGTGCTCAAGACAAGGCTCAGGGCTCAGCTGCCAGGGGCCAGAAGCTAGAGTCACAGACCTATGGACCCAGTGCCGTCGATGATGGCCGTGACAGTGGAGAGTGCCTTTGAGTTGCCCTTCAGGCTCTTGTGAGTTCCCTGGGGAGAGAGAACGGGGTGGAGAGGCCAACTGCAGAGGCAGCACCAGGACTGGGAGTGGGACTAACTCGGGGCAAGGCAGCAACTGGGCCTTGGAGTTGAGAGGAAGGGGCAGGGGGCGATGGCGGATTCTGAAGGACTTTGAGGATCTCCTATACCAGGATCTCTGTGCACCAGGGAGGGGGTAGGAATGTGGGGTATTGGACCTGGAGACCCCAGGCCCTGACCAAGCCCCCAGAGTCATGCCCAGCCCCAGGGAGGCAGCCCGCTTACCAGGTCAGCAGAGACCGCAGTGGTGATGAGCGCGTAAGGGCCGTTGACCAGGGCCCCACAGACGATCAGCATTACTGAGGCAGTGACAGAGACAGCTGGTTAGGGATGAGGGGGCCACCTCCAGCCCCAGCCCCAAAGCAGGTGAGAGCCCCAGCCCCAAAGCAGGTGAGACCCCCAGGCGTGAGGCTGAGAGCCTCCACTTCCCTGTGCCTCCCACCAACGCCCCCAAGCCAGCTTCCTGGGGCCCCCAAGGCAACGCTCTTCCTGTATGCTGGCCGGACCCGCGGCCACCCCCTCACCTATGGAGTTGGTAATCCCGTTCTGGCCAATGTAGTTATACAGGAACATCTGAGAGAGGAAAACGGAGAGGCAGAGTCACACCCAGGCCTCCCCATGGGCTGCCTGGGCTAGACTGGAGCAGAAGTCTGGCACACCCTCTCCTGCCAAGGAACCCCAGAGGCCACCTTACTCCTTTTCCTTCTCAAACCCAGACCTCTTGGTCTTTAATGTTCCCCGGGATGGGATGGAGGGTCTAAGATGTGGGAAGCTATTGTTTCCTATTTCTCAAAAAGGCTTCTGTCCTATCTAACCTTAATTTTTTATTCTTTCCTGGGCCAGAAAGTTTAGCAGCTGGCCTCCCCCTTCTGCACCAAGACCAAATCCTTGCTAACCCCTTTCCAAAATTCTCCGTCTGAATCTCTTTCCTGTGCCGCCCCAGGCTTCTCCTCCCGCAGTGTGCCCACAGATGTACACGCACACAGAGACACAGGCGTGTGCATAAACGCCCAGGTGCGCACACATTTCAGCAGGTACGTGCGAGCATGCGCGCTTCGCTCCTGAGGTTATACGCACCACGGGGGCGGCCAAGATCAGCATGACGCAGCAGGTGGTGGCCCTGCCGTTGGTGGAGTCCGAGATGAGCCCTGCCATGATGCCTCCTGGAACACAACCCAGCTGCTCCAGGTGTGACCATGGCCTCCCGCTAGCGCGGCACCCCAAGCTTTGCCCCCCACCCCACTCGCCCAGGCATGGGCATCTGGAACCAGCAGAGCTTCTCCCTGTGAAGCCCTCCCCGCACCCACTGCTTTATGGGAAGATCAAACACGACGGTCAACTTTCTTAGTTGGGCAGGAGCCCTTTTTTCTCTGATGCCTCCTACCCAGGTCACGTCACATTGGACCCGTCCCTTCCTTCTGCACCCCCACAAGAGAAAGGGGGAATACTGCCCAGGGCAGAATACGGCAGGGCCTCACCCATGATGCCACCAACATCGAAGAGGGTAGACAGGTCCCCGGCCTGTTTGGCACTAAAGTGAGCTGTGGAAAACACAAACATGTGGTCAGACCTGAGGGCTCGGAGCAAACGTCGTGGAGTGCCACGGCCAGAAAATGCCCTGCGGAGCACCTGACCCAGTCCCACTGCCTCCAGTGTCAGAGGAAGGAGTGCGGGCCCATGGGAAGTCATTGGCCAGGGTCACAAGTAAATTTGCAGCAGTCTGAGGCAGGACACCCTTTCTGCCCCTCCACCCCATCCTGTACTTCCTTCTCCCCTTGCAGGTTGGCTCTGACCTCTCAGAAAAGCCTTCCCCTGAAAGCACTGGGGTCTGGCCCGGGAGAACCCTGTCCCACTGGGCCACTTTGGCCCCGGGGGGCACCACTGCCTTGCTGAGCCGCAGCTCAGCCAGCCCCCTTCGTGCTCTGCTCCTGAGCTCCTGGCCCGCCTCCCCCAGGAGCCTCCGCACCCATGTGATGTCTCCGCTAATAAACAGAGCCAGGAAGGAGACTCACAGGCAAGTGGGGACCTCAGGATTGGATAAAGGAGGGTCCAGAAGCTGGACCTGTAGCCCAACCCTCAAGGTTGACTCACTGTGAAGTCGGCACCAAGGCCACAAAACAGTCCCAGTGTCCACAGAGCTGCTCTGGTGCACTCCCTCTATCTTTAGAGAGGCCCTGTGACGAGGCTGTTGGGCAGGTTATGGGCTGGGATTTGGCCTTGCCACCCTGGGGGGTGGAGGCCCTGGGCCCTGGCAGAGCTCTGAGGGCAGAGGCGGGGAGAGTGGGCCCAGAAGGAGGGTGCTGCCGCTGACCCAGGCACCAGGCATCAATCCCAGGAGGCTCCTGGCAGCCCCTGGGGAGACGAGAGCGGTGTTCACCACCAGGCTTCAGGCAGGGGGGTAGCTCACCAGGCCCTCTTCCTGGGGGTGCGGGAGGCTTTCAAAGGCAAATCTGTCCCTGCACCATCCAGTCCCTCCCATCTACGACGAGCCAAGCAGGTGGGGGTGGGTGCTCCTACACTCAGGGCTGGAGAAGAAGTTAGGAAGGATGACAGAACCCAACTTTGGGTTCCTAACCCCCAGCTCTGGTCCAAGGGAAGAAAGGTGGCTGGACTCAGGGTCTATGAGGTGGTGTACAAGGTCTACCTTCCGACTGAAACTAAATAAATAAATAAAGTCTCCCTTTGCCCTAGGAGAGGTTCCGCAGACATCCTGACTATGTTCTGGAGTCACGCGCATCACATGACAGATTTCCTCTCCCCATCAGAGAGGGCCTTGGCCTCCTCTGAGACCCCGTCCCCCCTCTTCTGCCCCTTGCTCTTACCCACATTGAAGATGTAGAGGGGCAGCCAGTAAAGGAAGGTGTAGCTGACCAGCTTGGCAAAGAGCAGGCACAAGGAGAACTCAACCACACCCTGGAGAGCACGACAGAGGGTGTGACGAAAGGCACACAAGACATGCTTGGCCAGGGCTAGCCCCGGGACTGGCTCGGCAGCCCCAGCCCCACCACCACCTACCGCACAAAGCAACCTCAAGTACATCTCCATCTCAGTCAAAGCAATGCTGCGTCAGGACAAGCCTCCCATGCTACCTTCCCCAAGTTGGCAACTCACCCTAAGCACCTCGTATAAAGAAATTCTGGAAGCCACAGATCCCCCTGAGCATCCCCCCATCTCCTGACATCCATCAGGGACATCTAGAGAGCCTCTCGCTCCCCTCCATTCCTTCTCACCGGGATCCGGAGCGCCCCAAGGAAGCTGATGGCGGCAGGCTGAGCTCTTGGCTCCTTGGAGCACCTGGCCGCACTCTCCAGACTGCTCTCCTTGTTAATGCAGGGACCGTTCCCAAGGTCCGCAGGGTTGTCCTGGTTCTCGTCCAGCCCATCCTGGACAGAGAGGAGCCCTGGCTGTGGGCACAGCCAAGTACCACCGCCCACCAGCTGCGGGGATAACCCACGTGAGAGGTAGAGGCTCCTAAGCTGGAGGAGGTACGCGCCCCGCTCCGGGACCGAACGAACGTCCTGCCAGGCCCGATCAGGCAATCGGGGAGCCAACCCAACGGCCTGGCATTGAGCCTGTGAGGTAACTGTGGGCGCACGGGCCCCTCCCCCAACTCCCTAGTCCTCTCTGGGACCTGCCCCTGCGGATGGAGTAGCAGGGCAGGGGGCGGGCTGGGGGGGCTCACACTCGTGTGGTGCTGAGGAGTCGTGCAGTCCACATCTTCTGGGTCTGAAAAAAAACCAAACTCCTAAGAAGGTTCTAGGCCCGGTGTCACTAACTGCCTTGCGGACCTTCATTCTCTGGCTCCCAAGTGGCCACACTAGCGGGCTGAGCTGTGTCCCAAGGCCCTCAGGGAACGCAGAAGAGGACAGCGGGGGAGGAGCGTCCTGTCACCCGCCCCATCCCCGGCTCACACTTCAGAACCAGCACTTGCTGAGCACACCACGGGCCAGGCAACCAGGGGCCAAGGGCACAGCTCCCCGGGCGCTTAACCCACCCTAGCAAGTAGAGGCTGTTCTTCTTTCACAGACGAGACAACTGAGGCCCAGAGAGGCTCTTTGTGCCAGGCCACCCACACCGGTAATCCTCTGCTAGAACCAGCTGCCTTCTCCCAGGCCCCACCGAGAGGAGAAGGGCAGGCTCAGTGCTGAGCCCTGTGGGGAGGGAGGGGGCCACTCACATTCGATGAGAAAGAGGAAGGTGAGGACACCCATGGCAGCAGTGAGGACGCCCGGTACCACAAACGACAGGCCCCACTGCTCGTTCACCCACACGCCAGCGATCAGGGAGCCCAGGATGTTGCCCACGGATGTGTGTGAGTTCCAGATGCCCATGATGAGCCCCCGCCTGGAGGGGAGGGAGACAGGACAGGGAAGGAAAGGGGAGAAGAGTAAAAGAAAGTCAAAAGAGAAGCACAGGGTTCATCACAACCGCCCTGGCCAAGTGCAAAAAGCTGGCTGCCTCCAGCCTGCAAAGCCCAAAGACAACCAGTCAGGGAGGTGGGGGAGGGCTTGCCTGGTGCCAAGCAAGTGACCGCAAGGCCTGGGGCCCTGCGCCCCTCAGTCAGCAACTGGAGCCAGCTCACAGAGGCCTTCCAGATGGAGCTCTCCCCACCCCGGGGACATCCAGCCCCCACCCCTCTCCTCCCTCTTGTCCCATGGCTGCCACTCTACAGCACTTGCTGGTCCTCAACCATGGCCACCCTGCCTCCATGGGACATGGGCAGTGCCTGGAGATTTTTAACTGTCCCAGCTCCGGGTACCCTACCAGCATCTAGAGGGTAGATGCTGCTAAACATCCTGCCATGGGTAAGATCGCTCCACAGCAAAGAATGATCCGGCCCCAAATGTCCAGTAGGGCTGAGCTGGAGAAACCCTGCTCAAAAGCAACTTTTTTTTCTTTTTACCCAAAAGCCAGTCAAGTATAAAATAATAATAATAATAATACAGTTTTATAGGCTTCATTTTTGCCTTCATGCAAAATGGAAATTTGTCGATTATGAGGAGAAAGTGTAACTAAGGTGGGCTGTTTTGTGGACTAAAACCTTATCCATGAGAAAATCAGTAATGCTTTTCAGTTACTAAAACATTTAACTAAACATGAAAGTCGGCAAGACGGACACAAGTTTCTAACCTTTCACCCTGAAATCACACTAGGGGCCATGAGTGACCCCCTCACTCCCCACAGCAGCCCTCCTGGGGTACCTCCCGCTCCTCCTCCCTCCCCACACTCACTTTCCCTTCCCGAACCAGTTGCCAACGCAGGTCACCACGGAGGGCCAGCCTGTGGTCTGGACAAGTCCGTTACAGATCTGTAGGGAGACTGGACGTAAATGGGACAGGCCTGGGCCGTGCCGCAAACTCCCTCTGCCCACTCCCGGGCTGTGGGGCCCTCCACAGCCCACACTGTGAGCACCCCCTTCACACACACACACACACACACACACACACACACACTGCCACAGGTGGATTTCTCCTCTGGCCCAAGACCCTTTCCTGTGGAGACCGAGGCTCTCGGGCAAACTTACCGAACAAACAAATGTGTGATCTGCATGATGGTGAGAAGTGGGAAGAAGGACCCCAAAGCTTAAGAGAGGAGCACTGGGCTGGGAAGGGGTTATTCACCGCCCAAATCTGTTATTCACCACCCAAATCTGCCATGACCAGGGGGTAGCTGGGAAGGACTAGGGGCCTCCGCAATCCTTCCCATGACGGAGCAGAGATCTGAGTGCAAGACCTCTCGTACCTGGATGAGCACAAAGTACCAGAGCATGTGGATGTTCCAGAAATATCCTAGGCCAAAGAGCGAGGTGAAAAGGCCACTGAGCAGCATTCCAGCTGAAAGGTAGTAACGGAGGGGGAGCCGCTCCCCAAAAATCCCGCTGGAGAAGAGAGTTGGACCTGTGGTTAATCACCAGCTGCGCTCCTCAGCTCGGCCACCTGCTTCCTCCCCGACCACACCACTGAGCCAGCCCTGGCCCCGGGGACCACCGATGACCCCTGTGCTGTCTGCCACCTGCCGGGGGGGCCCTTGGGTCCCCACTCACCGGACCTCCCTGCCTTAGTTGCCACTGATGAACATGCTCCTTGAAATGTTCTCTCCTTGGCCTCCTCACCCCCTGCCCTTGGCTGACCGCTCCCTCTCACTGACTTTCCCTGGGGCACCGTCCCTTGCATCAATTCTATGGCTTCAACTACCACCTACATGTTACATAGCTCCAACCCGGCATCTTCCCCCCCTGATCTCTCCCCCTGCGGGATCACACCCAGATGCCTTCTGGACATCTTAACTTGGATGCCCCCCAAACACATGCAGCTCAGCACTCTAAGACTGAACTCTCCCTCCTCCTTCCCCACTCGGTCCCTTGGCATGCGCCCCTGTGGCACTGCCATCCTCTGTCCCTGAGCCACCACACTGGTGCGGAAGCAGCTGTTGATGAATCGGGCACCTCCGCTAGGCTGTGAGCCGTTGGGAGGAAGTACCCTGCCTTCTTCACCTTTGGTTCCTGGCAAGAGACAGCAGGCTTGCTGCGTCAAAGCCATGTTTGCTGGGCTAATTTAGGCCCAGGAGAGAATGGGGCTTTTCCTAGCCATGTCTGTGTCCAGGGCCACCCACGCAGGATCCCAGTTCAGAAAAAAAACCATACTCCAGCCATACCACGGCCACTGCCATCTGAGAGAATAACCTCAGAGGGAGCATCCAGGGAAAGGCTTTCCAGGAAAAGAAGCTACTAAAAACGGGATCTGCCAGGTGAAGGAGTAGGCCGGGTGACCGTGGGAAGGAAAGCAGAATGGCCAGGGGCTGGTGGTGTGTGCCCACGTCTTGGCCTCCTATCCGCCTGGGGGAGCCATCAGCTCTGGACCCCCCCACTCTGGGACAGTCGCAGGCTCGGCCTGTCCCTTACCTGATGAACATGCCGATGGCGTAGGCCACAAGGAAGGCGTTGTCCACGGCCCCCAGTAACTCCTTGTAGTTGTTCTTATCTGACAACAGATGGGAGAGACAGAGAGCTGGTGCTTGGCTGCCCCCGCAAGAAGCCCGTTCTGGCCCCGGACAGCCTCTTCCCGGGGCGGGAAGATGGCCAGTGGGGAAGAGCATCTTGCGCCATTCCTACCAAATGGAGCCCAGTCACACCACGTCGTGTCGTTGAGGCTGTAGCTGTCGTTGATGGGCTTGACCAGCTCCGAGCAGTTCTGGTGCAGACGGCTCTGAAGAGGCAAGAGGGTGCACAGGTCAGGGGTCACCTCCCAGAGCCAGAGCCCACTCAGCCCAGAGACGAGCAGACAGTCTCCCTCCCCAGCCACACCAGCACCACCCCGCTCCTTCCTCTGGCATCTCCCCCTGCAGGAACTGGCTACGGGGCGAGTGGCCGCGTCAGACCCTCGGTGAAGGCCAAGGAGAGTCTGAGCAGAGCCCGTAGGGCCCAGGGTCCCTGCCCTCCTGTTCCACCCACAGCCAGCAACACTGCTGTCAAAAGGAGCACCCAGGGAAAGCTCTCTAGGAAGAACAACTACTAAAAGAACAACTACTAAAGTCGGCCATGTGAAGACGTTGTCTCCGTGACTACGGTTAGGGATTAAGTTCCAGACCATTCTACTAGAGTTTATTTCTGGGGGGGCCCAGCATCTCCTGCATTCTTCCTTACCGCCAGGCCAGCCTCACCTTGACGACACTGATGGGCTTCCTGGACATGTGATAACAGGTATAGATGAAGAAGGTCAGCAGCAGGATGAAGCCTCGGAACCTGCAGGGAGAGGCAGTTGTCTGGGTTAGCAGGAAGCGGGCCTCAGCTGGAAGCTCAGGCAGAGTATCCCACGGGGCCCTCTCTGGCAACCCCAGGGCCTCAGCACCACCGACGCTCCAGCTCAGGGTCCCCACCAGACACAAGTTCCTTGGGACAGAGGCCAAGGGGAGTGTGGGAACAGATGCCCAGAGGCCAAGGTGCAGAGAGCCCTCTCTCTCTGGTCCCCGACGCCTGAGGCCTTCCAGCAGAGCTGGCCCAGCACCAGCCCCCTAGACAACACAAATTATGCCCGCCCTCTGTCCCCCCGACCGCTCTTGTCACCTCCCGTCACCTCTACTGTCCTATGACCTCACGAAGGTCAGGACACCCCTGTGTGTGCCTATGTATACTGCTGAGACAGGGTAGCAGCCAAGTAGAATTGTTTTTAAACTTCCAGAAATGGTGGGAGCAGGTGGGAGGCTGCCGTGGCGGACCGGTCTGTCTCTAGAGGGAGCGCACGACTCCTCTTAAGCCTTGAACACACCCAGTATAGCAGCTGCTGCAACCTAGCGGGGAGCAGAGCCTAGACAGCGTTGGGAATGTAGCAACGGTGGAAAAGCCCGTACCAGAATCCACATCCTCGTCCCCAGGCCCAGTCTGGTCCATCCCACTGCACAGAAGGATCATTCTTTCCATCTGTGGCTCACACATCACATGTGCCCTCTCCTTCCCCCGCTTCTCATCCCAAGGACCGGTCTGGGATGGAAAGAACAGTTCAGCGAGGCACCACTAAAGTGTCTACCCCACGCCCGGCCCCTGCCCTTCTCCGAGGATCTGGGGGATGGGGCTCGATGTCCTCCTGAGTCAGTGTCTACTTCCCCAGCAGAGCATCAGCTGAGCTGAGTCAGCAGCCAGCAGCCAGGAAGTACATGGAAAACAGACCTCAGAATGGACCCACAACCCAGGAGAAAGGGGAAGGCATTAGGAAAGATCCAGAGCCTTGGATTATTCGAGATCTCATAGAGAAGGATGGGGAAGGGTAGGAGGGGCCCTGAAGCCCTTTCTATCCCTCAGCTCCATGAACCTAAGGGACAGGCATGGGAGCTCACTCTGCCCTCTTTAGGGATCTGCCTCCAAACCCCAAACTCACTTCCCCCAAATGTGCCATGGAGGTTACCGCTTGTGAAATACAGGGGGATTTCAGAAGAGCCTGGATTTAGGTTGGGCTCCCAGGCCGCTTCTTCCTTCACCCTGGACTTGAGCCTCCTACCTGGGTTCTCTGACTCCCCTCTCTCCGCAACCAGCGGTCTAACCCTGTTCCCAGCCACCCTGCTCCTCCCACACGCACTCCCCACCTCCATTCCATTGCTGAGCCTGCAGTGGGATGGAGCAGAGACTCTGGCCTGCTGTGGCCTGCCCAGATGCTCCCTGGAGAGCAGATAAGGAGGATCAGCAGGGGCCCACACTAATATCCTGACCTGTGAGATTCCAGCCCTGCCCTCCTCCAGGGGCCCGGTCTGCCCTTTCCCCCAGCTCTGACCCCAACCTCCAGTAGAAAACCTGACACCCAAGAGAGCAGAAGAGTCATGATTCTGGGGGGAGTGGGGTGTAGGGGGGGCAGGAGGTCCTCAAACATGTCAGGCCTGGCATCAGTGCGCTCACGGACTTTCTCCCTGGACTCCAGAGAGGCTCAGGGAGGAGCTCAGAGTCCCATGGCTCGCTGGGCAAAGCATCCTTGGAGCCAGGCCTCCTGTTGGTCCGATCCACTTCCCATTCTGCAGTCCTCTTTCCATCCCATTCCACCTCGGCAGCTATTCTGAGAAGGCGGCCAAGGTGCCACCGTTCAAAGGGGCCTGGGGCCACTGATCAGGTGGAGGGCTGCGCTAAGCTGATCAAGGGCTGCCAGACTCAGAGTCTCTCACAGGAAAGACAGCTGAGGGGCTCCTGGGCGTGTGGAACCACAGGTTTCACTTCCCTTCTCATGAGCCCTTTCTTCAGAATCAAGAGGCCCCAGGAAGGGAGTAGGGACCATCCACACAGCGGGCCCCGGGGGGCTGTGCGGGGAGGCATGGCTGCCGGGGTGCTGGGCCAGGCTGGGCTGGCAGGCCAGGGACGATGAGGCCCCCCGACGGTTCCAGGTGAGGCCGGCTGCCCCGTGACCCTCTAAATCTTTGTTAGCAGACAGTGGCACTTCTTAGAATCCTCCCCTCCCCCAGCCCAAACTGGTTACTCAGTAACCAAGTTAGACAGAGGCGAACTAGCTATCTCTTAACTGCTAGCAGGCCGTCCAGACTTGGCACTGGGACTTCTCCTGAGGTAAGGACAAGGATCAATGTGTCCCAAAGCAGCAACAGGTTAAAAACAAACAAAAACCCCTCAGGACCTACTACAGCCCGCCAGCACAACAACCCAAAACCACAAGAAGCAGCACAGGAGAGGGGCTTTGGCCTGAGGAGGTGGAGAGCAGCCCCCGTGCCCCGGCAGCTACCCAGTCAGCCCCAGGGCCTGCTTCCTTGCTTTGCAGCCACATTGCGACCCTCCCCACCCCGGGTCAGGCCAGTGGGGACTTAAGCGCCCTCATCAGCCATCCCCTACGTCCCCGGGCCTCAGTCAGGGGCTGCTGGTAGATGCCTAGGCTGCTCAGGTAGCCAGGTGACAGACTGGCTGTGGCTGCCCGTGAGCTGGGCGCTTGCCCTGAGGAAATGGGACTTGGTGGCCTGTCCTTGGACGTGCCTATTCTGGGACTCCGCAGATTGTAAAGCATAGAGGCTGGGAACAGTAAGAACCAGGCCAATGGCGAGAGTGCCACCACCCCAGCCCCTCCCAAATCCTCCACTGCCCCTGGGAGACACCCCGGTCGGGAGAGGCCAGCCTGGAACGGACGCCAGAGGGCTGAGCCTGGAGCCAGGCCTTCAGCATCAGGATGGGGCAGGGGCAGGCCACGTCTGGGAGGGCCCAAAGCCCTCCTGGGGCAGAAAGTCAGCCCAAGCAATCCTCTACTTGTTCCCCTTCCTCCAGCTGGGACTCAGGAGCTTGCTCAGAGAGATCAGCTTGACTCAGAGCTTGGTCCCAAGATCCTTTCCAGCAAAGGGAGTGATTGGCCGGTAGGCACAAGAAGCCCAGGACTTTATAGGAGAAATGAGTAGAGAAGATCATGATCACTTTTAGGAAAGAGGAGAGCTTGGAGAAGGAAGCTCTGTAAGGGAACCCCGAGTGCTCAGACAGAATGGAAAGACATGGCTTTCAGCTACAGCGTGATGTTTTGTTTAGGTAATTGGAAACCTCTGGAAGAGTCTGAGAGTTGGAAGGGTTTGGAAGGGGTGGTCGACGCTATGCAAACAGCACAGATGGAAATGCGCTGAGGATGGCAGAGAGTCTCTCTGAGACTCCTCTCGAGAGCCTCGCGAGGCCTAGCCCCATGCCTCGCCCTCATGCACCCCTGCCCCTGAGCGTGAAGGATCCGGGGTACGAGGCATGAGCCGGAGGCCCAGAGGACAGCAGCTGCACTGCCCCCCGCCCCCAACACACACACCAACTCAGGGACAGTCACGTGGGGGATCGTGGCCTTCAGGGACTCTGCCCCTGGTGTCTGACCTCCATCCTGTTGTTACTTTGGGGTGGTTCCACTCCGACCTCAGCACTCAGTCGGTACAGTTTGAATGGAAGAAGTAAGGCCTTGGCCAACCACATCGATCATTCCAGACCCACCCCGGGCCCTAAGTCAGATACCCTCCGCAAAGCCAAAGGATGTCTGAGTCTGCTCTGCAAGAAGGGAAAGAGGAAACGGCAAGGAGGAAGAGGAAGCAGAAGGTGGCTGGGGCGAGGGCATCAATCATGAGGGCGGGGGAGGGGACACCACAGGGTCATGTGCTCTGTGACCAGCTCTGACCCTGGGGGGTGGGGGCAGGGACAATAACGTGTCCCCCAGTTTCTCCTCCTGGATCTCCAGTCCTTTCCAGAGCAGCCCCTCAAGGCCACAGCTCATGGTAAGGAGCCCTTTCTGTGGTCCTTACCAAGCACTTCTTCACAGTTACCAGGAAAGCCAGACAACACAAAGCTACTCAGGCGGCATCGGGGGCCCCCGCAGAACAGGGAAAATAACGTCAGACTGAGACCAAAAGAGGCTGAGTCCTGCCGCTGACCGTGGCCTTGGGCAAGTTGTTGAACTCTCTGAGCCTCAGTTTGATGTTCTTTTAAATAAAGAAAGAATAGATAAATAATCAGGTCCTGCACGCAAGAGTGTAAGAGGGTTGAGTGAGATGGAGTGGGTGAGGAAGCATCGGGCGAACGGCAGGGTCTGGGGCTGCATTCGAAGGTCTTCTGTGTCTGCTGAGGGTGGGCGCTCGGATCTGGCAGTGGGAGCCCTTGGAAACTCTGGAACGAGAGCCATTTGTTCTGGTGGCAGCCAGTCGGCAGCCTTGGCCTTTCCAGCTCACAGGGGAAGATTAGGGCATGGGGAACAAACAGTGATGTGGGAGATCACAGCCCCTGCCTTTCTGCCTGCCCAAAGCCTTCCTCCCCCCGGATTCCTGCTCATCCAGCTGGTCCCTCCTCCCACAGGCTCCTCTCCTCCTTGTCCTGAGCGCCTCTCCCTCACAGAGCCCCAGGAAACGGCCCCAGCCCCGTAAGCACCGGCCACAGTCATCTCTGGCCAGGGGCCCATGTTCCCAGCTGCCCCCAGACGTGCCCTCGCAGACGCGAGGCCAGAAGGCAGGCACCGGCCTGGGCCCGGGCTTGGGGCACTCTCAGGCCATGAAGGAGCTCCCCACCCCATCCCGACACAGAGGAGGAGGGGCAGGACAAACACCTGCCTGGGCAGAAACCTCTGGGGCTCTGACTTTCGTTCGCACACTCCCGGCCGCCTGTCTCTCTCAGGCTGGTCTCCAGGGACCGCTCCTTCCACACCCTGGGCCCCTGCCAGCTGCAGCTACATGGTGTCAGTCCCCAGCAGAGCGGAGCCACCGAGCTAAGGCTGCCTTTTCCTCCTCTCGAGGTTGGATCCATCCCTCCGTCCATGGAAATGCACAAGCGCTTAGTGGTGACCAAGGACTGACTAAGCTAGGCACTGGGCCAAGTGCGTCCCACAGCTTCTCATTTAATTTCACCATAACCCTGTGGTGTAGGCACACCGTTACTTCCATCTGAAGCCTCAAAGGGATCGAGGGACTTGTGTGAGGCCAGCCGGCCCCGTGATCTCTCCCCTCCCACACTCTCAGCAGGAGGAGAGCAGCAAGACCCCCGGGCCTGGGAGTCAGACTAACCTGGATGCAAATTCCGGCTCAGCCGTGTACTAACTAGGCAGGGCTGGACAAGCTACGAAACTTCTCTGTGCCTCATTACACCCATTTGTGAGGCGGGGAAACAAATCATGACTAATCCACAATGTCTGGCACAGAGTAGTAGAAACAGCAAGGAGAAGGATAGTCAATAATTCAGGTCTAGTCAGTGCTTAGTATGAGCCTGGCCCTGGTCAAAGTACTTTACACGTTGTACCTCACGTAAGGCTCACACAATCTTGTGAGGTAGGCATCCCTAGTATCCCCCGCTCGCCACACAAGGAATCCAGCCTCCGGTGTCCTAGCCCAGGAAGGTCTAGCTAGATCTGCTTTCTTCAATTCTGCTTAAATACCCTCCTTGGGGACACATGGAAGCAGTAAGTTTGAGAAGAGATTGATCCTTACTTCCAAGAAGGTAGGACCAGGTCTTAATCATTACTATGAGCCCCAGAGTTCAAAATAATAATGTGCCTACGGTAGGCACCACATTAAATGTTTAGTGTTTGATAGGAGTCCAGACCTACACCCAGCAGGAAAGAAGGAAAAGGACACTTACTGAGGGCCCTTCATCAGCCACGGGAAGTCAAGAATGTTCTCATATCGTGTTTATCCTCCAGAACCCACCTAATTTTCACCGATGGGGAAACTGAAGCTTAGAGAAGTTAACTGCACAAGGCATACAGTGGTGAGAGGGTTTCAATCCAGATCTGTCTTAAATCTGAGAGATGTTGGAGAACACAGTACATAATTGGAGTGATACTTTAAAAAGTATGCGTCAGGGGCGCCCGGGTGGCTCAGTCGTTAAGCGTCTGCCTTCAGCTCAGGTCATGATCCCGGGGTCCTGGGATCGAGCCCCACATCGGGCTCCCTGCTCTGTCTGCTTCTCCCTCTCCTGCTCCCCCTGCTTGTGTTCCCTCTGGCTGTCTCTCTCTCTCTCTGTCAAAAATATAAAATCTTTAAAAAAAAAAAAAGTGTGCGTCATCCTTTAAATGACATGTGTGGTTGTGGAAAGCTGTGTCAGGTGTATCCATGAGCTCTTCTAAAATGCTGGTATGGGACAGGCTGTTTCTAATTACCTACCCTCCCCAACCCTATTTTCTCTAAAAGAGAAGTTACTCTGGTTAAAGGGTACAATTAATATATATGAATGAAACTCTATTAGGAATAATAGTGGCAGACACGTACAATTTGGCATACACAGTGATGAGATTTTTTTTTTTATTATTAAGAAGAGAAAAAGAGAAGTTTTATCCTAAAGTAAAATGACTGGTCATTCCAGAATAAGAAAGAGGACAATAAAGGACAAAACCTGAATGGATAAATTTATAAAAGGCTTGTGAAAAGAGAATTTGATTTGCTTTGGATGATAGTATGTGCAAATAATGAGTCTGAAAATAAATAATTATGTTAAAGTTTTGTCCAAATCTGGTTCAGTTTTCATTTATTCATATTATTTTCAAAAAGAGGCTGTGGTTCCTTTAGTATCAAATATATCGATGTGAGAGTAGAGTTTGGTTTTCTCTCTGTAAAAGTGACAAAATTTTCTTGAATGTTGGTTATTGGTCTGCTCCTAAAGAGAGGTTGTAAAATGTTATTCTTTTACCTCGTGGGTAATCTGCCTAGATCGCAAAAATCTGGTGTCTTACAGAAAAATTTTCCATACTTTTTAAAACAAACATTTTTAGGAAACAGCTAAGTTTCTTTACAATGTTACCTTCCATGTTTATTTTTTAATGAACTATCGTCACTTTCAAATGGGTAGACAAGAACAGTTTCTTAGGCACGCATGATAAGCATACAAATGTCCTAATAACTTTTGAATTTTTGCCTTCCCAAAATCAAGTCCTAAATGCAAAATAAAATAAAACTTTCTGGACATCTTTTATACCTAGAATTATCAGTGAGATGTCCAAGAGGGCCCCTGGAAAATTTGTTTTTTCACTTTTTAAAAAGAGAGGTGCTGCAAATAATTAGTTTTATTTGATATGTTGCTATTGACCAACTGCATGGAAATAATTGTGAAATCAGAAGAGACACTCAGCCTCGTCTAGGTTAAATTTCTAAAGGTAAAATGTTATTATTTACATAAATATTTCACAAATTGTATGCTACATGAGCAGTTCCTCCAGATTTCTCAGTGCCCTCTGGGTCCATGATCTGCTCCCGTGAATCAGCGCCCCGGAGGTGCTCTGTCTGATGATAACAATACAGGGCGACCAGTCACGATTTCAGTTCTGATTTAAAATGTTACCTGGGCTGCAACCTTACTTCTTTAATTTGAATCGAACACCTTCTAGGTCAGTGGTTTTCAACTCGTGATGTACATCAGATTTCCTAGGGAGTTTTATTAAAATACAGAGGTGTAGGGGCACCTGGTTGGCTCAGTAGGAAGAGTGTGTGACTCTTGATCTCGAGGTTGGGAGTTTGAGCCCCACGCTGGGTGTGGAGGTTACTTAAATACATAAAATACACATGTGTAGGACATACTCCAGACTTACTGAATCTCCAGAGTTGATATTCTTGGTATGTCCTTGGTATATTATATAAATTATACCTCAGGATTTTTAAATATCTCAAGATTTTTTTCTCCTTACAAATTGTGTTCATCCATTTTTATAAATCAAGATGTAATGTTCACCATCTTCTTTGCATTTACCTTACTATGTTTGTAGATTTTGTCTAGATTTTTAATTGGCTTGATTTTGTTTTGCATAGCTCAGGAACAACCACATTTCCTGGTTAGCCACATTATTCTTGTCATGAATTCTCATCAGGTTGTTCACTTTGGAAAAGTATCTCTGTCACTTACAGTTTTTTCATTCTGATGCTTCCTAAAGGCTCTGCAATCAGCTATAGACCAAAGGTTTTATCTTTACCAATCGAGAACTATCTCAGAAAAGCACTGTACCAGGCATTCAGTCTTGGGGACAGGCTTCCCATGGCATTGCTTACACATCTTTAAGAACATACCAGTGCATTGAGTCAGGATTTCCAGAACTCTAGTGAAGAAGCAGACAGATTTATGAGATTGCTAACCCAAGATTCAGGGGAATAAGAATCACATAGGCCTAAGTGAACTGATGAGGGATGGCTGTCATTTATGTTTGGAGTATTGTTGATATTATAGTGTTCGATTTTCTGGAAATAAGGAAGCCCTTTCCATTTCTTCTTCAGCGGTGAATAATCCATAAGGATTTAGTAGACTCTGTTTTTGTAAACTAAAACGAAACACTTAACAAATATCTTATTCTCCCTACCAGACAGCCCCACCCCCCAAATTCAGAAACTTTTGTTGAGTCTTCCCGCTTTTCATAATAATATGGTTATTAATAAAAGTTCAATAAGAAACTGTCCTTTCGTTGTTGTTTTTGAAGTAGGCTCCATGCCCAGTGTGGAGCCCAGTGTGGGGCTCCAATTCACATCCCTGAGATCAAGACCTGAGCCGAAATCAAGAGTCAGATGCTCAACCGACTAAGCCACCCAGGTGTCCTGTCCTTTTTTTTTTTTTTTAAACACGGATGTAATTAGAAAAATTGATTATATAACCAAGGCCTTATGTGGAATGTCATATTTGACATTGATGATCCTTTAATCAGATATAGCCTTTTAAGGAACTAAGGTGACTGCGTGGAGCCAATACTAATAAAACCCTCCCAAGAAAACTGGCTCACTGTGCTCCCTTATAGGCAAATAGGAAGGTCATTCCCCGACAGGCCCAGGATAATTAGGATATTTGGGGGACTTCAAGAAAAGAGGAATTTGCCCACATTTATAGGTACAGCAGTAAAACCTAGTGTGAAAACCAGTGTCGTGGCTTCCTAATCTCAAAACAGTAAATAATAAATAATAATAAATAAAGGCTTTTAAAAGTCCAATCTAAGATTTCTTATGAAAACTTCCAGCAAAGCAACTCAGCAAGGCCTGTACTGTAGATTAACACTCTTGCTGTACCTATATACAGAATCAGATCAAATCTAATGAGACCGGCCTTATTTTGTGATCAAGAATAATCTTTGCAACTATTTTTGATCAAAACAGGGGAGACTTTAGGAAAAAAAATGTTTCCCTGGGAAACTGTGCATTGTCTAGAGGACATCCCTCCACTTATCAGATTTTAGCCTTTCCTTGACTTTGGGCTTTTATAATTCTTTGAAGTGGTAGGTAACTGATAAGTCATACAAACTATGTGTATGAAATGACAGTCTCAAGTTAATAGTCTTTCCTCCCAACCTGTGGAAAAACCAGTTTTGTCTCAATATTCCTGATTTACAAACGGGCAAGTTCTTCAGATTCTTTTTTAATTGTGGTAAAATATAGATAACATAAAATTTACCATCTTGAAGTGGCGTGAAGTACCTTTGCGTTGTCGTGCAACCATCCCCACCATCCATCCCCAGAACTTTCCATCTTCCCAAGCTGAAACCCTGTGCCCATTAAAAAGTAACTCCCTCTTCCCCCCTTCCTGGACTTTTTAACTGATCATAACATTTTCTGCCTCTCTCATTATAAGTAAAATAAAATCTTTAACACATGTTCGTTTTTATATCCTATCAGAGTCATGATTTCATCTTTTAATGAAAAATATTTTAACAGGCCTAAACTCAAGAAGGATCAAATAAGTAATGTAAATGAGTGAAGAAGGCTGGCAGCGAGTGAGGGCGGTCACCAACTGGCAAGCACTGTGGGCGATCAACCATCCCAATTTGCCCAGGACGGAGGGGGTTGGGTATGTAGGATTTTCTGTCTTAAAACCAATAAGTTGGTCACCTTAGGAGCACCCACCCTATCTAAAGGTGATCCTCAACCCCTAGTAATATAATTTGGGAATTTAGGCCTGGTGTTGCTAAACTGTTTTTCAAGAGAAGCCAGGGATCTGGCTATTTACGTTAAATTTTACAATTTGTAAATGATGGCAACTAACACAATGTTCAAAAAACACTGTGTAGACCAAGCAAACTGCTCCAGTGTGTGGCCTGTGATGGAGAGGGAGCTGAAAGCCCTCCACCGCACCGCACAGCCCAGCGTGGTCAGGAGGAAGGCTACTGCAGGAGCCCGGGCACTCTTTGGTGGGGGGACGGTTCAGCCGACGAGCAGCTGCGGCTCTGATCTGAGAGGTATGGCCCTCGGGGCCCCGGACCCCCTCTAGGTGAGGTCCCAGGACCCCTGAGTTCTGGCCTCTGTCTTATCCAAGGAGTAGGAGGGAACAAAAGGGACACTCCGCCACCCCACCGGCCCCTGGGCTCCGTTGCCCAGCATGCAAGCCCAGGTTCGGTGGGGCGCGTGAGGCGGCCTGTCCAGCGGCACCCGGCTCGTCCCACCCTCCCCGCTGCCCCACCCCCCACCCCGGCCCGGCCGCCGGCGCTCCCTGCCCCCGGCGCTCCGGGGCCCGGGAGGAGCTGCTCCGGAGCCCCGAGCGCCCCCCTCCCCCAGCCCCGCTCACCAGCTGTCCCTGGAGAAGGTGCGCAGGAAGCAAACACCCGGAGCCAAGGAAGACCGCATCGCGCCCGGCCCGTATCCGAAGCGGAGAGGGTGGCGGACCGAAGGCGCGGAGCCGGTGGCCGACGGAGGGCGCGGAGCCGGGCGCGTGTCCCTCTCTGGCAGTCCGCCGGGTTTAAATGCCCCGCGGCCCGGCCCGCCCCGGCTCGGCGGCCAGTCGCCCGGAGCCCCCGCCCCCTTGCATCTGAAGGCCCTCAGGGTCGGACCCGTCGCAAACCGACCCGCCAACCTCTGGCACCTGCATTTTCTTGGGCTCGGCCTCGCCGCTAGGGACTGGCGGCCCTCGGGGCTTCTAGGGGCTCCTCCCGCTTTGCACTTTTGCTCACTTCCCGCCTGGGTACCGAAAGCTGCGAGCCCAGACCGTCAGCTCTCTGCGACCTTCCGTCGGCCCCGCAGCTGGTTCCTGCAGCGCCCCTCTGTCCCGAGAAGGAGTGGCTCCTGGTAGACACACCGGGAAACTGAGGCACGCGGGGGGGGGGCAGTACTGACATGACACCTGGTGGTCCCCCCATTACACTGATCTGAGTGCAGGTGCACCCTCAGAGCACAGGAGGTTTTTCAGGGCATTACAGTATTGACCCAAACATATCTCTCAGGCCCACCTGCGGCTTCCTGTCCCAATCCGATTCCAGGCTATGTATTGAGCCAGACAGGACTCTACCACTCCCCCTCCCCAGGGAGACTGGCCCCTCATCTACTCTTGCGGGACAATCTTACAGCCAATCCTGCTCTCCCTTCTGGAGGCGAGCAGCCAGGCAGCAGGGAAGGAGCACAGAAGTCTGTGCCCTTAAAAGTATTCCTCAGGCCTCGAGCCTGAAGACTTCCAGGGTGTTTCCTCCTATAAAAAGAAGATATTGTGAGATCTTTGGATATGAACCCAAGGGTGAACTAGACAGGGCTAGACAAGAAGCATTCACCTGGAGAATAAAGTTGTGAACAGAACATAAAATAGGAACGTGCCTGTGCAAATTGGTTTCAGCCCTACCACCACCCTGCCCCTAACTCCTAGGAGTGCTCAGGGCCTCCGTGCAAGGTCAGAGAAAAGGAGCAACAACTCCGACTGCAAGGTCAGAGAAAAGGAGCAACAACTCCGCCCAACAGGTCGGGGCCCAGAATAATGGGCTTGGCTGTTCCCAGCCCCGGAATCAAGCATAAGGAGGATAAGCAGAGTTGTGAAACCCCGTAAACGCCGGGCAGTCAGGGGGCAGAGGTCTGGTGGCAGAGATGAAGACAACAAGCAGGGGACAGGAGGTAAAGGGAGAGAGGAAAGAAGGAAAGAGATGGAAGGACGGAGCCAGGGCTGGATTAGGTGCGGTACAGGGAGGTCACACGCCGAAGGAAGAGCCCAGCAAACAGCAGCTAGCTTAATCCTCAATTCGACCACTCACTGTGCCGAGATGTCCATTCATTTCATTCTTACAAGTCAGTGAGATGGGCATAACCCGTCTGGGAAGGGTGAGTCTATGTCCTGGTTTACTTGGGACAATCCCAGGAGACACCTGCTGTCCCAGAACGTATGATGGACCAGTTCCAGGTCAGTAACACCCAATAGACAGGAAGCCTGAAAGTCAGCAGGTGAAGGAATAGAAAACAAACTAGAATAATCAGCTGATATCCCCAGGAAGTCAGCTACTTGTTTCTCAGGTGCTAAAGGGAAGGATAAAGTTGAAATACAAATGAACCAAGAAAGCTGCTGATGTTACTTGGTGCTAGCGGGGAGGGGGACATGGACAGTACTGGAGGAATGGAAGGAGCCATCTCCAGGGCTCCAGAGGGGCTACCCAGACTTCAGTAGCGTAAGACATCTGTCTATTTCTGACAGCAAGAAGTCGAGGAATAAGACCTATGACTGCTCGTTTCACATGTCCCTCTGGAGACATTGCGTTTGTGCCTCTTAGGGGACCATGCTTGTCCGGAGCTGGAACTCTCAGAGAGACCTTAACAGTACGCCCTTCTGGTGGTATGGCGATTATTCATGGAGTGCCAACAAGCAGCTGGGAGCAGGGCCAGTCCTGACATAGTCTTTGACTTGTTCCAGTTACTTCCTGTGAATTCCAGCCATATATCCCTGTTCAGGGGCCAGGATGGCAACCGGAACACTCTTACCAACATTCCTTACTTGCTCCTGGGGGTGAGCTGGGCAATCTCTTTGCTTCCTGCAGCTTGGGAGAGTGACAAAGAGGATGTTATGGCTCAGATACTCCTTTCACTCACCTACACAAGCTCTTGACTCTTGACTCACCTTCCTGTTATCCGGCACCCCTTATATACACTCCTCTGACCCTGCAGGGTGTGGACAGTAGTATCCAAAGGAAATAAGGAGGGAAGGGACGAGTTACTGAATCTAAGACTAAAGGAAAACATCTTCAGTTCTTGTTGTGGATAGCCCTATCATTTGTCAAAAATGCTGGCTATGTTTTAGTATCAGACACTTGTGGGACAGGAGCTGAAGGTTAATGACCTTTTTGCCTATCAAATGCCAGTTCCTACTGCTAGGTAGGAGTTCCTAGTTCCTACTGGTTCACTGATCACCCACAGGACTTTCTGGGTAGCCAGTGATCTGTATAGACCCCGTTAGATATGGTAACAGTGTCCTCCCTATTTTTTTCCAAGGGACCCAGGGACCCAAAGGCTAGAGAACAAGTGCCATGAGAATAAGCCATTAGGCAACAGAACTCCAAAATCCCACCACACACACAAGCAATATTCTCTGAACACCTCTCCCTCCTCCCACTTCCATCTTACTGAACAGAGGTTGGCATATTTTTTGTGACAGAATCAAGAACCCGACCCTCGATTAATGGGGGAGGAGTTGGGATCTTAGAGGAAATAGAGATTCTTCAACTTTTTAAAGATTCGATTTCATATTAGGCTTTTTTATTAAGATGCTGAGTGTCGTAGTGAAAAGAACATGGGCTTTGAGGCAGAGTGAATCCTGGCTCAGATACTACTACTTCTCTGAATCTCAGCTCCTCTGTCTGTAAAATGTGGGTAATAACATCTGCCCTTGCAGGGTAGCTATAAGAATAAAAAATAATGCATATAAAAAGTGCCTGGCCAGGGGCACGTGAGGTGGCTCAGTCAGTTAAGTGCCTGACTCTTGATTTCGGCTCAGGTCGTGCCAGGCGTACAGCCTGCGTCAGATTCTCTCTCTCCCCCTCCCGTTGCCCCTCCCCCAACCCTCTCTAAAAAAGCGGGGGGAGCCTGGGTGACACAGCCGGTTAAGTGCCCAACTCTTGGTTTCGGCTCAGGATGGTGAGATCCAGCCCCCCCACCGCCTGCTGCCTGTTTGGGCTCTGCCCTGGGCATGGAGTCTGCTTGGAGATTCTCTCTCCCTCTCCCTCTGCCCCTTCTGCTCGTGCTCTCTTTCTCTAAAATTAATCAATCAATCAATCTTTTCTT
Organism: Leptonychotes weddellii; assembly: GCF_054177405.1. Classification (NCBI taxonomy): domain Eukaryota; kingdom Metazoa; phylum Chordata; class Mammalia; order Carnivora; family Phocidae; genus Leptonychotes; species Leptonychotes weddellii. The sequence continues at coordinate 77,003,247 of NC_138379.1, forward strand.
TTTAAAGTGCTTGGCCATATTAAGTAGATTTTGTAAGTGGAGCAATTATTATATATGCACGAGATACTGACTACAATGGATAGACACCAATGGCCATTATAAATGGTAATAAAATATAGGGGTCAAGATCAGGGTCCTTAAAAAGTGCCAATGAATATAGCAGAATAGGTTTGACCTGTATATCCTTAATATCCTGCGTGTGTATACATGTATGTGTGTGAATGTTTGTATGTGGGTATCTATGTATATATGACTTTACTCACTGAAGTTATTGTAAACATCATGATAACACATGTTGAATAATTTGGGGTTGACAAGGATGGATGTATGGGTTGAGTAAAGTGTCTAAAAAAATGAAAGAATCTATTATTATTTCAAATATGTCAGATGCTGACATTTCCCTAAGAATTGCTACTAAATTGCTTCCAGCCAACAGTCAAAAGATAGATAAGCAAAGTGACCATGTATCCCAAAGGATTTTGTTTCAATGAAAGACAAAGAAAGTCCTAGTCTTGATATAACTGGTCAAAAGTAAGGGCTTCAATCTGCTCAAGGCAGGACTGGTGGTTCATACTGGCCTGAAGAATGGGCTTTGGGGACCACTATCAGCCAAGCAAGGAGGCAGCCCTGCTCTCAAACAGTCAACCAGTGATGGCAGCAAATATCTATGAGGATAACCTGAGAGCAGATTGGGGAAGTGGTTAAATTATTAGTCTCCTGAAGTCATTTTGTTGGTTCTGGGCAGAAATAAAAAAGAAGATACGGTAATGAAAAAAGTGCGGTAGCCTCAGGCAGCCTCGTTGTACAAGCTGAGGACAATTTTCAGTTGCTCTAGTATCTGAAAGTAACAATTCATTCATCTATTCATTTCATAAACATGTGTTAAGTGTCAACTGTATGCCAGGCACAGCATTAGGTGCTAGGGATACATTGAGAAATACGACAGGTGCCGGCCCGAACCTCAAAGAATGTACAGTGGAATGGGACAGATGCACAGGGACATAATTCCACCTCAAAGAGCTCCAGTAGAATAAATGAATTCAAGCAAGAAATAGCTTGTAGAATTATGTTCATTCTGCTATGGTGGCACCGAGAAGGGATCAGATAACTGGGAAAGTCTTGAAAGGCTTCACAGTAGGTAATATAAGAAGCAGAACTGAAGTATATAGCTCGGTGCCTGCCAAGTAGAGAGGAGGAGACGGGAGCAGTGGAGTGCACACGCCCTAGTGTGTGCTCAACAAGGAGCTTGACAAAGCAAGGTATATTTAAGAAGTGGTGCATGTGAAATCCATGTAGCTGGAAAATGCATGCTCTAAGTGTAGAGTTGCAGACATAGGACTCTTATTACTGGTTTTAAGATACCGAAAGAGCCTTAAAAAGTCCATGTTAAGGGCTTGGGATTTTATCCTTTGGACAGGATATGACAAGGAGGTTTTATGTTTGTTTGTTTTTGAGGTGGGGGGAAGAGGGAAAGGGAGAGAGAGAATCCTAAGGAGGATCCAAGCTCAGTGCAAAGCCTGATGCAGGGCCTGCTGTCACGACCCTGAGATCATGACCTGAGCTGAAATCGAGAGTCAGATGCTTAACGAACTGAGCTACCCAGGTGCCCCAAAGAAGAGGTTTTTAAGGAGAGTTGAGACATGATCAGATTTATGTTATTAGAGGAGAAATGGCCATTTAAAAGCCCTTTGTCAGATATCTGGTTCTGGATCAAGATGGAATAGACCCACTTCTCCCTAGTATTTAGTATTCTCACTAAATACTAAAAACCCTGGCGATATATGTATATATAGCAACATAAGAAGACTCTGAAAAAGTAGAAAGAAAAAGGCAGATGAGCTTTGTATCTCGATTGTGGTATTTGCCCAAATCAGCATGTGGAAATGGCATATACAAAACTATACATACATAGTGTACAAATGCCAATTTTCTGGTTTTGATATTATACTATAGTTACATAAAATATAACCATTGGGGGAAACTGGATGGAGCCTACACAGGATGTATACTTTTGCAACTTCCTGTATATCTAAAATGATTTTGTAAGAAGTTTTATAAAAAGCAAAGAAAAGGGGCACCTGGGTGGCTCAGTCGTTAAGCGTCTGCCTTCGGCTCAGGTCATGATCCCAGTGTCCTGGGATCGAGCCCCGCATCGGGCTCTCTGCTCAGCCACGGGCCTGCTTCTCCCTCTCCCACTCCCCCTGCTTGTGATCCTTCTCTCACTGTGTCTCTCTCTGTCAAATAAATAAAATCTTAAAAAAAAAAAAGCAAAGAAAAAAAAGGCAGTCTTTCATTAACTTTTAAGTTCCTTCTAGTAGGTCTCAGCGTGCTAATTCTAGAAACAGGAGATAGAAGAAATAAGAAATTTACCTTGTAAATATAAATCTTTCTTTTTGAGAATATGCTATGGAGTGGCAGGATCAGCCATCAGTGTTAACTCAGGTTAATGTCAGGCAAGATTTCAGGACTGTTCCTTAGATTCCAAGTTCTTAGTTCTTACCTCACGCCTTCCTCTGCACCACTGGATAGCCAGGAGATAATGCTCCTCCCCATTCCCCAGACAAGGAGATTTAAGCTTATAGAGAACTGGCATGCCCGACTCACGCAGTGATGGTGATAGAAAGATGAGCTACCATCTCTTCCCAAGGACCACAGCATACGTAAAATCAAATTCCCTCCTAGCACCTGGGGAAAGTGTGGGACTGCCTCCCCACTTACACTGCCATTCTCTTAGGTCTACAATTAGGAACACATTTTTATTGTAACACTGTGAAGCAAGAGGAATGAAACAGGGAGAACAGGTTGGACAAATAAGAAGTGGAAATTTGGTTCAGAAGCATGTGACTTCAAAGAACCATGATACTTTTCACAGGCAAGGACTGGGAGGTCTTCAAGGGAAGTTTTCCTAGCAAGATTTTAAAAGGCCTGAGTAAACAAACCAGTACCACACAATAAAGACTGAAGATATTCCTGCTACTCCTAGATGTCTGTGGCAGCCAAGGCAGGCCCCAGGTCTGGAAAAACTCTCTTAAATCTCCTTTGGCCCAGCAATACATTCACCCTAGAATTTCTCCACAAAACTCTTGAGTACTGGCCTCAGATCCCGGGCTCCTAGTTCCTACTGGCAGGCCTTATAAAATACATGAAGGACAGACAGGCTGCAAGATGCAGCAACCAAGTCCGAGACTGAAATTCCTGGGACAAAGAGTCCTAATCCTAGACCTGCCTTCTGAGAAACTCATATTCTCAGTCCCAAACCTTCCCTTCTCTAGAATCAGTATCATCTATATGTTCACTGTATGCCAAGGTAGGCTCTAATCATTTCTATTTACTGAGCACTGTTTCTAAACCTTGTTTTCCCCTTCCTAACAATGAACTTGGACAGGTTCTTCTTAGTCTATAATGACAGAGCTTCAGCCAGAGAGAGGGTGATATTCCTAGGCCTCTCAAGAAAAAAACTAAAAACAAAAAACCCAGAAAATTCATTGGTTTCTTTCAAGAATTTGTGTGTTGCCTTATCAAGTTCTTCAAGTTGTTTATTGCACCTAAATGAAGTTTAAGACACACACTCATAAACCTCAAAATTTAAAAATCCAATCAGGTTGAAAACAGATGAACTAAACAGTCCAGTTAATTAACAAGTATTTTAAAAATCAAATCTGAGATTCCTCCAAAAAACCTCCAGCAAAGCAAACTTAAGAAGACTGTATGGTAAATTACCACTCTTGTTGCACCTATATAAATAATCAGATCCAATCTAACAAGACCAACCATAGTTTGTGATCAAGACTAGTCTTTCTTCTTTCTTTCCCTTTCTTTTCCCCCTGCTTCAGGTCTTTTCTGATTTGTTTAGAGTATATTTTCTGGGGACGCTGTTACCCTGTTAGCATTTTGTTCTCTCACTATTCTCCTCTGGACAAAATGACAAGATGGAAAAAATCACCTCAACAAAAAGAACAAGAGGTAGTACCGACAGCCAGGGACCTACTCAATACAGACATTAGTACGATGTCGGATCTAGAGTTCAGAATCATCACTTTAATACTAGCTGGGCTTAAAAAAAGCATGGAAGTTATTAGAGAAACCCTTTCTGGAGAAGTAAAAGAACTAAAATCTAACCAAGTTGAAATCAAAAAGGCTATTAATGAGGTGCAATCAAATATGGGGGCGCTAACTGCTAGGATAAATGAGGCAGAAGAGAGAATCA
>NC_138379.1:77007953-77077510 GCF_054177405.1 Leptonychotes weddellii
GGCAGGGAGTCTGCTTCTCCCTCTGATCCTCCCCCTCTCATGCTCTCTGTCTCCCATTCTCTCTCTCAGATAAATAAATAAAAAATCTTTAAAAAAAAAAAAAATAAAGCATAAACACACACACACAGTGTATATGTACACACATGCAGCATATATGTATACATATATAAAAAGTACACACACAGTGTATATGTACACACATGCAGCATATATGTATACATATATAAAAAGTACACACACACACATTATCAGTTCTGTTTCTCTGGAGAACCCTGACTAAAACAGAGGGAAAGAATGAGAGAGACATTAGAAGAAAGAATGAATAAGTCTTAGCAACTGATAAAATACAGATTTGGAGGACAGGGGAAAGAGACAAGAAGACTCAGCCAGAGGATAGTGTGCTTGAGATAAGTAAGTGAAGAGGATGAATAGGTTTGGAGAAGAAGACAGCGCATCTGATTTACCCAGCCTGAGTTTGAAAGGCATGGGATACACCCAGAGGCAGATGTATAGGTTCCTGGAGGGAAGTTAGGACTAGTTCTTAGAAAATACGTCTAGTCATGAGAAAATAATGAGAGTCATCTCTACATAGACTTGAAATTTTAGAGTGAATGAGACCATGTAGATTATTTCAAAGATCCTAACCAGCTCTGACTCTCTATGATGAGTCTGAATTCTGGCATTATAACTGTCCCAGTTCCAATATTCTTAAAGGTAACTTGGACCTAAGCCTTTTAAAACTGAGACAGAGGTCAGTTAAAGGCAGATCAGAGCAGTACTGACAGAGGTCAGTTAAAGGCAGATCAGAGCAGTACTGACAGAATGCTAAAGGGCAGGCAACTGTCAGAGGCCCAAGCCTAACTGAGGTGGTTCACTGATGTCTTGGCTAGTCCAGCCATGGGGTCTATAGATGCTGTTCTTGGTCTATCGGATTTTTCATCAGCCCAATTCAATAACCGTCCATAGGTGGACAGTTTATAATTTCCCAAAAGGGAAGCATCAGCTGGAATCTTCAAAGCAAAGCCACACAAAGCTTTGCTGCTTTGCTGGCCTGGACAAACTCGTTGCGTGACACACATCTCTGGGACGCACAGTTTCTGGAGGCACATTTTCTGTGGCTGCTAATGAATTTCGAGCTGAGTGGGAAGGGGGAGTGAAACAGCAGAGCTTCAAAAATGATTCTCCACTGAGCAAAGCTAAAAAGAAACCTACACTGACATAGTAGATTTGCATGAAAATAGTCTTTTCACTCTTTGTAAACCGCCATAAATATGGAGGCGCAGGGACGGGTTCGAACCCGCTGCAGGAGCCAGCAGGAGTTTCCACTCTGGCGCACTATGTTGCCTGCTGGGGCACCTCTGCAGCTATTCTGCTGACGCCCAGGGCAACTGAAAGCCCAACGTGTTTCCTTCTCACCACCTCCTCCACCCCCTGCTGGGAGCTTTCCTGCCATTTTGCCTTTCCAGATGGAACGACGTGGCTTGGGACAGCGTAGACGGCTCGTCCTGAACAGAAGGGCAGGGAAAACCAGTGGAGAGGATGCGAAAGGGCTCGGTAAACCTGGGAGAGATACTGGGGTGCCAAGAGCACAGCTGCCCCGCTAGAGAAGTGTTGCTTAGAACGCACTCCCTCTTCTTGCAGGGCAGGAACACCTCAGACAGGAGTGCCTCCGTTCTCGATGGAGCTCCCTACAGCTGAGACCCGCTGCTTCTGAACAGCTAAGGCAAGGTGGAAAGGAAGGGATTTTCCTCCAGGAAACCAAGGACTTCTGTTTCCATTACACAGCTGGTGTTATTATCATGCTGTGTGACCAAGGAAAGTCTCAATCTTTCCACCGGTAGTTTCTTCCTCTGTGGATAAGAATAATCCGCTTCTCTGGAGCCTGGACGTGTAGTTACTAAGTGCAGAAGGAATGAGTAAATATTCACCGAACTCCAGAACACCATTAGGTAGGTGAAAGGCTTACAAGGGAAACTGGGCAAAAGTGTTATTTTGCTCTCCAGTAATTCCCCTGGCTTCCTTCAGCACTGTGTGGCATTAAGACCGGGCCACAGACTTGGGAGCCGAATGCCTGGACACCTGCTTGCTCTACCTTACTATGTGCCTGGAACACACTGCTCCCCAGGGGGCCTGCCACCAGATGGACACCTGAGTTCTCCCCCAGATCTTCAGGAGAGCTCAGAGATTAACCCATCCCATTTCTTCTTACTATACAACTGATCACCTGGGGGACCCTATAAAAAGTTAGCAGTCCCCTGCCTCACCCAGACCATTGAATAAGGATCTGAGGGCGGGCCCCTGCTTAGGTACAGTTTAGAAAGTTCCCCAGGTGGATTCAAATGTGCATTCAAAGCTGAAATCATTTAATCCATCATCATTTACAGCTCTCAGCAGAGAGGCTCAGGTCCAGGCACTGGCCTAAACACTCTGGTAGTCAGCAGCACAGATGGAATTGGACCTCAAAGTTCGTGAACCCCAATCCCTGAAAGGTACCTAGAAGTGACTTATGGAATCTCTATGTCTCCCATCTATGGAAACTCTTGGATTTCCTCAATAAAAATCATCCCAGATCCCAAAATAGCAAGGGAGAGACACTTCCACAGGGGGAGGGCAGGTGGACCACACACTGACTTTCTGAGAGTCACCTACCCCTTGGCAATCTCAGTAATCACAGGCCCTACTATCAAGCTGCTATCAACTACAAGACCCCTAATTTAAACTTTAGCTTTGCTAAAACGGACAACTGATGGGAAGTAGCCACAGAAAGTCACATATAACATGAAAATCTGCTGCCGCGTCAGCTCACTTATCGTCTGAGAGGGATGCCTGTTGGTTGCCTCCCTGCCTAGGCCCACGTGGTTGAGGCCATTTCCCTTTCCAGCAGCCCAGGAAGTTCCATGAGGCCCATCGCAGTCTGTGAGTTCAGAGCCAAGGCGAAAGGCCAGGAATCAGACTAAGGTTCGTCTTCTATGTTCAAGCTTCCTTTCCTGCTGATATGAAAGGGCCACCCTCCCTCCAGCCCCACATCTCCTGCGGCTGTCTCCCTCACTGGTCCCCTCCCCCACTGTAGGAACTGCACTGAAAGCAAGTAGCAGAGGGGTGGTTTTGCTATCCTGCTTCATCTTTTCCTGGCTCAGAGACCCAAGAATTCAGTCACAACAGAAAGAATTGCTGGACCTATAGTCAGCAGGTCTGGATTCTGGTTGTGAGTGTTTGATTGACTTGCTACAAGATCTTGGGTCTATCCCTTAATTCCTCTGAGCTTTTGGCACCTCAACTTAAAAATAGGGATCCAGAACCCCGCTCTGTCTGCCTCTCAGGGTTGTGACAAAGATCAGTCTCCTTAATGTACATGAAGGATCTTTGTAAGCTGTAGAGATTGCTTGGGGTGGGGAGGGCTTTATTATTAGGGAATTGAGGCTTGCAAAGGAGTACAAATAAAAGGATTGATTTTTCAGAGAAGTAGAATATTCTGTCCAAACCACTTTGGAGGTGAGAAATAGCTCCAAGGTATCCTTGCCTAGGTTTTGCCCAGCAAAACATTCCTGGTATTTATGGGCTCCCTAAGGGCACACAATGGGGCTTACCGACGGAGTCCTCAGCATAGACCTTGTCCTCTCCTGGGTGGCAGAAATTAAATTAGTTGGAGGAAAAAAAGAAACTACCAAACAAATGTCTCCAACTATACAATACATATATATTCATTGTAGCTAAGTAGGTATTACAGGTATATATAATACATACACAACAAAAAGAAGAACATAACTCCGTTCCATATAACTTTTCCAGTGACACTTATCAATATGTGTCCCAAACCATGTTGGGCATTGCTGTAGGCAGAGTATAGAAAGAAATCACCCCCAGTGTTACAACTGAGGTGAAAAACTGCTTGGTGATTGAGGCGAGAGGGGGTCAGGAAGGATTTGAGGAGGGGGTGACATGTGATGAGGCAGAGAAGGGGAACTAGGAGAACAAGCCAATCAGGAAATCATGTGACAAATGGAAACTCTAGAGCATATTATGATCAAGTCACAATAGCTACTGCTTATTGAGGAGTGGCTATGTGTGGGCACTGTGCTAAATGCTTTATATACAGTGTATCATTTGCTTCTCCTGGTTAACTCCATGAAGTAGGTATTTTTATTCCCATTCTGCATATGAAAAAAAACTGGACTTCAGATGGTCACAAAGTAGGAAGCAGCAGGAACAGGATTCAGACACCGGTCTGACTCACACCCTCTCCCGCCCCTCAGTCCTTGCTCTCATGTCGTCCAGCATGAACGGAATTCATTGCTCAGGGGCGATAGGCAGGATTCAGACACCGGTCTAACTCACACCCTCTCCCGCCCCTCAGTCCTTGCTCTCACGTCGTCCAGCATGAACGGAATTCATTGCTCAGGAGCAATAGGCATACTGGGAGAAAAGACAGGATGAAGACAAATCATGTAATGTTTTGTTTATGCATTCTGAGATGACTTTATTGAACACAGGGGCTGGGGAGGGGAGCCACAGGAGGGGAAGGAAGGGGAAGAACAAGATTAGAACTGTGCACTGAGATCACTCCAGTGGCCATAGGGAGAGGGGTTTAGAGACCACTTAAGAGGCTGTGGCCACGATTCAGGCTTGGGGTATGAAAATCACAGCTTGCCATCAAGCTTTGCCACTTGAGAGCGTGGTGCCGGGAATGGCAGCCTCCTCGTCACCTTGAGCTTGTTAGAAATGCAGACTCTCGAGCCCCACCCAGACATACTGAATCAGAATCTGTATTCTAGCATGATGCCCAGCTCACGCTATTGCACACTGAAATCTGACCACACTGCCATTAAGGACAGAAGCTCTGCCTGGCGGTGACAGGAGGGGGACACAGACACTCCTCCTAGAGGTGCACAGCTTTGAATGGCAGATACCTCTGAGAATCTGAGGAGACCCAAGGACCTTGCCCCAGAAAAAAGTGTTGATGCATACCAACATCAGCCTACCACTTTAAGGGCTTCACAGAGCCCTGACGACCATGAACCACTGCTGGGTCTGTAAGAAATCCCTGAATCTTAATTCACTAATAACTTAGTTGGGGAGGAGTGGTATGGAGTTTATAGTTTAAAAAAAAAAAAAAATCAAGTCTGAAGCCATAGACTATCATTTTAGAGAACTCTTCAGAGCCTGGACCGGGCTTTGGTCACTGCAGCCAGGGCCAAGACTCTGTTCCCATTTCCCCCTCCCCTCCTGCACTGTTCTCCAAATCCCCTGATGACTGGAGCAGACCCCCTGGCACTACAATACAAGGCCCACCCTGGCCTCCTTGAGCTGGACCTGACCTGCCTGCCTTTCTTTGGTCCCAGAAAAGTCAAAATTAGCCTCACTTTTATTCCTTTTCTTCAGTGCCTCTACCTTGTATCTCAGGAAAGGATTATTGTGCTCTGGGGACTCTCTCTCGTGGGATGTGGGGAAGGTGATGAGTGAAAAGGAAAATGGTCTTTGACAAACTGGTTCAACTCAGACTATCACATGACCTTCCAGTAACTGCCCACCACTGCTTCAGGAAGGCTCCTGTTTCAGCTCCCAAATATTAGCCCAATACGAGGCCAAGGAAGGTTGGGGAGTGGTCAGAGGTTTGAAAGCATGACCACACGAGCAAAGGACTTCTTTTGGTAGCCTTCTGACATTGTATTGGAAATGGTGATACCCCAGAGGCTCTTGTCCCATGACTTGAGTTCTTTGGGGGTCAGGAGACATGTTAGGGTCACTGCCAGGATACAGAGAAGTGGGAACGACTCCCAAGGTGCGGGCTCTGGAGGCAGCAGCATTTGAGATTGGTTTGATTCCACAATTACCTACTTCCTGGCTGGATAGTCTTTCCTTGCTGACTGTTCTGGGACCAGATGGAAATATTCTTTCACCTCTCACAATGAGCACTGCTAGAAAAACAAAACCATGCACAATGAGCCAGGGGAGCAAATGTGATGTGAATTGTCAGAGCTAAAGGTTTCACAGAAAGAACTCAAGGTGTAATCAGGCATTTGCCTTATACAACTTCTCAAAAATTCCAGAGAGAGCTCCCACTGACCTCATTCAGGCTTGTTCAGCCTGACATCCCTGGATATTTGGGAAATGAAACCGGTGGTGACGGCAGCAGGTGAGAATGCTTTCCTGACGGGGAGGACGTTTTTCCCTGTGCTCTCGTGGTCATCCATCTGATATACCCACAGGTGGAGGGCGGTCCAGTGACAGAAAAGAGCCATGAGGTGATCAGAGCCCCAGCCTTTCCCTGCTGACCACTGGTAGCAGCTGTCTCCCCAGGCTGAATTCCCATGGGTTCACCTCTCTCCCAGGGAGACTTCTGATATTGGGATTCCTATTTGGACATACATTTTGTCCCATATGAAAATATGCCCTGATAGCTGCACACGGAATATATTATTTGACAAGAGACCTGAGATTTCATTTTGAGAGCCACACTATGTTTCCACCTTATGATGACAACTACTACCTAAGATACCTCCCTTGCCTTGCACAACTCCCTGCTTATGCCGACTATATGGGCAGCCTTCCACCCACTTTGTGTGGGTGGAAGGCTGAAACCGGTGGTGACGGCAGCAGGTGAGAATGCTTTCCTGACGGGGAGGACGTTTGCCATCAAGCTTTGTCCATACCCTCCCCATGGGTCCCTTCCCCTGGCATCTCACTAGGATTTAGGATTCCTCCCCACTTCTCCGCTTCCAGACCTACTGAATCAGCTAGACTTGAGAATCTGCATGATAAGCAGACCGCCTGGGCAAGTCTGCTGCAGGCTGGGGAATCAGAGTCAGCTCACAGCCTCCCAACTCGTATAGGTGAGTCTTAATAACCATTACAACTCAGTCTTCTTTATTTCAGTGATTCTCTACCTTGGCTGGATATCAGAATCATGCATGGGGTTTAAAAAAATTAACACATAGTATGGATTCCAAGCAGAGATTAGATGTGTGGGTTTCACCTCCTTCTTTAAGAAGCAAAAAAGTGCCTTAAATCCCCAGCAATGGTTCCACCAGAAGAGTATGTGTTAGCACCCAGTAATCTCTTGGAGAATAGCCCTAATGAGGGTCAATCACTTGGCACCACAGTGGACAGGCAGCCTTCTGAACAAAGAGGGTGTGGGGACCCCAGGACTTATCCTGGTAATTTCTTTTAAAAGACTAACCTCGGGTGCCTGGGTGGCTCAGTTGTTAAGCGTCTGCCTTCGGCTCAGGTCACGATCCCGGGGTCCTGGAATCGAGCCCTACACCGGGCTCCCTGCTCCTTAGGAAGCCTGCTTCTCCCTCTCTCACTCCCCCCTCCCCCGCTTGTGTTCCCTCTCTCGCTGTCTCTCTCTCTCTCTCTCTGTCAAATAAAAAAAATAAAAAAAAATCTTTTAAAAAAATAAATAAATAAAAGACTAACCTCACTGGGAATAGGGAGGTACTTAGAGCCTTTATGTTCCAAGATGGTCACAGAAAAGCTGCGGACTGTAGGGTGGATCTCTGTGGGTAAGAAGGTGGGAGAATGGAGATTTGGCTCCACTGCCCTGGCTGGAGGAGCTAGAACTGGGTCTGACTCAGCATTGCAGGGCCAGCTGGTATCCTAGCAGGATGCTATGTAGGTGAACTGCTAAATCAGGAGACCAAGTCAGGGTACCCTTGGCTACGGTTAGCAAAGGGGGAGGTGATGGTCCTTTCTGGAAGGGCCACAGCTGGGCCTGAAAGGCCACTAGGAGCAGCTGTAAGCACCAGCTGATGAAAGGGAAGGACCAGAGTCCAACAGTGACACCGTAAGGCAGTTAGAGGTCACAGCAGAAGTAATGGTAACAGCTAACATTTCTCTGATGTTATTTGCCCACCAATGATCTCAGTGTCTTGTGCTTATTCATTTAGTAACATTTCATAACAGTTTTATGAGGGAGTCACAACCACCCTATCGTACAGAGAAGGAAACTGAGCCACGGAGGTTATAGGGAGAGTAGCTGCCAGGCTGTGAGCCAGAGCCCACACCGCTAACCACTAGGCTGGCCTTGCTGTCCCTATAATGACAGCCATCATTTACTGAGCCCATACTACGTGCTCTTATGTTCTCTGTGCTCTTTTAGTCCTCACCACTACCTTATGAGGTGGGTACTATTTTAATTCCCATTTCACAGATGAGGAAATTGAGGCCCAGGGAAAATATGTAATGGACTACTCATCCAGTCTCTCTCCTCTGGGAAAAAGGCTGGGCTAATCCCACCCACAGCAGTTCCTTCACTTTTTAGAACTTCTAAGCCTTTAAGCTTCTCAGAAAACTGAAGCTAGATGAGAATCTGTACTAGATGATACTGAGCTTCCTTCAATAAAATATATGTAGTCGTTAGTGAGGAATTGGAAAAACAAAGATGATGTGACAACATTTCTACTTCCAAATTTGTAAAAGCAGATCATATCAATTACTGTGGTCCTGCTCCAGACTTACTAAATCAGAATACATAAAAGGTGAGGCCAGGAAACTTGAATTAAAACAAAACCAAAAACAAACCACAAGAGATGCTGGTACACAGCCAGGGTGGAGAATTACTGCCTTTATTTCATAGTAATATTTCATAGCCCCCAATGAGCAGGCAGCAGTATTTCCCAAAACAGTCTGTAGCTTTCAAATCTTTTTGCTTTGAAAGAAGCTGCATGTGGGAGCTGCCCAGAGGAGAGGAGCTAGTTAAGGATGGGGGCAGAGAAGCAAAGCCCACAGGGCTCAACACTCACATCCACGTGCTCTCTGTTCATGCCTTCCCCTGGCCTTTTCTACTTGGAAAATCATCATCTGTTTTTCAAAGACAGGCCCAGATGTCTTCTTCCTGGTGAACACTTCTCCTATCTAGCCTCCCCGCCTCCAGCCTTGTCCTGCCAAAGGACTGTCACCCCGTGAGCCCACGGTACAAACCTCCCTTAGAGCACTGCTCACCTCATCCCTTCTCTGTGCTCTCCCTGCACCGGGCAAGACACACTTGCACGACTGGCAATAATTTACATGCTCCCCCTGGCCCAGCAGATGTCTGGGACATAGCAGCCTAGCAGAAAGTGCTAGTGGAATGAATATAAGGGAAAGAAGAGAATAGCAAAGATATAGGGATAGGGAAGACAAAAAGGGCCAAAGTGGTAACCATGGATGGAAGATGGCTAGTGAAATCTGATTTAGTGCTGACCCCTTGAGCACATGTGATCCTTACTCTGAACCATGGGACAGCCAGTCCAGGCACTCACTTGGTCACCCTGGAACTGTGGGCAGAGTACTGAGAATGAGGTGAGAACATTTATGATTTCACCAAGAATCCATCCTCCCTCCCTCTCTCCCTCCCTCCCTCCCTCCCTCCCTTCCTTCCTTCCTTCCTTCCTTCCAAGATTTACTTATTTATTTTAGTGAGGAGGGGGAGAATGTGTGAGCAGGGGGGAGGGGCAGCAGAAGATGGAGAGAGAGAATCTCAAGCAGACTCCCCGCTGAGCGTGGAGCCCAATGTGAGGCTAGATCTCGTGACCCTGAGATTGTGACCTGAGCCAAAATCAAGGGTCAGTTGCTTAACTGCCTGAGCCATCCAGGCACCCCATCATTTCTTATTTCTGTTGATACTTAAAACAACCTTGTGAGAGACACAGGGTAGATGTTAATAATCTCACTTTATAGCTGAGAAAACTAAGGCTCAGAAAGCTGATAAACATGTCCAAGGTCACAGGGCTAGTAAGCAGAGGATGGGTTAATTCAAATTCATTGCTAGATAAAAGTGACTCATACTATTAAGGTTGGAAGAGCCCTAGCATATCATCTGATCCAACTCTCTGGCCAATGGTGGTGCATGTTCTCCAAAACCTCTTCCAGGAGGGGTGATGGAGCCATGCTAGAATAACTCTAGTACAGGGGAGCCCCGTGCAACCACTGCAGCTTGGACGGGGCCACCTGAAAGCTCTCCCTTGCACTGAGGTAAACTCTTTGTGGCGCATACCCACTAACTCAGTGCTCTCCTCCTGAAGACCAATCAAAGGCATGTCCACTCTGTCAGTTCTACTCTACTGCCCCCGAGACGCCACGGCTGACCCGATGGACTGAGTGGAGGTCCCAATTCTCTTCCCTCTGGCACTCTGGCAGACAGCCGCCAGTATTTGGTCAGCTAGGATCCCGACACTGTGGCCGCTGGTGGTGAGTCACCACTGGCCTAGGGGGATCTATTTCCCTGGTGAAGGCGTGTATCAAAAGGGCATCATCCTCCACCACTCTCTGTTAAGGAGAAAATGAGCATCTCAAAGTATCTCAATCCTGCTTCCTCGGAGGATCAAAGAGCTTTACTCCTACAACTTCATAATGAAAATATACTCAAGGCCTAAAGAAGTATCTAGTTGAGTTGGACCTAAAAAGGGGGGAAAGCTGCAAAATGAATTGCTTCATGCCTAGAAAGTAGTAACAGGTAATCTCACTGGCCTTTAGGAGTTAAAAAGGCCCTTCCATGGTTTGTTTTCAGTTTTTGCAGCCCATCAATAAGGCAGGTTGGAGGGAAGTCAACGTGGTTTGTGTGAACAAGAATCATAGGCATCACCGTCACAGCTTGCGAGTGACAGGATCAGGACTCACCCCAGGGCTTCTGGGTCCGAGGTCAATGCCTTTGACCACACACGAGGCCAGAGAAAACGCCCTGCGGACCACTCCGGTGCTGGCAGTGACTGGCACTCACCTACTTTAGCTCCGGCCTGAGCGCCGGCTGCTCCCACTACAACCGGTACCAGTACCTCTGAGCCTGGTGCTTTCCTTTGTACTAGCTTATCTCGGTAGGAAAAGGCAATTCAGGAGAAGGCCCTCCTTGCCTGGTGCTCCAGGTTTCCCAACTGTCCAGCTTTCTTAGCCCTGGTTCATCCCCTGGGTCTGACCACTCCTCATATTCTTGGAGGCACCTTATCAGGGCTATTAACATATAGGACCTATTTTTTTTTCCTCAGGAGCAGACAAACTGGAATCTATCCATCCTTTGTGGCCTGATATCCCACCATTAGCTGGCTTGGTCCAGCCCCACTGGGGGGCTGCTTGAAAAGTCCCTACTAATCCAGCTGCTTCCTTCACAAAACCCTAGGATTTTAGGGACCTCCTCTGGCAAGTGTGAGGGAGAGCCAGCTCAGGCTGGAGTTGACCGTGAAGGTCTTTAATCCTATACTTTCTCGCCCAATTTTTTACTCTGGAAAACTTCAAACCTACAGAAAAGTTGAAAGAATAATGCAATGAACATGCATACTATTCACCTAGATTCACCAGCTGTTCTCATTTCATCACATTTGCTTTATCTCTTTCTCTCCATAAACATATACTGTACATACATATATACAGTCAACCCTTGAACAACATGGGTCTGAACAGGCCCATTTATAGGTGGGTTTTTTCCGATAAATACACGACAGTACTGTAAATATATTTTCTCTTCCTTGTGATTTCCTTAATAACATTTTCTTTCCTCTAGCTTACTTTATTGTAAGAATATAGTATGTAATATATATAACATACAAAATATGTGCTAATCAACTATTTACGTCATCAGTAAGACCTCCAGTCAACAGTAGGCTGTTTGTAGTTAAATTTTGAGGGGGGCGTCAAAAGTTATATGCAAATTACCAACTGTGCAGGGGGTCAGTAACCCTAACCCCCATGTTGTTCAAGGGTCGACTGTACAGATGGCAACCAAGTAAATGAAAAAATGCCCACATCATATATCATCAAGAAAATGCAAAATAAAACAATGAGATACCACTGCACAGCTATTAGGATGGCCAAAATCTATAACACTGACAATACCAAATGTTGACAAGCATGTAGGGCAACAAGAACTCTCATTCATTGCTAGTAGGAATGCAAAATTGTACAGCCAGTTTACTAAACATACTCTTACCATATTATCCAGCAGTCACGCTACTTGGTGTTTACCCAAACGACTTCAAAACTTATATCCAAACAAAACCTGCACATGGGTGTTTATAGCAGTTTTATTCATAACTGCCAAATCTTGGAAGAAACCATGATGTCCTTCAGTAGATGAATGGATAAACTGTGATATATCCAGACAACGGAATATTGTTCAGTGCTAAAAAGAAATCAGCTATCAAGCCATGAAAAGGCACAGAGGAACTTAAATGCATATTACTAATTGAAAGACACCAGTCTGAAAAGACTACATACTGCATAATTCTAACTACAGGTATCCTCAGCTTTTCAAAAGTTCACATTATACCACTTTGCTTTTATGAAAAAAAGTAAAAAGTGAAAACAGTGTTCAGCATTTGCTTTGCAGTGAGCTATTATGAAGGCAGCGGGCATGGCACCACCAAGCTCCTTCCCTGGGAACTACACTCAGGGATCTCGGCATCAGCCACCATAGCTTTGAACGGTTAGCATCTGTGCTTCATCTGGATTTATTTTGTGCATCCATTAGCAAGATGTGTTCTAGGGTGTCAGAAAGGCATAGGAGATACTATCTTTTGGGTCTGGGAACACTCAAAACTGTTCTGTATCAATTAATGGTAATTGCTTCATAGCTTTACACCATTTCAGCTTATGAAAGGTGTCAGAGGCATGCGTTACTTTCGGATAGTGGGGGAAACCTGTAAATGGCATTCTGAAAACAGCTAAAAGATGGAGACAGTGAAAAGATCAGTGGTTGCCAGAAGTTAATGGGGGAGGGGGAGGGTCAAAGGGATGAATGGGCAGAGCACACAGGACTTTTAGGGCAGTAAAACTATTCTGTATGGTGTTATAAAGATAAATACATGTCATTATACATTTGCCCAAACCCATAAATGTACAATACCAAGACTGAACCTAATGTAAACTGTGGACTTTAAGTAATGATGATGTGTCAATGTAGGTTCATCATTTGTAACAAATGTACCACACTGGTGGGGTATGTTCGTAAGTTGAGTGGCTCTGAATATTGGGGGACAGGGAGTATATGAGAAATTGATGTACCTTCCTCTCAATTTCGCTATGAATCTAAAACTGCTCTATAAAAATAATTTTAAAAAATACACTGGATGGGATTACCAGCAAATTAGCTGTGACAAGAACCAAATCTAAAAGCACAACAATAGAAATTATTTCAAATAAATCACAGGAAAAAAATAATCCAAAAAGGAGCAAACAATCCAATTAAAAATAGGTAAAGGTGTTGAACAGGTATTTCTCCAAAATGATCTATAAACGCCATCAGGCATATTAAATGCTTGGGGTGGGGGGCGCCTGGGTGGCTCAGTCAGTTAAACCTCTGACTTTTCATTTTGGCTCAGGTCATGATCTCAGGGGTGCTGAGATCAAGCCCCACATCAGGCTCCCTGCTCAGCGGGGAGTCTGCTTCCCCTCTCTCTCTCCCTCTGCCCCTCCCCCTGCTCGTTCTCTTTCTCTCTCTCTAATAAATAAATAAATCTTAAAAAAAAAAAAAGATGCTTGGGGCACCTGGGTGGCTCAGTCGGTTAAGTGTCCAACTTTTGATTTCAGCTCAGGTCCTTCATCTCAGGGTCATGAGTTCAAGCCCCACACTGGGCTCCACACCTAGTGGAGCCTACTTAAAAAAAAAAAAAAGATGATCAACATCAGTAATAATTAGGAAACTGCAACCCAAAACCTCAATGAACTATCACCTCACACCCATTAGGATGGCTATTATCAAAAAACCAAAATAAGTGTTAGCAAGGATGTGAGAAATTAGAACCCTTATGCACTGTTGGTGGGTTAGGGCACAAGTGCTATGGAAAACAGTATGGAGGTTCCTCAAACAATTAAAAATAGAACTACCATATGATCTAGGAATCCCACTTCTGGGTATATATCTAAAAGAACTGAAAGCAAGGTCTTGAAGAGAGATTTGCACACCCATATTCACTGCAGCATTAATTCATAACAGCAACCCAAACGTCCATCTACAGATAAATGGATAAATAAAATGTGGTATGTATATACAATGGAATATTAATAATATTCAGCCTTAAAAAGGACAGAAATACGGTAACATGTTATAATATGGATGAACCTTAAGAACATTATGATAAGTCAAATAAACCAGTCACAGAAAGACAAATATCATATGATTACACTAATATGAGGATCTAAAGTAGTCAAATTCATAGAAAGGGAAATAGAATGGTCATTACCAGAGACTATGGGGTAAAGGGGAGTGGTTGTTTAACAGGTACAGAGTTTCATATTTGCAAGATGAAAAAGTTCTGGAGATCTGTTTCATGAAAATGTGAATATAACACATATTTATTAACATTACTAAACTATACACTTAAAAAAGTGTCATAAATAAATGAACAAATGAATGGGAAAAAATGAAATAAAGTTGGTTTTAGACATACAAAAGCTGAAAGAATTCATCCCCATAAACCAACAACTACAAGAAATGTTAAAGGTTGCAAAATAATATTTGAGGTTACATATATGACTATTCTTATTGTTTAAGTCTCTTTAAATAATAGACTTTTAACAAAAATAATAATGTATTTTGTACATAAAAGTAAAATGCATGACAACAATAGCATAAAGGTTGGGATAGGATAAATGGAAATAAACTATTGCAAGATTCTTATACTATGATTTTTATACTATATGGAAAGTAGTATACTGTCATTTGAAGGTAGACTGTGGAAAAGCTAGAGATGTATACTATAAACCCTAGAACAACCAATAATATAACAGAAAAAAAAGTTATAGCTAACATGCCAACAAAGGAGATCAAACTGAATTATAAAAACGTGAAAGTAATTCAAAAGATGGCAGAAAAAGAAAAAAGAGGAACAAAAACCAAATGGCACAAATAGAAAACAAATAGCAATATGATATACTAATATCAGACCCTATCAATAATCACATTAAAGGTAAATGGTCTAAAACACCCCAATTAAAAGGCAAAAATTGTCAGATCTGACAAAAAGTCAAGACTCAGTTATATGCTGCTGGCAAGAAATGCATTTTAAATACAAAGGAACAAAGTAGGTTAAAATAAAAGGATGGAACAAGATACACCATGCTAGCACTAATTAAAAGAAGACGGGTGACTATATTAATATCAGACAATGTAGATTTCAGAGAAAAAATTCTCAGGGATAAAGAAGATCACTTCATAATTAAGGAGTCAATTAATTAAAGAGACATAACAACTCCAGGCATTTATACATCTAATAACGGAACTTCAAAATACATGAAGCAAAGGCTGATGGAACTATAAGGAGATGAGACAAATCCACAGTTACAGAGATTTCAATAGCCCTGTCTCAATTATTGATAGAATAAATAGGCATAAAAGTGGCAAGGATATATATCTGACCAACATCATCACCCAACCTGACCTAATGGACATTTATAGAACACTCCACAACATTTATAGAATAGCAGAATACACATTTATAAAACAACAGAATACACATTCTTCTATTGTGAAGTTATTAAACTTGAAACTTTTACCAAGGTAAGCCATATTCTGTGCCATAAAACAAGTATCAATAAATTTAAAAGGATTCAAGACATTCATAGCATACTATTCTCTATCACAATAAAATTAAATTAGAAATCAATAACAGAAAGATACTCTGAAAATCACCAAATATTTGGAAATTCAATAACACATTTCTAAATATCCCACGATCAAAGAAGAAACAAAGGAAACGTTAGCAGATATTTTGAACTGAATGGAAATGAATTCATTAGGTGCTGCCAGAGTAGTAAATTTATAGTACTAATTTTTATATGAGAAAAGAAAGGCATGAAATCAATGACCTACTCTTCTACACTAAGCAACTAAAAAAAAAAAGAGAGAGAGAGAGGAAAGTAAGCCTAAAGTAAGCAGAAGAAAATAAATAAAGATTGAAGCAGAAATCAATGAACTAGGGAACAGAAAAGTAAAAAGAAAAAAGAAAAAAAAAAAGAAAGAGAAAAAGGAAAAGAAAAAGCTAGGTATTTGAGAAGTTCAACAAAATTGATACATCTTGAGCGTATACCTGGATCACACACACAAACAAAGACAACACTATTTTTTTTTTTTTTTTTTTTGAGAGAGAGAGTGCATGCACACTCTCCTGGGAGGGTTGGGGGGAGAGAGAGGATCCCACGCAGATTCCACACCCAGCATGGAGCCCAACATGGGGCTCCATTTCACGAGCCTGAGATCATGACTGGAGCTGAAATCAAGAGTCTGAAAGCTCAACCGACTGAGCCACCAGGCACCCTGAAGATACAAATTATTAAGATAAAAAATAAGAGAGGCAACATAACTACATATCCTACAGATACTGAAAAATAGAATACTAAGAACAATGTTATGCCAAAATATTTGACAACTTAGATGAAATGACATATTCGTTAAAATACACAAACTACTAAAGCTTACTCAAGAAAAAAATAGATAACCTAAATAGCTCTATATCTATTATCAACATTAAAAATGTTGTTAATAACCTTTCCACAATGAAACGTCTAGAACCAGATGGATTCACTGGCAAATTCTACCAAACATTTAAGATAGAAATAATACCAATTCTGGGGGCGCCTGGGTGGCTCAGTCGTTAAGCGTCTACCTCACTAGTGAAAAAAATTTTTTTGACAAAATCTAACATTCATTCCTAATAAAAATTCTCAACAAACTAGGAGGAGAAAAGAACCTTCTCAGTCTGATAAATGGCATCCATGAAAAAACTACAGCTAACATCATACTTAATGATGAATGACTAAATGCTTTCCTAAGATCCAGTACTGTCCACTCTGAGCACTTCTAGTCAACATTGTAAAGAAGGTTCCAGCCGGTATAATCAGGCAAGGAAGAGAAATAAAAGCCATCCTGATTTAAAGGAAGAAGTACAACTGTCTTGGAAGATGACATGATCACCATGTAAAAAAAATCCAATGAATTAATACTTATGAGCTTAATAAGGCTGCAGGGTATCCACAACCAAAAATCAATTGTGCATCTCTATACACAAGCAACAACAACAAAAATCAGAAACTGAAATAAAATAAATACCATTTATATAGCACCAAAAATATGAAATACTTATGGACAGATATGACAAAAGACATGAAAGACCTATACACTGAAAACTATAATTGAGAAAAATTAAAGACGAGCTAAATAAATGGAGCAATATATCTTGTTCATGGGCTGGAAAACTCAATTATCATTAACTATTTCTCCCCAGTTCTCCCCAAATTATGTATAGATTCAACACAATCCCAATCAAAATCCAAGATGGCTTGGGGCACCTGAGTGGCTCAGTCAGTAAAGCATCTGACTTTTGATTTCGGCTCAGGTCATGATCTCAGGGGTCATGAGATCCAGCCCCGAGTCAGGCACCGTGCTCAGTGGGGAGTCTGCTTGAGATTCTCTCTCTGCTCCTCCCAACTCTCTCTCTAAAATAAATAAATCAATCTTTAAAAAAAAAAAATCCAAGAAGGCTTTTTGTATGAATTGACAAACTTATTTTTAAATTTATATGGAAATACAAAGGGCCTAGAACAGCCAAGACAGGTCTGAGGGAAAAAAAACTGGAGGGCTAACACTAAGATTTCAAGCATTATTATAAAACTACACTAATCAGAATAGCATGGTATTAGTATTTAGACAAAGAGATCAGTGGAACAGAAGAGAAAGTCCAGAAATAAACCAACACATATATGGGCAACTCACTTTTTAAATACCCTAAGATACAACTTGAGTATCATAAAGTTTACCATCACCATAATATAATTTGAGAACATCTTCATCACTCCCAAAAGAAATCTTGTACTCAAAAGAAAGTTTGTATTCATTAACAGTAGCTCTCCATACCCTCTTTCCCAGACCCAGTAGAGCCTCTATAGATTTGCCTATTCTAGACATTTCATATAAATGGTTATCATACAATATGTGGCCTTTGTGACTGGCTTCTTTCACTTGGCATAATGTTTCCAAAGTCCATCCATGTTGTAGTATGTATCAGTGTTTCATTCCTTTTTATTGCTGATATTCCATGTATAGATACACCACATTTGATTTATCTGTTCATCAGTTCTTAGACACTTGGGATGCTTCCACTTCCTGGCTATTATGAATAACGCTACTATGAAAATGCATGTAAGTTTCTGAGTGGATATGTATTTTCAGTTCTCTTGGTTATATATCCAGGAGTGGAACTGCTGAGTCATATGGTTAATCTGTTTAACCTTTTGAGGAACTGTTAAACTATTTTCCAAAAACAACTGTGCCAGTTTACATTCCCCACCAACAATATACAGGAATTCCAATTCCTCCATATTCTCATCAACACTTGTTATTATTTGTTGTTTTTATAATAGTAATGCTTGTGGGTGTGAGACGGTATCTTACTGTGGTTTTGATTTGCATTTCCCAATAACTCTTGATGTTGAGCATCTTTTCAAGTACTTACTAGCCATTTGTATATTTTCCTGGGAGAAATATCTATTTAAATCCTTTGTCCACTTTTTAATTGGGTTGCCTTTTTATTACTGATTTGTAAGAGTTCTTTATATATTTTGAATACAAGTCTCTTATTAGATATATGATTTGCAAATATTTTTTCCCATTCTGGAATTGTTTTCCACTTTCTTGACTGTTTTTAATTTTAATGAAGTCCAGCCTATCAGTTTTCTCTTTTGTTTGTTGCACAACTGATTTTTGACATAGCAGAGCCCAATGCGGAGCTCGATCTTACAACCCATGAGATCAGGACCTGAGCAGAAACCAAGAGTCGGATACTTAACCAATCAAGCCACCCAGGCACCCCGAAAGGATAGCTTTTTTGACAAATGGATATCCACATGCAAAAAAATAAACTTCATACCATATATAAAAATTAAGCTTTAACTGAATCACAGATCTAAATATAAAATCTTAAAGTGACAATCTTTCTAGAAGAAAACAAAAAAAAATTTTGTGACCTTGGGCTGTGCAATGATTTCTTAAATATAACACCAAAACCATTATCTATTAAAGAACAAATTGAAAATGCGTATTCATCAAAATTTAAAACTCTGCTCTTTAAAAGACAGTGTTAAGATAAAAAGACAAGGGGCGCCTGGGTGGCTCAGTCGTTAAGCGTCTGCCTTCGGCTCAGGTCATGATCCCAGGGTCCTGGGATCGAGCCCCACATTGGGCTCCCTGTTCCGCAGGAAGCCTGCTTCTCCCTCTCCCATTCCCCCTGCTTGTATTCCCTCTCTCGCTGTGTCTCTCTCTGTCAAATAAATAAAATCTTTAAAAAAAAAAAAAAAGATAAAAAGACAAACCACCGGGTGGGAGAAAATCTTTGCAAAGCATTTATCTGATAAAAGACTTATATCCAGATTATATTAAAGAAATCTTAAAACTCAATAATAAGACAACTCAAAAAAATTGGGTTTGAATAGATGTGCCACCAATAATGACATGGCAAATAAACACTTGAAAAGATGTTCAACATCTTCAGTCATATAGGAAATGCAAACTAAAACCACAATGAGATACCACAACACACCTATTCAAATGGCTAAAATAAAAAAGACTGACCATACCCAATACCAAATACTGGTGAAGCTGTAAGAACTTGAATCTCTTACACTGTTGGTGGTAAAATAAAATGGTACAACCACTTTGGAAAACAGTTTGACAGTTTCTATAAAAAGTTAAACATACACTTACCATATGATCCAACCATTCCACTGCTAGGTATACTACCAAGAGAAAAGGTATCATATTTCCAAAGATTTATGCATGAATGTTCATTGCACCTTTTTTTCTAACAGGCCCAAACTGGAAACAACACAAATGTCCATCAAGCTATGAATGGATAAAGTGTGGTATATCCATAAAATGGAATACTGTTCTACAACAAAAAGGAATGAACTCTTGATACTACAACACGGATGAATCTAAAAATAATTACACTGAGTAAAAGGAGATGGGCAAAAGAGCACATGTTGTACTGAGGAAGTACAGGGAAAACAAGAGGAACTTAATTCCTATAAAGCCACTGGTCTACGGCAAGAGTTAAATTTCCATACACTTAAGGACAAATACCTCCTTCTCAGAAAGAACAAATGAGCAAATAACAACTGTTAGAGAGTAATGGTTATTTGAACAAAAACAAAAGAAACAGTTTACATAGAAGTAACAATTCAAAGTCGATTTTTCGGGTACCCTAAACAATGCTGGCCATGGTAAAAGGCAACCTACAACTATCTTGTGACCACTAACGAGTGATGACCAGAAGATAATGATCCAGGGACTGAAGGACACTTTCCCAGTCCTAGCCCCTCATCCCTTGGAAAAGTGCCTTTAAAAACCATGCACAGTACTCCTTCAGGGGCAACATTCCTCTTTCTTATCAGCTACCTTGTATCCAAGCTATCTCCAATTAACTCTGCTTGTTTTCTTTCTCTCCATCGCTTCTCGGCCTTTTGGCTAAGATCAAGTGTTTTCTTTCTCTCCAATTCAGAGTTCATTTCTATGACATTGAGACTCAAGAATCTGATCCTGGGAGTCTGGTAACAGCATGATTCCAGAAAATGCAAGCTAATCTATAGTGACAGAAAGCAAACCAGTGGTTACCTAGGGAGATGGAGACAGGGAGGGAGAAAAAAGTGGGGCTACCAAGGGTATTAGTAAACTTTTGGGGATGATAGATATGTTCACTATCTTGACTATGGTAGTGGTTTCATTCATATATATATATATATGTCAAAACATCAAAGTTTACACTTTAAATATGTGCAGTTTATTGAACATTAATTGTATTTATTTAAAAAAAAAACTCACCTATAAGTAGAGAGGAAATAAGTAGCTCATGGGGAAAAATATCAGAAAACCTAAGTAATGAGTGTTTGTTAAAATATATGATTCAAGACTAAAACTTATAAATACATGCTGATAATGTCAGTTGTTAAAAATTACTTTGAAACAAAAGAGCTATTGTTTTCTGAACAGTAGTATGAGGCCAAGTCACACTCATACCTCTTCAATAAAGCATGGACTGCTGAAAATTCTGGGCTTCAATCCATTTGTGGCAAGCTATTTACTCTAGGGGAATTATGGCCTTCAAGTTAGATTAACACAGGTATATATTAAAAACCTGGAAACCATCCTACAAGGGCTGAAAGATCAGGCACTGGAAAAGTACAAGAGACTCAGTAGTTGTATTGTATACGGAACTCAAGTCCATCCAGATTCTGACAGCTAATCATGGCCATCTCTAGCAGAGTGACAAGGCTACTTTAAACAAGGATTTTCTTACAAGTGCTCTCCCACACTTGCGATTCTTTGCTGAGCTCCAACTGTAAAAGTCTAAATTGAATATTCCTTAAAGGGTATAAAACATAACCATATCTTTTATAGTACAATTCAAACTCAAATGCAATATAAAGTCATAATAGGGTTAGAGGTAAGAAATCTCAATATTGCAACATGGGCAGAGAGAGATGTTTTCATGTGAAGATGAAGATTTAAAGGCATGTAAGGCAGTGTAGCAGGAATATGAGAAAGGTAATGTGTGGAAGGTCAAAACAGGCACATAGTCATTCACAACTGACTTTAAAATATATGTCAACTTGCTCTCTTAAAATATAATGCGTGAAATATGCAAGAGAATGACAGGACAAGATTAAAAGAGTACAAAAGCTAAAAGATGAGCCTAAGATCATGAAGGTGCTCCTGGCTAGGGATCTACATAGAGATCTTATTCCAAAGACAGCCAGTAAAGAAAGGTGGTATTTTGAGGAAATTTATATTTGCTTAGTTCAATAACTCCTTAAGTTGTGAAAAAGGCAAGTGGTAAAAGATTTTTCTGAAGGTAATGAATCAAATTGAGGTTTTCAATGGTGAAATTAAAAGAGCCAAGTGAATGACAATGGAAAAGCTTAGTTACTGGTTAATTCTCTATACCAGTCATTCTCTAAACCAGTAAACTAAGAACTAAGGAAACACGTCAGCACTGTTTTGCAAATGTTTACACCGCAGATCTTGGTAATAGAACAGCTACTAGAAATGATGGACTCAGCCCCTCCCCCTCCTCCCTAGCTACTCCTTACGTCAAACATCTTATAAGAGTTGTCTAGACTTTCTGTCTCTATTTCCTGATCTCCTCACCTTCTCCAATGTGGCTTTGAGGCCCATCAATCACTTCATCAAAACAACTCTCTCCAAAGTCAATGGTGGCCTACAGGTCATTTAATCCATCTAGCACATACATTCTCAATGGGAGCAATATTGTACCCAAGGTAACAAAAATTGATTTGAGAGAGCAAAATATATTAGATATTAAAAATAGTCTGTGGTCCTCCAAAAGTCATAGTACATAAGCGGAAATACAAGATATCTAGGCATTCTCCACTTCTTGCACTATAACTTCTCCCCAGGTGACTTTAGGTATGCCATCAGCTTCAGCTACCACCCACCAACATCTGTACCTCCTAAAGCTACAGCTCCATCAGACAGTTCCTCTGAGATTCAAATCTGTTGAACTACCTGCCAATTTGACATCTCCATTTGATTGTCTCAAAGGTATTTTTCTGGGAAAAGAACCCATAGGTTTGGTCAGATTCTCAGGTTAAGAACTACTGCCATATAGTAGTTTCAGAAAGGATCATAAAATCAAAAATGACAAACTTACAAAATTGGTATAAACAATTATTCTGTAGACAAGCTCTTATTCTTCTCTGATACCTTCAAGGCCTCTTGTGTAAATATAAGTTTCAGTTGATACACAATAGAAACTAAACTAGGTCAGAAATCAACATGTCAATGTATTGGTTTTTTCCAGAGCACTGAAGCAAATACAGCTATAGCGGTTATGCCAAAAGGTGTTCTGAAACTAGTGTCAGACCCTCAGTAAAAGAGAGGAAGAATAGAAAACATTGCAATTTGGTTGGTAAACTTGTTATGCTGTGTGTTGGCACAACTAAACAAAGTATAGGTCAACATTTACACCCTGGAAAGAATCCTGAAGATAAATCAATATCACAGGCAAACTGTATTAAAAAATAGTCATATAATTGCAACAACTCAAAAACTCTTGTCACTCAGTCATCCTCCATATGTTAAGGCCACATCACTAATTCTTTACAAAGCTAAAACTAAAATACAGGCCTAAAACTAAAAATGAGGCCTATCTTTTTGGCTCTATGGTTTCTGTCTTCCCGAGCCAGAAATTTGCCAACACCAATACTTTTTTTTTTTTTTTTAAAGATTTTATTTATTTGACAGAGAGAGACATAGCAAGAGAGGGAACACAAGCAGAGGGACTGGTAGAGGGAGAAGCAGGCTTTCCACGGAGCAGGGAGCCCGATGCGGGGCTCGATCCCAGGACCCTGGGATCATGACCTGAGCCGAAGGCAGATGCTTAACGACTGAGCCACCCAGGCACCCCCAACACCAATACTTTCAAATAAAAGGAATTCTGCTTATAAGATTAAAAACCAGGTTTATTTCAGGGGTTAAAGAGGTGCCCTGTTAGATCTCAAAGACGTGAAAGAAATATTCCTCTTTGGCACAACAGGATTAAGGTCTAATCTACCAAGTCTAAATCATTGCTTGCTGATCCTGTTTTTCTGTTCAACCTGTCTGCTCACTTCATGATTCTGCTAAGTATTCTTCCTTAGTGATTTTTGAAATCATTATTAAAAATAACATAGTACTTCCTACTGGGTTCTCTAGTTGGATTTCCTTTAAGCACCTTAAACCCAACTAAACTTATCCTCTCCACATCTACCTCTTCCCAGGCAAATCTGTTTTAGATTTTATCTGGTGGCCTAAGCCATAAACCTGGGACTTAACCCTGAATTCTCTACTGACAAAACCTTATCGATTCTCTGTCTTACGCTCTTAAAATTGCCTCCTTGGCCCTGGCTTATGTGAAAGGTGGTATTACAGGCTTCAAAGAGGTTAGGTGATGGAATCCAATAAATCTGGGATTGAATTCCAGTTCTGCCATTGCTAAGTGTGATCTTAATCTTGGGCAAATTACTCAACCTCTCTAGGGCTCATTTTTCTACAGAATAATAAAATTTATCTCATTAGGTTATTGAAGTGAGTAAAAATGAGCTAATGCCTCTAAAACACTCGACACTGGGCTGGTACATTATAAACACTCAGAGAACGGCAGCTACTACTATCCTGCAGAATTGTGTATCAATTAAATGAGACAGTATTTGACACACAGGAAGGACTTTATATAATAATTTTTTTAAAAAACCAATTTCACCTCTCATCTTCTAAGTATATTACTTCAATAATCTCCTAACATCTAGTCTTAGTCACCTCATCTACTCCCCACAGTGCCCTAAGTGGCTCCTGTTTTCAGGATAGAATCCAAAACCCTTCTCATGACATACAAAGCTGTTTATGATCTTGTCTTTATTTCTTAAGACTCGCCTCTTGCCATTCTTTTACCCCTAATCATATCCAACTCGGAAGTGTCATATTCTCTCAAGTCACTGCTTTCACAACGTCATTCCTTTTACCTAAGATTCCCATCTACTCTTTTCTCCAACCCAGTTACAATTTTGTCTCAGAGTACTGCTTCTAATCCTTTAAAACTCAGCCCAGGAAGCCTTCTGCTACAACCATACCCCCAATTCTGAGTTGAAAACACAGTCTCTGTACCCCCATATATTCTTGCAATTTTTTCTTCTAATGGTATTAAAAGAAGTATTTTATTTTACTTGAGATTTTTATACTTAAGTTGATAAGAGAAATTAGTCTGTAACACTACGTTCTTGTAACGTCTTTATCAGGTTGGCAGTAAGGTACTAGACTAGTACTAGTCTCTATAATTACTTGGGGACTATTCCCTGTTTTCCATTCTCTGGAATAATGTAAAACTTGACGTTATTTTTTCCTTAAATACTTGGCAACTAACATTTATTGGCATCCACTGTGCCAGATTACACACATTTACAGGTTACCTCATTTAATCCTCACAGCAACTTTATGAAGTATATGCCACTATTATCCCTATCCTTACAGAGAAGAAACTGAGGCTTACTGAGGTAACTTTCCCAAAGTCACACAACTGGTAGGTAGCAGAGATGAGATTTGAACACATATCTCTGCATGTTCTTAACCACATGATATGTTGTCTTGTAATACTGAGAATATGGTATTATAATTATCTACTCATTTATCTGCTTCCCCATTCATGAGTGAAATCTATCTAGTAAGATCTTTGAAGAGTAGGATGATGTCTTTCATTTTTTGCACCCCCTAAGTCTAGCTATCATGTATAACAATTAATAGATACTCCATAAATTGCTGCTAAATGAATGAATGAAAACATGTAATTTGATTCTTATAACAACTGAGGTAAAGCAGTTATTATCAATTCCTGTTTAGAAAGCAGATGTATGTTCATTTTAGAATGCTGCTGAAGTGGTTTTGTCTTTAAATTAAATCATAACCATGCAAAACAGGCATATATGATTTAGTTTCTTCAACAAGGAAAAAGCAAAAAAAATAATTTTTAATTATTTGCAAATGACTGACAACAGATTTAATTTTCTGATACCATCTGTGAGACAGAGATCTTCATACTTTTTCTGGGGTCAAGAGTATAAGTCAAAGAAGAAAAAGATTATCCAGTGAGAAAATGGCAATAAAACAAAAGCCTTAAGCAGAAAAGCTTTCAAAGAAGGTCAGCATATAGCTAAAGAAGACTTCCCCACTGTCTATGCCATGTGGTAGGCATGTCATAAGAAGATTTAGGTTAGACATAAAACACCCACAGCAGGGATGTCTTGGCTTCAGTTATATGAACTGAACTAAATTTCTGTTCTTTTGCTTGATGAGTTGGTAAACACTTATATATGGGTACTACAGAACTGAAAGAATTTTTGATGCGGATCAGATCATAATTATGGCTAAACAACTAGGTTACAGTAAGACAAATCTGGCCTAAATATAAGAATGAACTTCCTGAGAGCCAATGTCCTTAGATTCTGAAATTGTTATCCAGGGAGATTATGTAATTATAGTCCTAATGAACATTAAGAATAGAGAAGGTCCTTGAAATATTTAAATAGAATCTTGCCTAAAGTTACCCTAGACAACTTCATGAAGATTTTTCCAAGCCTCTTCTACCCCAATCCAAAACACATATACTTTTTCATTGCAGCTCTTTTTGTCATTTTTAAGACAACAGTATTAGATCTCAAGGGGAGAAAAAGCACGTGAGAATAAAAACATACTAAAGAAACTTAAACACCTCAGAGGAAACCATTCCCACTAGTGGACTGCCACATAAAATTTTCAGGAGTCCTTGTACTCTCTACTACAAAATAAACAGGATATTCACCAGCAAGGGGCCCCTACAGATATTGCTTACGCTCTCAAAGTCAATTACACTAATGATAAAATATTTGAAAAATTAAGAAACACACAAAGGACAGAAAAAAATTATTTCTAGTATCCAAAGATAATTTTTAAACATCTTGGAATATTTTATTTTAGTTATTTTTTTTCATCATTATTGGTGCTGCAAAAAGCTTTGTTTCCATTGGGTCCATGGCTTGGGAAAAGTTCAGGGGTGTTTAAGAAGCTGTCCTGGGGCAGGAAGCAGAGGCTTAGGCAGAAGTTCCAAGGGCAAGGGAATGCAAGAGTGCCCCTCAAAGGTCATTGGGCTACTATTTTACTTGGAATTTTACATTTCTGTTCATGAGAGAAATCAGTCTGTAATGCTGCTTTCTTGTAATGTCCTTGTCAGACTGGTATTAAGATTATGCTGGCGTCTACAATTATTTGGGAAGAATTCCCTGTTTTCCATTCTCTAGACTAGTTTATGTAAAATTTGGTATTGTTTTTTTCCCTTAAATATTTGGCAAGGATCCCCCAGTGAAGACATCTGAGCCTGGACCTGACCATAAATTTTTCTTTTTGGTAAGATTTTTAATAACTGATTTACTTTTGGGGCAGTTGGTGGCTCAGTCTGTTGAGCATCCGACTCTTGATTTGGGCCCAGGTCATGATCTCAGGGTCGTTGGATTGAGCCCTGCATTGGGCTCCATGCTCAGCACGGAGTCTGCTTGGGATTTTCTCTCCCTCTCCTCTGTCCTTCCCCTGCATGCATACCCTCTCTCTCTCTCTCAAATAAATAAATCTTAAAAAAAAAAAAACCTGATCTTTAATATGAGATGAGTCAGATTTCTATTTCTTCTTGCATCCACACTTGGTTTTTTGTTTTAAAGGAGTTTGTCTATTTCATCAAAATGATCAAATTTTTTTAGCATGGAATTGTTCATGTGTCCTCTTATTATCATTTAATGTCTCTAGGCTCTGTAGTAATGACTCCTTTTTCATTCCTAATATTGGTTTTCTCTCTTTTCTTTTTCACTGATTAAAGTGGTATATCCCTGGCAAAACTAAATTTTCAAAGGACCAGTTTTGGCTTTGTTGATTTTCTCCACTGTACATTTATATTCTATTTCACTGATTTCTGTTCTTTATGACTTCTTTCTTCTTTTTGATTTGCTATTTTTCCTAGCTTCTTAAAGATGGAAAGTTAAAACATTTTTAGCCTTTTTATTTTTTCTGATAATTGCAATTAAGGCTCTAACATTCCTTCTAAGCACTGCTTTAGCTGCATCTGACAAGTTTTGATATGTTTTATCTTCATTATTATTCCCTTCAAAGCATTTCTTAATAATTTCCATTGCAATTTTATCTTTGAATCAGAACTCTTTTAAAAGGTACTGCTTAACACCATTATAATCAGAGAACACATTCTGAAAAATAACCCAGGATACGATCAATCTTGATAAATGTGCCACTAATACTTAAAAAATTATATTCTATCACTGTTCAATGTTTTTATAAATGTTTTCATTTTCCTTGAGGAAATATCTAGCAGTAAAAGGCCTGTGTCATAAGGTAGATGTATGTTTAACTATATAAAATACTAAAGTTTTCCAAAGTAGTTATGCTCTTTTCTACTTTCACTACCAATATATCAGTTATAACTCATCTACATCCTTGCCAACATCTGGTACTATTAAGTTTGTCGTCATCATCTTCTTCTCTTTTAAGCTATTCCAATGAGTATGAAGTGGTATCTCATTGTGTATCTACTGAGTTTCTATTTTAAGATTATCATTTGTCAACTTCTGACTTTCAATTTTATTCTATTTTATAGATTCAGTTCTCTGGTGAAATTCTCCATATCTTCATCTATTTTCTTCATCTTTTCCTCTATTTACCTGAGTATATTAATCAACTGTTTTAAAGTCCTTGTCTCCTAATACCAATATCTGTATCATCTGTGAGTCTGCTTCAGTTGTCTCTTTTCCTCTTGGCTTTTGGTCATCTGGTCTTATCTCTTGACATGCCTAAAAAATTCTGATTGAATGCTAAATGTTGTTTTAAAACAAATTTAAAGGCTCCAAGTGATGTTATCTATAACCAGAAAAAGTTCACCCTTATCTCTGCTAGGCAGAGAATGCAGGGTTCATCAGTTTAATCCAATCAGGACCTCAGCAGAATCAAGGCTGCTTTATAGTTTGGGTAAGGCTTATTCTATAGTTGCTTAGACCACCTTGTTAGTGTAGGACTCTCCATGCTCCTATAGAACTCTACAGTCTCTTTTTGACTGAAAGCCTGGTATATTCATTGGGCCCTACCCCACCCCACCCCCACCTCACCCTGGTGGGTCCTGAACTCTACATGTACTGTAAGATTATAGAAAATTTCTCTCTGCTTTCCAGAAATTTTCAACTTAGACCCTTAGCCTTTTTAAAAAATTATTTGCTTATGTATTTATTTGAGAAAGAAAGGGAACAAGCAGGGGGGAGGAACAGAGGGAGAGGGAGAAGCAGACTCCCCTCTGAGCAGAGAGCCTAACATGGGCTCAATCCCAGGACCCCAAGATCATGACCTGAGCCTAAGGCAGACACTTAATTGAGCCACCCAGGCACCCCACCTTTAGCCTTCCTTATTGCACAAATTTAGACATTGGCAAGTGTCTTGAGGAGAAAACTAATCAAGTGTTTGAGACCCCTCAAAGTCTCCAGTTTTGTTAATTCAGTGCCTGAAGACTAACAAAAGCTCTTCTTAATTATCTGTCCTCCAGAAGTAGCTTTATGCTTGGTCCCAATTCATGTTGAAACAAATATTGAAAATTCCTAAAGAAATCTTTAGTTCTCACTGTTGCCAGAACTCTAGTTCCTTGTTTCCAAATGTGTAAGTCAGCCCTCCCTTAATGTTCCACAGGCTTCCCACACTCAATGTCCTAAATTGAACTTGCTAGCCTTCTATCAAATCTAGTTCTTCTTTGGGCATTACCTACCTATGTTAATGGTACTACCATTCATTTAGCTATCCAAGAATAAAGTTAGAAACTACCCTTGACTACTCTGAACACCAAACTCAACTGGTCATTGAGTCCTATGGATTCTATTTCTTAAATTTTTTTAAATACATGACTCTCTGTTCCCAATGTCCCCATTATCTCCTACCTCAGCTACTAAAATAACTTACTAACTAGACTCTTTGCCTTCGTTTTCTGTCCTCTCCAAACCATTCTGTACTGCTGCCAGAATGATCTTTCTAAAATATAAATCTGACAAGACTTATGCCTTAAAATCTTTCAACAGCCTTTTGATAGCCCCTCTGCCACTTCACTTCCACCAATTTAGCCACCCCAAGTTTTCACACTATTTCCCACACAT
The DNA here is from genome assembly GCF_054177405.1 of Leptonychotes weddellii. Classification (NCBI taxonomy): domain Eukaryota; kingdom Metazoa; phylum Chordata; class Mammalia; order Carnivora; family Phocidae; genus Leptonychotes; species Leptonychotes weddellii. The sequence goes on from NC_138379.1 coordinate 77,037,621, forward strand.
ATCTTATACTTTCATACTATGTTCCATGACCATCTAGCAAATTCCTATTCACGCTTCAAGACCCAGCTTGAGTACTAACCCATCTATATATAAAGCCTTTCTTGACCTCCCTAGACTGTCCCTGCCTTACTTCTCATATAGCATTATAATTACTGTTTTCATCTCCTATTCTCCATTTGTCTGGCCTCCCTTGGTGCTCATCCTATTTAACATCATCATCATCACCATCATAATCATCATCATCACCACCACCACCATCATCATCATGGTCATAATAGGTAATATTTACCATGATTTTATTAAATGCAAATACAATATTAAGTATTTTACATATATTCCTCCATTTAATTCTATCAACAACCTAGGACACAGGGATTATAATCCTCATTTTATAATTAAAAACACTGAATCTCAGAGGTAAAGAAACATGCTGAAGGTTACACAGCTAGTTAAGTTGCAAATTCGAACCTAAGACTATTTGATTCCAGGCCTGTGCTATGAACAACTACTACCCTGCCACATATTCACATTTAATATTCTCAGCATATAATGCAGTACCTGGCATGTGCCAGACTCTCAATAAATGTTTGATTGTTGAAAAATACCAAATGAAATAATATATGAAAGCCCTTCTAAATTATAAAACTCTGCATGAATACGATTATTTGCTTTCACTCTCAGTTTATGTTGATTTTTCTACTTCACCATCCTTATCTGCTTCCCCAGTAAACACGTATTTCTCCATCTAGGCACAACTGAAATGTAATAATTTCTCTAACTTTCCAGATGGAATCAGTAATCCTGCTTCTGTGCTCTCCGGGACTCTCTACCTATTTCTTCTATTTTAATAATTATACTACTTACTTACATACAATTATTCCCCCATCCAGCTTGGATTATGAATTCCTCAAGAAAAGGAACCACATTTTATTTATCTTTGTAATGCCTATGTCTAGGACAGTCCCATGATATGAAAGTGCCAGATTAATGTTTGCTGAACAAATGCAGAGTCACTCTCAAATGTGGATAAGAAGTGAAGTCCTTCCTTTGGAACCCACATTTTCCCTCCAGCTTTATTGAGAGATAATTGACAAAAATATTATGTAACTTTATGGTGTATAATACATATATCAATGATTTCTTATATATATAGTATGAACTGATTACCATGATATTAATTAACACTTCTATCACTTCACAGTTACCTTTTGTGTGTGTGATGAGAACATTTAAAATCTATTCTCTTAGCAAATTTCAAGTACTATAATGACAGTCACCATGCTGTACATTATTAAATCCCCAGAGCTCCTTTATCTTATAACTGAAAATTTGCAGCCTTTCACCAGCATCTCATTTTCCCCCTCACACACCTCTCCTTGGTCCTGGCAAGCACCAATCTCTGTTTCTATGAGTTCTTTTTTTTAGATTTCCCATATAAGTAAGGTCATAAAGTATTTCTTTCTCTGATTTATTTTAGTTAGCATAATACCTCAACATTCATTCATGTCAGAAATGGTAGGATTTCCCTTTTTCATGGCTGAATAATATTTCATTATATATGTACCACATTTTCTTTATCCATTCATCTGCTGACAGACACTTAAGTTGTTTCCATGTCCTAGCTATTGTGAATAATGCTGCAATGAACACGGGGGTGCAAATACCTCCGTGAGATAGTGATTTCATTTCCTTCAGATATATACCGACAAGTGGGATTGTTGGATCATACAGTAGTTCTGTTTTTAATTTTTTGAGGAACCTCCACACTGTTTTCCATAGTAACTGCACTAATTTACATTCCTACCAATAGTGTACAAGTTTCCCTTTTCTCCACATCCTTGCCAGCATATATCTCTTGTTTTTCATATAACAGCCATTCAAACAGGCATGAGGTGATATCTCATTATGGTTTTGATTTGCATTCCCCTGTTCATTAGTGATGTTGAGCACCTTTTCATGTACCTATTGGTCATCTGTATGTCTTCTTGGAAAAATGTCTATTTAGACCTTTGACCATTTTTGAATTGGGTTGTTTGGGTTTTGTTTTTTTTTTTTCTATTGAACTGTGTAAGTTCCTCATATATTCACCTTATCAGGTATATACTTTTCAAATATTTTCTCCCATTCCACAGGTTGCCTTTTCATTTTGTCGACTGTCTCCTTTGCTGTGCTGAGTGAAGTCTTTTAGTTTAGTTTGATACAATCCCACTTGATTCTGTTTGCTTTGTTGCTTGTACTTACAATGTCATATTCAAAAATCATTGCCAAGACCAATGTCAGGGGGCTTACCCCTATGTTTTCTTCTAGGAGTTTTAAAGTTTCAGGTCTTATGTTCAAGTCTTTAACCCATTTTGAGTAGATTTTTGATGGAGTAAGTTAGAGGTCCACTTTCATTCTTTTGCATGTGGATATCCAGTTTTCCCAACACCATTTATCGAAGAGACTATCCTTTCCCCATCGTATATTCTTGACTGCTTTGCTGTAAATTAATTGATTTATTTCTATACTCTTTATTCTGTCCCATTGATCTTTGTATCCATTTTATGTCACTACCATACTGTTTTGCTTACTATAACTCTGCAATATAGCTTGAAATCAGGAAGTGTGATGCTTCCAGTTTTGTTCTACTTTCTCAAGATTTCTTTCACTGGGGTGCCTGGGTGGCTCAGTCGCTTGAGCATCTAACTCGTGATTTCCACTCAGGTCATGATCTCAGAGTCGTGGGATCCAGCACTGCTTGGGGTGGGGAGGTCCATGCTCAGTGGGGAGTCTGCTGGAGAATCTTTCTCTCCCTCTGCCCCTCCCCCCTCATGTGCACATGTGTGCACGCGAGTGTGCACGCTCACGCTCTCTCTCTCTAATAAATCAATAAATCTTTAAAAAGAAAAGATTACTTTCACTATTCAGGGTCTTTTGTGGTTCCATACAGATTTTAGAATTTAGTATTGCTTTTTCTATTTCTGCTTTAGAACTTTGTTAGGAACAGCATTAACTCTACATATTGTTTTAGATAGTATGAACATTTTAACAATATTAATTCTTCCAATTTATGAGCTTGGACTATCTTTCCATTTATTTGTGTCATCTTCAATTTCTTTCATCAATGTTTTAGCTTTCAGTATACAGATCTTTCACTTCCTTGGTTAAATTTTTTCCTAAGTATTTTATTCTTTTTGATGTTATTGTAAACAGGATTATTTTCTTAATTCATCTTTCTGATAGTTCATTGTTAGTATATAGAAACACAACTGATTTTTGTAAATTGATTTTGTATCCTGAAAAATACAGGAATTACTGAATTCATTTATTAGTTCTAACAAGTTTTTGGCAGAGTCTTTAGGGTTTTCCATATATAATATCATGTCTACTGCAAACAGTTACAGTTTGATTATTCCTCTCCAATTTGGATGCCTTTTACTTCTTTTTCTTGCTTAAACACTCTGGCTAGGACTTCTAGTAATAAGTTGAATATAAGTGGGGAGAGTGGGCATCCTTGTCTTGTTCCTGATCTTAAAGGAAAAGATCTCAGCTTTCCTTTTTTTTTTTTTTTTTTTAAGATTTACTTATTTATTTGAGAGTGAGAGCGCACTTGTGAGTGGGGGGAGGGGCAGAGGGAGAGAATCTTCAAGCAGACTCCCCACTGAGCGCGGGGCCCTACAGGGGCTTGATCTCAGGAGCCATGAGATCATGAACTGAGATGAAACCAGGAGTCGGACGTTTAACCGACTGAGCCGCCCAGGCAACCCATGATTTCAGCTTTTCACTGTGGGGTATGATAGCTGTAGGCTTGTCATGTAGGGATTTATTATGTTGAGGTACATTCCCTCTATATCAGTTTGTTCAGAGTTTTTATCACAAATGGATACTGAATTTTGTCAAATGCTTTTTCTGCATCTATTAAGATGATCACATGATTTTTATCTTTCATTTTTTTTTTAAAGATTTTATTTATTTATTTGAGAGAGAGAGAATGAGAGAGAGGGAGTACATGAGAGGGGGGAGGGTCAGAGGGAGAAGCAGACCCCCCGCTGAGCAGGGAGCCCGATGTGGGACTCGATCCCGGGACTCCAGGATCATGACCTGAGCTGAAAGCAGTCGCTTAACCAACTGAGCCACCCAGGCTCCCTATCTTTCATTTTGTTAATGCAGTGTATCATACTGATTGATCTGTGGTGGTTGAACCTTCCTTGCATCCTTGGAATAAATCCCACCTGATCCTGGTATAGGATTCTTTTAATGTACTGTTGAATTCAGTTTGTTAATATTTTGTTGAGACTTTTTACATCAATGTTCATCAGGGATACTGGCCTGTAATTTTCTTTTCCTGTAGTAACCTTGTCTGGTTTTGGTATCAGGGTAGACCTTGTAATGAGTTGGAAAGTGTTCCCTCCTATTCAGTATTTTGGAAGAATTTGAGAAGGACTGATGTTAATTCTTCTTTAAATGTTTAGTAGGATTCACCAGTGAAGCCAGGTCCAGGACTTTTGTTTCTTGGGAAGTTTTTGATTACCGATTCAATCTCACTTGAATCGGTCTGTTTAGATTTTCTATTTCTAGAAATTGCAGTTGGTCTGTTTAGATTTTCTATTTCTTCACATTTCAGTCTGGATAGATTGCATGTTTCTAGAAATTTATCCATTTTTTTTCTAGGTTGCCCAATTTGTTGGCATATAATTGTTCACAGTAGTCTCATGATCCTTTGTGTTTCTGTGATATCAGCTGTAATGTCTCCTTTTTTGTTTATAATTTTATTTATTTGAGTTTTTTTTTTTCTCTTGGTTAATCTAGCTAAGTATTTCAGTTCTGTTTCTCTTTTCAAATAACCAACTCTTAGTGTTATTGATCTTTTCAATTTTTTTCCTATTCTCTATTTATTTCTGCTCTAATCTTTATTATTTCCTTCCTTCTGGCTAACTTTGGGCTTAGTTTGCTCATCTTTTTCTAGTTTCTTGAGTTGTAAGATTAGGTTGCTTATTTGAGATCTTTTTTCTCTGAAGGCATCTTGTACCTATAAACTTTCCTCTTAGAGCTGATTTTGCTGCATACCATACGTTTCAGTACGTTGTTTCCATTTTTGTTGTCTAAACATTTTATTTCTCCTTTGATTTCTTCTTTGATCCATTGGTTGTTCACAAGTGTGCTACGTGATTTTCACGTATTTGTGAATTTTCCAATTTCCTTCATTACTGATTTCTACTTTCATACCAATGTGTTTGGAAGAGATACCAGATATGATTTCAATCTTCTTGAATTTGTTAAGACTTGTGTTGTGGCCTATGTGGCATATGATCTATCTTGAAGAATGTCCCATGTGTTCCTGAGAAGAATGTGTGTTCTGCTACCATTAGATAGCTTGTTCTGTATATGTCTGTTAGGTCCATTTGTTCTTTAGGGTTGTTCAAAACCAATGTTTCCTTATTAATTTTCTGTCTGGATGATCTATCCATTGTTTAGAGGAGGATACTAGAGTCTCCTACTATTATTGTACTGCTGTTTATTTCTCCTTTCAGTTCTGTTAGTATTTGCTTCATGTTTAGGTACTCTGTACATGTATTGCCAAAGCAAGCACTGTGTTTAGATACTCTGGTGCTGGGTGCATAAATATTTATAATTGTTACATCATCTTGATGAATTTACCCCTTTATCACTATATAATGACCATCCTGTGACCCTTTCAACTTAAAATCTATTTTGTCTGATATAAGGATAGACACCCCCACGCTATTTTGGTGCTCATTTGCATGGAGTATCTTTTTCTATCCCTTCACTTTCAGCCTATATGCGTCCTTAAAGCAAAAGTGAGTCTGGTGTTAGTGTGAGTGTGGTATTAGCAAAAGAATTGACAAATAGGTCAGTGGAACAGAACAGAGAGCCCAGAAATAGACCTGCATAAATATAGTTAACTGATCTTTGACAAAGGAACAAAAGCAATACAATGGAGCAGAGATAGTCTTTTCAACAAATGGGGTAGGAACAACTGTGCAGAAAAATGAATCCAGACACAGACCTTACACCCCTTATAAAAATTAACTCAAAATGGATCATCGAGCTAAATGTAAAACACAAAATGATAAAACTCTTAGAAGATAACACAAAAGAAAATCTAGGTGAGGGGCGCCTGGGTGGCTCAGTCGGTTAAGTGCCTGCCTTCATCTCAGGTCATGATCCCAGGGTTGGCTCTGGGCTCCCTGCTCAGTGGGGAACCTGCTTGTCCTCTCCCTCTGCCCCTCCACCCTCCCCCAAAGCCCACTCATGCTCTCTATCTCGTGCTCTCTCTCAAATAAATAAATAAAATCTTAAAAAAAAAAAAAAGAAAATCTAGGTGACTCTGAGTATGGCAATAATTTTTTAGATACAATACCTAAGGCATGAAACATAAAAAAAGTAATTGCAAGCTGGACTTCATTAAAATTAAAATTTTCTGCTCTCTAAAAGACAGTGTCAAAAGAATGAGAATTAAAGCCACAGATGAGGGAAAATATTTGTAAAAAATATGTGATAAAGGATTATTATCCAAAACTACCAAGAACTCTTAAAATTGAAGAATAAGGAAACAAATAACCCAATTAAAAAAATGAGCCAAAGACCTAAAGAGACACCTCACCAAAGAAAATGTACAGATGGCTAATAAGCATATGAAAAGATACTCCACATCATAGGTCATTAGGGAACTGCACATTAAAACAACAATGAGATACTATTACATAACTGTTAGAATGGCCAAAATCCAAAACACTGACAACACCAAATGATGGAGAAGATCTGGAGCAACAGGAACTTTTGTTCATTGCTGACAGAAATGCAAAATGGCCCAGCCACTTTGGAATAAAGTTTGGCAGTTTCTCTCAAAAGTAAACATACTCTTACCATATTATCTAGCAAACATACTACTTGGTATTTACCCAAATGAGGTGAAAACATACACTCACATGAATCTTGCACATGGATATTTAAAGCAGCTTTATTCATAACTGCCATATCTTTGAAGAAACCAAGATTCCTTCAGAATGTGAATGGATAAACAAAACTGTGGTACAACCAGACAACAGAATATTACTCAGCACTAAAAAGAAATGAGCTGTCAGACCATGAAAAGTTATTAGAGGAAACTTAAATGCATATTACTAAGTGGAAGATAGACAATTTGAGAAGGCTACATATTGTATGCCAACTATATGACATTCTGGAAATGGCAAAACAATGGAGACAATAAAAAGATCAGTAGTTGCCATGGGCTGGGAGGAGAGAAAGATGAATAGGTAGAGCATGAAGCATTTTTAGGGCAAACTATTCTGTATGATATTATATCATGTGGATACAAGTCATTATCCATTTGTCAAAATCTAGAAGAATGTATAACACCAAGAGTCCATCCCAAAGTAAAATATGGATTACAATGTGTTAATGGAAGTTTACCAGTTGTAACAACTGTACCACTGTGATGCAGGATGTTTACAGTGGATGAGGCAGTCCACGTATACCACAAGGGGGTAAATAAAACTCTCTGTACTTTCTGCTTAATTTGCTGTAATCTTACAACTGTTCAAAAAAAAAAAGTCTATTAAAAAAACATAGCTCTTAACTACCTTTCATATGTCTATCCAGATAAAAAACCATTGTTTCCACTATGGATCAGAAGGCAAAACCACTGCCTGATTATTTCTAAAACTTAGCTTTCAAGATCATCTTAACTGGTAATTTAAGGCTCATAGTAAGGATCAAAGAACTTACTTTTCAACTTTCCTCTGATGTTCTTTTTGTCTTTGTTGTTCTTTTACTTGTTCTCTCTCAATATCCATGAAAAGTCGTCTATATCTCAGGTATTGCTTTTGACGCTAAAGGAAAGAAGTTAAAATTGTTGAGAGACTATGGACTCCGGGAAACAAACTGAGGGTTTCAGAGGGGAGGGGGGTGGGGAGATGGGCTAGTCTGGTGATGCGTATTAAGGAGGGCATGTACTGCATGGAGCACTGGGTGTTATACGCAAACAACGAATCATGGAACACTACATCAAAAACTAATGATGTACCGTATGGTGACTAACATAACATAATAAAAAAAAAACTGTTAAGATTCTGCTCTCAGAGGACTTTCCAAGGAAGGAGAATATCCTTGTGCCATAGATATGCTAGATGATACAAAAGTCACATCGAATTAAGTCCTTAATTTCCTCCTATTTTATGGTGACCTAGGATAATATCACATACAGCAAGAGCTTTGTATTCTCAAGCACACAGCTATTAGATATTACAGACAAATCAGAGAAAGAAGTACTAATTTAGTTTGCCCTTAGTATAGTCCTTTGTCAACAGCACTTGAGGAAATGACTGTATTTGATATGATAAGATATATTACTATATTTACTCTGTATTTCCAAATAATAAGTACTATAGAAGCAGGGCCAAAGAAAGAATGTGAGAGGTATTTTATAAAAGAACAACAGTCACTTTAAATTTTCAAAATTAAAACCACATCACAAAAGTATACTCTAAGCCTAGCCTCATATGGTAATAAAGAGGGAAGAAGGACTGAGGAATATCTGAGCATCATACTTTCAAAGGGAACAAGTACAGGGGCTCCTGAGTGGCTTAGGCGGTTAAGCGTCCGACTCTTGATTTCAGCTCAAGTCATGATCTCAGGGTTGTAAGATCAAGGCCCACATCAGGCTTGTGCTGGGCGTGAGCCTGCTTGGGATTCTCTCTCTCCCTCTCCCTCTGCCCCACCCCCCCGCCCAGAAAAAGGGGAGCAAGTATAATAAAAGCAAGTGCTATTGCCCTGTGGGTTTATATATTCTCTGGGTTTATATATTCTCTTTTAAGGACACAAGCTACTTAAAGGGCACTGGTGTACACATAGACATGTTTTTGCCCTTTGAGTAGCTTATGTCCTTTTGGTAAAAATTATTAAAAGTCTAATAGCTGGTTCTTAACGCTGAGGCCATCACAAGCATCAGTGGTATTTTTTTAAAAACACAGATGCCCCAAACCTACCTTTTCATATACTGATCAGTATATCTGTTTGGGTTCAGGCATTTGTATTTTGAAAAAAGCTCCACATCTGATTCTGGCACATGGGCAGTGTTAAAAACTGTTGGTTTAAACCAACTTTAGATTAAGAAGGAAAAAAAAAAAAAAGGGAAGTCATAAGTTAAAACCCTTCCTTTAAGTTATTGTGACAAATACACACTAATGGGAAAAATTCACTAGGATCAGATCTCTGATTTCACATCAAGGAATCCTAAATCCTAGAAGCTTGGAAGAAAAGTTCAACACATTATAATGACTCAAGTAACTTCTTTGCCTTTATCCATGGAATTTGTAGTACAGGCTCTTAATGTGTAAGAACACAGTAAATCATTCCCAATTTCACATATACTATTATAGTAGAAATACTGGTGTCCAAAAGCAATTATCATTACGTACCTCTTTCTTGTCTTCTTCATGATCTACTCCAGATTGGAGTGTCAGTGGAATTTGGAATTCAGTGTTCAATTTTGATTGATAGTCATCATAAACCTGTTAGAAGTCCAGTCACACAAAGTGACAAAATTGCCAAAAGCTAGCCCTGTACGTGCTTTTGATATTTTCATCTATTGTTTCTTTTCTCCTGCAAACTTAACCTCAACTGGATAAAATCAAACAATTAAAAAATCAATAAAATAAAATAAATTAAAAAAGAACGAAAGAAGCAGATTCAGAAGAAATAAACCAAAGGAAATGACTCAGGTCAAAAACGTGGGTGAATTCATAACAAATCAAAATGTTCAGAATGAAAGTTCTTCTAAAGTGGTCACTTGAAATCACTCTGAGTTTGCTTAGGACTGAATCCAGGATATAAAGCCAGATCCCTTATTATCTCAAATCTGTAATCATTTTCAATGTACACAACTCTTTAGGTGGGTGTGAGCCCAAATAAGAACCTAAAAATATTATAACATCAACTGACATGGAAGGGAGGAAACTGGAGCTAATTTTCCCCCATATTACTAGAAAAGCCTTATGACATAACTTGGTATACCTACTTTGTTATGGGTCAAATTATGATCTCTAACTTTTAGAATGAAAGCTTAGTATTACTTTTTTTAGCTTAAAAGTTATGTATCTTTTAGCAAAGTTGCAGGATATAAGATCAGTATACAAAAATCAATTGTATTTCTTTATACTTGCAATGAACAATCTGAAAATGAAATTAATGGAAAAATCCATTAAAAATACCATCAAAAAATTACTTAAAATTAACAAAGTTGGTGTAAATTTTGTACTCTAAAACCTACAAAACATTGTTGGAAGAAATTAAAGAAGGCCTAAATGAATGAAAAGACATGAAAGGACAGATAAGATGGCAGTACTCCCCAAAATGATCAACAGATTTAATGCAATCTCCATCAAAATTTCAGATGACTTCTCATAGAAGTTGACAGGGTGATCCTTAAATTCAAATGCAAGGGACCCAGAATAGCTAAGATGGTTTTGAAACAGAAGAACATAGTTGGAGGAATCACTCTTCCCAATTCCAATACTTACTACAAAGCTACAGTAATCAAGATAGTGTGGTACTGGCATAAGAACAGACTTAAAAAAAAAAAAAAAAGAATAGATTTATAGATCAATGGAACAGAACTGACAGTTCAGAAATAAACCATTATATTTACAATCAACTGATTTTTGGCAAGAGTGTTCAATGGATAAGCATTTCAACAAATGATGTTGGGACAACTGGCTATTCACATGCAAAAGAATGAAGCTCAATTCCCACCTTATACCACATATGAAAATTAATTCAAAATGGATCACAGACCTAAATGCAAGAGATATAAAATTCTTCGAGGAACACATAAGAGTAAATCTTCATGATCCTGCATTAGGTGGTTTCTTAGATAGGACATCAAAAGCACAATCCACAAAAGAAAAAGTAACTCAGACTTCTTCAAAACTAAAAACTTTTGTGCTACAAAGGATACCATCAAGAAAAGAAAAGGAGAGCCTACAAAATGGGAGAAAACATTTGTAAATCATGTAACTAATAAGGGACTTGTATGGAGAATATATTAAGAATTCACAAACTCAATAATCAAAAGACAAATAACTCAATCACAAATTGGGCAGATAATCTAATAAGCAGTTTTCCAAAGAATACAAGTAGCCAATGAGACATGAAAAGATGCTCACTAATGGGGCACCTGGGTGGCTCAGTCAGTTAAGTGTCCATCGTCAGCTCAAGTCATGATCCCAGGATCCTGGGATTGGGCCACGCGTCAGGCTCCCCGCTCAGCAGAGAGCCTGCTTCTCCCTCTCCCTCTGCCTGCTGCTCTGCCTACTTGTGCTCTCCCTCTAGCTCTCTGTCAAATAAATAAATAAATAAAATCTTAAAAAAAAAAAAAAAAAAGATGCTCACTATTAACCATCAGGAAAATATATATCAAAACCATGATGAGATACCACTTCACACCCATTAATATAGCTATAATTAAAAAGACATTAAGTGCTGGTGAGGATGTGAAGAAATTAGAACCCTTATACACTGTTGGAAGGAATGAAAAACAGTGCAGCCGCTTTGGAAAACAGTTTGGCAGTTCTTCAAAAGGTTAAGCATAGAGTCCCCATATTCCCAGCAATTCCACTCCTTGGTATACTCAAGAGAAATGAAAACACATATCCACAGAAAAACTTGTATGCAAATACTCACAGCAACATTATTCATAATAGCCAAAAAGTAGGAACAATCCAAATGTCCATCAATTGATGAATGAATAAATAAAATGTGCTATATGCATAAAATGGAATGTTATCTAATGAGAGGAATAAAGTACTGCTATATGCTACAAGGTCAATGAACTTTGAAAACATTATGCTAAATGAAAAAAGCCAGTCACAAAAGGTCATGATCCAATTTATATGAAATGTCCAGAATAGGCAAATCTATAGACAGAGAAACTGGTTAATGGTTGCCTAGGGTTGGGGGGTGGAAGAAAAAGGAATTGGCTGCTAATGGGTAAGTACTTTTGGGGTATGATGAAATGTTCTAAAATTCATTGTGGCAAACTTTACACAACCCTTTGAATATACTAAAAACACTGCACTGTACACTTTAAATAGGTTAATTATATGGTATATAAATTACAGTCAATCCTCAATATTCCATACTCCTTATTTGTGAATTTGCCTACTCACTAAAATTTATTTGTAATCCCAAAATTAACACTTGTGATGCTTTTATGGTCATTTGCAGACATGTGACAAATTTGAGTCACCAGATATGCATGTTGCCAGCTAAGGTTGAACAAGGTGATGCTCTGCTCTTTTTGTTTCAGCCTTCAAACTGTAAACAAGTATTCTTTTCAAGGTCTATTTAGTGCCAAGGTTTTTGCATTTTTGTGCTTTTTCTTGGTGATTTCACTATTTAAAATAGCTCCCGGAGCACCTGGGTGGCTCAGTCAGTTGAGTGTCTAACTCTTGATTTCAGCCCAGGTCATGATCTCAGGGTCCTGGGATTGAGCCCCAGATCGCGTCAGGCTCTGAGCTCAGGGGGAGTCTGCTTGAAGATTTCTCTCCCTCTCCTTCTGCCCTTCTCCTGGTTCATTCTCTTGCTCTCTCTCTCTAAAATACATAATTTTTTTAAAGAGATAAAAATAAACAACAGAATAAAATAAAATAAAATAAAATAAAATGGTTCCCAAGCACAGTGTTGAAGTACTATCTAGTATTCCTGAGCATAAGAAGGCTGTGATGAGGGGCGCCTGGGTGGCTCAGATGGTTAAGCGTCTGCCTTTGGCTCAGGTCATGATCCTGGGGTCCTGGGATCGAGTCCCACATCTGGCTCATTGCTCAGCAGGAAGCCGGCTTCTCCCTCTCCCACTCCCCCTGCTTGTGTCCCCTCTCTCGCTGTCTCTCTCTCTGACAAATAAATAAATAAAATCTTTAAAAAAAAAAAAAGAAGGCTGTGATGTGCCTTATGGGGAAAATACATGTATGACATGAGCTCATTCAGGAATAAGCTATAGTGTTACTGGCTCTGAGTGCATGTTAATAAATCAACATTATATATTAAATAAGGTATTGTTAAACAGAAATTCACATAAAATAAAGTTAGGTATTGATGAGTGACCAAAACATTGTGATCAGAGGCTCACAAAAAACTAACTCTGTATTTCCCCTAGGAACAGTGGTTTAGTATTCACCAATTCAATGTTTGTGGCAACTTTATATAACTACCGTGAATAACAAGAATTGACTGTATACCTCATTATTTTTAAAATTATTTATTTGTTATAGATAAAATCCAAAAATGATACATAGCAGAGACTGATGGTAGTTACTTCTGGAATTTTGGGTTATTTATTCTTTTTGTTTGTGTTTACTTTTGCTACAATAAAAACGAAACATTTTCTGCTTTCAAAAAAGAAAAACCAGGTTTTCAGCACTGGGCAAGGGGTAAGCTCACTATGGACCTGTCTGTCTCACTGATTCTAACTAAAGATTCCAGGAAATGTGGCCTGTGGTATCTGGAGAGTGTAGGGATTGGGTATCCTGAGGAGGAATGAGCTAGAAAAGTAGATTCCTCAAATCTGTGTACGAATTGGCGTATATCCCCAAATCGTCCCTGAGTTATGCACGCATGGGATGGACCTAAAGGAGTATAATGAAGGCTTTGAAAATTGAACTAACATTGGAGCCACTCTTCACAGAAGGTGAGAAAGAACTTATAACATAAACGTAACCAGGTTGATTGCCTGCTAGAACAAATAAACAAAAGATGCAACATTCTTCAGAGGATTTCAACAGAAGCCAGAGTCTCACAATATAATATTCAAAATTGGACCCCGAAGGATGGCAAGAGAATCCAGAATATGGTCCAAAGACAGATAACTCTTCTTCTGACATAGTAGGAACAGGTAAGAATGCCAAAAAAACAAATGGCTGAGGGAGGTAGTGCATGATGGCTTCTATTTTCTTCATCAAAGTCTGAGAGTATGGGGATGTAGCAAGAGCTTTACAAAGTATTTAAGATTTACTATTATTAGTGTGGGCCATAGGAGAGGGAGCTGACAAAGGGCAAGCAAGAAAAATGCTAAGCAGCATGGGGGACACAGCAGCTGTGACCATAAGCCCAAAGTATGACTGTGATCTAAATCTACACTGTTAAAGTGTTTTTTCCAGTAAGGCGGGATTATTTCAGGAGCCTAAAAGGAGAAAGGACTGATCCAGGAGATCGAGGCTTGTATGGCAGAAGGACAAGAAGAAGAGCTTCTGACCACCAAGGCAGCACCCTCAAGCAAAGAGAGTTAGGTATGCCTCTTCCATGCTCAATTAATGCCCTATGCACCCTCCACCATTAATTATGTTGCTTATGTGTCAGTCTCTCTTCTTTAGATTGTCTGAAATTTGAGTTCTGTGTCTGATTCACAATTGTATCTTTGATATTTAGCATCTAAACAATGGCTAACACCTAACAAGGTGTTCAATAAATGTTTAATTGATTAATTCAAAACATATTTAGCAAGAGACTATCCAATACCAGGCACTGTACTACGAAGGCTGTCCATACACTGGTAAACACATCAGGTGTGGTACCTCTCCTCATAAAGCTTACAGACCAGTGGAAAACATGCTAAATCAATAAATTATTACAAATTGTTTTGTGTAGTGAGAAGGAAAGAGAAGGCAAGGATAGAGAAAAACAGAAGCGAGGAGACCTATTTTTAATAAGGTGGTCGGGACGGTCTTTTCCAAGGAGAGAACATTGAAGCTGAAACCTAAAGGACGAGAAGAGACCAGCTTTGTGAAGAAAAAAGAGAAGGATAGCCAGGCAAAGGAAAAAACATATGCAACAGACCTGAGGTAGGAAAGAGCCTGGCATACTTCGGGACATATAAGTAACGATGTAGAATAAAACACGACAGTGTACCTTTAGGCCAACCTAATAGAGACAAACTAAAAATTATAAAAGAGCTACAGTGTAGTCCTGAAAACCTCAGCCCAAATCCTACTTTCTGTCTTTATGCTCCTTTTCTCCTGCTGCTCTCTTAAAAGGGCCAAGAGGAAATGTCTCTTTATCTCTTTTATATATCCTAACAACACTGGTTGCCTGAAGGCTCTGTTGTTAAAATAACATAAAATCACAAGATAGAAATTATCTAGACAGTGATCAATTCTAGTGGGAATAAGCTAGACTTCAGTTAAGCCATGGAGGAATCTTAGGAGGCCAGATTATTGTAATGTTTTCTTGAAAAACTATAGATCTTAACTCAGTACATCGAAGCTTAGGCAATATAACCCTAATAAGCTCCAGCCTACACCCTGAACAGCTTATTTCTTGGTGATCCTGTCTTATGCTCTACTAGCCTATCGATGGAGATCTAGGCCTGGCCATTGGGTGGAAGATCCTCCTGACCCCTCTCCCTCAGAAACCACACATTTCTTCCCCTCTCATGCCATAAAAGACAATGACCATTAGAAATACACCTCTTATAAAGAACACACATATAAAATACAGTTTTTCCAATACCCTAGGTTTCGGGAGAGCACTAAAGTAATCTTAGGTCAGGACAAATTTTACACACTATGAACTAAAACAAGAATCTGTTTGTTGCTCAGCCTTACCACTCCCAGCTCTGTAGGTGCCTGCAATCCTACCTAAATTCCATTACTCATACTCTACCTGTCTTCTGCTGGAAGCCTCTGTCTGGTGCTTGGCTGGCAGATGCTGCTGGTCGTCCAGAAGCAAATCCTCTTGCCATCTTTCAGCTGTCCCAACAGATGGCTGCTGCCTGAAGTATAAGCTCTAAAAGAATACAAAAGCAGTCACCAAAATATGTGAGCGGTGACATAATGCTAGTAATGCTGCAGGGATAGCCCTGACATACTCTATACAGGTCTGTTAGATTAGTCGCATACATTATGGCATAAAAGTAGACATTACACTCCTTGCCACTATTATGGATCTTAACTGTATCCACAAAGCAGTCCTATGTTTCTTCATCTATAAAACAAGGATAATCACAGTATCTATCTCCCCAGATTATTGTGAGAATGAGAAATGACACAATGGATACAAAGTTCTAGAACTATTTTAGTTATGGAAAGTGCTTAACAAATGTAAGCTGTTACTCATATTATTAATAGTATTAATAAGAGAGAACACTACCAGAAGCAACAGGAGCACTGTTGTTAGAAGCATAGCTCTGGCAAGCCCAGATCAAACTCTAACTGATTTACTTTCTGTTTACTTTTGACTGCACTCTGCTCTACCTGCTCTCCGGCTGAACCTGGATCCTGGATATCATGTAAATCATATTTGTGGTGCTCTGGAAATAACTCCTTTCTCCATCTCTCATCTGTCATATTACGTAAGGCCTGCCCATAGTTCCTGTGCTAAAAGACAACGTAAACATTGAACATCAATTGTTGAAGCAGAAGCATCATGCCAGGGCAATGGTAAAAGCCTCAGTGAAGAGGCCTGAAGTAGTTTCAACAGGTCAGAATGGTATGATACATCACAGAACTAGAGGACAGGATAGCTTTGCCCACTATTTACTGACCTTAACACTAAATCCCCAAGTAGTTACTATATTTCCCTGTTAAACTTGAGCCAAAATCTAAGCAACTTATTCCTCACTATGCTCTGCTCTACTTATCCCCCAAAGAGCGGGATCTTTTTTTTTTTTTTTTTAGATTTCATTTATTTATTTGACAGAGAGAGACACAGCGAGAGCAGGAACACAAGCAGGGGGAGTGGGAGAGGGAGAAGCAGGCTTCCTGCCGAGCAGGGAGCCCGATGCGGGGCTCGATCCCAGGACCCCAGGATCATGACCCGAGCCGAAGGCAGTCGCTTAACCAACTGAGCCACCCAGGCGCCCTGAAAGGCGAGATCTTAAACACTGGGTGAAACATACCGATGGCACTCCAGAAGCAATTCTTCTTTCAATCTCCCATTTCTCACAAGATGAGGGTTGCTTGATATACTTGCTCTAAAGGAACAACAAAATACAAAACTATTTAAGCAGAAATGATTAGTGACAACTAATGACATCAGTGACAACTCCAAAATGATGATACTAGGGGAGGATAACATACCAGAGTTGGTGTGCATGTGTGCCTGCATGTGTTAATACAAAACTCCCATATATAAATCAAAGTAGGAAGGAAAATAGTATAATGAATCCCAAGATACCCAACCCCCAACTTCAATAATTAGTAACATTTTTTTTCCATCTGTCTCTTTTCCCACTTTTTTCCTGGACTATTTTAAAGCAAATCCCAGATTATTCTGGTACTTTTTTTTCTTTTTTTTTTTGCATGGGTAACTCTTTATTCAATAATATGTTTGGAAGAAGTAAGGCAACAAAGTAATATTTTTACAATGTTGCTAGCATTTTCCCAAGGTACAGCTAGGAAACAAGCTTGTGTCATTTCCACAAGCACTCCTACTAGATGTCCCCAGTAACTCCATTCACAAAAACTAGCAGTGGTAAAGTTCAGGTAGTTCTGAGGTGGCAAACAGTTTGTTTTATCCTTCCTCATAACTGGTTTGCAAACTGGTAGAGCAGAATGTCTGGTTTTGGTGTACTCAGTTGGCTAAGAGGAGAAGCCCTTCGGTATTTATAAAACTAAATGCAGAAAAGTCAAATATGCTCCAGGATGTGAGCTTATGCAAATGTCTACTGTTAATCAATCAATATTATATGAACCCTGTCTCTTGGTCAACCCAAACGACAGATATGCTTTCTCACCTGGACAGACTTTAGGTCTGGCACATTTTGAAATAGCTGAAAATGTTATGCTCTTAGCCTCACTCTAGAAGCTTTAATTCTATGTAGCCTCCATGTGAACTAACTTGATAAGCTCCAACCCAAATCTTAAGTAATTTCATCTGTTACTCTTTTAGGAAGGAGAGTCCTCCCCCTGTATTCTGCTCTACCTGTTCTCTAGGGGAAGCTCGGTCCTGGGTTTTAGGTTCAACATACTGATTATACTCCAGAGGCAATTCATTGCTCATTCTCTCTGCTCTCATAAAAGATGGCAGTTGCTTGAGAAACATGTTCTAAAGGAATAAAAATAAAAAGCAAACTGTCTGACCAGGGCAACATGCTAATCATAATATTGTAGGTTTCAGTGAGAACTCCAGGGAAATGGTACCAGGTGAGGATATTCTGATACATTTTAACTTGAACAAGGATATAATACTTTTATTTTATGCTATTTATTTTTTAAGGATGTAACACTTTTAGCTCAACTCTGTAAACCTGAATTTTTAATCCTAAACCATGTACAGAGTAGTCTGACAAACTCCCCATATGTTAAGTAATTTAGGATCTGCCACAACTTCCCACACTGTTCATGTAGGAACAGTGTGTTGGTGGTAATACTGGGGGCTTCAGCACAAGTTGTAGCATAATCTTAGTAAACTAAAATAGTTTGATTCTACAATAAGAATATGAATGTGATCTATCAACCTTCTAAATGACAGAACTGATTTGGTTGATATAGTTCATCAGACCAGGGTCTTTTGCACCTGTTTCTATACTTCATGTTACCGATTATTGAGAATATATAAAATCCAGTTACTTTATCTTCTGTTTATCTCCTTTTTATTTTGCTCTACCTGATCTCTGACGAAGGTCTGGTCCTGGAGTTTAGGAGGCAGATACTGATAACCTGCCAGAGAATAGTCTTCTCTCCCTTTCTCACTTGACATATCAGAATATGACTCCTTGAAGCGTACTTTCTAAAAGAAAACAAAAACACTAATTATAAATTGTCCAGTAGGAGTAATATGATAGTAATAATACTATAGGCTTTATTGAGAGCCTTACAGTAATTTTTTTAACTCGAGATAATGTGAAATATGGAATAAAACAGAAAGCCATACTTTCTGTCATTTCCGAAGTCTAGCTGAGGACAACCTTTGCAAGTTCCAAATTAAACCCTTAACAATTCAGTTCCTGCTGGACTCTCTCCTTTTTCTGTTCTACCTTGTCCCTGGTGGAGGTCTGATCTTGATGCCTGGGTAGAATATCCTGATGGACATCCAGAGGAAACACCTCTCTCCCTCTTGGGCCTATCAAAATTGATGCTGGCTGCTTCAAATTTGCTTCCTAAAGAAAGAACAAACACAAAATACCAATTGTTCAGTTAAGAAAGATCAGTTAACCAATACTTTAGGCTGTGGTGAGAATTCTGGCATTAACTGAGGTCAGAGTATAACTGAACATATGAAATAGAAAACACTATATTCTATTCCACATAAGCCCACTTACAACCCTATGTAATTTACTTCCTGTTGATCCCTTTTTTCTTATTTTTGGCCTAACTGATCTCTGGTGGAGGGCTGGCCTTGGAACCTGAGTAGTAAAAGATACTGTTGCACACTTGTGGGCCACTCCTTGTTCCATCTTTCAGCTGTCAAAGCAGATAATGGCTGCCAGAAATATTTTTCCTAATAAAGATTAAAAAAAAAAAGTAAATTGTCCAGTAAGGGGTAATGTGCTGCTAATACTTTAACATTTAATGAGAACCCCAGACTTTTGAGGAATTAATGAGGAAACTATTTTTTCCAACTATGACTCTCCAAATCAGCTGCAATTTAGTCCTTGCAAATCCCACTCCAAAATTTAAGTAGCTATTTCTTCTTGTTATATCTCCTTTCCACTCTATTTACCTGATCTCTGGGTAGAAAATGCTGATGCTGGTCTCTGGGTAGAAAATCCTGGTCCTGAAATTTGGATTGAATATTCTGGTCTTCAGAGAGAACATGCTGGTCTCTGGGTGGAAAATGCTGGTCCTGACATTCGGGTAGAAAATCCTGGTCTTTAAGTAGAAAGTCCTGGTCCTGACATCTGGGTAGAATATTCTGGTCTTTGGGAAGAACAAATTGTCCTTTGGGTAGCAAATCCTGGACTTTAGACACAATACTCCCATCATCTAGTTCAGTATTCTGGGCTTCTGGCATAATACCCTGAGTTTTTATCTTAACAGCCTGGGCTTTAGGCTCAATGGCCTGGGCTTCGGGCTCAACAGCTTGGCTTTCCAGCTCAATAGCCAGAGTATTGAGTCTTGGCTCAACACTCTTGGCTTCTGGCTCAATACTCTCAGCTTCTAGCTCAACACTCTGGACTCCTGTCAAATCACCCTGGGTTTCCAGCAGATCACATTGGGCTTCTGGAAGATAATCCTGGGCTTCTGGAAAAATATTCTGAAGGCCTTGAAGATCTAATTGCTTTTGCTCTTCCTCTTTCATCACAGCAAATAGTGGATTTTTGAACTGTACTTTCTAAAAGTGAACATAAACATCAAATATAGAATGCCAGGTAGTAGCAACACTCTAGATTTTCCACAAGATTCCTAAAATAATTTCAAAAAGATATGGTAGTCAGGGGCGCCTGGGTGGCTCAGTGGGTTAAGCGTCTGCCTTCAGCTCAGGTCGTGATCCCAGGGTCCTGGGATCGAGCCCTGTGTCAGGCTCCCTGCTAAATGGTGAGCTTATGTCTCCCTCTCCCTCTGCCTCTGCCTGCTGCTCCCCCTGCTTGTGCTCACTCACACACTCTCTCTCGCTCTCTTTCAAATAAATAAAATCTTAAAAAAAAATAAAAAATATGGTAGTCAAATTACTAGAATAAAATGGGAAATTATAATCTTTGCTCGACTTAACAGAACCTAAATCTATAATCCCAAAGTAGTACAACAATACGGTATCGCTAGTCCAAATCACACTTAGTTTAATTTTTATTATACTATCTCCTTTCACTCTGCTTTACCTGAACTCTGCTGAAAGGTTTGTCCCTGTCTTCAGAAAGGAGATCCTGCTGGTCTCCCCAAAACAAATTTTCTGTCCCTTTCTTATCTATCATAATAGATGAAGATTCCTCAGAGTCAGGTTCCTACAAAACAACACAATCAACAATGAAAAAAAGTATCGATTACAGGTATAAACAATATGATTACAATAAAATCCTGGGATTCAGCACACTATTAATATAATTTGGTAGGTCAATATAATCAAATATTATAAAAACAGGACATTACAAAAGAAGCATAAGACTATATAATGAAAATTATAAAACACTGTTGAAAGAAATTTAAAAAGATCTAAATAAATGGAGGGCGCCTGGGTGGCTCAGTTGGTTAACGACTGCCTTCGGCTCAGGTCATGATCCTGGAGTCCCGGGATCGAGTCCCATGTCGGGCTCCTTGCTCAGTAGGGGGTCTGCTTCTCCCTCTGACCCTCCCCCCTCTCGTGTGCTCTCTCTCTCTCATTCTCTCTCTCTCAAATAAATAAATAAAATCTTAAAAAAAAAAGATCTAAATAAATGGAAAGAGATCCCATGTTCACAGATCTCAGAAGATAGTATTAAGACATTGATAAACCCTCAGTCAACTGGTTTTCAACAAGAGTGCCAAGAAAATTCAATGGAAAAAGGATAGTTTTTCAACAAATGGTACTGGGACAAGTGGATATCCACATGCAAAAGAACTAAGTTAAAACACTTCCTCACCACATATAAAAATTCACTCAAAATAGATTATAGACCTATATGTAAGAACTAAAATTATAAAATTTTTAGGACACATAGCAGAAAATATTGATGACTTTAGATTAAGCAATGGTTTATTAGATACTACATCAAAAGCATAAGCGACACAAGAAAAAAGAGATAAACTACACCAAAATTAAAAATTTTGTACAAATGATAGCATTAAGAAAGTGTAATGACAACCTACAGAATGGGAAAAATATCTGCAAATCATGTATCTGATAAGGGACATGTATCCAGAATATATAAAGAACACTTATAACTCAGTAATAAAAAAACCAAATACCCCAATTAAAAAATGGACACCACATTTGAATAGACATTTTCTCCATAAGAGACATATAAATGGGCAATAGGCATGTGAAAAGATACTCAAGATCATAAGTCATCAGGAAAACACAAATCAAAAGTATAGTGAGATATCATTTCACATCAGTAGGATGGTTATAATCAAAAAGATGGACAATAGTAAGTATTGGTGAGGATGTGGGGAAATTGGAACCTACATATATTGCTGATGGAAAACAGCTTGGCAGCTCCTCAAACTATTAAACACAGAGTTAGCCTATGACCCCAAAATTCCATTACTAAAGAAATGTCCACAAAACAACATGTACATAAGTGTTTGTAGCAGTTATTCACAAAAGCCACGAAGTCCATCAACTGATGAATGGATATACCAAATGTGATAAAGCCATAAAGGAATATTATTCAGCAGTAAAAAAGGAATGAAGTACTGATACATTCTGCAACATAATGAAAATATGCAAAGTGAAAGAAGCCAGTCACAAAAGACCACATATTATATGATTCTATTTAGATGAAATGTCCAGAATAAGCAAATCTATAGAGACAGCAAGTAGTTTAGTGGTTGCTTAGGACTAGGGGTGGGGAAAGGAGTGAATGGGAAATGTTTCCCATGGGAAACATGGGAAATAGGGTTTCTTTTAGGGGTGAAGAAAGTGTTCTAAATTAGATTACGTTGACAGTTGTACAAACCTGTGAATATACTAAAAACCACTGAAATGTATACTTTAAATGGGTAAACTGTGTGGTATATAAATTATATCTCAATAGAACTGTTAGGAACAAAACAATACTGGACATTAGAATCTTAACCCTCAAACCCAAACATAATTAGCTGTGGACGGCTCTAACAAGCCATTATTTTTTCCCTTTATTCTTTACATTTCCCTCCCTGATTTTCTATAAATTTCTGGCAATGTGAAGTAGTTAAAAGACCAAAGACCTTGACAGACCTTAAAGGTCAACTGTCCTCTTGTTCCTGTATTTATCTTGAGGGATGATGACTTCCTATAAAGTGCTTTCTGAAAAAAAAAATTAATACAAATATAGATGGTCTAGAGAAAGCAATATGCTCATGATACTAAGTTGAGTTTTTGTGAAAGATCTGGAATGATTTTAACAGATGAGGGTGGTTTAATATAAATAAAGAAAAACAAGTGGTGAGTTCTACTTCAGATTTACAAACAAATCACTCACACATCAAACATGGAGTGAAATAGGCTGCTAGGAGAATATATTAACTTTATAAATGACAATTTGTCCCTATCCCAGCCAGGATCAATTTTAGGAGGCTTATGATTTTATCTTGGTGACCTGACAATGTGCAAGCAAGTATATCTTCTATTTGTATCTCTATATCTGGAATAACAATAAGAACCAGACAGATTTTAAGGTCAGTAAAAAGTCTAACAAGGAAATGAAACCAGAGTTCAACTGGGTTATAGATTGTGTCCTTTCTGACTGGCAGATTTCCACTTCATACAATTGAGGGGGTAGAAAACTGTTCAGAATTGAGGGAAAGACCACATACTTGATATAAGAAATATAAAAAATTACACTGATTTCTTTTATCAGTCTCATTTCTATGGAATAGATGTTTCCAATGTTTTAGCTGAAAAATACACATGCATTCTTTGGAAGTAGCAGTCAGTCTGAATTCATCATCATCCTCATCATAATGAATTACATTTAAATGGCATCTCTGACATATAAAACTGGTTTATACAGGATGTTATCTCAGACTTAATTCTTCTCCCTTCTACTGAATGATGCTTTCAGTCAGACCTGTAAACAAGTACTTTTTCTGGAAAAACATCAACTGAAAGGTTTGAACATGTTTCACACAATATAAAATATGAGTCTCTAGGATCTGATGACTCTTTTTTTTTTTTCTGGTTTACTAGAATGTGTCCAACCACTTCCTTCTAACAGTACTCTGGAGTCAGTCTAATGTCACAAACTGGAGTTGCCAAATCCATTAGGTATGAAAATTGTCTAAAAAAACAAGCCACTGAGAAGAATTTAGGTACAAAAGAAACTCTATCTTGAGAGTCATAACAAGACAATGCTAGAAAAAGGTAACCATACTGAATGTATCTGGGACGAAATGCCGTATGTGACACACACACCCATGGCCGCTTGTTTCTTATATTTAACTATAAATGTCTTAATTACCACTGAAGAGAGAGACATTATAGGTTAGCATTCTACAAACTGTAAACAAATAAGAGACAAACGTTTTTGATGGTTGTGTTGAGATACTTAAGGAAAAAAATACAAAAAATATATATATAATCTAGGAAGCAAAACTAGGAAAGAACTAAGTAAGGGACAGAGGTGGATGATGGCCAAAAAAAAAAAAGCAAAAAAGATGAAACAGTCCATTTTACTAGATGCTGCCTATCAAAACTTGAAATTAATGCCAAAATGAGTAAACACAGGAAAATACATGAGTTTGTTTTTAACATCCAAATTTGTGAACACTGAAATAAGTAGGCACAGAACAATGTCATTTTACAAGTATCACCTTAAATATCCTTTTAAGTCACATTTAGGTTCCAATTATTCACTCTAACCTTGTATTTTGAATTAAAAGAATTTCTTTCTTTTAACAGTATTGGTTTTTTTCCTGATTAGAAAGTAAAATATGTGCATTATGAAAAATTTTTTAAATAGAGAAAACAGAGAGAAAAAAATAAAAATCACCTGTAATAACGCTAACCAGAAATAATCAGTATTAACCTCTTGGTCCATTTCTTTCCAGGCTTTTGTCTCTGCACACAGCATTCCCTCCCAATCTTTTTATTTTGCTTTATTTTTTTTATAGCACTTATTGTTTGAAATTATATTCTACATTTATTTGCTTGTTTATTATTTGCTTCCCTACTAGCACAGAAGCTCCTTGAGGGATCTTTGTCTATATTTTCTCTACTCTAAGTCCTGCTTCTAGAATAATGCCTGGCAACTATAAACATTCCATAAATGTTGGCTGAATAAAGTTTTTTTAATTGAGAATATATTGTATATAATCTTGTATCCTACTTTTTTCACTTAACTTTGCATCACACTTTCCCTTGTCTTCATATATTCTCTGAAAGCATGATAATTTTTAGAATAGCTATATGTGGATACACCATAATTTTTTAACCATTCCCTACTATTGGATATTTCAGGTTATTTCCAATTATTTTTACAGTTCTAAATAATGTTGAGATGTAAATAAATCTTTATCTGTACTTTTTAAAACAATTTATTAGAAATAAATTTACCTCTTGAGGGGGAAAGGTTTTCCTTCTACCATCTGGAAACACTGACGCATTTTTTTTATTCACGGTCTTAAAGGATGCCAGCCGGTGACGGGCCTGTTTCATGGTTTGACTAAGCTGCCAGGAAAAGGGAAAAAAGAGCAAACAAAAACAGGCTAAAGTTTTAATACCCAATTCACTAAGTGTTCCAACAGGAAAACAGGCCCCTATTATTAAAAAATGCCAGACCTAAGACAAGAGGATTACCTGCAAAGGACACTTTGGTCTGCTGATAGTATTTTTACATGATTTTCATTATTCTAAGATACTATATTTCATAACTTGATTTAAGTGCTGTTATTCAAATTTTTTTTAACAACGTATGCTTTGTATTAAGAATGTACACAAAAATATCAGAACCTGAAAGTTTGAATTAATAAACTTAGAAATGATTGAGCAGATACATTGCTTACCTTCCATTCATCTTCTCAATAAGGAGTTATTTCTTCAACTAGTCCGTGCACGCCTAATCACTGTTATCACTCCTTGCTAGAAGACTCTATTCCTAGTCCCTCTAAAATTCTTTTTTCCTATTACAGGAATCCCTTCTTCACCCCTAACATTTGAAGACTGTAGCTATTGTTTTTTCTCAAATCTCCCTTCTTTCAGGAAGCCTTTCTAAGTTAAGTCAGAACACAAACTCAAACATCTCAACTCATTTGTTTCAAGTACTCTAAGTAACAGCTGATAATAAGTATTAATATTAAATACACTGGCTTTGTGTTCATTCCTTATATCTACCTACTAATTTCATTAAGCACCTATTTTGATTTCTTTTTCAGAGAAGCATAGAATATTTTATTTTTCACAAATCTGCACAGAATGTTCCCTTAAAGAAAATACAGAAATTAACAAAATACCATTTTTTAGGCTAAGCCCTACATCATGTGGAAGAAAAGTATATCCCTATGATACTCAGTAAAATTATGGCAAAACCAAGACCAGTTCTAACCCATCCAGCAAAAGTTTAATGATATCAATTCTCCCTTGAAGGCAAATCACGACCACGATTTAGATATAAATAACAAACACCTTGATTTTTACTAATAGTGAGCTAGGGATAAAAGCACTCTCACTGCCAGCACAGTTTCCTTACAGTATATCACCTCTGTTTTGTCCTTGCTTTTAAAGGTCTACACCTCCAGCCACAGAAATCAGCTTGAAGCATTACTCTTTATTCTGCTAAGATGAGGACCTCTAAATTTGGTTAGCAGAGTGGCTAAAGGGGTCAAGATAGAGATAATCATATTGCAAAAAGAGATACATGTGCAGTTGAGGTTATGAAAAATACAAGAGCCACACATATGCCTGCTTTTCCTCATTACCAAGTATGGTAAATGTTATTGCCCTGCACAATGTGACCAAGGATTCAAAATACTCGTCGTAACAGATATGAAATAAGGATACATAATGTTCATCTCCCATCAACTCCAAACCTCTATTAGAGTCACAGATTGATTTTAGTCCCTTAAGCAGGGTATTTCAACTGGTCCAGCAGCTGGAATATACATTATAGTCTTTCCATTTCTCTGTTATTACCATAACCCTTCATCAAACCTCAACCTGAAGGCCCTTTCAAGGACTAACTATGAGGACTGTAACAGGCTGAATAATGGACACCCAAAGACACCAGGTCCTAATCCCTGAAACCTGTAAATGTTACTCTATAAGGAAAAAGGGCCTTTGCAGATATTATTAAGTTAAGGATCTTGAGATGAGGAGATAATCTTGGACTATCCACATGGGCCCTAAATGCCATCCCCAGTCCTTATGAGAAAGAGGTAGAAGAAGATTTGGCTTACAGAAGAGAAGGTGTTGTAAAGACAGAAGCAGGGATTGGTACAATGTAGCCACAAGCAAAGGAATGCCAGCAGACACCAAAAACTGATAGAGGCAAGGAACAAATTTTCTCCTAGAATCTGTGGAAGGAGCCCTGCTGACACCTTGATTTTGGCTCAGTGAAACTGATTTTGGACTTCCAGCCTCCAGAACTTCGAGAGAAGAAATTTGTCCTTTCAAGCCACTAAGTTTGAGGTGATCGGTTACAGCAGCCAAAGGAAACTAATACAAGGGCCAAAGTGAATGTTAATAAGTATTAAACAAAAATAAAGAAAATAGGGAGATGTTACAAATCAAATTATTATTAAGTGGGCATCCCAAGCTATAGGCTTGCCAGTAACCTAGATCTTCCTCAAAAAGGCAGGCTGGGCCAATGAAGATTCTTTATCTTACATAATGAACTAGGAAGTATGAAAAGTCAGAGACAGAAACTGAACTGAAAAGATCCAAACCTGGAGAAAAGAGGCTAAAGGAGCCTACATATGCCAAAGTTTCAGAGCTGTGATGATGAGAATATGAGGTAGTAGAAAATTAAGCAAATAAGGGAGAAGCATATGTGTAGAGACAGGGCAACCAACTCTCCCACTTTGCCTGGAACTGTCCAGGTTTAGCACTGAAGGTCTCATGTCCTCAGGCAATGGGGAAAGGTGGGTCACCCTACGAGGACCACCGAATCAATCAAGTTAGTGATTAAATATTAGTGGGAAGATCAAAGATCCTATGCTGTGTGATCAACGGAGCTAACTCAGACCTAAAAAAATTGTCCGGCCACACACTCCTTAAGGGAGTTTAGATTTGTGTGAGTTTCTGATTCTGTCTTTATTATCCCGTGCATATTCTTAAAATAAAATGAATTCTTGCAGCCAAAGAGCCTAACTCAAACACTAGTTTTTCAATGACAGATTACAGAAAACTTAACAGGTTATTTCATATTGTTTAAACCTTTCTTAATTACAAAAGTGAATTGTTATTTCCAGGGTTGAAAAAGCTGGAAAACCTGCAATATAAAGAGAGAATAAAAGTAAAAAAATAAGATAATAAAAGATTCAGTGAGAAACAAATAAAAAGCTGAGGTATACCATGCTAAAAAATAGTAGTGAGCTTAATAGTGTATAAATAAAAAGTTATTACATGGTGAGAAACAATGATCAGTTGTTCTTCAATTCCCCACCAAAATGAAGCTATCAAGGAACACAACAGAAACTCAATCCTTAGAGATAAGTATCAGTCTTAACAAAAAGTTCAGGGCTAGGCTAATTCTATTTTATGGGAACACTTGAAATTTCTTCTGGGTTTTATGATTATACTTCCTAACTTTAGGTACCCAATCTTAATCTACCTTAGAACAAGTAGGTAATACCGAGTATTATAAAAGTAGAGGATGGGGTGGGGGTACAGAATAAGAGAGGTCCTAGCAAAATCACATTTGGGGTATAGTTCTGTGTTCAGTTTTGAGGGTCATATTTGAAAAGAGCACTGAAAAACTAAATAACATTCAGAAGAAATCAACCAAGATTATAATGACAGAAAGCATTAGGAATTTAAGAATCAAAAGAGAAAAATGATAGTTATAATCAAATACTTGAAGTGTCTTAGAGATGACCATGGTTTTTTATTTTCTATTGCTTAAGAGTACAAAACTAGGCCCAAAGGGTAAAAATTATAGGGAGAAGAATTTGACTCAATATATTGAAAAAATACTTATAATTTCAAAACTTCTAAAAATGAAATAGTCTAAAAAGTAGTAAGTTGCTCAGCAGTGGCAGTGTTCTAGCAGAAACTAGATGGCCATTTATATATGAGACATTATAAAAAGAATTCGTTAGAGAAAGAAAGGTTAGACTAGATAATGTCTTTTCTTTTCCAACATTTAATTAAAAATGTAAATAAATTCAAACACATTGGAAACTTCAAACATACAGAGAAATAGACAGAAGCTATAATACACACCACATACACATCAACCAGTTTTAACATTATCAATTCCTGGCCAATCTTGTTTAATATATAATGCCCTACTTCACCTCACCCTTACATTATTCTGAAGTATACCCCAGATGTCAAGTCATTTCATCCTTAAGTATTTCAATATGTGACATGAATATGTAAAACCCTCCAACTCCAGGGTTCTATGTTTCTATCACTCCAAGACAAGAAAATTGAAAAGTCCACTAACACTCCGAAAGTGAACTGCATTCACGATTTACTCAGCCACTTCTAGATAAACCAAGGGAGTTAGTGCTTGAACGTCTCACTGTCTAGTTCTTAGTGACACCTAGTGGATAAAAACTGAAACAGAAACAGTAAAATTGAAAAGCATTTATTGCCATGGTGGTGTAGGGGCAAAAGTTCATAGGCTTAAAGTAGTTTAGATCACTGAACATTCTTCAGTAGTTTATCTTTTAAGGAAAAAAAAAAAACAGGGTATAAAAACTTTTTGAAATTTTATAACATTTCATGCTTTTCATAATCTGATTTCCTCCTACCTATCTAACCTCATTTTCTGTTATTCTCCTCTGTAAACTATCAATTAGAATGGTTCCATCACTTATTCCCAAATATACCAAGCTCATCACATATTCAAGACTTTTCACTGTTCCTCCTATCTCAAAATTCTCTTGAATTTACCAATTCAATTCACTTTATCAATTCAAAATATACAGCTCAAGTCCACCTCTTCCAGGAATTCTCCCACAAATATTTCCTTGGATTTAAAAATTTTTGACATCCCATAGCACAACTCTTCATCAGATACAGCAAATGTCTCTATATTATTATCTAATAGATTGGGGTCTGTTAGCTTTATATCTCTATTTGGAAATATAAACCCATGAAGGGTCCTATTTCACATTTCACTGGTATCTCTACAGTGTTTAACAAACACAGTATATTCAAGTATCTGCGACCTGATGTGTTCTATTTGTGTATTACACAGACGAAGTAAAATCCTCACACAGTGAGGCAATAGCTACGACACCATGAAAGCAACAACTATGTCTTCATCAGTGCTCCATCCCTTATACTTTACGCAGTGCCTGGCTCAATAAGTATTTGCTCAACAAACTGTTCATAATCTTCAAAAGGAAAACAAAAATGATTTATAAAATGATTACTACAAGTCAAGCAATGGCAAGAAAAAGTCATAGTTTGGGACAAAGAGAAAAAAATGATTTTAAGTATTTCAATATAACATGTGCTTATAAAGCTTTTCCCTCTTGATACTAACAACACCGTTAGATTTGTTTCATGCTTATGACCGAGCACATAAGCAGTTACAAAACTTTTATTTTCACATTATCATCATTTTCTTTTTTCTTTGAAGATTTATTTATTTATTTTAAAGAGCAAGAGAGAGAGAGTGGGCCTGAGTGGGGGAAGAAGAGGGAGAGAATTTTCAAGGAGACTCCCCGCTGAGCCCAGAGCCCCACACGGAGCTTGATCCCACAACCAGTGAGATCATGACCTTAGCCGAAACCAACAGATGGGCACTCAACCAACTGAGCCACCCAGGCACCCCCAGACAATCATCATCTACATTTTTGCTCTCCTCTCACTCTCCCTAGAAATACATTTTAAATAAGATGAAGTATAATTCCCATAGCAGAGTTGAAGAATAGGATATTTACTGGACAAAAAGCTCATGTACACTAAGGAGAGTTGAGTGCATGGTGACAAGTGATTTGAGTGTATGAACCTCACGATGGTAGTTAATTTTTAAATAACAGATACGCAAGGGGCGCCTGGGTGACTCAGTCAGTTAAGTGTCTGACTCTTGGTTTCGGCTCAGGTCACGGGAGATCGAGCTCCACATCAGGCTCCGTGCTCGGCACAGAGTCTGGTTGAGATCCTCTCTCTTTCCCCCTCTGCCCTCCCCCTACGCTCTCTCTCTCTAAAATAAATAAATAAATCTTTAATAAATAAATAACATGTAAAATCAATTACTAGATATGTTACATTTTAAAATTCTGATTATGTTGAGAGTTTACTATATTATTACTTGACCTATAGATCTATTTATTATGAAAATCAGATTAAAGGACAGAAAAGAGGAAAAAGAGACAAAAATAATGAATGAAATGCCCCATACATGTACTGTACCTATTTGCAACAGAGGTTAGGAATCAGTTCTGTCCATATGCTACAAACAGAATAATTTACCCATAACACAATTCCAGTATAATTGGGGGGAAAAAAAAAATCTCTGTTCTTTGACCTAAAGCTCTTTCTCATAAGGTTTGACTCTTACACTTTGGCACCTTCCTTTAGATGATTCTAAACTGTCTTACCAAAAATAAATAAATTTAAAATATGTATAAAAAATAAACATCATTTCACTATTCACCACTTACAAAGGTAAAAAAAGTAAAAGTGAAGTTGAATGTGATACCTCCTAACCTCTACTTCATATCCTAGATATGTCCTATATCTAAAAAAAAAAATCATAGACATAAAATGAATATGTACTTACAGCCTGGGCTTGTTGTTGGAATAATTCATTCTGATTCTCTCTGTCATCCATTCCATCCCCAAGCATCTGGGAAGGAGGTAACCTAGCACTTCCAATAGCAGCATTCAAGTTGCTTGGAAAAACACTTGTTCTTTTAGGAGTTAAATGTGCTGGATCTGAAGACTGCATGGCTATAGAGCCTTCTTTTTCTGCCTACACAAAGGAAGAAAGTGAGATTCTTCTAGTGAGGTTCTACTCCAAGCCATTATAATCAAATAATGTCTATAAGCAGCCCCAAAGATTTTAAATCAGGATCAGGGGTATAAAGGGGAAAGTTTTAACAGGCAAAGAAACTAACATTTACCAGGCACCTACTATGTGCTAATAATTTACTTATCTAATTATCATAACAACATTGTGAGACAAGTATCATAGCCCCAATTTTATAGATCAAGAAACTACAGTCCACAGAGGGTAAGTAATAAACCCAAGGTCACATAGCTAGCAAGCAGCAAAGCCAAAATTCAAACCCAAATCCAAAATTCTGACATTGTTTATACTATTGGTGAGAGCAAAAAAAAATTCTTGTGAGTCAGAACAACACAAGAATAAAACATACAAATCTACTGCCCTCCCTAGCAATTATACAAAGCATGAAATCCAAAGAAAGTGAGTCTGTAACTGTCTAACAGCTTATCTCATAACACACACTTCACATTCAATCTTTACTCAGGTTCACTTTTGAACTTACTGCTTCATAAGATCTCTGAAACTGTTGCTTTTTTCTCAGCCTGATTTGCTGATTTACTCGGTGTTTGACTTGTCTCTGAAAATGCTTCAGAGCTTCTTGTTTTTTTCTTAGCTGTTCCTTTAGTTCTTCTTCAATCATATATGCTGAAGTCTTGAAAGATGAAAGACAGAAAATAAACTTAAATGTTAGCAGTTTTTGCCCACTAGGGCTCTGCTGTAAGCACAAATCAGTCAAGATAAAATCCTGACAAAATAATTCAGTTCTATAATCCAGAATTCCCAGTAGAGTAAGGAAATCACAGGAGTTCAGAGCTGATAATCTAGACATAGCTGGTGAGTACCAAGAACTCAAACCAAATCACAAACTAAAAATTGGAATTTGTGAGCACTCAAATAAAATCTTAATTTTTCATTGAACTGATAACTAAAGTTGTCTTCATTAATTCTTAATGAACCAATTCAAACCTATCTTATGTCACACATTTTCTAAAATTGCTCACCACTCACTAAATACGTCCTATTATAAAATGCCTTCACACTCGGATTTATGCTCCATTTTTAACATAGCATGCTCTTCCTGTCATCTCTATCTAGTAAGGTAAAGGCTTACTCATTCTTTAAGACCATCTAATACCCACCACCTAGGACCTTCCACAATCCCTTCTTCTTCTGAGCTCTCCTATGCTATAATACCTCTCATTCTTATTAACATTAATTGAGAGCAACACTTCTCAAATCCCCCATTAGGTTAGGTACACCTTGAGGACAGGAAATGTACTTAACTCTCCTTTGTTTCCCCTACAATATGTAACACAGAGCCTTGAATATAAAGACACTCAATATTTATGTAATGCTCAATTCCAAAACATATTCTAAACAATCTAGAATATTTTATCCCATTTGAGTCCCTGATCAGTATTCACTTCCTCTGAGTGCTCTGAATAACAACCATAGTCATCATAATTAAAAGCAGTTACCATTATTAAAGATCTGCTACAAGACAAGCACTTTAACTACATTTTATCACTGAATCCCCAACACTACCTCCAACAGAAGGTATTCTTATCTCTTATATTAAAGATGAAGAAACTGGGGCTCAGAAAGATTAATCTTTAGTAGTAGCCAAAGAGTCTATGGCTGGCAAGTAGCACAGCTAGAAGTTTCTCTGACTCCAATATGTATGCCCTATACTGTACTGTTTTTCTCTCGACTGTGTTTCTCTTTCAAAAGGAATCTTCAAATTAAATAAAATCATACTCCTATTGAGCCCTTCTTCTAACACAGTGATTCCAAATTCTAGTTCAGAAGGTGCCCAAATATTTCATAGGAGGTCATTAACTCTCAAAATCAAATGAACTTAAATTCCAATTAAAATTAAATTTTCCAAGAAATCTACCCCATATTCTATACGAGTATATACCATAGGAGTAGAGTGTACAAAACAAATATCAAAGAACAATTAGGTAAAATAATTCCAAAGGAGAGAGATAGATAGTAAAGCCTGAACAACTGACCGAAATTAACTCAACTCCCAGAAGATTAAAGCCATCCTTCCTTTTTTTACTTCCACTATCTGTCTGCCCTCTCTTTACCCCCATGCTGAGATTATCAAACATCTTACTGAAGTATATGACTGATTCCAAATTGTGAATCTCAACTGTAAGCCAAACATAAGAATGTGCCATATTTTAGAAACATATTTTTCTTAGCAAACACCATTGTGTAAGGCCACCAAAACCCAAGAACATTGTCCCATGTTCTGGAATGTTAGGAGATTCTCAGAGTCAAATAAATTTGAGAAATACTGGGTTAGGCAAAAATAAATACTGTTTCAATTGTACAACTAACTCCTCGTAGACTTTTTGAACCTTAAGGACTATCCAAGTGGGCAAGATAGGATGAAGTGTTTCTCACAACAACCAAAGAACATTTTTGGATAATTCACATATGATGGGACTGATATTTAGATTACACAGTAGTCTCCAAGGATGATCTCCCCTTCTCCCCACAATGAATCAAGTCTCCCAGTATTTATGCCCTTGTGTAGTCATTTCCCATACTGAATGTAGTCTGGCTCTGTATATCCAAAAAGAGGAAGAAGCATTGGCTCCATGACTTCTCCAGCAAGGTCATAAAGCAACTTCCACCTATAGCTCTTGGAATGCTCACCCTAGGGAAACCAGCCACCATGTAAGAATTCTACCCTAAGACTACCATGCTGAAAGGAAGCCCAAGCTAGCCAAGTAGAGAGGCCGTGTGGAAAGAGAAATCTTCCAGCAAGCTCCTAGCCATTCTAGTCATCCTAGCCCAAGTGCCAGTTATGTGAGTGAGAAAGCCATCTTGGACTTTACAGCCCAACAGATGCCAGATGAAGAACCAAGAAATCCAACCAACAGCCAGAACCCAGTAAACTTGTCCCAGACATCTCCAGCCATTTTAGCTGTCCCAACTGAAGCTTCAGACACCATGTTGCAGACA
Source organism: Leptonychotes weddellii (assembly GCF_054177405.1). NCBI lineage: Eukaryota > Metazoa > Chordata > Mammalia > Carnivora > Phocidae > Leptonychotes > Leptonychotes weddellii. Next base: position 77,072,275 of record NC_138379.1, read on the forward strand.
AGCCATCCCCATTGTGCCCTGCTTGAAATCCTGACACACAGTATCTTTTGCTTTATGCCACTAAGATCCAGGTTTGTTACACAACAATAGATAATCAGATAAATTATAAAATAATGCAACAGCCATGAATGCTGATAGAACAGCAGTGTCTTTCGGTGCTAATTTAATTAATGGAAGGGGAGGGAGGTCTGAAGTTACGGTATTTTTAGGAATCTTGACAGCTCCTTGAAACTTTGGGGACAAAAATGATTAGGAGCTTCCCTTTAGAATAGGCATGATATTAGGTCTACCATGCTTTAGAAGTAACTATTCAGCATTTATTCTGAGCTGACAAGAGCTGCATCTGTTAAGGGTGGATTCCCCAGTCCATATATGCTAAATCGGTAAAGAGTTCTATGAGATGCTTGATCAGATTGACTTTGACTGGTACTGATCAAAATTTTTTAAATGAGGGAAAGGAGACATGTTTATATTTTTTCCAAGACTAGTATTTCCATTTAGTGTTTGGGAACATGAGATTCAATTCTCTTTCACATAGAAAAAGAAAAATTTGGTGGTTTTTAGGCATTTTGATGCTACATTACAAAGATGTCATTATTTGAGCAATGAAAAAGAGGAGTCACTAACTTAAATACCAAAATACCTTTGTACCAAATCTTACTGATTCTTCTGGGATAAATATAAGACATTTATCCCTCTTCATTCCTACTTCAACCACCCTTTCTCAAGGCTTTCCCTCTTTATTCCTTACCATTAAACAAGTCTTGATGCTATACTTCATGGCTAAATTGTTACGATTACATCCTAATCTGTCCCCCAGGAGCCAATCTATCCCTCACTTCAAAAAAGTTTTGAAGCAATTAACCTAATCAGAACACTGTTTTATTATGAAATTCATCTGTAAATATTAAACAATGAATGAAGTCAATCCCTTCTCCATTTCCTGTGGTTCCCTACAGCTCCTATTTTCCACAGTTCTATCAGCCACCATCCCCCCACTAAGCTTCCCACTCCAATCAATCTAATCTACCCTTAGAATCCTGATACACCTCGCTCACTTCCCACTCTCCCCATTCTTCTTGAATCATCCTCCTTCTCTATCTAAATTCTTCATTAAACTTGCCTGTATCACATCAACCCAAAGTCCTATCTTTCTTCTTTAAGTATCATAGTCATAGCACTTAATCATATACTACTCAGATACTTAAAATCCTTTCTGGAAATGGGCAGAAGAGGAATAAATGAATATGTATGTACATACATATTCACATACAAAAAATAAAATTAATGAATATATGATATTGCTTCGCTATTTAAGATTTACTTTAAACATGTCTCATTTCTTCTCTGAGATCAAGGACCACTCATATTTTTCATCTTATGTTCAGCATTTTGTCGATACATTCAGAAGAACCTTCCCACAATTTGTGCATTCCATTTATTAGGCACTAAGATAAAGTCGGGGGCATGATAATAAATAAGATTTTTTTCCTGTGCTCTGGAAGTTCACACTCCATCAGGAAAAGTAGATATGTAAACAACTTACTACAAATATAATGTGGTAAATGCCACAATAAAATTCCAACAAATAGCTAAGAGGCACAGTTTAGTGAAAGACTATCAAAAATATTCTTACAAAACTGTCCTCCTGTGTCAATTAGCACATGAGTTATTATGTAAACAGGCACACATGTAAACTTCGCAAAAGTTTCCCTTCATCTGAAATGCTGTTCCCTACGATCTGTACTTACAACATTTCCATTTTTTAAGGACGAACATAGACTACATTTCCACATCCATTTTTTGAGTATTTCCTTAATACTTACTATATGACAGGACAGGAATGAACAAAAAGTTCCCTGTCCTCATGAAATTTATAGTTAAACTTTCTCAGAATCCCAGTCAGAATTAATCTGTTCTTTCCTTATTCTGTGTCTGAATCTTACTGAATCTCTACTACACTCTTATTAACTTCAAGCAATCAATTAATGCTTCATTAAGTGTAGCAACTGTCACCCCTACTATGTTGTAGGGTGTCTGCAAGATATAGATAGTGCGTATGTCTTGTGCGTAGCAAGCGATCAAGAGTTTGTGAAATGAACAGTTTTGGCAAATAGGTGTTTGTTCTACAATCCTAATTCAAGAACGTACCTATTTATAACAGAAAAGAAAGGACAACCCCAGAAAGGACTGTTCATCTTTATCTAAGCACCAGGGATTACAGAAGGCTAACATGGGGGGAGGGGGAGAGAAAGAAAGGAAAAAGAAAAATGGGGGAGGAACCCCACTACATTTGCATCAAACTGACACTCACATATGCTGGGACTTCCGAACTATCTGGCAAGGCAGGTTCCACCCATGCCCCAACTGGCATTATAGCCTGGTTCCTCTCAGCCAGCACTGCCAACACGTCCTTGCTCTTCAGGGGGTTTAAAGCCAGAGGCACCCTTGTGGTATTTCGAGGCTTCTTGAGGGGGGCCATACTTCCTGGCATCTGTGACTCCTGGGCAGGAGAAAAGAGAAGCTTAACATCTTCAAACGACTGCGCTAAAAGCTCAACCTCCTGAGCCATGAGCACAGGCTCCAGAAAGGGAGAGAAGCCTTGCAGGAGGCAGTAGCCTGACAGGCAGTCGAAGAACGAGAATGCTGGAGAAGGAAGGAAAGAGGAAAGAAGGGGAGAGAAGTGGGAAGAAATAAAAAGGAAGAGTATAAAGACTGCCTTCTGGAAAGAATGGGGATGAGAGGGGGAGAAAAAGGGATCTACTGAGAGAACGAAGACGGTGCCCACCGGTGGCACCGCGAGGAAAGGGAGGAACGACCGCAGCAGCCAGAAGGAAAGGGGCCTGGTAGGGTGGGGTGGGAACCTGAGCCAGAGGCAGAGTCCAAATGACCGGTATCCGTTTATGGGGGAAAGCGCTGGACGCCGAGGAGTCCCGGGCCAGACAAAAGCCTGTTTCTGAGGCCTCAGGGGTCCCACTCCTGCTAAGATAGCACCGACCCAGTACCGGTGAGCCGCTCGCCACAGACTCAAACTCTCCCGGATACTAAGGGAACCGCCTCCAGTAAACCGCCACGTTGGGGAGGGCCGCCCCGCCCCGCCCCGCCCCGCCCTTCGGGGGCCTTGTAGCCACCCCTTCCGGTCTTGCGTCCCCTCCCCGGGGCTGGGCAAGCGTGAGGGGCGGGACTTCGGGCTCCGCAAAAACGTCACTTCCGCTTCGTTCTAGCTGAGGGGGAGGGACTTGTGAAGGCCCGAGAAACTGGGCGGGACGAGTGGGTTCGCGCGGCTGCTGGGTAACGCGCCGGCTGAGGTGTGGTCGGCTGCTGGTGCCGTTGAAGCCCCAGCACGGAGACCAGTTCAAGTGTTTCAGGAAGGGATTACATTGAGCTGAAGAACGGTGACTGGGAGGGACAGGGGTCCCAACAGAGGGAAGTAGGAGAAAAGGATGGAAAAAGGTGGGCCTAGCAGGGCTTCCTCTAGGAACAAACTAAGCTAACTAAGCTAAGCTTAGTTAGTCTGTGTACACCTCGTTACATTTATAAGGCTATTTAATGCATATTCTTATATTTGAACAGCCACGCGAGCGGTCACCCTCACTGCTCCAAGCTCTGCTATAATTCTGGGACACTTCAGTTATCCCTGTGAAATACCCATTCGTTCATTCATTTAACATATAATTGAGAGCTTTTTATGCACCCTTACTGTTCTGGGCACTGGAAATACATAGCAGTGAACAAAACAAAGACCCCTTGTTCATGGAATTTGTAGTAAGTAACCAAACACAGGAGTGAGTAAGTGTCTGATGCCCATGAATATTGTAGCGTAAGCAGAGACGATAAAGAGTGTTGCAGGGAGAGGAAATGAATTTTTAGATAGGATGACTAGAGAAGGCTTCACTGAAGTGCTTTTTTAAAATATTTATTTATTTGAGAGAAAGAACACAGACAGAGGGAAGGAGAAGAGGGCGCCATCCCAGGACCCTGAGATCATGACCTGAACTGAAGTCAGACACTTAACCAACAGAGCCACCCAGGCGCCCCCACTGAGGTACTTTTGAGCAAAGGCTCCAATGCAAACTCCCGCAATCTAATGGAACTAGCTACCATAATCTTCAAAGGAGAGTTAAGTGTTCAGGTAGAGGGGACAAGTACAATCACTCCAAAGTAGCTGAGAAACAGCAAGGAGGCTGGTGTGACTGGTACAGAGTGAGAGGGGGAGAGTGTTGGGGTAGGAGTCAAAAGTTAGGGGTTAGGCAGTCATATAAAGCATTGTAAGCCATGGAAAGGCATTGAGATGGGGAATCACCCATGTTTTGAGCAAAGGAAGGCCATAATGTGACTTAAATTTTTAAAAAATCACTGTAGATGCTGTATTGAGAATATACTGAATGAGCCAGGAGTATAAGTAGTAGGCCAATTAAGAGGCTATTCCAATAATCCGAATAGGAGATGACAATGTCTTAGATCAGAGAAGTAGTGGTAAAGATGGTGAGAAGTAGTTGGGATTCTGGATATATTTGGGAGACAGGACTTTTGGGACCTGTTGAAAGTGGGATATAGAGTGTGTGTGTGTGTGTATGTGTGTGGAGAGAGAGAGGAGTCAAGAAAAATTCTAGTGATTTTGTCCTGAGCAATTAAGAGGATGGAGTTGCCATTACCATTTACTAAGATGGGGAAAATGGCAGACAGAATAGGTTTGGGAGGAAGATCGGGAATTCGGTTTGAGACAGATTGCGTTTTGTTAAATTCGGGGGTAATTCATTACACGGAAAGTGATAACTAATACAAATAGGAATCAATAATATAGAGGAAGAGACGTTGGAGGTCTGAGGAAGGAAGATAAGGTACAAAATATTTGTCCAGAAGAGTAGAACCAGAGACCTGTGCAATTGCCAGATGGCCTTAAGGACCCATGTGAGATTCATGATTCTGCATTTCAAGTGAGACTAGTCAGCATGGTTGAGCATTTTTCTTCAGTTGTATGGTTATAGGCATAAAGTAGGTGGAAAAATTTATTTTAATCAGGGTTGAGTCTTTACCAAAATATTACTCTCAAGCAAGAAATGAAGATTTAGGGAGTTGAAGAGAGATTAGTGCAAGGGAGTAATTAAATGACTGACCATGAAACTTAAAATAGATAATAAGGAAAGGGAGGACAAGTGGGATGTAAGGGACATTATAAAGTTAGTACAATAAAGAGATTGAAGGTTCCAGTGGAGATCTAAAGTTTGTTAAAGCA
>NC_138379.1:77078010-77093623 GCF_054177405.1 Leptonychotes weddellii
GTTCTGCATGGAGCACTGGGTGTTATGCACAAACAATGAATCATGGAACACCACATCTAAAACTAATGATGTAATGTATGGTGATTAACATAACAATAAAAAATTTAAAACAAAAAAAAAGATTGCCTGTTTTCTTTAGAAACTTAAAAGAATGCGTGTTTCTGGCACCAGAGTCTTGAGGTCCTGTACCACAGAACTCCTCACCAGAGCTGGATTGTATGGCTGGGGGATCCCTGGCCATCTCTGCACAAAGCCCTGAGTCATTGGGTCCTTGGCAGCAGTCCACTCCACACAGAACTGATTGTTTGATGAGCAGTGGGGGCAATTTGCTCTTTGGTTGCCATTATTCTATTTGTGGCTGACAGACCCACACTGGTAACAGATCAGATGACTTGGTCACCAATTATTCCAAAGGGCTGACCCCAAGGAAAACTTCTCTAGAGGTGGGAAACCTGCCTATTCCGCTCTCATGGGATCTGGATGTTGGGAACTCAACCCCAGGCAGCTGAGTCACATCTATTTTCACTCTCTTCCCCAAACTTGAATTGGATTTCCCAGGACTAACCAATGTTCTGGGTTATTTCCTGAAAGTAGAGCATAGCACTGTCCTTTGATCTTCTTCTTCCTTAGCCACCTCTCCAAATAACCTTCCTAACTGGAATCATTGGTGAGGGTCCTTCTGGTTGCCAATGCAGACCAGGTTTTCACAGCAGAATTTCATAAAAAATGACACCAGTAACAGATCACTTAGTTGTCTCAATAGCATCTGTTATCCTGACCTTTGCAAAAGAGTCTCTAATTTTGGATTAGAGAATGCAGAAGTCTTTCTCCTTTCTCTTGGTGAGTGATAAAAAAAAAAAATCAGCATAGGAGTCTCAGCGTCTTTCCACATTCCCAAATACTCTCCCAGGATGGACACAGAGAGGCACTTCCCAGATCCCCCTTCAAGGAAGGACGCATTGGCTCAGCTTTTGTGAGTGCTGTTGTTTTTCTAGCTGTCAGCTTCTTCGGGGACTGCCTCAGCTTCAGACTGCTGCCTTCCCTTCCCTTTAAGGAGCAGCCACATCCAGTGACTGATGGATATGGAGATGTAAAGGCCCAGTGGTTTCTGCCTAACTTGGAACAACTAATGGGTCATCATTTCAGCTTCAGAGCTGCCTGTGGGGTCAGCTGAAGCCGTCTGGCCTGCATCACAGCTCAGCTTCTTCTTCTGCCTACTCCTGCTTCCTCCTCCTTTCCGCAGGTGTCAGTCTCAAACACACCCCTTGATCAACATGAAATCCTGTTGCAGAATCTGCTTCCTGGAGAACCTAACTACCACACCCTTGGAAGGTTGTGAGATCTCAGGGACCAAAGCACCGGCAATGCTCAGGCCATGTAAGTCCTAATGTGAAAACCCACAGAGTCCTGATCATTATTCTCTTCCTTTCCATCAAAGACACCTGCAGTATTTCAAGGAGATGGTCCAACCACAAGCTAAAGTCCTTCTTATTCCCTATTGACATTTTTGAGCCTCTGGATTAAGCTAACTCTCAAGGCTACCCTGCCTCCAGACTATGTAAATAGGAGAGCGAAAGAAGCTCTTTATTGTTGATGCTAACTTGCATTAAGTTTTATACTGTTTATAACGTAAAGAGCCCTGAGATGCACAAAATAGAGAGAGTCAATTGGTCAAGAGAGGAGAATGGAGCAGAGAAGCAGGAAGATCCAGAGTTACCTACAAAAATTGATTTTGGAAGCTGCCCCAGTGCTTGAGCTCTCCTCCTCCAGATCCACGCAATATGCCTCTCCTTTGATGGTAACTTCACTGGGATATCTCCACTGTGAAGCCAAAGAAGCTTGACTTTGCCTTAATATAAAGCAAGTTTGGTCAAAATGATTTTATCTATCTATAGTTATTATCTATATGATTCACCATACTTTTGACTGTTTTTGAAAATGTACTCCTAAAATGCAAAAGTTGCAATCATTAAAGATACTTTAAAAATATGGTGCAGGTTTTTAAAGCAATGTCAGAAGAGGAATTGAAAAAAATGTTTTATAGAATAGGTAGCAAGGCACTCAAGGTAACTATTTGGAGAAAACCAAGCCAATAATTTGTGCTTTGATTGTTATAATAATCTGCTATTAATAGTAACATTTTCTACATCCCAAACTTCTAGGGACAGCATATTAACGGTGCAGAGAACAGAGCTTTGGAAACAAACTTGGATTTAAATTCTAGCTCTGCAATTTACTGTCTGTGGTCAAGTCACACAGTCTGGGTCTTTGTTTCTTCATCTGTAACATAGGAGCAATAATTGACCTTTCAGGACTTTTCTGTGAGAATTAGGGTAATATATATGAAATGTGTGATATGTAATAGGTTTTCAATAAATGCTTGCTATTTTTTTTTAAGGAATCAGGATAGAAATCATCTCTTCTACCTTTAGAAGATTTTGACTTTTCCGCCCAGAGTCCCTTCTCCTATTTTGGGGGGGGCAGGGGCGGGGAATAGACTGACCCACCTATGACTATGAGGTTAGGCACATGGGCCAGCCTGGAATGGTATTCTATTCCAGTTATAATGATTGATCCAGAGCTGTGCATGTCACACATGCTAGGCCAACCACAGTCCTTCACCAAGATTTTTTTTTTTAACTAGCTTCATCAAAAGTCTCCTCTCTGGATGACAAGAAGCACTGTCCCGTATGTTAACCAGTAGCTACATGTGGCTATTTAATTTTAAATGATTTAAAATTAGATAAAATTTATAATTCATATCCTCAGTCCTACTAGCCACATTTAAAGTACTCACTAGCCACGTGTGACTAAGAGCTACCATACTTGGCAATGCAGATATAGGACATTTCCATCATCACAGGAAGTTATATTGGACAGCATTGATAATCTATAGCATCTGACAACCATAACTCCCAACAAAAAGTATAAGAAGGTTTAAGAAAATGAAGCTGACACCAAAAGCTAAGCAAGAGATGAGTAATAACCAATATGGCTTTTAAATATCTTAATTCCAATTATCCAAGCTCCCTTCAAAATTTTGACACGATACAAAAAATTTCTCCCTTTTTGTTTCAAATCGTTCACATTGAACTTCTATCACAACAAAAAGTCTCGAAGGGGGCACCTGGGTGGCTCAGTGGGTTAAGCGTCTGCCTTCGGCTCAGGTCATGATCTCAGGGTCCTGGGATGGAGCCTGGCATGGTCGGGCTCCCTGCTCAGCAGAGGATCTCTTTCTCCCTCTCCCTCTGACCTCCCCCGCTCACCCACACCACTCGTGCTCGCTCTCTCTGTCAAATAAATAAATAAAATATTAAAAAAAAAAAGTCTTGACAAATCCCACTCCTTAGTTTGTTGCGCAGCAAACCAGATGCAGAATCCTGGAGGACTAACTCTGGCAAAGATCTCTAAATTAGACAAAGCTAGACCCTAGAAGTACTGAGACAAGGGCTGAAAGCTTTGGCCTGTCTTCAAGGCCTCCTTCCCTATACGGGGCCTTCTTTTAAGAAACCTTGTTCCTGGGGCACCTGGGTGGCTCAGTCAGTTAAGCATCTGACTTCGGCTCAGGTCATGATATCTGGGTCCTGGGATCAAGCCCTGCATCATCGGGCTCCCTGTTCAGCGGAGAGCCTGCTTTTCCCTTTCCCTCTGCCCCTCTGCCCCTCTCCCCCTTATGCTCTCTCCCTCTCTCAAAATCTTTAAAAAAAACTTTGGGGGTGCCTGCATGGCTCAGTTGTTAAGTGTCTGCCTTCGGCTCAGGTCATGATCCCAGGGTCCTGGGATTGAGCATCGGGCTCCCTGCTCGGCGGGAAGCCTGCTTCTCCCTCTCCCACTCCCCCTGCTTGCGTTCCCTCTCTTGCTGTGTCTCTCTCTGTCAAATAAATAAATAACATCTTTAAAACAACAACAACAACAGAAACTTTGTTTCTCCCCCTGTTGAGTCTTGTGTATCACAAATCCATCTTCTTAGTGTCCCTGGACTCATTACTGGGGACCCAATCATTCTCTTGCTGATTAGGCTTTGTTTTTTAGGTCCTCTTGTCTGCCTTATCCCTTGTTGCAGAGCCTTGCTGTATTCTACTGAATTTTTACATCTGGGTCTGACTGAAGGCAATCTCTTTCTGGAGTCGTATATAAACACTAGATCAAGAAGCACAGGCTGAGTCTGGACTTTGAACAGGCTACTTAGCCTCTCTGAGTTTCACGATTTTCTTTGGGAGAAAAAATTCCTGCACATAGAATTGATAGAAGATTAAATGAAATAGTAATTTATTTTTATTTTTTTTAAAGATTTTATTTATTTATTTATTTGAGAGAGAATGAGATAGAGAGAGAGCATGAGAGGGGGGAGTGTCAGAGGGAGAAGCAGACTCCTTGCCGAGCAGGGAGCCGGATGCGGGAGCCGGATGCGGGAGCCGATCCTGGGACTCCGGGATCATGACCTGAGCGGAAGGCAGTCACTTAGCCAACTGAGCCACCCAGGCGAAGGCAATGTGTAAGCGGCAATGCGAATGTATTGGCAATCGTACCTGCTTACAGATTGAAATATACCGCTCCCAACTATATTTAAGCACCTGGACAGGAACCGTGCCTTCCATTTCTATGGAATGCGCCACCGTTCCCCTTTCCCACATCCCACTCCTCTTGTTAACCTCTGGAACATTGTGTGCTCTTCACACAGTAAGGAATTATTAGATGCTGGCTAGCTGATTTCCATTTCTAGGTCTCCCTCACTGGGAGGAGGGGGGGAAGAGGAGAGGGAGACAGAGGGAGTGTGGCAGCAAATCCTTCCGCAGGACATGGTTGGTGGGAAGACACCATTTGAGGATCTAGAAGAAGGGAAACAATGAAGCCTTTCATGAGTTGGGGGTAACTGTGGCTTCCCCAGGATTTTTCAACCTGTTTTTATTTGAGTACTGAAGTTTTACAAGAACAGAACTCCAGAGAAGTTCTCTAGAATGTCCTCACTGCATCTTAAATAGGTCATCAAAAGCACGATCTTTCCAACACTTTAATGCCCATTAATTTCCCCTCTTTGTTCCTCTGGAGAGTTGCTGAATAGGGCGCGTTCAGCAACCATGGACACAAGCCTGAGTTCCTCCCAGTTTCTGAGGGGGTGGGAATTCTATTCAGAAGTCAAATATTTACTCTCAGCATAAAAGGCTTTGATGTTTTTCAGTTGGCCAGCTCAGATATGGGAGCACCTCCTCTCCACCTTACTGAAATTCACCCAGGACCCCTTGCCGTCCCAAGATCACATACTTCTCCCAACACGCCCCCCCCACTTTTTTGAGATACCATCTGTCTGCAGAAGGCTTTTCCTCTGAGAGACTCCTCACATTTACAGAGATCTGCAGGCAGCAAAACCAATGGTTCAGGACGAAGGCCCTGGATAGGGCGGAAGGAGCCTTTTGACCCCATCTCCACTTTCTATTTGATGTTTCTCAGAAAGGACCCGGAGTAAGGCTACCTAGAAGAACTTTAAAAAGGAAAAGGAAAGACGAAATGTCCTTTAGGAGGGCCATTCCTGGCTGTCCAGGTCCAAAAAAAGCTTGTTTTGTTCCGAAGAGAGCTAGCTAATCTGTCTCTTGTTCAGTGCTTGCTGGAGCAGCGAGGCCCTGCCTCCTCTCAGCACAAAGCCTCACACAAATTCCTTGTTTCCCAGGCAATGCGCTGCTCTACAAGTTCTCTGGCTGATGTTGGCATCCTGATTCCGCCCTCTCTCTCCATCCTGGCAAATTGAATTTATGACAGGGACAACTCTGGCACCATTCACGTATACGTTTATGGAACCAAGAACCAAAAACAGCTTCAGCAATAATTGGGGGCACCAGGGGTGGGCAGAGAGGGCCACCTTACTTTCTGGAGCTTAGTCAGAGAGCTGTTGCTGGGTACGGTAAAAGACTAGACCAGGACCAAGACTTGCAAGTGGGAAGTGGATTCTGTTGCGGAGCTAGGGAGGTGGTCAGAAGCCCAAGCTTTGTTGGTCATCAGCCTGCATTTCCTTTTTTTTTTTTTAAGATTTTATTTATTTATTTATTTGACAGAGAGAGACACAGTGAGAGAGGGAACACAAGCAGGGGGGTTGGAGGATGGAGAAGCAGGCTCCCTGCGGAGCAAGGAGCCTGATGCGGGGCTCGATCCCAGGACCCTGGGATCATGACCTGAGCCGAAGGCAGACGCTTAACGACTGAGCCACCCAGGTGCCCCATCAGCCCGCATTTCTAATCCAAGTTCTGCCACTGAGTATCTACAGGACCTTAGCGCATAGTTAACTTCTTGGAATTTGAAATTTTCTTGTTTGTAAAGTGGGGTTATAATGTCTGCCTAAAAGGGCTCTTGGGAGAATTAAATGAACAAATAGATATAAAATGCCTGGCAAAGTGAGGAGTATCTTACACACACACACACACACACACACACACCTATATTAGTTCTCTATGCTGCATAGCAAGTTGCCACAAATTTAGCAGCTTAAAACAATATACAACTGTTACTGTACAGTTTCTCTGGGTCAGGAGCGCAGGCATGGTTTCGTTGGCTCTTCTGCTCAAGGTCTCACCAGACTTCAGTTAAGGTGTCGGCTGCTCGGCATTCCTCTCTAAAGGTCGGGGGTCCCCTTCCAGGCTCCCTGCTTGTTGGGAGAATTCAGTTCCTTGTAATTGCAGGACTGAGGTCCCTAGTTTCTTGCTGGCTGTTGGCAGATGGTTACCCTTGGCTCCGAGAGGCCACTGGCAGTTCCTTTCCACGTGGCCCTGGCCCACCCCACACTTTACACCTTCAAAGCCAGTAGGACGACAATCTCTCTCTGGTCTGCTGAGCCAAGTCTTCCATGACAAAACCGAATCAAGGGAGTGGCTATCCCACTACCTTTGCCATATTCCATCAGTCAGATGGAATACATTCATTCTGCATTAGGTGTATTAAACTTTTCTGGAAGTTTTGAAGAAGACAGAGGAGGAAGGGTTTCACAGCACAACTTGTTCACACTGTTCTTTGCATGTCTTCAGCTCCCCCATCATGTGGCTCTCTCATTCTCTCTCCTTCCTAACTTCTGTCCTCTCTGCTTGTCCCCCTCCCCAAATTCCTTTCTATTTCTAAAGCACAGCAGTTTACCTTTTTGTTCCTCCACCTTTGATGCTTAAGACCTTACCTCCCGCTCCCTGTGATGTATTTAAATCTTTTTCTGGCTAAAGACAATTCCCTCTCTAAGAGGAATCTTGGTGCCATTTGTTGGAGGACTTTTTTTCATTCTTCGTCCAGGGATGATTTACAATCGAATGGAAGAACAGATATGACTCAATATCAGTGAGTGAATAGAGAGAAAGAGAGGAGAGTGCTAAATATAAAAATTACCACTGATATTATGGTCGATCAGGCCAGAACCTCTCCAGTGGTATCATGAATGCCAGTGCATTCTTCCTAGAGCCTGGAGACAAACAGGCCAGGTGGGTGGAGATGTTCTTAAATCTAATGGTCGAGTTATTAAAATTGGTACTTATCTACCAATTTGTGTGTGTGTGTATTTTACCTCTTCTTGCCTCTATAATGAAGTAACTGCAGGAGTCCTGGGTTGATCATTACATAACAGTTTAACTCTGGGCAAGTTACTTAACTTCTCTGTCCCTCAATTCCCTCATCTAAGAAATAAAGAAGTGGGACAAGGTAATCTCACATGTCTCTTGCTGCGGAGTGAATCTACTGTTCTGCCATTCCTGCTAGACCTTCAATTCTTTGAAGACAGAGCTCATTTTTATGATTCTCCAGGCAGCTTCCCCCGCCCACCAGCATTTCCCATAAAGGTCTATGTAGAATGGTGACTTATTCAAAATCACTAAGGAACAGCCTCCTGTCCTGGGGATGGAACACTTGTGAGTTTAAGTTGACAGGGGTGTGTGTGTGTGTGTGTGTGTGTGTGTGTGTGTGTGTGTGTCTTGGGGGCTCCTTTCTGAGCCTCAGGGGCACCATCTGGGTGCTCAGTGCAGAGGTCTGAGTACAGCCGGGTAGGGCCGCCATGGGTGCAAGGGTGAGGGGTCGGGATCCCAGAGCCCCAGCGGGGGTGCCAAGGAAGAGTGGCCGGAAGCAACTGTGTGCAGCAGAGTCAAGAGGACTGGGCCATGCTGCGCAGAAGAGGACAACGCCTTTGGAAATGCACCTGTGAAGTGCTCAGAGGAGAAAGGGGCCCAGGTCTTGGCTAAGCAAGGGCGTTACTGCCGTCAGTCAAGTAGTCCGTCGACATCATCTGCTTCAGCAGCTGCATTAAGCCTCACTCAGAAATGGGCCCCGCGAGGAGACTTGTAAGAATGAAGAGTTATAGTCCCTGCACTGGAGAATCTCCCGGGCTAATGAGGAAATGGCCTCAGGAACACTTTCTGATGTGTTCCTGCATGTGGCCCAAAGTGGTACATGCAGACTGACACGTATAAATAGATTTTTGAAGTTGAAGAAATGTAATATTTAGAATCAGGATATCCCTATAAAATCAGAGAACAGCCTATCCTCAACAATTAGATGAGGCAGTCACACCCACAAGACATATGGAAGGATAAAACAAGGCAAGCGAGGACAGGTGAGATACACGTTATGTTATGTGTGAGAATCGAGTTGGCTAGATTCTTACCTTATGTGTCTGTAACCCAGTTGCTTATCGGATGAGGGCCGCCCCCCAAAGTGAATCCCAGTTATTTCTGGGAATTCACAAAGAGGTGCCTCATCTGTGTTCCCAAATTGGTCTGTCATCTGCAGTCATTTGGTGCCCTCCCTGCCCTCACGCCTCTGTCCCAGCTCCCCTTCACAGCCATCCTATACTGTCTCCAGTCGCTTAAGGAGCGCCCCGCCCCACCCCACCCCACCCCACCCCCGGCAAGTTCTCATCCCTGCAATATTTAGCAACTCTTTGCTGAGAACCTACTATGTGCCCGGCCCTGTGTTAGGCAGTAGGACTACAGAGACCAGTAAGACATAGTCCTTCAATCAGAGCGCTCGCTGGTTTAAGAGAGAAAGGCACATAGGCCGATGACATAAGCTTCTTTAGGTCTACTCATCTTGGAAGGGCCTGAAGCAAGATGGCAAGATTGCTCGTTGCTTCGTGCCTTTGTGGCTGGCTGCTGTGATCTGTCACCTGTGTCCCCTCGCAGCCCCCAAGCTAAATATTAATCCATCCTGGTAAACTCATTCTTGACCCGTCTATTTCGACATTCTTTTGAGGAGGCTCAGTCACTGCTGGGACAACTCAACGCAACTGCTCATTCAATTTGTTTAGTTTCCTCCCCCGACCCAGCTCCTCTCTAAGGAGAGTTGGGGTGAGTAATACAAGGTGTGGCTTCGGTGACCTTGTGACAAGCGGGGAGCTGGGGTCTGTGGACCTATGTGCTGTTCTCCCTGCTCCCTGCTGAGCTACACACTGACCCCCCCGCCAACAGCAGTTGGCGGTCCCCAGCTGTTGCCAGTTCTTTGTCTTCTGGGCACTTCCGAGTCCCCTCAAGGGAGCCTGTGAACACTTTGGGGCGCTTGCATATTCTGCATGGGTGTAAGGAGCCTAAGGTCCACCCCTAGGGCAGGGGAAGGGAGGATGTTGAGAAGTTAGATTCCACTTAGGTCTCCCGCTATCACATTTTTCTTTCCATCATCCTTCAGGCTAAAAAAGGCAGACTCCAGACTTTCTATTTCCTGAACATCATATCCTCCTTTTACCCTTGGACAATAAGCCTCAAGGCCTAGCCCTCACAGACAAAAGAGGCCGTTTATCTATACTATACAGCAGAAGAACTCTGTGAGTCCGTCCAAAGGTCGCTCCGTGATAGGTGGAAGTCATAGTTAAAGGAAATTAAAATATCCTTTTGTCCTTTACAAAGACTGGCTCATAAGCCTTTTGTCTTGCTACTGATTCTAAAATAGTATTTTAGATGTCAGAAGCTAAATCTTGACTTTTTCTTTTTCATTGTATGTCTGCTGAAACCACGCTGACTTTTACCAGAGGCAAAAGTCTAGGGAAAAGTCATAGACACAGAAATGCAAAATGAAAAAAAAAAGTGTCTTTACGTATTTCAGAGTATTTTTTGGAGATCCTTCATGAAGTTCAAAACCAATGCTTCTCTCCTCAACTCCCCATCCTTTGGCTCAGATGAGTTATGCAATGAGTCTTTAGTTCTAGAAACCTGGCCTACTCAGGCTTTCTCCAGTATGTAACAAGACTATTTTGAGAGGTAACTACCACATTTACAAGACTAAGACCAGGCTTAGAGACAACCAAGAGGGGAGCTGTAATCTTTGGTCTCATCAAGATATAAAGATTGCTACAGGAATGAGAGAGAAGAAGAGGCAGGTTTTTTTAAGTTTAAAATGTTATCTCTCTAACAAAGGATTTCCAAGGCACTCCACTGTACTAAATTGTCATCAATCTTCTCAACAATTCCTACAATGAAGCTACATACCCTACAAAGAATATGTGAAATTGGAGGCTTAAGGAGATTGTAAGCCCATCCCAAGATCTCACAGCTAGTAAGTATACATTCCATTGACAGTGCTCTTGAAAATGTGTGGGACATAATAGTGAGGGGTCAGGTGGAGCTAGGGTGTTTCTCCTCATCACATCCTCGAGACAAGAGGAGATAAGTAGGCTGTGAAGCTGCTAATAGAACCCCAGAATGCTGGCTGTTAGAGTATTACCTTCATCTGTGCTCTGACATGTTCTAGAAAATTGGCTGGAGGCAGGGGAACGAACAGAGTGGTTCCTGGAAAGAGGTCCCCAGCATCTATGTGATTCTGTGATGGGAGAGAGAATCCCAAGCAAAATCCTTATTTTCCTTGGTAGGAAAATAATAGAATTTGAGCCATTTTCCAATCTTCTTCCTGGGGGTGGAACAGGGATTTTCCATTTCTTCAGCAGTTCTCTGGAGTCTCTCTTTCCCCAGCTTTTTAAAAGCTCCTCTGCTTCCCTTTTCAGAGCTTATTGGAGGTCTGTCCCTGGCACGTGCCCTCCTTCACAGGAACACGGAGCGTGAGGTGGAGACAGGATAGATTGGGACACAAGATCCAGTTCAGCGTGTGTCCCAGCCCAGTCCCTTCACTGAGCCCCAATCCTCATCACCCCCTGGTAGTGGGGCTCAGCACAGGCAGGCAAAGAACAGATGGGACCCATCCGATTAGAACCCACATTGAAGATTATATCCTAAGCAGATACCCCCTTCCGAACCGGGGATGTAGTGCTTTGAAACTAGAAAATGTCAGGTCTGAAAGAGAGGAAAGAACAAGCCCAGCAATACACAGGGCTCTGTGTATTCAGAGGGAAGTTGGCAGGGTTGTGTTCGGGCAGAGAAACTCCGAGTGGTACAAAGGGACGTGCCCAGAGTGGAGAAATCATGCTAATTGTCTGCACCAGAGCCGGAGAACGCCACCCAAAATGAAGAGAGAAAGGGGAGCCCCGTCCAGAGCCTTCAGTGCCCTGAGCCTCACTCCTTTTGTCTACCTTCTTCTGATCCAGACAGGTAGGAGACCAGAAGGGTAAGAGAGGGTCTGGAGAGGGACCCCGCTACATGCAAAAGGGAGGGAGGGGGAGTTGAAGGCCAGAATGCCTTTAATCTGGGAGGAGGGGAGAGAGCTCAGCTGCCCGTGGGAAGCATCTCAGTGAATTCAGGCATTAATGTTTAATGCATTTCTTCATTCTCTGTGCCTCCCACCCAGCCCCTGCGCCCCTCCCCCAAAAGGCTGCATGACTTCGGAGCTCCCACAGCATTCAGTACATTAGATAAAGGGCAGTGAGCCATTTCTTATGGGATGTCTTGTTGGCGTGGGCTTATGGGATGTCTTGTTGGTGTGGGCCAGTCCGGCATTCTTTCCAAAGAATCATGATGGGGCTTGGAGGGGTGAGGGAGATCTGGGTTTTTTGCCTCCCCAACCCCCCACCCTGGCCGCTCTGAGTGTACAACAGCAAGGGAGGTGAAATAAGCTTGGGAGATCATGAGTCTTTTGGTTTTTGGAAATAACAGCAACCCATCCATAACTCACCCCATGCTGTAGACACCTACCTTGTGTACTGCCCCCTACCAACTCCTTAGAGAATTGATCTTACTTTAAATAGATAAGTTTCTGTGTGTGTGCGCAGGCATGAGAATACACACACACACACACACACTATTCCGGAGAGCCTAGCAATTCACAATTTGCTGGGGCAAACAGATGCAGAGATCATTTTAATAAAATGCAGAAACTACAATGAGTGAGATATACAGAGGATGCCCAGGATCAGAGAGGGGTCGCCTACCCCAATCCAGAAAGCTGGTGCTAGCGGTGCAGGGTGGGGTGAGGGGAATATCAGGGGAGGTGTCCTGGGAATGTCTGCACTAAATTTTAAAGGATGAGAAAAATAGGTAGATGCAGGAATGGGCATTATAGTTGGGGAAATGGGCAAAGGTCAACATTTTGAAATGGCATCATGGGTTTGGGAGCAGTCCAGCCACTCATCCTTGCTGGAGAAGAAAATGTTAAGTGGGCAAGAGCCTTGTAAACCATACTAAGGAACCTGGGATATAATCTGCAAACAGTGAAGGGGGGAAGGGGGTATTGGATGGCTTTTCATCTGGGGACTGGCAGGACCAGACTTGTGTTTCAGATAGCTTGTTCTGTTGCGAGGCATTGGAGAAGAAACTGGAGGCAAACAAGATAGGAAAGGAAGCCTGTATCCATTTGCTAGGGCCACTGTGACAAAGAACCACAGACTGGGTGGCTTAAACAACAGAAATGTCTAGTCTCACAGTTCTGCAGGCTAAAAGATTGAGATCAAGGTCATATTCTCTTTGGGGCTCCAAGGAAGAATCTGCTCCAGGCCTCTCTGCTAGCTTCAGGGAGTTCCTGGGCTTGCGGCAGCAGAGTTTGTCTCTTCACAGGACATTCTCCCTATGCTTGTGTCTGCATCCAAATTTCCACTTTTTATCAAGACATGAGTCAGATTAGATTAGGGGCCCATCCTCCTCCAGCATGACCTCATCTTACCTTATTACCTCTGCAATAACCCCATTGCCAAATAAGGTCACATTTGAGGTACTGGGGGTTAGGACTTCAACATATGAATTTGGGGGTAGGGGCACAATTTAACCCATAACAAGGTTATTGCAATAATTCAAGGGAGAAATAACATGAGCTGGAGTTAGGATAAAAATAGAGGGAATGAGGCATGTGGAGATAATATTCTGGAGGGAAAGTCAGGACCTAGTGATTGATAGGAAGTGAGAGGATCAGGGGTGGGGAGGTAGGATTTCTGTGTGAAACCTGAAATGACAGCTGGGATAGGGTTGGATATATGATAATGGGTACTGTCCATATTGAGGTTGAAATGTCTATGAGACATTTGTGGGAAAATGTGAAATAGCCTAAAGCAGGGGTGGGGGTGGGGGGCAGGGAGGTCAGGGTTGAGGTGGGAGCTCTCAGCCTATAGGTGAAATCCAAAACAATGAGAATGGATAATATCACCTAGGAGGAGAAAATGGGCTGAACATGGAACATTGAGTAACCTCAAGATTTGTAGAGGAAGGTAGAGGGAAAAAAGGCCCACCAAGGAGGCCAAGAAGGAACAGTGAGAGAGACAGAGGGGAACTAGAAGGCTGTGGTGTCCAGAAAGTCAAGGGAGTTGGGAGTTTTTTGGAGAATCAGCATCAAATGTGTCAAAGAGGTCCAGTATACCAAGGGCCAATTATATCTCAACTATTAGTATTATTATATTACAACTAAAAACGTTTGTTGGATATGGCAATTCAGAGATAATGATTAACCTTAGTGAGAGTGGTCTCAGTGGAAATTACAATGAGTGGAAGGAATCATGAAAGCTGAAGGTATGGAGGCCATGAATAGAGAATACAAAGTGCACGGTGAAATATACAAGTCAGAGCTGTCCTTAAATTCCTTCAGGTCATAGAATGGTAAGGAAAAAAATTATAGAAAGATCTTGTCAGTCAGTGTGACCAGGTAAAATCAAAAGGTGACCAAGGATCTTCTATGTGGGAAAATATAACCCAATAAATATAACAAAACATATAAATTATGCTGATAGGATATTAGTTATGACCTATGATGGGTAAGAAGTAAGTGTAGGATTAGGCCATTGTATTGCTGTGGATTCAAGAACAATAAAGAGCTGAGATTCTATAAGGAATTTCTGCCATGCTCACCATATTACTTAGGAAAATGCCAGCTTCTGTGACAAACAAGTTCCCAAATTTAAGTTCCTGGCACTAACCATGTAGTAGTACAATGCAGTTCCAGACTAGGCCTAGGATGAGGAAGAACTCTGTTCTGTGAAGTTTTCAGGGACCAAGTTGACATGTGTTTCCACTAGTCACCCTGTCACCCTGAGGTTTTTCTCCCATTTCTTGCAGGTAGAGGATTTAAAACAAACAAAAGAAACAAAAAAACAGGAGAGGTTTTTTCCAAACTAGCTTATAAGTGGTACCTATCAATTCCACTGGTTCTATTGTCTGGAAGAGAGTCACATGGCCATACCTAACTGCAAGGAAGGCTGGGAAATGTAGTTTTTAAGATTAGCACTTAAAGGGGACAAGTAACAGTCTTTAATGCCTCGTCCCTAACACGGACAAATGAGGCTTTCCTAAACTGATCACAGCCCAATTCATGAAACATTCAAACAAAGTTTTTCTAGAGGCTAGGACACCGACATACGGACATAAATATGGCATGCCTTAAATCTAGATAATCTGATTGGCAAAATTTTACTCTCTGGAATCCTAGAACTATTATCCTTTAGGGACCCAATAGGAAAAAGTCCCTTACCTGGGTTTTACCCTTTTAGCCCTAAGATCACCTCCACATTGTAGGTGCTATCTTTTTCTTCCGACAGAGAGTTATGCCCAGAAATGCATTTAACATAAGGATACAGTTTGATGAACCTTTAAAAAATGAATGAACCCACGTAATCAGCCTCCAAGATCAAGAAATAGAACATTTCAGCACCTCAGAAGCACACCCATACTATTTCAGTTACTGTGGCCCTCCTCTGGGTTACAGTGGTATCCTAACTTCTAATACAGATTAATTTTGCATGTCTTTGGACTTTGTATAAATGGAATCATATGCATGGATTCTTTTGTATCTGGCTTCTTTCACTGAACACCAAATCTGTAAGATTCATTCGTGTTGTTGTTGAAATTGTAATTTGTTTGGTCTCAGTGCTATATAGTATTCCATTGTATGAATATACCACAATTTATTTATCTATTCAACTTTTTTTTTAAATAAATTATGTTTTATTAGATAATGACAGCTATTTTTTTATTCTTATGTTAATCCCCATACATTACATCATTAGTTTTAGATGAAGTGTTCCATGATTCATTGTTTGTGCATAACACCCAGTGCTCCATGCAGAACGTGCCCTCCTCAATACCCACCACCAGGTTAACCCAGCCCCCCACCCCCCTCCCCTCTAGAACCCTGTTTGTTTTTCAGAGTCCATCGTCTCTCATGGTTCGTCTACCCCTCCGATTTCCCCCGCTTCATTCTTCCCCTCCCGCTACCTTCTTCTTCTTTTTTTTTTTCTTAACATATATTGCATTATTTGTTTCAGAGGTACAGATCTGAGATTCAACAGTCTTGCACAATTCAC
>NC_138379.1:77094123-77111608 GCF_054177405.1 Leptonychotes weddellii
CCTCTAGAACCCTGTTTGTTTTTCAGAGTCCATCGTCTCTCATGGTTCGTCTACCCCTCCGATTTCCCCCGCTTCATTCTTCCCCTCCCGCTACCTTCTTCTTCTTTTTTTTTTTCTTAACATATATTGCATTATTTGTTTCAGAGGTACAGATCTGAGATTCAACAGTCTTGCACAATTCACAGCGCTTACCAGAGCATATACCCTCCCCAGTGTCTATCACCCAGTCACCCCATCCCTGCCACCCCACCCCCCACTCCAGCAACCCTCAGTTTATTTCCTGCAATTAAGGAGTAGAACTGCTGAGTTATGTGTGTGTGTTTAGCTTTAGTAGATATGGTCAAACAATTTTCAAAAGTGATTGTGTCAATCCACATTCCCACCAGCAGCTACAGATACCCTGCATCTTCACCAACAGTTGTGTCTTCTCTTTTTTATTTTAGTCATCCTAGTGAGTAGGAAGTGATATGAAATTACAGTTTAAAATTGCATTTCCATTATTACTATTAATGAAGTTCTATCTTTTTCATATCATTATTAGTCATTTTGATATCCTTCTTTGTGAAGTACCTCTTCTAAGTCTTTCGTGCTTTTTCTACTAAGTTTTCTGGATTTTTAAAAAATTATTGATTTGTAGGAGTTTAAGAAATATATTTTGGATACAAAATATCCTTTATAGGATACATGCCTTGCAAATATCTCTCACCCTGCAGCTTGCCTTTTCACTCTCTTAATGGTGTCTTTTGATGAACAGCTCTTAATTTCATTGTGTCCAATGTATCACTTCCTTCTGTTATGGGTACCACTCTTGTGTCCTGTCTAAGAAATCTGTGTCTGCCCTCAAGTCATGGAGATATTCTCCTATGTTTGCTTTTTTAAAAAAATATTGTTTTATGAATCATGGAACACCTCATCTAGAACTAATGATGTAATGTATGGGGATTAACATAAGAATAAAAAATAAAAATAAAAAAAATATTGTTTTACCTTTCACTTTAGATCCACAGTCCACCTAGAATTGATATTTGTGTAAGGTGTGAGGTAAGGATCAAGATTCATTTCTTTCCTATATGGCCTGGCACTATTTATTGGAAAAAGAATCCTTTCCCCAGAACACTGCAGCATACCTTTGTCATAAGTCGAGTGATCATATATAAGTTTATTTTTGGACTCTCTGTTCTATTCCACTGATCTGTTTGTCTATTCTTGTGCCCTATCACAAAGTTAACCTCCTAGGATTTTGATTGGTATTGTATTGAATTTATAAGTCAGTTTTGGAGAAATGACAGCTTAACAATAGTGCCTGTTCTGATCTAAAACAAGGAAAATCTCTATGTGCCATCTTAGTATCTATTAGCTAGATACACATTACTGAACATCTACACTCTTTAAAGTACAGATAAAACGGTACAAAGACCCTTCTCTTCCTGGATCCCAAGGGCCTTCTTCACAATTTCTGTTTCCTGGCTTTCTCCTGTGTTCCTGAGTGATTGACACTTAAAATGATTTCTCACTCGTGTTGGCCCTTGGAGGCCTCAACAGGATACTAACAAAAGAACACAACACGGTAACTTCAACAAGTATGTAATCAGTGGTACACCTATAGGACGGGGCAGAGGAGGGGGTTGTTCTCAGAGCATTGTCCCCTAGGAAGAACATTAAGAACCAAAATCAGAAAGCAAAATGTTTTCCTTTTAGAAAACCATGCTATGGGCCACCCTTGGATTCTTGTATGCAGTTCTGGTCACTGCACCTCAAAAAAGAAATAATAGAATTGAAGAAAGGCCAGAGAAGGGTATCTGTGATGGCCAAAGGGACTTCCTTGTGGTGACAGACCCAAACAAGACAAAAAACCCATAAAGAAGGATATAACTGCAGCCCACGGTGTTAGCGAGTATGGATTAGGTGTATAAAAACCAAATCCTAGAATATGTGTTTGGCATTGTCTCATTGACACTTTTAAAAGGAAAATTTCAGGCAAATACTGGTAAAAGGAAAACTGTGCCAAGCATAAAGGAGCATAGGAAAATAAGCAGATGATGGTTCCCTTAAAAGGAGAGGCTCTTAAGGGAACCCAGGGTTACTAGCATATACTTTCTCATATTTTAAAGCTTAACATTTCTTGGTTGTCACCGCTGGTCAAAATCCTCCTTGAGAGGGGCCACCTACCAGTATGACACAGTTTAACAGGTAAATCTTGCTGTGATGTCAATTTCCTTTTGTTCAGCCTCCAGTGGGAACAGAGACTTTCTACATAATGATGCCTCAGAGACTCAAGGACCATGATTAAGTTAATCGCTTCTCAAGGTTGAATAGCCCTAGTCCCTTTTATTTCCACTGTGGATTGTAGTTGTTATAGCCATTTCCTCATTTCTGTGTCCTGCTTTGGCTCCTGTCCCAGTTCTCTGTGTCCCTTGAAATTTGTGGAACCCTGAACTTAATACCAACTCCAATTTTGGCTAGAGTTTTTGGAAACAGTGTTTGCTCAGCAAAATACTCTGTTTGTCAGCTTCTCAGAAAGACTGCTCCATTCATTTCTGAACATGAGTACATGCATCCCTGCGACTCGTGGGCATACCTGTGTTCGCGTGCACGAGGAAGGTACCCACCCAGAGAAGGGTGAAGCCTAAGGCAATCCATATGCTGTAGCTTTTCCAATGTTTTTATGCAGAAGAATCAACTTTAAACTGACAGAAAGAACTGACCTGAGCTGGGAAGACATCACAAAAGGACCACTAGGACCTTGTAGGGAGCGACAGGAAATGGGGGAAGCTCAAGGGAGGGCCAGAGAAGATGGAAGGAAGGGGAATCTCTTCCACTTCTCCTTGGAGCTGGGACTGTCACTCCCTAGCCTCCTGGAAGGAGGAAATGAGAACCCTCAAAGTTTGATGCAGGACGGTTCTGCATCTACAACCCTCATGCGCTCATACCCCACTGCTTCCGACTGGGTCCTGAATAGAGGTTCCCCAACCATTTGCTCATCACCACCATGGCCTTTAATGAAACTCAATGACTTTTCTCAGGGCCACCTCAGGTCACACATTCCAAAGTCTATTTGCCTATCCAGGGAACTCTGAAAGCTTGCTTTTCTAAATCAAGCCAAGCCTGGGACCTAACTGTTGCTAGGCAGGAAATCCCATCTAAATAATCACAGAAACTCAGAGCTGGAAGAAGTCTTAAGTATTATGTGAGCAAATGGATTTCAGTCTGATACACAGAGCCAGAGGGATTCCTAGTAGTACCCCAAGTTATTGGGGAGGACAGGAGTCTGGTCCCCACCACCTCTTCTACTGAATCTGTGAGCCAGAACTAGATTTTGTTTTCATTTTTATACATGGTTTTATGGGAACAACAATATCTTTAATAAAAAATATTTGAAAATATTTGATTTTGTCCATTATACCTCCCCCAAATCAAGACTCCTCTCGATAACAAGCATAGGGGTCTCTGGGTGACTCAGTCGGTTAAGCCACTGGCTCTTGTTTTCAGCTCAGGTCGTGAGATCAAGCCCCTCATTGGGCTCCGTGCTCGGGGGTGGAGGGGGGGGAGTCTGCTTGAGATTCTCTACCTCTGCCCCGCCCCTGCTCTCTCGCGTGCTCTCTCTCCTCAAATAAATAAATAAATCTTTAAAAAATAACAAGCATATCATATTCATACATATGGACGTTTTAATCATTCAAATAGTCTCTTCCACTTTTAAAGTTTTATGATTCTAACATACCTGGCAGGTCATGGATCACAGAATGTCAGAGCTAAAAAGGACCCTTGTGATCATCTGGCCCCACAACCTCATTATACAGAGGAGTAAACTGAGGCACAGAGAGGTGAAAGAATAGCAATGGGCCTTTCCTCCATCCCTTCCAAAGGTGACGAGCTCACTCTTTAACAAAGAACTTGTTTCAAAAATGGACTGAATAGGTTTATTACATTTGCTTTGATCTCCACAACTCACCTTTTAAATTAATTCCCTCCTGGCTTGGTCTGGGTCCTCTGAGCACAAGTAGAAGAATAAGGAAGGGAAAGGTACAACCTAACTTCCCCAAATTTAAACAACAGTAGCAGAATGGGAGAGTGGGAGAAAGAATGAGGGAACTTCAGAGGCAGTGACCATCAGAGAGAGCAGCCGGGGGTGCAGGGGGACTGAGAACCTGACCTGTAAGTGTCTGTTCAGGTAAACTCAGCCCTGCTCCCAGCTGACATCCTCTCCAGAAGACCGTCTTTGGGTGGTCATATTGCTCTACAAGGCCATGTAACACCAATGAATGGCATCTGTTCAGGCCCCGAAACCCCCTAAGAGACCTCTGAAATATGGGACGCATCTCTAGATGGGGCAACCATTTGACAAGATGGTAAAATCCCAGAATGGCAGGGCTGACAAATGGATGTAACATCAAGTTTGCCACTCATTTTACCTACCTGAGTCCCAAACAGGTAAGTGACTTCTCCTAGGTCCTAAGTCAACAATAAGGGCCCAGGTCTCTGATGTTCACTCTTGTGTTCTCTCCACCACACAACAATAACTGATGTATGTATTGTGCTTTTCCATTGTGAACCTGATAAGGCAGTTGTTCCTGTTGTTGCTCATATCCTGATTTTCTAAATGAGAAGAATGAGGCCTAGAACGATGGCTTGCCTAGGTCCACATAGGCTGTAGGTGGTGGAGCCCAATCTTACAAGGCCTTCTGATTCCAAACTCTTTGTTCTGCCCATCCCAAATCCCTCTTCTATAGGGGTTGCATGTTGGACTGGGTGTATTTCTAAAACCAACTACTCAGCTGCAGAACTCTTTGGCCCCAGGTAGGCCTAGTAAAGTGTTCCATGCAGCGGGGGCAAGGAGAGAGGAGACTCTTGGTATGAATGAAGAATGGTCTAATTGTCTTCTGGCCCCTAAACTTCCCCTTCATTGGCACTGCCTTGTGACACACTCCCTTCTTTATGAATCTCTCTTCCCATGCTTCTCCATTCCTTACTTTCCCAATCCCCAATCAAGAAGCAAACCCGACAAATTCACCCTGAGGTCCATCTTTGTCCGTTTTGCTCACTGATATATCCCAAGGGCAGAACGGTACCTGGCACGTGGGAAGTACTCAATCAATGTTTCTGTGAATGGAGCATAGAGTGCGTGGGTTAGCTGGAGGTCTTCCTCAAGAGGAAGGCGGTGGAGAAAACCGCCAGAGGCAGAGAGCCAGCGAGAAGAAGGACTGAGGGCAATGCGATGGGTGTGAGGGGTGATGGAGGATCAGAGGGGCCCAGAGCTATCATGGGAGAGGAGATGGCATCAAAGTGTAAGAAGGAAGGACTGACAGGAGGTGAAGAGCCCAGAGGGTGAGGCATGAAGACATCTGAGGACGTAAAGGAGGCAGAGGGGTAGGGAGCCGAGGGCCTGACATTGCCCTCTCCCCGTGGGCCTCTGTCCACAGAGCCGCTGGAGGGGGTGAACATCACCAGCCCGGTGCGCCTGATCCATGGCACGGTGGGGAAGCCCGCCCTGCTCTCTGTGCAGTACAGCAGCACCAGCAGCGACAAGCCCGTGGTGAAGTGGCAGCTGAAGCGGGACAAGCCAGTGACCGTGGTACAGTCCATCGGCACAGAGGTCATTGGCACCCTACGGCCTGACTACCGAGACCGCATCCGCCTCTTCGAAAATGGCTCCCTGCTTCTCAGTGACCTGCAGCTGGCCGACGAGGGCACCTATGAGGTTGAGATCTCCATCACGGACGACACGTTCACTGGGGAGAAGACCATCAACCTCACTGTGGATGGTAAGGTGCTCTGACAGGGAAGGAGGCGGGGCCGGTACCTGGGATTAGGGGAGGGTCTGCCCAATGCGCTGGCCAGATCCCGGGAACACCAACACGGAAGCCGCTTGGGAGCTGAGAGTGAGACAGTCGGGCATTAGAAGTTGGCAGGCAGGACACGCAAACGCGTATAGAGTGCTTACTAAGTGCCAAAAACTATTCTAAGTGTTTTGCATATCTTGACTCATTTAATGCTGATAATAATGTAGGCATAGTTAATATAATTATCCCCATTTTGTAGATGCAGAAACTGAGGCACAAAGAGGTTGACTAACTTTCCCAAGGTCATGCAGCTAGTACGAGATAGAGCCAATATTGGAACCCAGACATTTGGAACCTGGGTTTAGCCCAACTGAAATATGTTCCAGGCTGGGCCAGTTTAAGACATCCTGAAAAGGCATTTGAGAAGAAGGAAGGGAAGGTCCGTGAGGGCAGGGACCATGGCTGTCTTACTCAGCATTGTACCCTCTGTACTTAGTAGATGCTCAACAAATAATTGGTAAAGAAATGAATGAATGAATGAATGAATGAGTGGATGATGGGGAAAGATCGGACTGAGGATCCCCGAAGGGCCTCTCAGACCACAAATCGAGTTGCGACATGTTGCAAGGCAGGGAGTTACGAAGGGGAGGGGAGACGCTGTTTGGCCCCTGGCTCACAGCACCCCCCCCCCCCGGGGACTCAGTGCCCATTTCCAGGCCACAGGTATTAGTGGCTTCCACCACGGTGCTGGAGCTCAGCGAGGCCTTCACCCTGAACTGCTCGCACGAGAATGGCACCAAGCCCAGCTACACCTGGCTGAAGGATGGCAAACCCCTCCTCAATGACTCGAGAATGCTCCTGTCCCCTGACCACAAGGTGCTCACCATCACCCGTGTGCTCATGGAGGACGATGACCTGTACAGCTGTGTGGTGGAGAACCCCATCAGCCAGGGCCGCAGCCTGCCCATCAAGATCACCGTATACAGTGAGTCTCCCTGTCTGCTCGCCCTCAGGACTCCAAATCCCGAGAGGCGGGCGCTGTGAGGGACTAAGGACATCCCAGACAGAGTGCAGGGATGAGAAGCAGGGATGGGCCAGCTCTCCACGGAAGCCAGCAACAGGTGGGAAGTGGGCTCAGCAAGCTCCACCACGGACCAGCCATGCTGCACAGGGCTCCTTTTCTCTTCCTTCTGCTGCAGGAGCTCTCCTCACCAGACTTGTTGCCCCTCTGAAGTCTCTCCCACCTCTCTGCCTCTCTCCCCAGGAAGAAGCTCCCTCTACATCATCTTGTCCACAGGAGGCATCTTCCTCCTTGTGACCTTGGTGACAGTCTGTGCCTGCTGGAAACCCTCCAAAAAGTCTGGGTAACTCTTCAAGTTCCACACCCTGAGCACCCTAATCCTTCAATCCATCCCCACCCCAAGCTCTAGTCTTAGTCTCTTA
Organism: Leptonychotes weddellii; assembly: GCF_054177405.1. Taxonomy (NCBI): domain Eukaryota; kingdom Metazoa; phylum Chordata; class Mammalia; order Carnivora; family Phocidae; genus Leptonychotes; species Leptonychotes weddellii. The sequence goes on from NC_138379.1 coordinate 77,101,347, forward strand.
AAGACCTATCCCCCCCCCCCCAGGGCCCTGCACCTCTTCCCGGGAGATCCATTTTAGCCTTGCATGTGTTGCGTATGGACCTATATTCTGTGCTCACAACCCCCAAAAGCCCCAGCGCTGAAACAATGGTTTCGCTTAGGGCACCTTTTGTGGGCCACCACGGTGGTTGTGGTTAATGAACTGCCTTTTAAGTGTGATTATCCACAGTTTACAGATAATAACACAGACTCAGATGGGTTCAGTGACTTGCCCGTGATGTCAGCCACAGACTCAGGACACAAACCTAGATGCGACTCATTCCAAAGCTCACCGACTATTGCCACTCCCACTGCGCCCAGCCCATCCTGTTACAAGGCCTCTTTTACTGCCACGAGATTGCACTTGTGACACTGCCCCCAGGCCGTCTCCTGCTCACACGCAACAACTCTGTTCAGAGGATGCTGGGTTGATTTGCAGGAAGAAGAGGAAGCTGGAGAAGCAAAGCTCCCTGGAATATATGGACCAGAATGATGACCATCTGAAACCAGAAGGTGAGCTCCCAGCCACCCACTCACTCATCCCATCGTCACTCAGATCAGTGGGCTGCTGGGAAAAGGCAGAACTGGGCCACAAGGAAGCCAGCTCTGCAGGGCCCCTTCCTCCACCAAGTGCACGAAGACTGCAGAGCAGGGAGAGGTGCGGCCAAGGTAGGACCCCAGGTATTCTGGATCCTTTGGTGGAGGTTGTGGCGGGGCCATACTGGCCACTTGGGGAGCAAAGAGTGTAGGTGCTGGCTGGTGGAAAGGGCTCCGTACTGGGCCAGCCACCCCCATTCTTCGCCCTGTGCAGCAGATACCCTCCCACGAGGCAGCGAGCAGGAGCGGAAGAACCCCATGGCACTGTATATCCTGAAAGACAAGGTGAGCATACTTGTGCTGGTGTCCCCACAAATACACAGCGAGCCCTACCACGTTCTGGTGCTCCATAGCCATACCATCTCTTTATAGCATTCAGACGAACCCTGAGAAATATTTGTGTCACCCGCACTTTAGGGCTTAGAAAAATAAGGTTGACAGAGGTGAAATGACTTGCCCGGTATCAAACAAGTAAATACACATTAAGTGGCAGATCTAGGCTTCAAACCTAGGTCTCTGGATACCAACTCTGGTGATTTCCCCACTGTTCTACAACTAAGTCTGTCCCAGGCTGTCCAAGACAAGGGGGAAGAGGAGAATAAGGGGACAGAGCACTCAAGTTAATGCATTGCTGCCTTTACCGAGCACCTGTTACGGGCCAGACACCGTGCTAAGGGTCTGTGTGGCCAGAAAAACCAGACCTCTGTCTGCCGCCTTCCACCAGGTGGGAGGGTGGAGGGAAGCCTGCCCCTTCAGCTCGGTGTGCCCCGCGCCCCGCACTGGGCGCTCACCCCCGCGGCGCGTGTCCTTGCAGGACTCCCCGGAGCCCGAGGAGAACCCCGCCCCGGAGCCTCGGAGCGCGACTGAGCCCGGCCCGCCGGGCTACTCCGTGTCGCCGGGCGTACCCGGCCGCTCCCCGGGGCTGCCCATCCGCTCGGCCCGCCGCTACCCGCGCTCCCCGGCGCGCTCCCCCGCCACCGGCCGGACGCACACGTCGCCGCCCCGGGCCCCGAGCTCGCCCGGCCGCTCGCGCAGCGCCTCGCGCGCACTGCGGACTGCGGGCGTGCACCTGATCCGCGAGCAAGACGAGGCCAGCCCGGTGGAGATCAGCGCCTGAGCCGCCTCGGCACCCCCGGGGGATGGGGGGGCGCCCAGCAAAGCGGCCGGTGCCCGGAGAAGGCGGGGGAGCGCGGCCGCCGCCGCCGCCGCCGCCAGGGACCAGGGGAGGTCCCCGCGGCGGCGCGTGGGTCTCGCGTGGGTCTCGCGTGGGGGCCAGCGTGAGCATGCGCGGGTGGGGGGCGCAGTGGGGCAGCCAGGAGTGGCTCAGGTGGTGAAAGCGGGCCGCATTTGCTCCTGGTTCACCGGCTGTGTTCTCAGTGGGTATGGGTTGTGCCCTCTTAGGACCATATAGATTCTTAAATTTCTGGCCCAATCCCCCAAGGGTCTTATGGAAACTAACATCAGTAACCTAACCCCCGTGACTATCCTGTGCCCTTCCTAGGGAGCTCTGTGCTTCCCACCCACCTTCCCTCCGAATGAACGCCTGGTTCCCGGGACACTTTATTGACACGCTCAGATTAGAGAGGCCACTTACCCAAAAGGAACAACTGTCCTAAACTAAGGGGAAGTCAGATGCCGGTTACTGGGTGTACAGAGGACTGTTCTGAGAATCCGGGAAACCACTGTGAAGGCAGTGCCTTATAGCACCCTTCTCTGGGCACCTGGTACCTGGGTATGTACCAGTTGGTGAGGCAGGAGTCAAGTTCATTCCTTTGACCCCTGACCTGCGCCCTAGCAAGGGCAAAGAATTCAAGCCTCCAGTGCTTGGCCTCCTCCCAAAGCCTCCCTCAGTGGCAACCAAGCCTTCTTTCCTTCTCTATTCCTATAAAGAAGGGGATTCTCCCTCCCGTGACCCACAGGATCAAGTGAAGAACTTTTTCTGAAACCCTCACACCTATGCCTTCTCCCTGGCTTCCTTACAAAATGAGACTTTTAAACAATCATTATCCCTGGGAAAGGTCCTTGGGCTTCCTTCAGCTGTAAGAGAATAAGGTTCCAGTCTGCAGAGTAATGGTAGGGAAGGGGAGGAGGAGGAGGTTTGTTGCTCCCCAGGACAGCAGGGAGACAAGATCCAACCCTTGGCCTCCAGGCTCCCACCTGCCCTGCTCCCAGATGCTTGGATCCCAGGAGATAGGACAAGGGCAGACTTCTTAATCACACAAACATAGAATACAGAGAGGTCGAGCCACTGCGTTGCCAGACCATGCCATGTCACCGCCTCTTGAACAGTTTGCAGGACAGACAATAATCTGTGTGAGGAGTGAGGGCAATTAAAAAGCTGTAAGAGAAGTAAGGACCTCTGTGTTCTAACCTCTCTTCCCTGATGCCTGTAGGGGTCCTTGCATCCCTGGCCCCTCCCCAACCTCCTAAGCTCCAGCCCTGACTCTCCACCATCCCACAGAGAAACTCCTGTGTCTCCCACCACTCCACACTGAGGCAGGTTTTTTTGTTCCAGCCCCAAGGGCAACAGCATTTCTAATTGGCCCCCTTCACCCTTATCTCGACAGCATGCCCCTCCCAGCTCCCTGTCTCTATGCCCTTCTCCAGGCTCCTTGAGCAGTTGTGCCTTTGCAGCTTTCCCTCCTTAGCCAGAACTCTTCCCCTAGCTTCCCCAGGTGCCTCATCCCGAATAAGATCATGCCTACAGAGGAAAGTTGCTCAGGCAGGTGGGAGATGCAGGACTTGGTGAAGGAGTGCAGGCTGCTTAGGCTTGGGAGGCAGGGTTGAAGTGAGGGGAAGACGAGAGCATGCTGTACCCTATGCCCTGGTGCTGAATCCCTGAGGGGCCAGCTTCCCAGGCTCAAGCCAAACCTGCCTTAAATCTTGGGGGGTAAGTAAGGAAGTGGTTTTGTTTTTGTTTTGTTTTGTTTGATCTTCATCTTTGTATTACCAGCATCTAGCAGAGTGCCTAGCGCATACCGGATGCTCAATAAACTTTTGATGAAATGAAATGACAACTTTATTGCACTTAAGCGAGGAGAACAAAACAAGCAGCTTAAAAATGCCAGTCATTTCCCTTTTCCTTTTTCTTCTCATCTTCCTTCATCATCCTTCACCCTCTTTGCAAATCCCAAGTTGTCCACTCCAAAATCATCATTCACTCACCTATCATTTATTCATTCATTCATTCATTCATTCATTCATTCCAGTGCTCTTTCATTTATTCAACAAACGTGTTTATCTACCTTGGACTAGGTCCTGTGTGAGACACTGGGGAAATAGTATAACTATACCATGACCCCTACCCAGAAGACAGTCCCATGGAGGAAGACAGATGAGTAAGCCGGTTATTATTATACAGTGAGGAAAATGCCATGACTGAAGTAGCTAGAGCATGTTCTGAGAGCATGTAAGAGCATCATCTAACCAGGGATTGTCAGCAAAAGTATCTTGGAGAACAGGCTTGAACTTAGTCTTAGAGAGATTAGTTAATCAGGTGAAAAACAGGATGAAAGGAACATATTCCAGGGAAAAGGAGCAGCATGTATAAAAACTTGCAAGTATAAGGTGAGTCCAGACTACATAGCACTCATAAAATGTGGATTACCCAGGAGCAAATGTTTATTTTAGCACTGTAATGGAAGACTAGACCTGGGCCAGTGGCAGGGTAGGGGAGCTGAGGCTGAGGCTCCTGGATTAAGTTCGTATCCTAGAAGGGGGTCCCAAGCTCCCAAAATAAAAATGCGAATCTTCTCTGGAGAAAAGCATCTCCTAAAATTTTCAAAGATTAAGATCAACCAAAGATGACCATGAAAGGATATAAACACAGAAGGAAACAAATCACCATGAGTGAGAGTCAGCAGATAGAAGAAGTAGTAGATTTAGACCCCTAAGGCCCACAGATATTGAAATTATCAGATGTAGAATATAAAATAACTATGAAATGTTTGAAGAGATGAAAGACAAAATTATAGAAATGAACAAGCAGCAAGAGACTGTTGAAAGTGACCAAAGTTGAATAGCAACAAAAAAGAACTGTTGTAAATAAAAATAGAACTGATTGAAATAAAAATGTAAATGAGAAAATTAAACAGCACATTAAGTAGAGTTGAAGAGAGTTAGTTCAATTGGAAGATGTATCTGAAGAAATGTTTCAGAGTAAGGCACAGACCAAGAAAGAGATGAGAAATATGAAAAAGAGAGTAAGGGATACTCAGATATATAGCATATATTTTGTCAAGAGCTCAAAGGGGAGAATAGACAGATGGAGGAGAGACAATATTTTAAGAGTAATAACTGAAGTTTTTGTAGAACTCAGGATAAATGTAAATATACATATATAGGAAGGTTATTAACATAGAAGATAAATTTAAAAATTTCCACACTTACACAAAATGTAGTAAAATGAGAGTATACCAAAGACAAAGAGAAGATATTAAAGGCATCCAGAGAGAGAAAGATGGATCTTGCATGTTTAGACAACAATAATAGAAATCATTAGAAAGTAGAGTAGTATCTTCAAAATAATGGGCACAAATAACTATTAACCCAGAATATTGTACCTAGCCAAGCAATCTTCCAAATATGAGAATAAAATAAAGGTATTATCTGATGAACAAAAACTACAGTTTACCGGGACACCTGGGTGGCTCAGTTGGTTAAGCATCTGCCTTCCACTCAGATCATGATCCCGGGGTCCTGGGATTGAGTCCTGCATCAGGCTCCTTACTCAGCAAGGAGCCTGTTTCTCCCTCTGCCTGTCACTCCCCCTGCTTGTTCTCTTTCTCTCTCTCTTTCTCTCCTCCCTCTCTCTCTGACAAATAAATAAAAATCTTAAAAAAAAAAAAACAACAACTACAGTTTACCATCAATACTATAAGAACTCCTAAAGGACATCGTTTGGGAAGAGGAAAAAGCAAGATTTGAGATACAGGAAAGAATGGTGGGTAAATAGGGAGACAAATCTAAATAGTGCCTTATAAAATGATAGTATCTAATTTGTACTTCCAAAACCTGACAAATAAAATACAGGAAAATGACAGCATATAAATTGGGAGGGGGATTATTCTAATGAAACTATTACAGGGTCCGTGAATTCTTTGGAGAAGGAAGGATGGTTAAGATACTAACTTCAGATTTTATTAAATATTCAAGGGAACCTTATCAGGGTAACCACTTAAAGAATAAAATGAAAGAGGGGCGCCTGGGTGGCTCAGTTGGTTAAGCGACTGCCTTCGGCTCGGGTCATGATCCTGGAGTCCCGGGATCGAGTCCCGCATCGGGCTCCCTGCTCAGCAGGGAGTCTGCTTCTCCCTCTGATCCTCCCCCCTCTCATGCTCTCTCTCTCTGTCTCATTCTCTCTCTCAAATAAATAAATAAAATCTTAAAAAAAAAAAAGAATAAAATGAAAGAATTGGTATAAGTTCCAAACCAATAGGAAGGGGGAAAAGAATAAAGAAACAAACACAAACTCAATTTTTTAAGCCAAGAAAAAAGAAAAAATAAACACAGAAAAAGTGAGACAATAGGAAGCCAAATATAAGATGGTAGAAACAAGGCTAAATTATAAATAAATTGTAAATGACCTAAATTCATCAGCTAAAATACAATCTGTTGGATTATATTTTTAATAATCCAGCCATATGCTATTTAAATGAAATACACCCAAAACAAAGATTTGCAAAAGTTGAAAATAAAGTAACGGAAAAAGATATGCCAGGCAAATAGCAAGCAAGAGGAAGCTGGGATAACTATTAACTATAACCACAAGACAGGGCGCCTGGGTGGCTCAGTTGGTTGAGCAACTGCCTTCGGCTCAGGTCATGATCCTGGAGTCCCGGGATCGAGTCCCGCATCGGGCTCCCTGCTCGGCGGGGAGTCTGCTTCTCCCTCTGACCCTCCTCCCTCTCATGCTCTCTGTCTCTCATTCTCTCTCTCTCAAATAAATAAATAAAATCTTTAAAAAAAAAAAAAACTATAACCACAAGACAAATGGACTTTGGGACAAAAAGCCTAATTAGTGGGTTGACCTTATGTCCTGTTTGCCTGAGACAGCCTGGTTTACTCCTGTTATCCTAGCAACAACTAGTATGCCCTTTGACTCCCAAAAGTATCCCAATTAAATAGATAGCCTCCTTTAATATTAGGACTAAGTGAGGTGCCTTGAATTTGAGTGCAAATAATTTATTTCAGGAAACACCAGTAGAGTAGTAAGGAAGTGGATCAGGAAAGCGATCAAAGTCAGTAAAGGACATGTTATCAAGCCAGTTAATACTGTGGGAAACTGGAGCTCAGTACTATGGGGGAAGCTGGGAGAACGGTGTTGAAATCAGATTTTAGATAAACAGATTTCAGGATAATCCCAACTGAAAGGCAAGGCAACTGGGGTACTGATCTGCCAAATCTCCATGCATCATGAGTTTAGGACCCCTTCTAGGGCCTTAGCTCCTGGTGCTTCCAGCTTGCCCTGCATGTGTCCAGATATGGTCTCCAAACAGAAAGCAGCCTTCAGCATAGAGGTAAATTCCGAAGAATTATAAATGGAGCCTCAATAGTGTCTGCTACAGAGGGTAACTACAGAATAATAAAGATTTATTTCACCAGAAAAAAAAATTAAAATTGAATTGTGTGTATCTAATTAACCTCAAAATATATGAAATGCATATATATGTATATATGTATGTATCACATCTTCTTTATCCATCCATCCATCCATTGATGAAAATATGGAAACAGGTTGTTCCCGTATCTTGGCTATTGTGAATAATGCTGCAATGAACATGGGACTGCAGATATCTTTATGAGATCTGGATTTCAATTCTTTTGGCTATATACCCAGAGGTGAGATTGCTGGGTCATATAGTAGTTCTATTTTTAATTTTTTTAAAGAACCTTCATACTGTTTTCATACAGTGGCTCTAGCAATTCCCATTCCCACTGATAGTGCACTGGGGTTACGCTTTCTCCATACCCTCATCATCCCTTGTCTTCTTGATGACAACTATCCTAACTGATGTGAGGCGGTATGTTATTGTGGCTTTGATTTGCACTTCCCTGATAAACCACGGTTTATCCATTCACCTACTGAAGGACACCTGGGTTACTTCCAAGTTTTGACTATTATGAATAAAACTGCTACAAACATCTGTGTGCAGATTTTTGTGTGGACATAAGTTTTCAACTCCTTTGGGTAAATACCAAGAATGCAAGAATAATTTGAAAACAGAAAATCATGGGGCGCCTGGGTGGCTCAGTCAGTTAAGCATCCAATTCTTGGTTTTGGCTCTGTTCGTGATCTCAGGGTGGTGATCTCAGGGTCACTGAAGGACTCGGAGCTCAGCAGGGAGTCTGCTTCCCCTCTCCCTCTCCTTCTGCCCCTCCCTCTGCTCTTGCGCTCTCTCTCTCTCACACAAATAAATAAATAAATCTTTAAAAAATAAAAAATTCATAGAATTTATTCCCCACATTAACAGATTAAAAGAGACAAACTATCTCAATAGATGCCCAAAAAACCCTTGTAGAATTTAATACTTAATCACGACCAAAAGCTCTTAACAAACTAGAAATAAAAGAACACTTTAAAAAAAAAAAAGGACACTTTTGAAACCTGATAAATAGTATCTACAAAAACCAACAGCAACCCTCATTCTTAACGGTGAAACATTAGAAGAATTCTTTTTTAAATGAAGAAGGAAACAAAGAGACCCACGGTCACTCTCTGTAGTCAACACAGTCCTGGCAATGCAGGAAAGAAACAAAAAGGTATAAAGATGGGAAATAAAAAACCAAAAATGTCATATTTGGATTATATGCTTTCCTACATAGACAACTCAAAAGAATTGACAAACTTTGAGACATAATATCAAGGCATCTCAGTTCTTGATTGCTTTGTAATGAACCAATCCAAAATTGAGTGACTTAAAAGAGCAGCTATTTTATTCCATCGCAATTCCTTGTGTCAGCAGTTTGCGTTGGACTTGCTGGGTGATTCACTTGCTGGTGCCATGAGGTCACTTGTGTGACCACATCATCTGCTATCTTGAACTGGATCTGGGTGCCTAAGATGGCCTCACCTGCATGTCTGCTGATTGATACGGGTGGTTGGTTAGTAGGTCTAGGGATCCTCAGCTAGAATAGCTCATCTCTACTCCATGTTGCTAAACTGAGCTTCTTCACATAGTAGTCTCAGAGCGGTGTTTCAAAAGGTCAAAAGCATATACACAACTAATGAATCATTGAACACTACACCAAAAATTAATGATGTACTATATGCTGGATAAATGAACACTAAAAAAAAAAAAAAAAAAAAAAGGTCAAGAGCAGAAGCTGCAAGCCCTCTAGAGGCTTAGACTTGAATGTTCCACACATCACATCACTTCCACTGTATTCCGTTAGTCAGAGCAATTCACAAGGCCAGCTGAGTTTCAGGGTGTTAAGGAAAAGATCCTACTTCTTTGTGGGAGGGGTGACAAGTATTGCAAAAGGACAAGTATACAGGATGGTGGGGATTACTGCAACTATCTTTGCTTAACAAGTCAGCTAAAGGGCGCCTGGGTGGCTCAGTTGGTTAAGCGACTGCCTTCGCCTCAGGTCATGATCCTGGAGTCCCGGGATCGAGTCCCGCATCGGGCTCCCTGCTCGGCAGGGAGTCTGCTTCTCCCTCTGACCCTCCTCCCTCTCATGCTCTCTGTCTCTCATTCTCTCTCTCTCAAATAAATTAAAAAAATCTTTAAAAAAAAAAACAAGTCAGCTAAAAACACATTTAACAAAATGTGGGTAATATCTATACAGAGCAAAATTGAAAACTATTGAAAGAAATGAAGGAAGAGCAAAATAAAGTGAGAGGTATATATGTTCATGAATAGGAAGACTTAATGTTATAAAATGCCAGTTCTTCTTATATATTCAATCAGGTCCACGAGGTTTTCAAGGAACTTGACCAGCTGAAGCCCTAAGTAGAGCCAAGACACGTCTAAAAAAGAAGGGGGGATGACTTACCCTACTAGATATCAAAATTTATTAGACAGCTCTAGTAATTGAGACAATGTGATGTTCACACAGGAATAGGCAAAAGGCCAATGAAACAAGCTAAATATATATGGGCATTTGATGTATAACAAGGAATCATTGCAAGTCACTAAATAAGAAGTACTGGGAGTATTGTTGACTATCTGAAAAAATATATATATATGTACATAAGCCATATAAAATAATCAATTAGTGATAGATCAATGACTTAAATGTGAGATTTTTGTACTTTCAGAAGAAAATATGGGAGAATATCTTTTTGGCTTTAGTATAAAAGAGGTTTTTTTTCAAAAATGGAAAGAATACACTAAACATAAAAATAAATATATCTACAATAAAATTAAGAACATCTGTTACACTATAAAGAAAGAGAAAATAGAAGGCCAAGCTTGTTTTTGCAACATCTCTAATCCACAAAGAATTATTATCCAGCTTATATAAAACTCCTGAAAGTTATTGAGAAAAAGACAAATAAGTAGTAAAAAAATGAACCAAAGATAGAAACAAATACTTCCCAGAAGAGAAAAGGCAAATGGGGAGTAAACACTTGAAAAAGTGTTCAGCTTTATTATTTAATCAGGCAAATGCAAATTAAGAGAATAATAAAATATTATTTTACAT
>NC_138379.1:77112108-77126576 GCF_054177405.1 Leptonychotes weddellii
TCCTGCAACAAAAATGAGAACTTGGAGATTGGGACCAAACAGACTCAAGCAAAGAGGAAAAAAGAAAGCAAAACCAGAAGACCAAAAGGGCAGGATCTCAAGACCAGAAAGAGTGCCTCCGGGTCCTTGGGGCTGGCTGTGGCTGTGTTGGTCAGGGAGGGGGTACGGCATTCCCAGAACACGCAAGAGATAATTAACACGTATCTAGTATTTTCTAAGCACATCCATATCCACTCTCCATAAACCTCACACAAACACTTTACAGATACGGAAAATGGGGCTCAGAGAGGTTATGTGACTTATTCAAGGTCTCTCTGCCAGTAAGCGGTGAAACCAGGATCTACGCCTAAGTGTAGCTGACTTCAAATCCTACTTGAATTCATATATTTTGCCCTACCAGCTTGCTCAGCAGGAGCCCCTGGCTGCATCTTCAGAGAACATAGAATAAGAAGCCAGAGAAGCCAGGAGCCAGATATGGGAAACCATGTCCCCTGGAGGGTCCTTCAGGAGGACGCTGAACTCCTCTCCTCTCTCTTTCCCCTTACAAGCAACTAAAGAATTACTCCCAAAAACACAAAATTCTAAAACCAGGAGGTGAAGGAAGATGCTATGTAAACTGGTCACTGGCCCCAGAGCAGAGCTTCCTTGAAATAACTGGAGACAGCTCTCATTGACTAACCTCATCCGCATGACTCATGCAGTAGGCTCTTCCTTAATGTGTGGAAATGAGACAATACAGATGCTGCAAGGCGTGGTTGCTGGAAATGAGCACTGTGATCTCTGGGAGCCACCCAGACACACTCTACTGTTGGGAAGTCCCCTTGGCCATCATTCCACAGATCCCTGGATGCCCTGGATGCTTGGACTGAGTGAGGAGAGTCTCAGTGTCTCCCAGGAACAGCCCAGTTCTTAGCACTTGGCCCTCCAAGAGTCCGGGAATGGAGGCAGGCTGTGCTGAAGATTTCCAGGGATGAGGCACGTGACTGTGGGGTAGGGGCAGCTCCTCGGGCTGCTCTAGCCTCCCTCTGGGGCTCCGTTCCTGTTGTTCGGCACGGGCACCTCTCCCCGCTGTGTACCTGAGGATAGGGCTAGCCACGAGTCTGAATTCTTTTGAGACTTGCCCTCTTATACCATCTTTATGGATTGTAGAGATTTGAGTACAATCCAGTTGGTTCAACTCATGAGCAGAGAACTTGGCTGGGTTCCCCCAAGTCCAATGGATAAGCAGAAGAGATTAAAGAAAGACTGCCGACAGCAGGCAGTCTGGGGTCAGACGGGCTTGGGGGATCCAGACCCGGGAAAATCCCAAGTTGGCAGTAGGTACAGTAAATCCATCTGTCCGACAACATCCTTCCATGTCTTGTCCTTGGATGGCTTCGGTGTCCACGTGAATACCCCCTTCATCACTCTGGCCTCCCAGATCCTTGACCCCCTAAACTCTACTCTACTCTGCCGGGCGCACGGATGCCTGTGCCTGCCCCGGACTTTGTCACTGCCCTTAGCTCTTCCACTTCTGAAATACCAGACTCTGCTCTCTAACCCCAAGTCCTATCCTTGCAGCTCTTTCATTATGTTGCTTTCACTCCGTCTGTTCTTTACCCGATGGAAATGCCCACTTTCTAGAGACTATGGTGTTCTCTTGCTCTGTCTTTATTTGTGTTGGTCTGCGTTTGAGGGGAAAGAGAAGGAGTGAAGGAGGCCTAGGGCTGTGGCTGTGGCTGGCGCTGAGGCCAGGCTGGGAAGGGGGAGGAAGGGAGGAAGTCAGCTGTGTTAGGGGCCCCACAGAGGAGCTGGCCAGGAACAATGGGGAACAAAGGCTGGACACTCTTCCGCTGAGCCCCAGCGCCTGGCCTTGGCCTTCCGGGAACAGCTCCAGGAAATGGCTGAGATTCCAGATTCGGGAGGAAGAGACCTGTAAACAGGAGCTGGGCTCTGAGAGGGGAGAGCGGCGCGTCTCTCTAGGGGAGGGGGCGGGAAGGAATGGCAGGGTGAGCACAGACATTGCAGGCTCAGAAGCTACAATGCTTGCCTGTTGTAGACACAAGGTTCCAGGGCTGGAAAGACCCTAAGAAATATCCCTGCCAAGGATGCTTGAATAGTTAAGGTGATGGCATGTGCATAAAAATAAATAAATAACAATATTGGCTAGCCCTTTCCCATCACTTAGAGTGCATTCGGCGCTGTTCTAAGTGATTTCATGCACGATCACATCTCATTCTCACTCCAGCCCCCAAGGTGGGGACTATTACTGTTACTCCTACTTTATAGGTAAGGAAACCAATTGGCAAGGGTGAAGGAACTGGCCCAAGGTCTCCCACAGCTTATTTCATTTTTCTCCCAGTGAGTAGGAACACACCGTGGGCACCTCCCAGCTTCTCCCAGAGCCCCTAAAGCCTTCCCATCTTCTGTCCTACCCACCACCCCCATCCTTGGGTGGATGGGCTGTGGGATGACAGTACACTCCTGCCTCCCTTCCCCTTGCTGCGTTGGCCCACTTTTCTCTACCCTCAGCTTCCCAACGCTGTGCCCTGAGACTCCAACGCTGGGTCTCCGTTCCACTGTGGCAGGGAAGCACTTGGAGCCAAGGGACCAGGAATGGCATCAAGGCTTAGAGGCTGAGGGCTGTGCTTGGAATTACATCAGTGTGAAGATCACCTTTAGGAAACCCCAGACTAGACCCCAAGGTAAACGTTAGGGCCGGAGCTGGAGTCAGGGGTTATGGCTAGAGGGTCAAGGGCAGAGAGTTTCTCTCTGCTGGTCTCCTCCCCGTTCTCCAAGGCTCGGAGGGCCAGGCAGGAAGCATGGGCTTCCTCAAAGCTGCTTCCCTCCTGGGGCAGAGGCTCCGTCACAAACAACCACCACCACCCCTCCCCGCCCCTCCTTCCCTCCGCTGTGAGCTCGGAGCCGAGCCGCAGGACAAAGTGCTTGCGGGCGAGGCTAGAGGCCCGAGAGCAGCCATGCGCTCTGGAGGAGCGGGCCTCCTTGGGGCCCCGGGGCCCCTGTCTCTCCTGCTTCTGCTTGTCACAGGTGAGTATGGCCGTCCTCTCTCCTAGACCCTGCTCCCTTGATCCAAGGCCTTCCCTTTGGCAGCAAGGGTGCCAGAGATGATGATGACGATGGTGGTGATGATGATGTATGTGTGAGACGGCGACAGACAGAGACAGATTAAGGGCTCTGCCTGGACACCCTGTGTGTAGCCCTCTCCTCTCCCGGCTGGCTTGTTATTGGAAGCTATCTTCAGACAAGAGAAGGCAGAAGAGATGTCAGGGATTTGGGGGGTCTTGTTGGTAGTCAGACTGGGCTCCGCCCCCCTTTCCCTTCCAGGAGGCATGGCCCAGGACTCCCCACCCCAGATCCTAGTCCACCCCCAGGACCAGCTGCTCCAGGGCCCAGGCCCCGCCAAAATGAGCTGCCGAGCCTCGGGCCAGCCGCCTCCCACCATCCGCTGGCTGCTGAACGGGCAGCCCCTGAGCATGGTGCCCCCAGACATCCACCACCTCCTACCTGATGGAACACTCCTGCTGCTGCGGCCCCCTGCCCGGGGACGTGCCCAGGACGAGCAGGCCCTATCCACAGACCTGGGTGTCTACACCTGCGAGGCCAGCAACCGGCTGGGCACAGCCGTCAGCAGAGCGGCTCGGCTGTCTGCGGCTGGTAAGGCCTGGGAGGGGAGGCTCAGGGTGACGCACACCTGGGCCCCGATGCCTGAGGTGAGGATATCTGGGGGGCCGTCTGTGAGGGAAGGCCTGGCCTGGGAGAACTGAGGGCTGGGGCTCTGAAGAGTGAACACAAGGCAGTGAAAAGGTGGGTAAAGCCGAATGGGGCGAGTGTAGTAGGAGGCACGGAGGCCGGGCCTCTGTGGAGGGGAGCACCGGACGCTCCTCCCTGCTGACCCTCCATCGTGCCCACAGACCTTCGGGAGGATTTCCTGACCCAGCCTCAGGATACAGTGGCCACAGTGGGCGAGCAGGTGGTTCTGGAGTGTGGGCCGCCCTGGGGCCACCCAGAGCCCACAGTCTCCTGGTGGAAGGATGGCAAGCCCCTGGCCCTACAGCCAGGGCAGCACACGGTGAGTGTAGCCCCCTTCCCCGTGCTTTCCCCGGTCCTGAGCGGAATGGGGCACACCCAGAGGGAGTGACCCGCCCCCCGGCCCCATGTCCCCTGCAGAATTTGAGGAAGGGAAGGCAGTGAGGCCTAAGTTTCCCTCCCCAGTCAGAGCCCCTCCCCACATGGAGACTTCACGAAGCACTTGGCCTCGACAGGTCTCCAGGAGCTCCCTGCAGATGGCAAGAGCAGAGAAGAGCGACGAGGGGAGCTATATGTGTGTGGCCACCAACAGTGCAGGACGACGGGAGAGCCGGGCAGCCAGGGTATCTGTCCAGGGTAAGGCGAGGGTGGACAGCTCAAGTTAGGGCCTGGTTTGGGCTGGGCTTAGGGTATGTGGGGATCAACCTGGATCAGGATCAGAGTGATGGGCGACCCCATTTAAAGAGAGGTTCCCCCATCCTAGAGGAGAAATAGGAGTGCTCTAGACTGGGAAATCTGGGAATTGTGGTTGCTCCAAGTCTGGGGGCTGTTTCATTCCTCAATCTCATCACTCTGGCCTATAGGCCCCAGAACATCCCTATGCTCCCCACAGAGCCCCAGAACTATAAGGAGCCTCTGGAGCTGCTGGCTGTGCACATTCAGCTGGAAAATGTGACCTTGCTGAACCCAGACCCCACAAAGAGCTCCAGGCCTGAGCCTGCTGTGTGGCTCAGCTGGAAGGTAAGGCCCAGGACCTAGGGGTGGGTGCCAGTCCAGAAGCTCAAGGAAGAGCTGGTCCTAAACTCCTTGACCCCCATCCTTCCTCTGGACTCTTTCCCAGGTAAGCGGCCCTGCGGCACCTGCTCAGTCCTACACAGCCCTGTTCAGGGTCCAGACGGCCCCAGGAGGCCCGGGAGCTCCGTGGGCAGAGGCCCTGCTGGCTGGCTGGCAGAGCGCAGAGCTTGGAGGCCTCCTCTGGGGCCAAGACTACGAGTTCAAAGTGAGACCATCCTCTGGCCGGGCTCAAGGCCCTGACAGCAACGTGCTGCTCCTGAGGCTGCCCGAACAAGGTCAGAGACAGATGCCCGCAGGACTCAGCAGTATACTCTCTGGCACCTTCCTGTCTGTGGGCCCCTGGGCTGTCCCACTCCAGTCTGGGGGGGAGGGGGGCCTTAGTCCCAGGCTCCCTTCTGCCATGGCCAGCAAGCAGAGCTGCAAGAAGCTCCTATTCTTATCAGTGTGGTCTGTGACCACATTCCCATCCCAGCTCTATTTCCTAGAGTCCCCTCCTTCAGCATCCCTTATAGCCTCTCTTCCTCCCCTCCAGTGCCCAGTGCCCCTCCCCAGGAGGTGACCTTAAAGCCTGGCAACAGCAGCGTCCTTGTGAGCTGGGTCCCACCACCTGCTGAAAACCACAATGGCATCATCCGTGGCTACCAGGTACCCCTTCCTGGTGGTGCCGGGACATCCTTCTTCCCTGACACCCTGCATACCCTTGCTCTGGGCACTGAGAAACAGCCCCCGTGCAGAGAAGCAAGGGAAACTCACTGTTGCTGAGCGAGGTTTTGCCAGCCCCTGCCAAGCACTTTTCTACCTGATCTCATTTTTGTCTCGCTGTCCGTCCTGGGTGATTATCCCTACTTTACAGACGTGGAAAGTGAGGCCCAGGTCACAGGTGCAGGAAGCAGAACAGGAATCAAACCGGGCTGTGTCTGACTCCCAGCTTCTAAGGCGGTGGCCTCAGAATGGGGTTCTTGGACCAGCTGCACCAGCAGCGCCCGACAACGTGTTAGAAGTGCAACTCCCTGGGTCCTTCCCAGGCTTCGTGAATCAGAAACTCAGGGATGGGCTTAGTAACCTGGATTTTTAACAAACCCTCCCAGTGACCCTGAAGCACAGTGAAGGTTGAGAGCCACGGCCTACCATCTATGTTAGCAGATTGCTTTGGCCCTGCTTCTGCCAGGCTAGAGAGAGGTCTCTCTCACTCTGCAGGGGGAAGGGAATAAGAAGCATGGCTGCACGGGGTGCAGGGAATGTCCCCAGTGTGGCCACATGCCCAGAGATGAAAGGCTCAGCTGCTGGGATGGTGCAGGGGGACCACTGCTCAGCTCTGCTTGTGCCTCAGGTTTGGAGCTTGGGCAACACCTCGCTGCCCCCAGCCAACTGGACCGTGGTGGCTGAGCAGACCCAGCTGGAGATCGCCACCCGAAAGCCAGGTTCTTACTGCGTGCAAGTGGCTGCCATCACTGGTGCTGGGGCTGGGCCCCCCAGTAGCCCCGTCTGCCTCCTTCTAGGTGAGGGCAGTGCCCACCAGCCCACCCACACCCCGTGAGCCCCCCTTCCCACCTTCCTCTCTCCCTACTCACATCTCAGCCCTCCAGTTCATTGTCTGACCCACTCTCCCCGCCCTCCCCGCCTCGCCCACTGAGCACGAATCCCCATACAGAGCGGGCCATGGAGCGAGCCACCCAAGAACTCAGTGATGGTCCCTGGACCCTGGAGCAGCTGAGGGCCACCTTGAAGCGGCCAGAAGTGATTGCTGGTGGGGGTGTTTTGCTCTGGCTGCTGCTGTTGGGCACCGCCGTGTGTGTCCACCGCCGGCGCCGAGCAGGGGTGCACCTGGGCCCAGGTGAGAGACGCAGGGGGCTCCCGGGCGGTCGACGCAGAACAATACAGGGGTTTAGATCTCGGGCCCGGTGCTGGACACTCGGGATTTAGCCTCCCTTTTGCCCTCGCCCAGGTCTGTACAGATACACCAGTGAGGACGCCATCCTAAAGCACAGGTGAGAGATGAGAGGGGAGGGGCTTGAGGTGAGGTAGGGGCCGAGGGGCCAAGGGACAGTGGAGCCGGGACGGAGAATTGGATGGAATATTCTCTCTCCTGCTGCCACGCACTTTGGGATCCTACTACCCAAATCTCTCCTGAACTCCAAGAGAGAATTAATTTCTCTTTCATTTACGTTTCTATCACCCCATTGGACAGTTGAGTAAACTGAGACTCATGACTTAAGTGACTTTGCCCAAGGCCACACTGCTAACAGCGGGTGCGCTTGTCGCCCACCTCTCACTAATACTTACTGGACTCTCCTGCTGACTGGTTCTGCTAGGTGGGGAATAACTAGCACGGGAAGACCAGTCTAATTTCTAATTTTCTCTGTACGCCCAGTGCCTACCTAGCTGTGCCTTTGCATTCAGGAAATCACCTACCTATTGAGGGATCGCTCCTTCGCCAGTAATCACCCACAGTTCCAGCAGAGGGCGCTCTGCCCCTACGG
This sequence comes from Leptonychotes weddellii, assembly GCF_054177405.1. Lineage (NCBI taxonomy): Eukaryota > Metazoa > Chordata > Mammalia > Carnivora > Phocidae > Leptonychotes > Leptonychotes weddellii. The sequence continues at coordinate 77,119,410 of NC_138379.1, forward strand.
TCTCGATTCTTCCTCCTTGTTCTCAATATCAGGGTCAGGGGGCAGGTACACCTGCTCCAAGGGTCTTTGGCTGCCAAAGCAAGTCTGTGGTTATGAGACATGATGCTAAGAAAGAAAACATCCTTTTTTTCTTATTGGCTGAGTTTTACACTAAATAACCATTTCAACTCTGCCCACCTTCTCCTGCTCTTTATCTCATTGGATTTCCTCTGAAGGGCTTCACATTCCAAGTCTGCATCTTTCAACAAGTTTATCAAGCACCTGCTCTGTGCCAGACACATCCAGCCCTTGGGCTACTGTTTTGCTGTCAGTGTTTCAGCCCAGAGCAAGGTTCCAAGCTGGCTGGGGCCATATTCCTGCATTATTCTGTGCTCACTGGCCTTTCTTTTCCAGCTACTTCCTGGGCTTTGTCTGCTCTACCCTGAACCTTCTCTGGATCCCCTGGGACTTTATCCCTTGTCTTTGAGGGGGATTCCATTCTCTTTTTTTAAAGACTTATTTATTTATCTGAGAAAGAGAGAGAGAGAGAGATGGGGGAGGGGCAGAGGGAGAGGGAGAAAGAGTCTTAAGCAGACTCCACACTGAGTGCAGAGCCTCAGGCGAGGCTCAATCTCAGAACCCTGAGATCGGGACCTGAGCCGAAACCAAGAGTCAGACGCCTAACCAACTGTGCCACCGAGGCGCCCCAGAGGGATTCTATTCTGATGGTTCTGTGTTCATTCATGTCTTAGCACAGGCTCCACACCACCAGGAACTCTGCGTCCAGGCAGCAACAGCTATGTTAGCATACGAATGCAATCCAGTGTTAGAAGTGCAGAAACATGGGGGTGCCTGGGTGGCTCAGTTGGTTAAGCAGCCAATTCTTAATTTCAGTTCAGGTCATGGTCTCAGGGTTCCTGGGATCTAGCTCTGCGCTCAGCAGGGAGTCTGCTTGAGGATTCTCTCTCTTTCTCCCTCTCCCTCTGCCCCTCCCCCTGCTCACTCGCATGCTCTCTCTCTCTCAAATAAATAAATCTTAAAAAAAAAAAAAAAAAAAGAAGTGCAGAAACATGCACAAGACTCGTGGAAAGGGGGGTAGGATGGGGAAATATGGGAGGAAGATTCCACAATCACCCTGACAAAAGAAGGGGAAGGGAAAAGGAGCAGCAAAACCTAGCCTGCTATGTTCATAGGGAAACATAAGCCATTTGGGCTGGCTGGGACATAAGGTGCAAGATGGGTCAGAGTAAAGGATAAGGTTAGGGAGCTGGAAGCCAGACCGACCAGGGCCCTGTTAGCCATGCTAGGCAGCTGGGCTCTATCCTGGTAAATGGGGAGCCACTGAAGGTTTTAGGCAGAGAATTGCTTTGGTCTGATCCCTATTCTTGCAAGATTACTCAGGCAGCCAGCAGGGCACCCAGTTCAAAGGGAACCAGACTGGACATAGAGAAGGCAACATCCACGTAGCAGACTCCCGCCCTGCCAGCTGAATGATCTCACATTTCCTCATTTCCACTCACAACATCAGCCTTATATGGAAGGCTTATTTTTTGTAGCCCTTTTACAGATAAAGAACCGGGGCTCCGAGAGGCTGGTAGACCTCGTTGCCCAGGGCTACACAGCTAGGCTGTGGCAGATGGGGATTGTCACAGCGGGTTTGTCTGCCCCCAGATCCGTGTCCTCTTTGTCTCCGCACATAGCTGGCTCCCTTCAACGCCTCCTGGTTCTGGGCCACTTGGACTTGCCCTGGTCCCAGGATAAGAAAAGACCACTGAGTTTGGGGCACGAGGTCGGAGATCTTCAGGAGTCTGTGAAGGGCTAGCCAGCAGGGAGACTAAAGCTGCCACCACCCCCTCTGCGACCCTCCGAGCTGGAGGTCTTGGCCAATTATGCTCTCGCTTCCCCTCGCTTCTCCTGCCCCGCCCCCACCCTCCATCGCCCCAGGATGGATCATAGCGACTCCCCTTGGCTGGCAGACACTTGGCGCTCCACCTCCGGCTCCCGGGACCTGAGCAGCAGCAGCAGCCTCAGCAGCAGGCTGGGCGTGGACCCCCGGGACCCCCGGGACTGTCGTCCCTCCTGTGAGCATGCGCAGTGGGGGCCGCGGGGCCCAACGGGGGGGCGGGGGGCGGGGGAAGAGGATCTCCAGCCAGGGCTGGAGATGCGGGTTGCGCGGTGGGATGCCCTCGCCGTAATTCTTCCTGTCGTCCTACCGCAGTGATCTCCTGGGATCCCCGAAGCCCGGGTGTGCCCCTGCTTCCCGATACCAGCACTTTTTATGGTTCTCTCATCGCTGAGCTGCCTTCCGGCCCCCCAGCCCGGCCAAGCCCCAAGACCCCAGCTGTCAGGCGTCTCCCACCCCAGCTGGCCCGGCTCTCCAGCCCCTGGCCCAGTCCAGACAGCCTCTGCAGCCGCCGGGGCCTCGCTTCTCCGCGCTTGCCTCTGGCCCCTGCAGAGGCCTGGAAGGCCAAAAAGAAGCAGGGTAAGGAATGGGGAGGAGAGACACAGCCTAGAGCCGGTGGCAGGAGGGAACAGGAGTGGGAACGTGGTGGGAACGTGGCCCGGGGGCCTCGCAGCCGGATGGGGGCTCTGTCCCAGCCATGGTAGACGCAGGGTCTCCCCACTATCACCAGAGCGCTCAGCCAGGGGTGTGCTGGCCTCTGCTTTTCTTGACCCTGTGCTGTTTCCACTTGGCAACACCAGTCATGGGCCGACTTCTGTATGCATTTGAATTTGGCAGACATTTCCTAAGCACCACTGTAAGCCAGCTGTGGGGACACAAGAGACAGCTCTTCCCATCTGAGGGCTCAGAGTCTAAGGAGAGCGGCTGACCAGCATATAAGTCACGTTAGAACCTGAAAGCAGGTGACCAGTGCTAGCCTGGAGTCTCATCTCCTTGTGCACTGTGGCCAGGGCCTCCCCATGCACTGACTCCCAACTCACTTCCCAGAGAAGAATGAGTCGTTCCTTTCTGCCCAGATTTCTCTCCTGACTTCCGCCTCCCAGCTTTGCCTTCCCAGACAGAAAAAATCAGAGTGTCTGTTTCTTTAGCAACTACTAGATGTTAGGTGCCTTACGTATTTATTTCATTTAAAATTACCCCCAACCTATTGGCTAGGTATTATTTCTCTAATTTTGCAGATGGGGAAAGAGGATCAGAAATGAGTAACTTGTTCAAAACCCCACAAGTCAGTAAGCTAAACTCAGATTTGAAGCCAGAATGGTCTGCTTCCAAAGGCCACCCTTCGGGAGCTCCCTTGAGAGATTCTATTCTACCACTGACTAGTTTCTCTTCTTTCTGAACATTGGCCTGCACTCCACCTGCTGTCTTCATGAGCCTTCTGTGCTGATTAGTAAGCCTTACAAATGTCCTACAGCCAATTCCTTTTTTTTTTTTTTAGTGGATATAATCCAACTTTCGTGAAGACAGAGATGGATTCAGAGTAATTAAGAGGTTATCCAATATCCAGAATTTTATGACTCTAATTTTAGCAAAGTTGGCATTCTTTCCAGCTTTGCCTCAGAACTCTAGCATTAGGAATTCTCGGTGGTAATGCATTAGCAGCTAAAAAGGGGTTGAAAAAATCCCATTTAAAAACCCGCCTTCCCATGGAGAACTACACTGACTTGGATATGATGTATAGCCCATCCTAGAACATTAATACTACTTGGGGGGGGAAATGTAAGTAGTTTTCTACAGCCAACTCTTAAGACAGGTTCCAATTCTGAGGTGAGGCTTCGGTGTCTCCTCACCCCAGCCCCACTGGCTGACCACGGGAGGTCCCCTACACTGGTGACACTCAATGGCCCACTTCTGGTTCCTGGGACCCCAGCAGCAGCAAGACCGTGCTATGGTCTTGTCCAGAGCCATGCAGTTGGATCTACTGCTGTCACTTAGTCCGCGAAAGACTGAGGATTCTTTGTCTTCTGACACTGACAGACTCTCTCAGTGCCCCCCTATACTCCTTGACCTGCTCATTCCTTTTTCTTATTATTTGACCTTAGTTGGGGTTTTATTCCCCACCACAACTACACTCTCTCATGTTTCATCCATTATATCAGGTTCTTAGTTCCACTCTGCCAGATACATACACTGAGTATCCTAATCACTTAATGATTTCAAACAAATATTTCTTGCCATTCAGGTATGCCCAATGAGATTTTGACCTAACCTTGATAACATTTTTATTGTGTAGTTTGCTCAAATAACACTGAAAAGTAAAACCCAAGTAATTGCAAGCATGGTGGAAGGAGGCTTTTGTGACTAGAATTCTTTAGAGGAAATAGAACGGGCTGGGACAAAGGTGGCCTTTTCTAGGACTGGCCTTTCCTCTTCCTTGTCCACACCAACCAACCAACATGTGTCCCCTTTTCTGAGCTTACTCAGGAAACCAGAACTAGATGAGACAAAGCCGTTGATAACAGAGTTGGAGCACCTGAAGTTGGCCTCCAGGACTCCCTAGGTCACACAACAAATAAAGGAAATAAATTAAAAAAACAAAACAGCATAGGAACAAAAGGAAATGTCGGTGGAGGAAGTCTGGCCGCTGTGTGGGTTTTCATCCCAATGGCTCAGAAGGTCTGGCCGCTGTACATGGATTCCCAGGGCTAAGGTAGTCTTGGTGAATGCCGTAGCCTTGATCTCGTCCCTGCTCTGAACCTGCCCATTTTTGGCCTCCAAAATTCAAGATCAGACCAATTAGACAGCTAAGCCTCGAGGGTCCTGCCTGGTCTCTGATTTCTCAAGGACGGAACCCCTTTCCTAACTGAGCTTCTGATCATGTGACACTAATCTGAAGGCTGCTTCTTTTTGCCTTGATATTTTCCTGGTTCCTGGTCTTGGGAAAATCTCTTCCCTCCATTACCCTCCCAGTTCCCTTCTGGTTTAAACTTAGATCCATTTGGGTTTTGGCCTGACCAAGAAGCATGCTTTGGGTCACTGCACACAGCTGGGTCTGTTCCTTCAGTTACCTCAGCTTCTTCATTGTCAGAGTTCACTCAGAGCCCTGTCTCTTAAGGGGCCGTGTGAGCCAGATGGTAGCCGCCATCTTGAGATTCTTCTCACCTCGTGTTGACATCTACATCTCTGATATTATCCATCCATTTGCTCATTCATTCAACAAACGTCATCAAATATCTATGGGCAGCGCATTGCCTCCCTGGGTGAGACCAACCCATCTTCCTCGTCTAGAGGTCCTCTTCTCAGCTGACTCCCTCCTGTTACACCCAGTAAGGTGTGGGGTTGTCTTACCCACTCGGCTCAACTTGACAGTCCAACCCTTCTTCCCAAGTGAGAGATACTCAGGTTTCTCAGGGCAAGGTGATCCAGGACATTGTAAGATATTTGTAATGTGAGAGATGGAAATGAACAGATTCTCTCCAAGAAAAGAAGAGGTATTTGTCTTCACAGGGCCAAAATTCATGAGAGGAGTAGCAAGGTGAGGGTATAGAGATCAGGAAGATGGGAATGTATACAGTAAGGAAAAGAAAATTGTCAAAGTATCTTTTAGGCACCAGGAACTTCCCAATCTGTGTTTATAAATAAATTAAGATTGGCAAAACTATCATTTGACTGGGTGTTCCCAAATGAAACCAAAGCTCAGAAAAGTTAATGGATTTACCTGAGGCCACACAGCAACTACGTAACTGAGCTGGGCTGTGAGTGCAGGTCTTTTGACTCTGAGCCTAGTGCTACCTTTCTCCCTTATCATAGCTGCCTGGATGAAGGTGACGGTGGGGAGGATGGAGGGAGGTTCTTCCTTCTTTTCTCTGGGTTCAGGGACGCTAGAGCTTAACTGAATGACTGGCTGAAGATAGAGCTTGTGGTTGGAGTCTGCAAGGCCCACCCTGGCTTGCCCCCCACCATGGCTTGCCCCCCACCCACTGACTCTTGCCTTTGCAGAGCTGCAGCAAGCTAACAGCTCCCCGCCCCTCCGGGCCAGCCGCCCTCTGGAGCTCTGGGCCTGGGAGTTGGGGAATAGAGGCTCCAAGAACCTTTCCCAAAGCCCAGGTGAGAGAAGGCCCGAAAAAGGAAGTGAGGGGTTGAGGCAGCGTGGCTGCTTTTGACCCTGAGGAGGCTGGGTGGGTGGGGTGTGGGGACAGGAAGCTGGGGTTGGGGAGGCAGGTGGGGTCTGGGGATGATAGGGGTTCTGCCGGTCTCACCCCCAGGTTATTGTTCCCCAGGAGCTGTGCCCCAGGCTCTGGTTGCCTGGAGGGCCCTGGGACCACAGCTCCTCAGCTCCTCCAATGAACTGGCTTCTCGCCCTCTCCCCCCAGCACCCCTCCCTTCTCGGGGAGCCCCTGCTCAGAGTCAGCAGACGCAGTAAGAAGGCATGGGGTCAGGAAGCAGGGCTGGGAGACTAGGGGTATGAGGGTGTTTGCTGAGCTTGGGCAGGGGCTGGGGGACTAGGGGTGTGAGGGGTGTTTGCTGAGGTTGGGCAGGGGCTGGGGGAGGGTGGACAGGGGCTGCACTAACCACCCTGTCATCACTCTCTTACCCCAATCAGGCACTCTGCGGAGCCCCAAGCTCCCTCTTCCCTCCCACAGCCAGCTGGCCCCCTCCCCATCCTGATCCCCTCCAGTCCCCCCAGCCCCTCCAGCCCCCAGGCCTCTTCCCTCTCTGGTCCCAGCCCAGAGTCCAGTCGTCTGTCCAGCTCTTCACTGTCATCCCTGGGGGAGGATCAGGACAGTGTGCTGACTCCTGAGGAGGTGGCCCTGTGCCTGGAGCTCAGTGAGGGTGAAGAGACCCCCAGGTGAGTTGCCTGAGGGATGACCAAAGGACTACAGATAAGCACCGGACAGGAGTACGCTTATCTCTCCCCGGCCCTGCCCTTCCTCCACGGGAATGTTTCTGCTGCCAGCCTACCCACCTCAGCCTTAGTCCTGTCTCCCGTTTTGTCTCTCTTCTAGGAATAGCGTCTCTCCTATGCCAAGGGCCCCTTCACCCCCTGTCACCTACGGCTACATCAGCATCCCGACAGCCTCAGAGCTAGCGGACGTGGGCAGGGCTGGAGGAGGGGTGGGGTCCGAAGTGAGGGGCTTGCTGTGCCCACCCCGGCCCTGCCCCACCCCCACCCCCAGTGAGGGCTCCTTGGCCAATGGCTGGGGCTCCGCCTCTGAGGACAACGCCCCCAGTGCCAGAGCCAGCCTCGTCAGCTCCTCTGACGGCTCCTTCCTCGCTGATGCCCA
>NC_138379.1:77126676-77153470 GCF_054177405.1 Leptonychotes weddellii
TTCCAAATGAGGAAACTGTAAATCAAACAGGTTTTTTAACTTGCCCAAGGTCACCCACAAGAACAAGGACAAAATGTTCATGTCTAAAGCCCAGAGGCAGCCAACTGTAGGCCCCTTGCCCTCCCTCCAGATTCCTCCTCTTAACCCAGACACTGGTTTCTAGGAAAGATTGCTCCCCACCTCTTCTATTTACTCTAACCCACTGTTTTAGATTCTCCTCACTAGGGGAAGGTCTGTTTCCTCTCTTACCTCCTGCTATGCTTACAAGCCGTCCCCTTGCCCTGTCTGTGGCTGGGGTGAGGAGAAGCTGGGCTCACCCCTCCACCTGTCGAGCAGAGTGGGACCATTATATCCATGTCAACAGACAGTAGCTCGGGGCTCTCTGTTCCCCTTCCTTTTTTTTTTTTTTTTAAGATTTTATTTATTTATTTGATGAGAGAGAGAGAGAGAGAGAGAGAGCACAAGCAGGGGGAGTGGCAGAGACAGAGGGAGAAGCAGGCTCCCCGCTGAGCAAGGAGCCTGATGTGGGGCTTGATCCCAGGACCCCGGGATCATGACCTGAGCCAAAGGCAGACACTTAACTGACTGAGCCACCCAGGCGCCCCCACTTCCTCATATACTCTGTCAGACCCCCTCTCCCCATCTTATGAACCCTAACTCTACCCTTTGCCTCCAAGAAAAACAACCAGGCTTGTAAATGGGAAAGCAAGGATTATCCAGGACAGAAGTGCCCATAACGGAGGGAGAAGGATGCCCAGGGAGGGGGAGTGCAGTGAAGGGTGAGAGTATGGATAGAAGGCCAGAGCTGGGCTAGGAGGAAACAGCTCAAGCTATTCTCTCTAAAGAAACCAATGGACTCATTCCAATGGCTGCCAGAATTGATGGGCTGAGTTGGGGCTAAGTTATCTTTCGGGTTGGGTGTGTGCTTTAAGCAGGCCCTAAGCATTCTGCCCTAAACTGGTCCCTCAGAGTGAAGGTCAGCCCTCTACAAATAACTCTACCCTCCCTGACAGATGCCTCCTCACCTCCCTCCCCCCGGGATGACCTCTTCCTGACCTCTGCCCTCTCCCTGCCCCTGTGGGAGTGGAGGTCAGACTGGCTGGAGGACATGGAGGACCACCACAGCCAGCGGCTGGGAAGGGGGCTGCCCCCCTGGCCCCCCGACTCTCGGATCTCTTCCCGAAGAAGTCAGCTCGGCCGTCCTGAGCCCAAGGCTGGCAGTAAGTGTCTGTCTTCCGAGCTGACATGGTGACCCTGGCTGAGGGATTCTGGGGAGGAGCCAGGAGGAGCCCTGGGGTTGGGCAGGAGAGGGGGAGCAGCAGGGTAACTCCACTCTCCTTCGACTTCCCCTGCAGATTCCTCATGAAGTGTGCCCAAGACTGCCAAGAAGAGAATCAAACCACCCCCCTGTGGAGTGTCAGTCTTGGCCTGCACTTCTCTGCAGCTGGGGGACCACCTTGTCCGGACTCCCGGAGAGCTCTCGTCCTTCCGGGATTGTGAAAACAGATGAAAGCGCAACAAAATAAGCACAAAGTAGACCTGGAGCCCTCAGGGAGCAAAAAGCCATCCCAGCCTGACTCCTCGCCCTTGCTTTCTCCTCCTTCCATCCATCCCACAGCCAGGTCTTCTGGCCTGAGAAGCAGCCTTATCTCCCGATCTCCCCACCCACTTGGATCACGGGAAGTGGGGGAGCCAGAGGTCTTCCCAGAGGACAGCAACAGCTTGTGGGACAGGCGGTAAGGGAAGGAGCTTTACAGAGCCACCCCTCTCGGGAGGGGACCATTCATTCCCACAGGGGCAGGCTCACCTCTCCGCAGCCACACCCGGGAGAGGAAGAAAGGAGGACCCACCGACCAGCCCTGAAGCGGTGAGGCCCTTCCTTGCTACCAAGGCAGAGGGGCCAGCATGGATCCAGGGAGGGAGCTGTGAAGGAAGGGAGGTGGGAAAATGGAGGACAAAACCCCCTCCTCATACTGTGGACTCTATGAGCTTAAGGAATTGATACCATAAAACTGTCACGACTTGAGTGCGGTGAGGTCATTCCCCAGAGCACCATTTTGGGGAGGATACCCGGAGATATGGGAAGAATTCTGAGTTCCAAAGGGTTCAGGCACTCGTTGGCACTCAGGGAGAGTCACTTAGTTCTGTTCTGTGATTGAGAGAAGAATTACATGCGTCCTTCGGATTCTTCTGGTCGGCTGGTCTTCGCAACTTGTCCTAGGAAAACAACTCCTGCTTTCAGGGGTCCCAGCCCCCCTCCCCAGAGACTAGTCCCAGATGGTTAAGACCAGAGGGTTTCTTAAAATAGACGAAGTAGCTTAATTCCCCAAAAGGTAGAACCACCTGTAATGGTTGGCTAGTGAACACCCTTCAGACAAAACAACAGAACAGAGAAATGGAGCCGGACTGCCAGGGTCAGAGCCACAGAAAGTTCCGGAAGGGCCCTGTCCTTCTAACGTGGCGGGAAAGGCAGGGGCAGAACACACAAGTTGGGGGCAACGGTGCTCCTGAGCAGGACCAGGGGCCACAGGAGGATGCCTTTAGAGAGGGCCGATTAGGAAGCAGGCCCTGAAAGGGGGTGATAACCCCCCAAACCTAAGCCACTCTACCTAGAGGCCACTCTGAACTCACAGGCCGAGTGAGGCAGGGCCTGGGGGACACGGTGCTGCCTGAACTACCAGTCTGGGCTGGAGTGTCTAAGTCTCAGGATGAGAAATCAGTGCTCCGGATACATATCTGTTCCTCTCTATTTGCTTTTCCTTTTTTGGATTTTGTTTTACTTTTAGCTTCCTGGTAAAATTCCTTTTGAAAACATTCCAACCCTGTTTGCCAGACCAATGGAGAAAAAGGGATTTGTGCACACTTAGGTCACAGTGGCAGGAGAGGTCAGAGCCTGGGCTTGGGGGTGGGGGTGGGGGCAGTGGCCGTCCCCTGAGAGCCCAGGGCAGTTACTGAGCCTGGGGGTGAAGAAGTCAGAAGGAAACAAAGCTCAGAAAACCATTCGGTGGCATGGGCTGTGGGGGACGGAGCAGTGCGCATTCAGGGCCAAAATTTCAAAAAATTCTATGCCAGCCAAACCAATCACATCCGGGCCTAGCCCTGGCCAAGAGGTATTCCTGTGCACACACCCTCTGTGAGGGGGTCAGGGAATCTGAAAAAAGCCTGTTTTTCCTTTTTGGCTGGGGTTTCCCCCATCAACCTCATTCCTCAAGTTTTACTTTGTTTATTTTAAGAAATTGTTTACAGATTTTTTAAATTTATTTTAAAGAGAGAGTGGTAGGGTGGGGGGAAGGGCTGGAGGGGGCAGAGGGAGCGGGAGAGGGAGAGGGACAAGCAGACTCTGTGCTGAGCGCGGAGCCTGATGAGGGGCTCCATCTCACAACCCTAAGATCTTGACCTGAGCCGAACTCAAGAGTCAGATGCTTAACGGCCTGAGCCACCCAGGTGCCCTGTTTGAGTTTAAAAAAAAATTATTATTGTGAGGGGCATATTTCCTTACAGGAGAGTAGATAGACCCTGGAGGAGGGCACCTAGGGAGGGCCTGGCTTGGTTGTCTGAAGGTGGACAAATTTCTCATTGTTGGTTATTTGGAAAGTCCCTCTGGTTTTAACTGGGGAGTGGGCTTTAGCTCCTTCAAGAGGCAGGACAGGACCCTGTCCTCGTCTAATGCTTTTGATGGAAGTTCGAAAGGAAGTGGAGGCTTCTCTGAGTGCCTTGATCTACACTCTTTTGCAGCCCCTTTCTTTCCCACATCCTGCATAAAACCAGACAAGCAGGGTCCAGGGCTCCCATCGACTCTTTTTAAACTTTTTTTTTTTTTAATTTTATTTATTTATTTGACAGAGAGAGACACAGTGAGAGAGGGAACACAAGCAGGGGGAGTGGGAGAGGGAGAAGCAGGCTTCCTGCCAAGCAGGGAGCCCAATGTGGGACTCGATACCAGGACCCTGGGATCATGACCTGAGCCGAAGGCAGACGCTTAACGACTGAGCCACCCAGGCGCCCATCAGACTCTTTTTATTGTCTCTTTTACAAATGAGGTTCAGGTGGAAAGAGATAGAAAGGGAAGAGCTCGCTCTCTGGCTTCTGAGCATCACTGCCAGGGGGGACGAGACCACCCCCCTCCCCCGCTCCTCTCTGCTCACCCCCATTAACCAGAAGGAGGGGTTCCCATCCAGAGCTCCCAGCCCCGGGACAAGCCCTTCCCCATGGAATTCCTGATATCCTCCTCAAGGGTCATCTTGGTTCCTAGAGAGAGAAAGAGGCTGGTTCGCAAGGCCCCAGGCCGGGGCAAGCGGGCCATAGGAGGCGTCATGCCTCTTCTCTTCCTCAGCCCTTCTCCTGAACCCACTCTCCTCTGGGGAGCCCAGGCTCCTCTACGTATGACCTTGTCTTCAGCCTTTGTCACCTGTTCTCCAGGATTCCTCCCTCCCGCCTCACTCCCTGGGTCCCCTCCTTTTGCTCAGAGCTCAGAAAGCCCTTCTCTCCCTCCTGTTTTCAGCACTCCTTGGCTCAGCCCTCCTAGCCTCCTACTCCCCTTGTTTGCATGCCCTAGCCCCCACCTCTCCACGTTTCTGTCCTGGCCTTTGGCTCCGGCTCCGGCTCCGGCTCCGTGCAGGGCCCCGGGAGCCTCGAGAGCTGCTGGAGCCTCTGGAAGAGTTGCTGCCCGCTGTGGAGCAGGTGCTGGTGGCCTGGCTCCGGGATAGGAAGCTTGGTCGGCTGTAGGGGGGCAAGGTCTCCTCTGCAGCACAACAGAGAAGGGCAACCAGGCAGAGAACAGAACGTCACCGTTTGCCCAGTGGGCCACCTCGGCCTCAATCCCAGCTTTAGAGGAAGAGTTGAGGGCAGGCACGGGGCTTGGGCCATCCTGGGGGCTGAGGGAAAACAGAATGACCCAGCACATGGCCTTGACATAACAGGTGCTCCGAAACCCACCGGGAACTCCCAGACAGAAAGAGCCCTGGGAAAGGAGAGACAGAACACCCAGCCCCACTCTTCTCTCATCTGGGCTTCAGTCCTGGGAAATTCTACAACTGGGGAACTTCAGGGGATTTTTCCCAGAGAGAGCTACAGAGACAAGTGTAGGTTTGGATCAAATGCACGAACCCAACTGAGGGTGAGGTGTGAGCTGGGTCGAAAACTTCAGAGTCCTTCGATGGCACGGTCTATACTATACTATCAGCCTCCAGTGCCACCTTCTTGTGTGGCAGTGAGCCTCTGGCCTGCCCTGGCCCTCCTTACCATCCAGGTGGGGACCCCGCTGGGCCCCCAGGGGCCCAGCCTGCACCATTCTCCTCTCCCCACTGCGTTCCCGCTCCCGTTCCAAGGAGGACATGCTGCCTACTGCTCTCAGCCCTAAGGCCCAGCTCGTCTCTTCCTCTGGTGGCGGCAAGGGTGGTGGGGGCAAGTCTGGGGAGAGACCTGTTTTCAGCAGAGTCTCCCACCCCTCCTGATCCCGATCTTTCTCCCGATCCTACTCCCCGGCACCAGGAGGCTGTGACTGAACGGCCCAATATTTGGGTTCACCTGCTCCCTTCTCCAGCCCCCAGAGCTCACCCTTGGTTTCCTGCCTATTCCCCCCACTGTCACCATCTCTCATGGCCCAGGGCACCCTCACCGCCAGGACTGTGCTCCCGACGGTAGGGAACAGCCTTGGGTTTCCGGATTCGGGCGCGGGGCCCTTGAAGTGGAGGAGCCATCTCCCCGGGCACCTGCCAGGTTCTCCCTGTCCCATCAGCAGACGGGGAGAAGAGTGGGTAAGAGAGAGGATCAGGCAAGGGGCTCGAGGGTGAAGAGGAAACAAGGCTGGGGGGGCGGTATGGGGAGGTGGGGGCGGGCTGAGCATTCTGCAGACTCACCGGGGGCTCTGCCGGCAGCACTGGGGACAGGGCTGGGGCCAGCACCCGGGCCAGCAGGCCTCCCTTCGTGGCTACTCAGAGTGGGCTGGGACACACTGAGAGGGGAACTTGGCCCAAGGGGCACCCTCCTGCAATGACATGAGGCCTCAGCGTGTGTTCACTCAAGAAACTCTAAGTGCCACTATGTGCCAGGCCCCGTGCCAGGTACTCCGATGAATAAGGCACAGGCTGTCCCCCACAGGGCTCCCAGGCTAGCGAAGTATGAGGAGAGCCATGTTTTTGACATGCCCCGAGAAGCTTGCAGAGCCACTCCAATGGAGAAACAGTCTGAAAGGAGTGAGAGACCTTGTCCGCCATCACGTTCCTTCCGGAATCACACTTCCACTCTGACACGGTCATGAGACCTTCTGTACCCCAGATCCATCCATCCATCCATCCATCCAACCATCCGCAGAATAGATATGCACCCAGGGCCTATAATGTGCAAGGCACTATATACCTCCCTACCTGGGCATCTGGTGGAGATGGGGAATGTCAGTGGGGGGCTGGGGAGGGTCAGGAGGTGAGGGGGTAAGAGTGGCTGTGGACTGCTGTCCATAGGAAGATGTGGGAGAGGGGGCTTCCCCTTGGGATGGAGGGACCAAGCAGCCTCCCCTGGAGCTGGGCTCGGCCAGATGGCTCCTCTCAGGCATTGGTGGGCACCACTCTTCTGGCTCTGAGCTGGGGACAAAGAGGAAGGAGAGTAGCCATGACTGAGCAGCTTCCACTTAGCCTTCTGGTTGCCCTCTCCCCTCCTCTCCCAGCACCTCTGCCCTCCCCCTACTGGTCCCATCTGTTTAGGGCATCTGCAACAGGGCACATCCTTACCCGCCCTCCAGGTCCTCCTCCGGCCCCTCTAGGCAGCTCAGTTCACAGGAAGGGGGAGGTGGGGGTAGGGCTTCTGGCCAGTTGAGAGAGGGCATCTGAACAGGTTTTCCCAGAAGCTTTACTTTGCCTCCCCTGGCTCCTGAGAAGGGTGGGATGGGGACACATGGAGATAAGAAGCAGATGAGAAATGTCAGAAGCAAGTGCTGGGCTGGGTCCCAGAGGGGAAGGGTAGAGGATATTCTTTGGGGATACTCTGCTCAGAGCTAAAATGGGGGTGTTAGGGACTAAGTCATACCACTGTCCCCCTGGCTCCATTCTGGAGGAGCATACTGGCTCCAGGTGCCCGGATCCCCTGAGGGATTTGGGGGGAAACCCCCATGGAAGGTCTGCAGCTCCTCCCCAGCTGGGTCAATGGTGCTGTAGACAGGACCCTCGGTAGGGGCGGCAGTGCCCCGGGCGGTCTGAGCCAGGTACAGGGAGATCCCTGCTTCTGAGGAGGAGAAAGAGGGAGGCCAGGGGGGGAGGCAAGGGGCAGGGAGCAGAGACAGGGAAATAGCGGACGACAGGAGAATGGAGGGCAAAAGGAGATCCCACCGGATCAACTTCTTCCCCCACCCAAACCTTACTTCCCAAACCAGGGTAAAGGTTAGGCATGAGAGAAGCTCCCCCAACTCATATCCTCCCCAAGGACTGACCAACCTCAGGAAGGCTGACAATCCTCGGCTCCCTTCAGTTTGCCCCAGGAGGTGGAGAGGAGAGAAGGGTGTTGGGGGCCAGGTGTGCCCCTGAGGGAATTAGAACTCCTCACCATTGTAATATCTGTCGTCTGGGTCAGGATTGCTGGGGCAGCAGCTCCCCCTGGGCTCCTGGGCTGAGGGGCTTCGAGATGGGTGGGGCCACGAGTCTGCTAGCCAAGGGTAGGGGGCGGGGCCAAGGCCCATGGGTGGCCTGAGGGAAAGCACGTGAACGCTGGGGACCCAGAGCCTGAACAGGCCAGCGAATTTAAGGGTAAACAGGAATTGTAGGACAGTAATGGTGAATTTGGGGGTGGCAGGTGGGAGACAGTCAGTGGCAGTGATGCCTGGGGAGGAAGGAGAATGGTCTCTTGATGGGGGGGGGGATTATCCTTGGGAGATAGATTAAGAGGATTACCTGGAACTGGCTCCAGAGAGGCCCTCTGAGTGTGGGAAGGACACTGGGAAGATGAGGGGGAGACTGAGTGAGAGAAGGGCCCATACTTGGGGTCTGAACCCCACTGGAGCAGAGAGAGCTTACCTGCAGGTGTGTAGGCAAAGGAGGCTTCCAAAAAGGAATCCATGGGAGAAAGAAGAGGGTAAATGGAGAAAGGGTCAGAAATACCCACATTCTTGTCCCCTTCTTGGCCGCGGTCCCAATTGCACCACTCAGCCTGTACCCTGGACCGATTTCATCAGAATTTCTAGGAGTGGGACTCAAGCATCAGTATTTTTCTAAAAGTTCCCCATGTGTAGCCAAGGTTGGGAACCCCTGATCTAAGAGACCTCAGAATCTCTCCAGACACGCCCCTCACTAGGGAGTAGCAGAAATCTAGTCGGCTCTTTTCAGCGGGCCCCGCCTTTCCACCCAGACCCCGCCACACAAGTTAACGCCCCGGATCCTGACCACGCCCCCTCCTGCCAGGCCCCGCCCCCTCCAGAATTGCCCCTTCTATACTGAGACTGACTAAGCCCGCTCTCCTCTCGAGGCATCTTAGGGGAAGATTTTACCCGTCTCCCCAGACTCAGGTCCCGCCCCTCCGGGCCCCGCCAGTTGCCCCCAGTCCCGTCCGCTCCCTGCCCGACGGTGCCCACCGCGCGTCCCTCTTGAAGGAGCGATGCTCGGGGAGGGAGGTGGGGGAGTGGGGGAGTTGGGGGGGCACCACCCCTCCCTTCTGACCCCGCCCCCACCCTCCGAGCGGTGAGGCCCTCCCGTCCCGCTCTCCGTCCGGCCCGCCTCCCTCCCCGAGGGGCGGGATCTCCAGGCTCCGCCCACTCCAAGGCCCTCCCTTCCGTCTCCCCAAGGCCCAAGTGCGCCGGTCAGCCGCGCCGCCCCTCGGGCCCCGCTCACCCGTGTAGTGACTGAGCTCCTTGCGCTGCCTCCGGCGCCGGTAGAGGACGGCGCAGAGCCCGAGCAGCAGCGCCCCGCAGGCGGCGCCACTGCCCGCGAGGAAGGCCGGCTCCCGCAGCACCCTCGCCAGCCGCTCCGCCAGCCCCGGGCCCACCTCGAGCCCAGGCTCCGATTGCGGCGGGGAAGCTGTGGGGGAGAGGTGAGGGGACCAGGGGCCTGGAAACCCGGCAGCGAGGAAGAGGGGCCATCCCTGACCCCGTAGGCACCCCCACTCCAGGACCCACCCCCCTCCAATTCCCCAGCCCCGTCCGCCCACCCCGCCTCCGGACTCACGCAGCTGCACCGACACCGGGACACTGGCCACGCCCACTCCAGCGCTGGTGGCCGCCGCGACCTGGGTCCGGTAGAGAAGACCGGGCAGCAGTCCCCGGAGCACCGCGGAGCGTGCCCAGCCTGCCGCGGACCGGTTGAGGTGGAAGCGGCTCTCATTGCCCAGGCACCAGATCTGGGGAGGCCGAGACCCGGGTTTAGAGAGTCTGAAATGGGATCCTGGCCTCACGTGGAAACTCGAAGCTCTGAACAGTAGAGGGGGCTTAGCCAGGGATCATTCAGCCCGGAGGGCAACACTCTGAAACCTCTCTCCTCTCCCCCAACCTCATCTCCAGCCCCGAGGTCATTCTAGGTTCCCTCCTCCCTAATCCTAGCCCCTAGCTCCCCCCCGCCACCCAGTCCCTTCTTAAACCCTGTACCTGGTATTCCTTGATGACCCCGTTTTGCTGGGAAGGGAGCGGAGGTTCCCAGGACACCGTGACACTGTTGTTGCCTTCACCCCCCAAGGCCACTGTCACTCCCTGGGGGGGACCACTGGGGGCTGGGCCCCCGAGAGGAGCATGGTGAGAAAGACAGTCATTGCCAGCTACCCCTCTTGCCCCAACCTTCCCCCTCCCAGGTATCATCCTGGGAACTGAGATAACAGGTATCCCTTCTTCCCACAACTCCCCTTGCTCTTCCCCTGCAAACTTCTATCTTCCCCCACTCCCTCTTTCCTGTTGTTCATTTATGGGCTCTGTGCACCACCTCCTTACCTTCCTCAGGAATGCTCCTGGTCACGAAGGGACTTTCAGCCCCCAGCCCCTCCTGGCCTTGGGCTTGCACCTTGATCTGAATTTGGGTCCCTGGCGGGAGTCCTCTTAGCACAGTACTTTGCTGGCTTGGGGACTGTAGGTCCAGTACTGTCCAGCTTCCCCCATCAGGACCTGCTACCCTCCAAGACACCCGGAAACCTTGCACCAGCTGGACTGGGCCATCTACCTGTAGGAGACAGGACAAAGCATACCAGAAGGAGAGCCAGGGACCACACAAGTCCTCCGGGCTCTGCCCCACCTCCAATCACCCGGTCTTCCCCAGCCACTCACCTCCCACTCTCCCGTACCCATTCCTGGAGGTCCCTATGGCCCCCATCATCATCCCTGCCCTTAACCGCATCCCTATGCCACACTCACAGTCCAGGACACCTGCAAGCTCCGGGGCCCAAGGACTATGGGCTCCTGCATGCGCACAGCCACTTCAGCCAGCCCCCGCTGGCCTCTCCAGGGGTCCTCCACTGGCCTGGATGGGTTGCTGTCTATTGACCAAAGAGCCCACTCAGCCGGGGCCACCAGGGACAAGGAGTCAGACTGAAAGTGTGCCTGTATCCTACCTTGTGCTGCTCCCACAGACTGCACTACTTAGTACTCCAGAACACACCCCAGGATCAGGAGGAGGCTGGTCAGGGGAAGAGCTTCCAGAGGTGGGCCTGGGTGTCCGGCCAATAGGAATCTACTCTCTGCACTTTAGAGACCTCAGTTCCTCATTTCTAACATGAAGATGAGCCCTCCAAGGTCCCTTCTAGTCCTAATAAGCTACATTATCTGTGGGTAAAAGGCTCAGAAGTGAGGGGCTACCAAGATGACTGGATTTCCCTCTCTCCCCTCTTCTCTTGTCCCCTCCACGAGAGGGAGGCGTGACCTCTTCCAGACCGGGCTACCAGGAGAGGCCGGGCCCAGCAGAAAAGAGCTGCTATGCTGCCATAGTTTGGAGGGGGGCACTCTGCAGTGTTTCGTGTCATATCCCCGAGCCAGGGACTCTGACCTTACTCACCCTGGGTGCGCACAGGCTCAGAGACGGGGCTGGGCTCACTGAGGCCCCAGGCTCCCACAGCGCGCACCAGGAACAGATAGGTGGTGCCGGGCTGCAGACCACCGACCGTGTGTGTCTCCAGCCGCACGCCATCTGCCACTGTCCGCCAGGTGTTACCAACTGTTTGACTGCAACAGGAATGGGGTGACCGAGTTGTCTGAGCCAGGGACCCCCCACTTGTCTACTCCCTCTCGTCCATTCTCCTCCCCTTGGGAGAGGGAACTGGCAGAACTCTCCGCACCATAGCAAAGACCCTGAGGATATAAGATCCCCTTCTTTTGACTTTCCAGGTTTGCATGTAAAACTCTCTCCATACCTGAACGCCTCTATCACATAAGAGGTGACTGTGGCCCCCGCCTGCGGGTTGGGTTTCCAGGTCAGAGTAATGCTGTTCTTGGTGATCTCAGTGACCACTGGCTGAGAGGGAGGCCCTGGAGGGCTACTGGGTTCTGTAGGCGGCTCTGGTGATCCTCCCCAATCTTCTGCAGTGAGGAGATAATCTTTAAGTAGAAGGATGGGAAAAGGACGGCCCCCCATGTAACCTGCCCCCTTCCCAGAGAAGCTAAGGAGCTGTGATAGGGGTGACAGTGGAGAGGGGGACGGAGTGAACTAACCCCTACTCACATCTGCCTCCCAAGGGCACCACTTCCGTCCTTCGCCTCCCCACCACTGTGGCCGTGACATTTGGAGGCTTAATCAGTGCTGGGGCTCAGGGAGGTACTGACTACTTTCGAAGCAGGTTTGGATGGAGGTGTTGGCAAAGCAAGGGGACAGAGGCAAAACTCACCCCGCGTCCTAAGCCAGCTACTCCATGTGGCCTCCCCTGTGGAACTCTTGGCCACACAGCTGTAGAAACCCATGTCCATCTCCTGTAGGAGAAGGTAGAGGGCTGGCAAACTGGGGATGGAGCAAGGTAGGGTGAGGGGGTGGAGGTGGGTGTTCAGAGGCTGGGGAAGGCGTGGTCCACTCTCGGTGGTCTCAGAGAGCAGAGGAGTAGAACTGGAGCTAGTCCCAGCGGGTACTTACGAGAGGTGGGCACGTGGACCGTGTGGCCGTTCTCAGTTACTCGGGTCCCAGGGGGGAGACTCACCTGCACACTGGCGATGTACAGGGTACCGTTGGCCATGAGGCTGAGCTGGAGGTCATCCCCCTGCAGCCACTGCCCATCCTTCTTCCATTGGACGCTAGGTTGAGGGTTCCCAGTCACTCTGCATGGCAGCCATACAGAGGAGCCACGTGCCAGCGTCTGATTGGCTGGTCCCTGGAGGATGATGGGAGGCAGCCCATCCAAGGAGGAGGCTGAGAGAGGAAGAACTTGGACACCTCAGGAGAGGATCCCGGGTTCAGGCCACCAGCCCCTTGTCTTCCTTCTCTGCTCCTTCACTTGTCCTCCCCCTGGAGACTGGAGGGGCTTCGATAACCATCTGTAGTCTCTGCCTGGGACCAGCCACCTATTAGTGGTTGCTGTGGCTGATTTCCAAACTTCAAGGCCATGTCTCAGGAACACGCCCCTCCCCTTGCAGACATATTGTATAGAATCCAAGAAAAACAGGTATCTTTAAGCCATTACTTCCTTTCAGGCCATAAGTCCAGGCCTATCTGCATGAGCACCTACCTCTTTTTACCTCCAACAGGGCCTTGGCCAGGATGCTGCCAGCCACACTAACAGCCTGACACACGTAGTAACCAGCATCCCCGCTCTGCACATCAGTTATGTTGAGCTGGCCTCTGGGAGAGACTGAGAAGCGCCCCTTGGGCTGAAATGGCTGACTGGGGAAAAGCAGAACCTGGGGACAGAGCAAAGAACCAGGGTAGGGAATGAGCAGGCAGCTGACAGAGAGAAAGATCCCTATTCCCATCAACCCCAGAATTCAGAGAATTCCTAAGGTTCTAGCTCCAACTCTGCCCCCACCAGCTAGTTATATGACCTTGGGCCAACCAGTGAGATCTACTCACAAAAATGTGGAAATTTTATTAGATGATTTTGGGGTGAACTTCCCAGCTTTGTGACTTACAAGTTAGGAAACTCTGAGCAAGCTCTTTAACCTTCCTGAGCCCACATTTCCCCAAATTTGACTCTTTGGGGATAGTTACCAGGATTAAATGAGTAATCGTGAGAATCTTTTAACACATTATGTGATAAAGGTTAAATATCTTCCCCTTTTTTCTGGCTCTATGTTACGTAGATACACGGAAGGTAGGGAAAGAGGTTAGGGTCACAGGTAAATGGCACATGGTTGATCCCCTGATGGATACCTACTACCCTCTACTACCCTCTACTACCATCAGCATTTCTATTCATTTAAGAATCTAGTTAAAATACAGCAATCCCAGATGCTAGAGAAGATGTTGGAAAATTGTGGCTGTGGATTTGGAAATGAGGTAGTGGGAGAACTGGTTTTCCAGTGGGGTGGGATTAGTCAGACTTATTTTATTATACTGACCCTGTTTCCTAGTAGCAAAATTCCCACCCTTCCCCTAGTGGTTGGTACTCATGTTGTGTAACTTCAGTGAATGTTCCTTCTGGTTCTCAATTGAGGAATCAGTTTGCCAAGGTGGGTGACTGTGAGCGCCCCCTGGTGGAAGCCCCTTGTAAGTAGATGAGCGAGTCGTGCTGTACCCTGAGCAGCTTTGGAACAGTACACTTTCCAGAGCAGGTTATTAAAGCCCAGGCCCCAGGTGTCTGGGGGAGGAGGCACCGACTAGATTTGCCACATCTTCAGGACAGCCTTGCCTAAAATAGAAGGATTCTGGGCGCCTGGGTGGCTCAGTCGGTTAAGCGACTGCCTTCGGCTCAGGTCATTATCCCAGGGTCCTGGGATCTAGTCCCACATCGGGCTCCCTGTTCCACGGGGAGCCTGCTTCTCCCTCTCCCACTCCCCCTGCTTGTGTTCCCTCTCTCGCTGTGTCTCTCTCCATCAAATAAATAAATAAAATCTTAAAAAAAATTATCAAAAATCTGGAAGTGATCCTTCCAGTTTTTTTAAAAAATAATAAAATAAAATAAAATAAAATAGAAGGATTCCCCAGGGAATTACCATACAGGATTGTTTCTTCCCACCTAAGCATTATTAACATCATTTCTTTTTAAAGTGTTCAATACGTTCCAGGCCTTTTATATTCATTATCTTATTTAAGCCTCCCAAATAACCTGCAAGGGTTTCTGGGAGGACCAAAGGTAAAACGGGACCACAGAGAGAAGTCTGCAGAATGTACAAGGAGGGAGGCTAAGACCCAGAGGAGAAGCTTGTGGGAAGTCCCACAGAGCTGGCCACCTACTTGACTTCCCTCCTTTTGCCAGAAGATGGCAGGTGGGGGGTTTCCTTTGGTCTCACATTGGAAAGCCACACTCTCTCCAGGAGCTGCCATCTGGTCCTGGGGCTGGGTCACCAGCTGGGGTGGGACTGGGAAGGGGGAGGGGATAAAGGAACAGGGAGTCAGGGCACTCAGAAGGGAGACTGAGGGAACAGGAGAGAGAGAAGCCCAAGCTTGGCTTAAGTAGGAGCAGATAGCCAACTCTTGTTTCAAGCCTGCTCAGCTTTCTCCTCCTTTCTCTCCTTCTAAAAACTCTCAAGTGGCCTACCCATATCTCCCACCCAGTCCTTTCTCCCTCGTTCTCCTCTTCACCCCGTCCTCCACGTTCCCTCATCTCGTCCCTGCTTCTGGCAGTCCCAGGTGGGCCCTCACCGTGAACACTGAGGGAGCCAGAAGCTTCAGCGCGGCCCACGCTGTTCTCAGCCACACAGGTGTAGGTCCCCTCGTCGTCGGCACTCACACGCCCAATCCAAAGGCTGTGGTCACTCCGGATCTCATACCTGCTCCACTCCCCACCCCCAGGCTGGGTTGGCCACAGCTACTGACCCCTTCTCTCTCCCCCAAGACAGACACCAGAATCAGGTACATAAAGACAAGGTAGGCCCCAACAGGGACCGAAGCTGGAATCCACGGACCCATAAAATGAGATGGGACTAGATAGGGCAGGGGCCACAGGCTCTGGGAGACAGATTTCTCTGTGTCGTCAAGTGAGATGGTGTCTGCCTTCCAGTTTTCTAGGGCAGGGTATGCTCTTGAGCTGGTTGAGTCTCCTTACAGGCAGGAGGAGGGGGATTCTCACCTGCCTGTGGGCAGTTCCCCATCCTCCTTGCGCCAGCGTAGACGGGGTGGGGGATCCCCTTGCACCTCACATGCGAAATCCACAGGGGCATCTGCCAGGACCACCTGATTCACTGGTCTACGCAGGAATGAGGGTCGCTCTATGGAGCCAGAGTGAGTGAATCGTCAGGGGATCTACAAAGCTTCTTACTACCCAGGCTGCACACCCCCATAACCCCCGTAACCCCCAAACTCCCTGTGCCTACCCAGTACCACAAGTTCAGCTGCCCCACTCTCCCGTTCTCCTGCCATGTTGGAGGCCACACACACATACATCCCTGCATCACTCTTGAGTGTATGTGACATCATCAGCTTCCCTCCACGAATCTGCAGAGTAATAATGGTAACTTTGGTCTTTTGTAGCCATCAAAGCATATTTATTTATTTATTTGATCCTCCCAGTAAGCCAATGAAGACCAGTGAAGAAAGTTGACACACTTATCAGATAAGGAATCCTTAAATGATCTGCCCAAGGGAGTGGGGGCGGTGGGGGGCTCAGCTCTGTGCTTGCTCCCACAGCCCAACCTACCTCCCATGAATTCCTGGGGCATCTTACTCCCCACCTATTTTATTCCAATTCCATCCTATCTATCCTTAACTTATCCCTCACTTAATAGCTGACTCTCCACGCTCAGCCCCCTACCTTATGGCCCCGCCCACCATGATGGCCTTGTCCTGCCCCCCCCGCCCCCCCCCGCCCCCCGCGTCAGATCCCCAGCCATGGCACCACGCCTCACCGTAATCCTTCCCTCCTCCTCCTTGAGTTTTGCACTGTCCTTCTTCCAGGACACGGAAGGCTCTGGGTGGCCACGGGGGGGCACGCATTCCATTACCGCTGGCTCCCCCACTGCCACCACCACGTTTCCAGGGGACTGCCGAAAATCATCACGGAGGACTGGAGAGAGAGATAGACAGGGACAGAGACAAAGAGAGAAGGAGAATGAGTGACCAGGGGAACCGATGAATAACTGGGTTAGGACACAAGGGAAGTGTTTTGGAGAGGGGTGTATCACCACAGACCTGCACTCCTCCCCAGGTGCAAAGATACCAGGCCCACTTCCTCCTCTGGCCAGGGCGTGGACGTTAGACACCAAAGGTCACGGTCCCAAAAGAAGATGCTGAAGGGGCTGAGACTGGGGCTGGTTCTGGATCGGCTTACCTGGTGCCCTCCCGCCTCTGGTTGGAAGCAACCAGAGGACAATGCGACTCTCACCTGCCACTTCCAGCGACGCA
Organism: Leptonychotes weddellii; assembly: GCF_054177405.1. Lineage (NCBI taxonomy): Eukaryota > Metazoa > Chordata > Mammalia > Carnivora > Phocidae > Leptonychotes > Leptonychotes weddellii. The sequence goes on from NC_138379.1 coordinate 77,143,050, forward strand.
TTTCTACTAGCCGCTGCCCCCAGGTAGTTGCGCGCCACGCAAGTGTAGACACCCTCGTCGGGACGCGCGCGGCGCCCGTGCACGATGCGCGGGAAGAAGAGGGCGCCGCTGGGCAGCAGCAGGCGGTGCGCGCGCGGATCCTCGCGCGCAGTGGCCACTCGCGCCCCATTCTTGTACCACTCGATGTTAGGCCGCGGCCGGCCCTCGGCGCGGCAGGGCAGCGTGGCCGGCTCGCCTCGGGAGACCAGGAGATCTGGCGGCTGCTCCACGATGCGCGGCATCGCGTCCTCCGGCTCCACCCTGGATGCTGAGGGCAGGGGGGTTGGCACAGAGCATTTCCACCGGGAAATTAGGGGATAGGATCCAGAGAGAAAAACAACGCTGTCTGCCCACCCTGTCCCCCTTCCCCCTGTAGGGGTCCTCTGGGCAGACACCACCACGTTCGTCGGCTGGAAAGGATATGCCTACAGATGGGCATATCAGTAGAGGAATCAGGACACAAACTCCTAGGCCGGCTTTCTAGGCTGCCTAAAGACACCAGCCTTCTCTCTGGCCAAGGTTAAGTGGAGAGTGACTGGGCCTTGTCTGGGCAAGTAGACCACACCTCTAGTCCACGGGTATTCAATGTCCCACACCGGCTGGTTTGCAGATTGTCCTTGCTCCCTGAAGGGGTGCACCAGAGCCAACACGTGGTCCTTGGTCTCTGCATGGTGGTGGGCCCGAAAAATGGAGAACGTGGGCCAGCCTAGAGTGTCTTAGAACAGGTAAAACGAGAGTGATCTGACTGGAGTCTGGGACTAGGAGAGGTTCTTAACCTGGAGTCCATGAATGGACATAGAGCCCTTCTTTGTCTTTTTTATTTTTTATTTTTAAGTAAACTCTGTGTTCAACTGTGGACTCGAACTCATGACCCAGAGATCAAGAGTTGCATGCTCTGCCAACTGAGCCAACTAGGTGCCCCTCTTACTGACTCCCCAGGCAATCATGCTTGGAGGAACCTGTGAAGTCATGGGAATTGAATGAAAATGGTAGTGAAATGTGAATAACATTCCTTTTCTAAGAGGTGCAGAGTTTTCAACACATTCTTCTCCAGGTTGATGTAGCGGAGAAAGGCTAAGAATGCTAACTAGGAAGGGGATTCCTCTCCTTCCTTTGTTTCATCCGGTTCACCTGCATTTTCTGTTCCTGCCTCTCACTTGGCCTACAGACTCCTGCTGGCTTCATCTTCTGCAGTTGCTTTGGGATCCAGGATCCTGAAGCCCATTAGGCCAGACACTCCCAACTTTGTCAAAAGTGGATTTGTAACCCGGTGGCAGCCCATAGGCACCGCTGCTGCCTCATCTAATTTGGTGTCCTCAACTAACCAGGACTACCGCTGCTTCTGTTCTCTACTTTACCCTTCCCCCGCCAGCGCCCCCTCCCACTCAGTTCCAAAATCCACTGGGACTTTTAGCTCCCAGCCTCGGTGTGGGATTCGGCTTCATGTCCCCACCCCTACTCTTAGAAGTTCCTATGGAGACAAAGCTGGAAAGGGTCGCCCCATGCTGACATTGTCCTGGGGAGAGTTTATTTAACTGGCTAGGACAAGATCAGTTTCCCTCCCACTTAGGGAAGGGAGTAATTTTCTCGATTTCCTTCCTTCCAAATGGAAATCTCTGCTTCTCAGCCGTCTCTTCTCTGGCATCCCATCCCAGTCCCAGTTTAGGCAGAGCCCCACGCCATGGTAGAGCAACTAAGAGCTCAGGGATTGTCCTGGAACCAAGTAGGGCTGGGATCTCAGATTTGACACTTCCTAGCTCTACGAACTTGGGCAAATTATGGAGCTTCTCTGAGTCTCAGTTTGTTTGAAATATGGGAGCAGTGATAAGGCTGTCATAAGACCATTATATATGTAAAGCACTTGGGGGAAGGCTCAATAAATATGGTAATTCTCTGATTACTTAGGGGCTCTTCCTCCCTAGCCCACTGGACCTTATCAGATTCTATCAGGCCCCAATATTCCTTTCTGCCCCATCGCATAACCTTAGGGTGTAATGGAAATAGGTTTGTTATGGCTAAGCTTTGTGTTGCTTTTGTGACCACTGGAGTACTTTTCAGCTTCTCTGAATTTGTTTCCTCAATTGCAAAATGTGGCCATCAGTAACTTCCCTACAGACCTCCTTACATCTTCAAGTGTAAACGAGACAGTGTATGGTGACCACACTGTTAGAACGCTGCTGGGTACAGAGGTGTGTCTGCGCCATCTGTGAGAAGGGTTCTTCTATCCTTAACCTGGGAAACTGAAGGGGGGCCAGGAATTTGGAGAATTCCAGCTCATTTCCCACCTTCTTCGTCCCTGCTCCCTCGTACATACCACACCCTTCTGGTCGGCCCTTTCCCCCTAATTCCTGTAGACACAGCTGCCGGCGCCCTTTCCCTGGAATTTCTTCCCTGTCATTCCCGGTCTCAGGAGATGCTCCCGACAGCAGCTAATGAATAGCTAATGATCATGCTAATGAAGCTCTGGGGCTCCTCCCTCAGCACCTGGAGTACCCCACACACAAACACATGCACACTGCCCAGGTCTGCTTTTTCGTCATCTTCGAGTTTCTAGGACCGTGCTGCCCCTAGATTCGAGTGGGTGGATGTCAAGGGATGGGGACTGTGGAGGAACCAGAGGGGAAATCCTGGGCAAAGGTGTCCGGGAAAGCGGGAATTCCCGACGGGGCCGGCAGGGGGCGCGATCGGGCCTCTCCCCAGACTCCGCTCTGGCCGCCTCCCCGCAGCGCTAGGGGAGAGCGCGCTGTCTCAGTGATTTATTAATCACCGTAATTAGCGGTAACGACCTCGCCGCCCGCGCAGCCCGCCCGCCGCAGTCCTGCCGGGTGGGCCGGCTGTGAGTTCCACCTTGAGGGGCAAACTTCTAAGTTCCCTAAACCGCTCTCCGCTTCTGTCGCCCTCTGTAGCAAACACTTTTTTAGCTTCAACATTTTAGCTTCCTCACCCAAGTCCTAAGTGAGTTCTTGGAAAACTTAGGGTCCCGAAGAAAAACCTGCTAGCTGGGTGGGTCACCAGGTGGCGCGGCTTGGCCCAGGCCCGCCGGCGACGGCGTGCCCTCTTCTGCCCTCCCTGCCATGGGTCCCGGCCTCTCTTAGCTCGGTACTTGCCCATCACCAGCCACGGTTCTCCTCACTTGGGGTGGCCGCTGGGGTCGGTTGGGCAGATGGAGAGCAACGGACTTAACAGTCATCTCCTCCCAAGCCCTGGGTCTTCCGCCGATACCCCGACTCAGGTGCTCCAAGCTCCAAATTACCCCTTGGTTCCCACCCACCCCTCCCGCCAGGCGCTTGGGAGGCTCCGCTTAGTCCCAGATCTTGAGGCAGGAGCGCGTTGGCCTCCCCTCCACGCCGCCCTCCTACCTTACCCCATCCCTTGATCCGACGTCCTCACTGGGCAGGGTCTTACCGTTGAAAGAAGGATCGCCGGGGGGCAGCAGGCTGTGGTTGAGCGCCGCCACCGAGGAGTTGAAGCCGAAGAGCAGGTCGCTGGAGTTGGAGATGTCCCCCGCCAGGGAGTCCGCGAACAAGTTCATCTGCAGCAGTGTTTTGAGCAGGTAGCGCAGCATGGCGCGACCCAGTTGGGACCGGGGCGGGGGGCTCGGGGCCCAGCCCCTGGGTCTGAGACCCGCGGGCCGGGAGCCGTAAGCCCCTCCACAGCCTCTGCCCGCTGCCCCAGCCACGGTGCCGCTCTCCTGCCGGCGCGCCTGGGTACGGTGCGTGCCTCCGCGTGCCCTCCTCCTTCCCTCGTCCTTCTCTCCACCCCCCAGTGCCGGGGTCCCCCGGGAGCTGGGCGGGAGGAAAGCAGGTGCCACGCCGATCACGGCGTAATTAAGGGATTAATCCGCCTCCCTCCACCCCCCCCCATCCCCACCCCGATGGCCACTAGCAGGGCCAGAGACTAGAGTCGCGTAGCGCGCGAGTTGGAGTCCCCGCCCCGCGCCCCGCGTCCCGGGTCGGGATACTGGACGCCGCAGGAGAGTTTCCCTCCTTTCTCAAAGCAGCCAGGATGAGGGAGGAGGCTCTGTCGGACTCTGCCCTTTCGCTGCCTTTAAAGCAGGAATCCCATCTCTCTTTTACCCGCCCTTAGGCTAAGACCAAGAACGCTCCTCTAGCTCTCAAAGCCCTGGTTTCCATTTCCTCCCAAGTCCCGGCGCTTAGCTGCGAAGTGCTGGAGGCTGGGGTGGTGTGGAGTGGGTGGGGAATAATTGCACGGCGGGTCCACCCCTTTACCCGCAGTCGCCCATTTTGCAGCCGAGAGACCATGGGACAAGGTGCTGCGTCTTGACCCAGAGTCCTGCTCCAGACCCTCTAATCTAGTAGTAACTGCAGGAGATTCAGCACGGATAAAACTGGAGGGGACAGGCCCTGGGAAACAGGCATTTAGCATCCATATGCATACTTCTGGCATCTATTTGCATACTTCTGCAGTACCGTGCTCTGACATGATTTATTAAATTGTTACCTTCTTGAGGAGCCTGCAGGCAGATAGTCCAGGAAAAGACAAAGAGAGCAATATTGTTTCTGTAAAGGCAAGCGCAAGAGAAGAGAAGGGCTTGATGCAAAACTCGTGCAAATCCGTTCAGACCCCATAAAGGTTTTCCTTCCAACGGGGAGCAGTGGGGAGAAACCATGACCCCCTCTTCTCCATCCAGCCTGTTTCTGAGTTTTCTGCAGTTCTTTTTACCTGAAGATCTCCTAGTCCCCCGCCACCCACCTACCCGTCCACTCGCGCGTGTGCACACACACTCACTCGCTCACTTTCCTGGAAATAGCGTTGAGGTGTCAAGGGGAGAGAGGGACCTGGGCCTACCTATCTGGGGTGAGGCCGTGTTGATGGCTGAGTGGTGGGGTTCTAGCCCAGTCATCAGGCTCTGTATGATGAGATCACCTTCGTGGGGTGGCTGCCTCTGACCGGGGAGGGGCTAGGTGAATAGGTCGAGATCCAGAAAGGTGGATGCTACAGGGTCATAGAGCCCACAGTAAGCACATTCAGGAGTTGAAGTGTCAGGCAGACACTTTGTCAAAGGGTGGGAGGCTTGTCCCAGAACTCCACCCTCAATCCACACGCCATCCCCTTGATCTAAAAACTAACGTGTTTAGACGAACCATGAGAGACGATGGACTCTGAAAAACAAACTGAGGGTTCTAGAGGGGAGGGGGTGGGAGGATGGGTTAGCCTGGTGATGGGTATTGAGGAGGGCACATTCTGCATGGAGCACTGGGTGTTATGCACAAACAATGAATCATGGAACACTACATCTAAAACTAATGATGCAATATATGGGGATAATATAAGAATAAAAAAATTTAAAAAAAAACTAACGTGTTTAGGTGTCTCCCTACTCGCCCCCCACACCCACCCTCTCGCATCAGCTCTGCGCTGGACTGACTTCGCAAAGCCGGAAGCAAAAGTGTTAGGGGCTTGGGGTGCAGAGACCGCCCGAGGAAGGCAGCGCCCTGGGAGCTGTTCTTTCAGCACCTGGTCTGCCCCTGCTGAACTTGGGGTCAGGCGCCCCACAGACAGCTTAAATCCGAGCCGACCTTGAGGCTGAGATGAGTTGGGGTTGACAGACGAGAGAGGGGCTAGCGACACATTCTCTCTAATGCACCAGGATACTAAAAGATGGGATTTCACACTGTCCCTTGTTCCAGGGCCAGGCAGCACTCAGGTAAGAGACCGTTAAGGACGGGATAGGTTTCCCTCACCAGAAATCAATCCGTTCAGGAATGACCCATCCAGAAGTGCATTCCAATCCCATATTTGCCAATTGGAAGACATCACCGTTCTGGACTTCAATTTCCTCATCTGATACGGAGAAATTATACTACTTTCTCTGCTCTGATGCTTCAGATTTCTGGTTCTGGGGCCCTGTGCTCTGCCTCCTGCTGACTGGGGTCACCCAGCTTCCATCACACCAGAGGCTAAGCCAGGACAGAAATCCGGGGTCCTGGCACCTGGCCCTGCTGCGGGGCTCGGAGGGCTGCGGCAGACAGGAAACTGCGTCCCACCATGTAGCTCCTGCCCCATTCTAATCCCACGATTTGCTCCCGGTTGGCCTCTCAGCAAACACAGGGCCTGCCAGCGTCTAGGGGCTTGTCACCCTGTTAGCGGATTTGTTCCCGGAGACGGCTCAGTTAATTGGCCCTTTATTCGGGGATCAGGGCGTATTTGCTCAGGGTTCCCTGAGCGGAGGCTGCAATTCAGCCCATGGGCAAGGCTGCTTCCTAATCCCTGTCATCCTGGTTTGGAGGCTGGACAAATAGCGGGGCCACTCTCCTTTCTGGGACTCTCCTGGCCTGAATCTCCTGTTCCTCCTCTACACCTCGCCCCTTCTTGGGATGTTCTTTTTCCTATTCCCACCTTTCTTCTTGTTTCTCTCTGTGCTTTCCTTCTTGGTACTTCTCTGTATCTCTAGAATACTCTCCCTTTAAACAAACTCAGACCTAATGCCAAAAGAGGGTGAGTACTCAACTGGGGATACTGGAGAATAAACACCTCCCAAGTTCCCTTCCCCTGCCCTGGTGTTCCTAGAGCCCTGGGTCTAGGAGACGGTGAGACAGAGAGAAGACGGAGAAGGCCCACCAGGGGTCACACCTTCCAGTTCTTTCCTCAGCCCTCTCTTTCCCTTCCTTTCTTAAAGTCAGATGGGCAGTCTGGAAACTGGCCCTGCACCTTGTCAAGTCCAGCTTCTCTCTGGGCTGTTCCCAGGCCATTCTAGAAGGAGTTTCCTTCCTATTTGTCTCCTCACTAGCCACGCCTCCCCTCCCACAGAATACCAACACAGCTCTGGCTTCTCCCTCTTGCATAGACAGAGTAAGTAACTCCCTGCATCTACCTCCATTTCCTTACCTGTAGACTGTAGGTGCTCCTGTAGCACCTAAAACACTCTGAATGTGTGCAGTGAAATTGGGGAGCCCTTGTGTGGGGGTCCATTCAATTGATTTATAAGTTTCCACCTTGGACTGAAGAAAGAATCAGAGTTCAGGGCCTCTCTCTTCTACTGCCTCAGGAGACTACTTCTTTTCCAGAGTCTTATCAATAATACAGTCTGCACTTTAAAAAGGGTAAGGAAGAGAAAAGGGGGTTTGGAAGTTGGCAGAAAGAAGAGAGAGTAGCCCCAGGCAAGGAGGATGGGGAAAGTTTGTTCTGCTAGGGTTATGGCATCTAGGGGAGAGAAGTTTGTGTGTGTGTGTGTGTGTGTGTGTGTGTGTGTGTGTGTGTTGAGGGAGAGAATAGTTACCCCAGGCCAACTTCCTTGGCCTAGTGCCAGCACATAGGCCAGAGAATGTGGCAGGGAATTTTCAGGGACCAAGCTGGGGACTGTATGGGAGGCTTCTTGGTGGTCCCAAGCCTGCAAGCCAGCTGGTGGTGGATGAAGCTGCTGACATGTAATTGCCCAGGAGGGCAGTCTGAGGACAACCCCCCATCTCACACTGATTACTGCCACTGTCTGTCTTCCCAGTGCATGCACACGCACTCCCCCCCCGCCCTCCCCCCACACCGCCCAACCCATTTACATCCCCCTAGAGCCTGGAGCTTCCCATTACTCTCTCTGCCTGGACCCCTTCCCAGGGCACTGGTACACATTGAGCATATGTGTGTGTTTTGGGGGTGGAGGGGCAAGGAACTAACATCTGTCCCCCACCCCCACTAGGCTATGCCTGTGAATGACCCAGCAGGGTTGCTGGCTTCAGAGTGATGATGCCAGGGGGCAGTGACCCAGCCAGCAGGGGCCAGAGGGCCAAACGGGAGGGGAGATCAGAGAGCAAAGAGCAGACACCCGGCTGGAAAGCAGACAGCAGGAGCCTGCCCCCCGCAGGAGCCAGGGATTGTTGGCTCAACCCCTGTAGCTGCTGAGATAATAAGCCAGGGCCCCCTGCCCAAGAGTACCCCTTGCCCCACAGGGTTCCAGTGGAGGAGCCTGCGGGGAGACACTTTGCAACACACTCCATCAAGTCTTGAAATCTGGAGGCAACTGGGCAGAAATATCCAGACCCCAGTACAGATGGAATGAGGGCTAGAGGAGAAAGAGCTTTCCTGGGTCCTTTTATAAAACTTGGTACAGAGCAAGCACTCCATAAAGACTGGTTTTGTGAATACATCTGATGAACTAGTTAGTCCTCACAACTGCCCCCTCAGAGCTCACCAGCTTCTCTGCCTCCCCCCTACCCTCCTTATATTCATTTCCCAGGGCTACTGTTACAAAGTACGACAAACTAGTTGGCCTCACAGAGCAGAAATTTATTCTCTCCCAGTGCTGGAGGCTAGAAGTCTGAAGCTATTGTGTCAGCAGGGCTATGTGCTGTCATAAGGCTTTAGGGGAAATCCTTCCTTGCCTCTTCCAGACTCTGGTGGGTGCTGGCAGTCCTTGGCATTGCTTGGCTTACACATCCATCACTCCAATCCCTGCCTCTGTCCTCACATGGCGTTCTTCCCTGTATGCCTGTATGTGTGTGTGCGTCTTATAAGGACAGCAGTCACTGGGTTAAGGTCTACACCAATACAGTGTGATCTCTTCTTAAACTAATTCTCTCTCCAAAGATCCTATTTCCAAATAAGGTCACATTCTGAAGTTCCCGGGGGATACGAATTTGGGGAGATACAATTCAACCCAATATGCTTTCTTTTCCTGTTGTTCTTCCCTGCTTCCCCCTCTATTATTCCTGGTGCTCTCCTAGGGGCCCCATTTTGCTGGTTTTGAAAATAGTTTTGTTATTATAGGCATAATACATACACAAGCAAAAATACCCAAGCAGAATAAGAGAGTATGAGATGAATAGTCAAAGTCCCCACCATTCTTTTGTTTTTAAGATTTTATTTATTTATTTATTCATTCATTCATTTAGAGAGCCTGTGTGAGCAGGGGGAGGGGCAGAGGGAGAGGGAGAGAGAGAATCTCAGGCAGACTCTGTGCCAAGTGTGGAGCCTGATGCCAGGCTTGATCCCACGATTCCAAGATCATGACGTGAGCCGAAATCAAGAGTTGGAGGCTCAACCAACTGAGCCACGCAGGTGCTCCAAAAGTCTCTCCACCATTCTTAAATCCTTCATCTTATAGACCCATTTGCCTGGGTAGCTACTGATGGTTTCCTGTGTATCTTTCCAGACTCTAAAAAAGCATGTATGTCTCTATCCTTTTAAAAACACAAATAAGATCATACTATGTGTACTGTTTTACACCTTGCTTTTTTTAACTTATCAATATTTTTAGGGCACTTTTTCATATCAGTATGTGTATCTACATCTTTTTTACTTTAATGACTGCTTAATATTCCATCCTATGGATTTATCATACATTTGTAATCAGTCCCCTATTTATGGAAATTTGGATTGTATCTTTTTTTAAAATAAGCAATGCTACAAATAAACATACATATATCTTTGCACACGTGTGTAACTGTAGGATAAATTCTTAGAAGTGAAATTGTAGAGGCAAATAATAGCTGAGAACAGCTAATGTTTGTTGAGAGGGTCTATTCATTCAACCACCTGGCAGATGTTCACCAGGTACCGACTACGTGCCAGACACAGTTCTGCAGGTAGGAGCTACCTGTGTGAGAAAGATAGACAAGGAATCTGGTCTGAGCACTTTAAAGACATAATCTGCTTTTCACAGGAGGCCTATAACGTATGTACTGTTATCTCTGTTTTTCAGATGAGAAAATTGGGCCTAACAAAGGATAGTAAGTGAAGTAATTTTACTTAAGTAAACTCCCCAAAATCACACAGCAAGACTTTTGAGCAGAGGAGTGACATAATCTGACTTATTTTTAATAGGATTTCTCTAGCTGTGATGGGAACAAACTGAAGATAAGGCAAGGGTAGAGAACAGGAAAACGGCTGGAAACCTTTTGCAATAACACAGGCAAGTGATGATGGTGATAGGACCAGGGTGGTACCAGTAGTGATGAGTGATAGCCAGATTCTGGATATATTTTATTTTATTATGTTATGTTAATCACCATACATCATTAGTTTTTGATGTAGTGTTCCCTGATTCATTGCTTGCGTATAACACCCAGTGCTCCATTCAATATGTGCCCTCCTTAATACCCATCACCAGGCTAACCCATCCCCCGACCCCCTTCCCCTGTAGAACCCTCAGTTTGTTTCTCAGAGTCCATAGTCTCTCATGGTTCGTCTCCCCCTCCGATTCCCCCCCTTCATTTTTCCCTTCCTACTATCTTCTTCTTCTTCTTCTTTTTTTTTTTAACATATAATGTATTGTTTGTTTCAGAGGTACAGATCTGTGATTAAATAGTCTTACACAATTCACAGTGCTCACCATAGCACATACCCTCCCCAGTGTCTATCACCCAGTCACCCCATCTCTCCCACCCCCCACCACTCCAGCAACCCTCAGTTTGTTTCCTGAGATTAAG
>NC_138379.1:77153970-77167477 GCF_054177405.1 Leptonychotes weddellii
TTCCTGACTTGTTAATTTTAGCCATTCTGACTGGTGTGAGGTGGTATCTCATTGAGGTTTTGATCTGGATTTCTCTGATGCCCAGATTCTGGATATATTTTGAAATTAGAGCTGCCAAGATTTTACTGAGATGGGGAAGCTTAGATTCAATGAATAATATTAGGAAATTAGGTTTGGGGCATGTTAACTTTGAGATGATTGTTAGAAACCTTGGTGGTGTCAACACATGGGCAGTTGGATGAACTAGTCTTGAAGTTCAGAGGAGCAGTCTAGGCTAGAGCTATAAATTTGAGGGTCCTCATCATATAAATGGTATATAAAGCCACAGAAGTAGATGAGATCATCAAGAGAAATAGAATAAAATAGATAGGCCAAGGACTGGGCCTTTGGGTACTTTAACATTTAGAATTTAGGAAGTTGAGGATGAAGCAAAAAGAAAACTAAGAAGGGGCCAAAGAGATAAGAGGGAATCTGGGAGAGTGTGATGTCCTGGAACCCAAGTTAAGAAAGGGGAATCCAAGTGACAGAGGAGGGGGTCCATGGTAAGTGGAGTAAGATCAACTAGGATGAAGACAAAGATTAACCACTGGATTTAGTAACATGGATGCTACTGTTGGTGATGAGAAAAGCAGTTTTGGTGGATTGGCGGAGGCAAAATCTGACTGGAGTGGATTCAAGAGTAAATGGAAGGAAAAGAATTAGTTTTGCCAAAATGGGAAGATTTGTAGGGAGACAGTTGAAAAAAGTAGAAAAAATATATATTAAGACATATATAAATATATATTTATATATTTATACACATATGGGAGAAACAAACTCGTGTTTATGCACTGACTGAAATTATCTAATAGAGAAAGGAAATCCATGATACAAAGAAGAGGGGGGAGAGTTGCTGGAACAATGTCCTTATATGGGAGACATGATGCACTCTAGCCCATAAGTGAACAGGTTCACTTAGGAACATTATTCATCCACAGTAACAGACACAGGGTAGGGTGTCTGGACACATACAAATAGGTGGTAAGATGTGGCGGGAGCCAGTGGGAATTCTCTTCTGATTGTTTCTCCATTTCCCATGAAATAGGAAGCAAAGTTATCAGCTAAGAATGAACATAGGGGAAGAGGTGTTGACAGTTTGAGGAGAGAGAAGAGTGTATAACAGTCATGTGGGAGAGCAAAAGACTTAACACCTGAGGAAATACAATGTAATCCTAGGCAGCATTAGAGGACTGCTTGCAATCATGAATTAAAAGTGAGACAGCTGTGGTGCCAGGGTGGCTCAGTCGGTTAAGCATCTGACTCTTGATTTCAACTCGGGTCATGATCTCAGGGTCGTGAGATTGAGCCCCACTGCGGGCTCCATGCTGGGGGTGGAGCCTGCTTGAGAGTCTCCCTCTCCCTCTGCCCCTCCCCCATTCTCTCTCTCTTTCTCAAAAAATGAAATAAAAATAAAAGTGAGACAACTGTGCATGGTTTTGCATTTTTTTCCGTGTCCATTCAGCTCCTTGGGTGTAGGTACAGAGGAGGTAGAGAGTTGGATTTTCCTATCTTTCTGGGTTAGCCAGACAAACTTAAAGAAATGAGAGTCAGGTAGGGAAGTTGAGAATGTATACAAGAAACATTCTGATGATTGAGTAAAAAAGGAAGTAGAGCCATGAGTTGATAAACTGAAAAAAGTGACAGTGAAAAGGAGTTGAGATCAATGGAAAGAACTGATCAAGGGATTGTCCTAATGGGGTCTAAAGTTTGTGGGAATTGGAATATCAGAAGAGGTGAACAGGAAAAAAAATAGGAGATGGTGGTTGGAAATGAGAATGCTTGAAATTAAGATCATGAAGTAGTTCAGTTATTGCTTATGACAAGGTCTGCCAGGGTATGACCACAGGAAATAACAGCTAGGGTAGCGCAGACAACAAGGCTGTGGTAGGAAAGGTCAAGAAACTGAGCAGCAAGGATATTGGATGGATCATCTAAGTGGTCATTAAAACCATCAAGAATTAGAGCAGGGGAAGAGTGGGTGAGAGACAGCTAACTGGGAGCTAAAACACACAAGGAACAAGGTGACATGACCCTGGAGTCGATAGTGGGTGGTCCTGAGATGGTGGGTCGTAGAGTCTTATGACATAAGACTGAAAATTGGGGAGTTTTTTAGGGAGGAGGCAGGGAGAATGGTTCAGATTCAACAATAAAGAGGAAGGAGTATGCTTATCGCCCTTTAGGAGCAGTGATACAGATTTGTGGAGGAAAATAGCTGCCTCGTTTTTATGTCCTCTACTAATTTTAAAGTTTTCATCATGGAGACCTTGAGCACTCCTTGTTTGTTTATTCCAATGTTTATTATTGTTGTGTTACAAATGTATACAGGATCTTTCTTTTGGACTCCTAACCTCTCCATATCCCCCTTAAACTCTGAGCTGAGCAGGCCACTCCAGTGAGTTTCTGAGAGGTATATCATCAGCTCTGTACCTCCTGCCCAGTTCAATGCCACTGCCTTACCATCTTTCATTCTGACAACTGAAAACTAACTCCCTGCATCCAGTCTTCCACTGAGAATCCATTCTCCACACTGCTGCTTTGGGGAGTTGTCATATAGTTGTTCAACCCCCATTTAATAAGCACCTCCTAAGGACTGAGCTACAGGCTTGGCTCTAATGTTCAAATCTGGTCATGTCACTCACTCACTCAAGGATTATAATGGCCCCTCAATTCCTACAGGATAGATCCCACGCTAGTGGCACCCAAGTATGGCCATAGTCCAGATGCTATCTGCCTTTCCAAGATCTTCTCCATTACCCCACAACTACCCCCTCCCCTCTGGCCATCCATATCCCACCACCAAGCTACCTTATTTCTGTCAAGTGTGATGTTTCCCATCGCCTATTCTTGAAAAGCCCTCTCCCCTCCATTCTCCACCTGCTGGGTTCCTTTCATCCCGGCAATTCAGCTTTAGTCACCTGATTAATGAAGCCTTCCTGACTCCCCCACATAGATTGCAGTGTCCTCCCAAACCACTTGGTTTATTCCCCTACTGTATAACTTTACATACAATGTTTTAATTATTTGCTTACATCTACCATCCCCCGTAAGCTCCAAGTTCCCTTTAGAGAGTACGGACTACATCTTTGTACCCTGGTGTCTAACTTAATGGGCAGCATATAGTCAGTGCTCATTTAATATTAAGGAATTACATGAATTACAATAGATAACATTAATTGTAAATTTACTGTCGCCAGGGCTGTTCGAAGTGTTTTGCTCATTTAATTCTTCTAAAACTCCACGAACACGTACTGTTATTACCCTCATTTTACAGATGGGGAGACTTAGAGTGATCAAGTAACTTGCCCAAAGTTACTTGGTTAGTAAATTGAGGATCCAGTATTCAAACTCAGGCCAAACCTACACCAGAAGGAAGACTCCCCCTGTGACCCCCCTCAATATTCTACTCTTACATATAATTCTAGTAACAGAATAACTTCTACAGTCACATTGTTGAGTATAATCCATTAAGACATCCAGGTCTTTTTCTCCCATTCTGTTTTTTTTGTTTTTTTTTTTTATGTAGATAGTTCTTTTTTTTTTTTATTCTTATGTTAATCCCCATACATTACATCATTAGTTCTAGATGAAGTGTTCCATGATTCATTGTCTGTGCATAACACCCAGTGCTCCATGCAGAACGTGCCCTCCTCTCCCATTCTGTTTTTAGTTCCTAAATTCCTTAGTCCCTTGTACCTATCATTATTAAACCTGCTGCTCTTTATATTTGTTCATTTCTGTAATTCCTTTTTTAAAATATTTTATTTATTTGAGAGAAAGGGAGAGCACAGAGGGAGAGGGAGAGGGAGAAGCAGACTCCCCGCTGAGCAGAAAGCCTGCCCTGGGGCTCGATCCCAGGACCCTAAGATCATGGCCTGAGCCGAAGCCGGATGCTTAATCAACTGAGTCACCCAGGAGTTCCTCATTTCTGTAATTCCTGACATTTTTGCAGTTTCAGGGAAGTCAGAAAGGGACTCTGTTCTTTATCTCTTAATCTGTACATGAGCATTAAATTCACAAAGGAAGAGACTAATTAAGATCTTCAAATCCGCTGCATCCAACAGAGGGTGTTCCATTTTTCAATTAAAGAGGACTGTTCCCTCGCCTCTAACGATTTACATTGAGAGGGAAATGCTTTTGCGTTAAATGTATATGTGAACGGTTTTCCACCTTACTTTACTGAGTCTTTATTTTCCATGTTTCTTTGGTTGCCTATGTATTTTCATAGATTTGTCTATGTTTACCTCAAATACTAGACTTATCTCCTTTACTTGCTGGGATCCCTCTGCCCTGGAGTCCTTCCTTCCACTGTTCTACACTGATCCTTGGTTTTCCATACCATAAGGGGCTCCTTTTCATGAGCTCAATTCCTTGGAGTGAAGATGACTCCAAGATCTCTCTGGGCTCCCACAAAGAAGCACAGTCTGACCTAGAAAAATACAGCTTCATTGTGACCTCATTCCCCATCTAGATGATGAGTAGAGATTCAACTAGATTTTAGGAGCAGCAGAGAAGTCACTATTCTGACCAGTAATGGGAACCTAGGCTGCCTTTCCTTCCTTCCTTTCATGTGGCCCTCTCCTTTTCCCATGTCTCTCTCCCCTTCCATCTTCCCTACCCCCATCCTGCTGCCTGTTTATTTTTAAAGACTCACCTCCTAGGTCCTGATTGCATAGCTCATAAATATTCAACATTCCCTAGAAGCAACCTCTGAATGATATTTCACTGCTCAGTGTTATTCCTTCATCTAATCAGAAATGGGGCTTGACTTTTCCAGGGTCATTTGCCTCCACCCCTGAACCTGAACTTATCAGCATGGGGGCCTTATTTTCCTCTCCATGATCTTAATCATAAAGGGATTGCCCTCTGTGACTTTGGAGCCCCTCATGGGCTCCAACCTTGATAGGCCCTGAGACTCCTACCTCTAAATGTGAGAATTCTCAAATATCCCATGATGAGAAGGTTTGCCTATTCTAGGACAATAGAAGAGGAGAACGGATCTGGAGTTATGACCCAGGTAGAAAAATTATAAGCACTGTCCTTGACACGTAGAAGACATTTAGCAAATATTTTCATTGTGTTGAATGA
Source organism: Leptonychotes weddellii (assembly GCF_054177405.1). Lineage (NCBI taxonomy): Eukaryota > Metazoa > Chordata > Mammalia > Carnivora > Phocidae > Leptonychotes > Leptonychotes weddellii. The sequence goes on from NC_138379.1 coordinate 77,159,095, forward strand.
TTTCTTATATGCATATAAAAATGGAAAGAAAAATAAACCAAAATATAAGCAATATTTGGTGAAGTGTGAGGGAATATATACAATTTTTCCATCTTTTCTCCATTTAAAAATATTTTGTTCATTAACAGTGGAAAATATAAAAGTATCATTTCAAAGGTGCTAAGTAGAGGAAGGAGGCAGGCAGATTATGGGTCCAGGGCTGTCCTCAGGACAAAAAGCTCCCACTTCAGGGGCACGCTGGAGCAGCCCAAGCCCAAGGCTGCAGCTAGTCTCACCTTTCCTCCACTGGTTTGGAAAAAGGATCAGCAAAGCCCCCACTCTTTGCATTGGAGGGAAGGAGGGAACAGAGACGCGGGAATAGGAAATAAATGCAGGGAATCAAAGAATGGTAGGTCCCTTTGCAAATATCCTCGCCCAAACCTCCCTTTATGACATCTTAAACAGATCTCATCCAGTCTTGGCTTCAATCCTTCCAGAGACAGGGGGCTTAAAACCTGGTGAGGGAGCTGAGTCCAAGAGGAAGCAGCTCCAACAAAGAGAAGAGGTCTTGTCTGTGGATATCGGCCACACGTCTAGCTCTGTCTCTAGCAAAATAATTGGTTGGGAAGTGGCTCAGAAGACAAACAGGATCAAGAAACAGAGATGGAATCCAAGAGTCAAGGAAAAGAAATCTCTTGGTAAGGTTCTAATATTAGTTGAGACATTGGAGACTCAGGGCCAGGCTCACCCTTTAATGCTCTGCCCAAAACACACAAGAGGACCTAGGTTGGCAGAGGTTGGGGCCAGTGTGGACAGCAATGGCTTGGGCCAGTGTCCAAAGACGCAGTTTCATGGCCCCCATTTAGGTCCTCTTTGGGCACAGCTTAGGTTGGAGAAGGGAGTGGGAAATATTCTATGGGGCTATTTCAAAAGGCTACGGCAGCTGTCAGAGGAAGCTGTAAAAGTGTGTGTGTGTGAGGGGGGAGGGTCGGTGTGGGGACAGGGCCCATGTGTTTTGGGCTCTATTAACTAACTCCCTCCCATCCATCACAGCCTCCCCCCGGGGGCCGCTACTGCCCTGGCAGCTGGGTCACCCCGGGGAGGCTGGGCTGGGGGTCCCTGAAGGGAGCCAGGCTTCAGGCAGAGCAGCAGAGACACATGTGTGCCTGGCTGGGTTGGGGCTGGCGCCTCATTGAGAAGGGGGCTCTCCAAGCTGGGCTTCATTAGGGCAGTGGCACTAATAGGGGAGGGGGTGCAGGGGGCCGGGCTGACAGCCAATTACTTGCTCGTCTGCATTATGGATTAACCCATCTGGGCCTGGGAGATTGGCTCTGAAAGGGGCACAAAAGGGGGGGCGTGACCACAATCACACAGTGAATTATCCCGTCTGAGCGCAATTGTCCAGCAACAAACGGGGCCTCAGGATGGGTGACCCCCTTGGGTTCTCTCCATCCCCCACCCCTTGCCCCACAAGAAGAACCAGAGATAAACTGCTGCCTGGTTAAAAGGCAGGGTCTGGGACAAGGAGAACAGGGATGCCATTCCAGAGAGGCAGGGAATTTAGGGGAGGAGGCTGGGTTTGAGATTAAGTCAGAGAAGCCCAGAGCCAAGCAAAAGTTCCCCCAACAGACTTTTGTACCTCACTCCTCCACCTCAGAGGGAAAGCCTGACAGAAGAAACTCACCTATCTGGAATGCCGAGCAGAATCAGAGAGTGGAGGGCCTCAGCAGAGGCTAGGGGGCAGGAATGAAAGGAAGGACCCTCAGAGTCAGGTGTCTCGCTTCTCACCCGTCACCCCTTCTAAAGCTAATTGATTCCAGACATGAATAAGGGGTCCTCAGATGGGGTCTTGGAGGACCCCTGCCCTGCTCTGGCATCCCTGATGCTCTCCCAGTGGGAATGCCCGCACCCTCCCCCACACCTCCTTCCTCCAGGAATAAACCCACGTGCTGGGTGATGGAGAGAAGAATGGGAGGGGGCAGCAGGCAGGGGGCTTTCTCTGGCTAATCCCCTCATTACCATCTCATAATCAGAATCACGCTTTCAATGTAAATGGGGATGTTAAATATTGGTTTCTCTAGACACAAGCTCCTTTGGAGAAAATTACTGATGCTCCCCCTTTTGCCAGTGCTGGCCAGCTCCCAAAGTGAGGGGGTGGTGTGGAGTGTTAGTGGGGGCTGGGGGCTTAAGGGTCCGGTGGCTGATGGGGTAGGTGGGGGGATCTGACAAGACGGGGCAGACTGATTTGTTTTTAGTTGGCCTGGGCGGCCTCAATTTCCCCGATTCTGCAGAAGAAACTCATCCAGAGGAAACTGACTCGTTTCAAACTCACCAAGACTTTGTTGGAGCTGACTGGCTTCTGGTCTCAAATCACTCTTGACTGAAGATCAGTATGGAGTTGTGGAGCCCAAAGTCAGAATACTGGGGTAAGGGAGGTGTATTCATTAAGGAGCTCAGGCGCTGTTGCCCATTGCTAGAAACCCCTGGCATACCCCCGGGGAAGTGACCTGGACTCTCCTTCCAACCATTTCCAGATACAGAGCACATCAACTTACAAAGGCTCTTCAAGGCAAAGCTTTGTGCCTGTCCTTTCCCATCAGCCCCATGAAATGGGTATGGCAGTTATCATTCCCAATGGGCAGGCTCGGAGTCCTCAAGTAACCCACGCAGGTTCACACGGCTGGTCAACAGCAAATCCATGTTGGAACATGGTTCTTCTGAGTCCAGCATCATCCCTTTGTGCCATGTTCTATCCTTGAAAATTGAGGCGACTACTCCTATGTCACTTGTGGGGACATAGACAACACTGGGTGTGTCTGCAGTCTGACCATAGAGGGGTGTGCATGGAGGGTAGGTATGGGGGGGGGCAGGCAGAGGTCATTTTCTGCTCTTCTCTACCAGCATAGGTTAGGACACAAGGCCCCAGACTGTTGGGGAGGCCGTCACACTGCCTGTTCTCTCTCTGTTCAGGGGCTCCATCCCTCACTGCCTCCTCTCCACCCTGGGTTCAAAACTGGGAATGAAAAAATTCATATCAATATTGATGATAGGGGCTTCTTTTCAGTTTTGCTTAGCATTTTACAGTTTTCAAAGTCCTTCCCGTGTGTTATAGGATTAGATCTTTACAACCACCCTGTGAACTTGCACCATCACTTCATGCTTAAGGACACAGGTTCCCGAGTCACACTAGATTTACTTGCCAGCCCCACTGCTTAGTAGCAGGGTGACCGCGGGTTGGTGGTGTCACATTTCCTGCCTCAGTGTCCTTTTCTGTAGAACACAGATGATTATAACAGAGCCTACTTTCTAGAGTTGCTGGGAACAATAAATGGGATTATACACGCCAAACGCTTAGACTAGTGTCTGGCATAAACTAAGTTCTCAATCAATGTTAGCCATTTTGAGGGGGGTAAGGAGCATGGCCCAATTTGACAGATGCAGCAACCGAGGCCCAAAAGATTAGGAATTCGGTTAAGGTCCCTCGGTTGGTAACAGCAGAGCTGATTCTTCAAGCCGGGTGGGAATGATAATCTGCAGGTGGTCTGGGACTTCTGCCCGACGTTCCTCAAGGTGAAAAGAAAAGGGCGATCTTCCGAGGTCCTTTGTTGTGTCGTAGATGGCAAGGGCAGGTTTTCTGTTTAGCCAGGTTAGGCCCACGCGGAGGCAGGAGAAGCGAGTTCCCCACTGCGGCTAGCACGCGGCGGCGGCGGCGACCCGTCCCCTCCCTGGGCCGGAGGCGGCGACGGGAGCCAGGGGCACCATGTGGCTTGCGCTAAGCCTCTCCTGAAAAGAGAGGGCGGGAGATGCCTTCGGAGGGCCCCCTCCAGGGCCTCCGAGACGGCTTCCGCTGCTCAGCTCCCTCCGTTTAGCTTTCCCCTCATTAACTCCCCGGCCTCATTAATCAGCCGCGATGAAATGCGCCCCCGGGAACACTGCCCGCCAGCTCCACGGTTTGGCGCTTTAATTATCCTCCCAGCGGGAGGAGGCGGGGTGGGCGACGTGCGCGCGGCGGAGGCGCGCACACGCACACGCACACACACGGGCCCGGCGCGCGCACGCACACACACACACGCACACACACACAAAACCCCTCACCAGCCCGCGGATGGCCAAGCCCAAGCAGGTCCTGGGGAGTGACCCAGCCAGGGCAGCAGACACCGGGCTCGGTTCCCAGGATGCTGCATCAGCCCCAGGTAGCGCTAGCGTCTCCTCGGCATCTGTCGAATGAGTCTACTAGGGAGTTGTCATTTGCATGAAGTCCCCTCCCTACGAGGGAAGGGGGAGCTTCTGTCCCCAAAAGTCCCGAAACCTTCATCTCTCTAGTCTAATTTCATTTACTCATCAAATCCTCGCTGAGCCGCCTGCTGTGTGCTGTCGTTTTAGGTGTTGGAGACACAGACACAGTGGCTGCAGGGAGTTGCCACACCATCCAGGAGGGAGACAAATGAAAAAAAAAACCAACCCAACTTGAAAAAGCAAAATCAAAAACCCACCAAGGCAAGGGGAGGTTCTTAAAGGAAGCACAGGATGCTATAGAAGTGCAGAGCGGGACGTGGAATGCAGCCAGGGCCTGCCAAAAAAAGGTTTCCTAAGGGGATCAAAGCTTGAAGTGGGACTTAAACTCTAAGTGGGAGTTAGCTGGTGAAGGAGTGGTGCCTAAAGAAGCATATCGCAAATACAGGGAACAAAAGCTAGACAGCACTGTGTGTGCAGAGCCCTGTGGGTAATTTGATCTGGTGGAGGACAGGGTCCTGACCAGGGGACAGCAGGAGGTAAGGAGGCAGATGTGGTAAGACCCAGGTGAAGAGGGGCCTTGTATGCTATGCAGAGGTTGATTAGATCTAACCTAAAGGCAATGAGGACTTACGGAGAGATTTTAAAGCCAGACAGTGACATGATTAGGCCCATGTTTTGGAAAACCTCTTTTCCATCGAGGAAGATGATTTGGAGGGAGACAGGAATGAAGGCAGGGAGGCCAATTAGCAAGCGAGGTGACTGACTGGGTGTGGGAGGAGAAATGGGAGGGGGGGAGTTTCAAATATTCCCAAGTTTCCTCTGCAAAGGATGGTTTTGGGAATTGGGAGGAAGATGATATTGAGATATTCCAAGGTGTCAGACCCATCTCAAATTGGAGGGAAGGCAGAGTCCAGATACTTCTCCCCTCATGGGAGGCTTATCTTCTTATCCCAGGTAAATAATTTACTTCATCAGTTCTCTCATCTGTAAGATGAAACATGGGTTGGATTGGGCTTACAAACTCATACCTGTGGGGTCCAGGAAGATTAAAAAAAAAGATCTAAGCAGACCAGGGCAAGAACAAATGCCCACTAAAGAGAGCAGTGCCCTTCAACCACAGACAACTCCAGCCATGCTGGAAAGGGGCTCAGGGTTGCCAGATCATCTACAGGAGACGTCAGGCCTCAGTATTTTTAATATGGTATCTCCTAATTTAAAAATACCCATGCAATCAAAACATACTTGGCGTGAAACACATTACATGTATTGAAATCCATGAAATCATAATGACATATATTTTTAAAATCATTGCTCACCTTTAAAATATGCTAAGTAATAAACTTTCTTTAGAGAAGTATTCCAGCTAATAAATGAAGATGGAATCACAGAATTAGAATATCACAATTTGGCAAACCCTAATGAAATAATGGGTCTCGGCAATGATCATTTCTGGATGTTAATATAACAACAACAACAAAACAGACCAGCAACCATTACTCTGGGGACAAACAATACTGCCTATGAAGAATTCATACCAAAAAAATCAGGCATTAATTGATCTAGCTTCTATATCTTGCAACCAATTTACAGAAAATATAGGGGCAGAAGAACATGTTAAATGACACTATGGGGATACATTCAACAAAATCCAGACTGTGGAAAATTCTACGGAACAAACGACCCAGTTTTTCATCAAATAAATTGCAAGGGGAAAAAAAGAGATTAAGCAGAGAACATCAGGTTAAAAGAGTCATTACACTATACAGACTCATTTGTATTCTATTTTGAAAAACAATACCAATGAAGAAAAATAATCGAGACAATTGGGGAAGTTTGAACATTGATTACATATAATGATATATAGTAGGTTGATAATGGTATTGTCATTACATTACTAAATGAGTTCTTACTTTTTAGAACTACATTGAAATATTTACAGAAGAAATATGATTTCCAAGATTTGCTCCCAAATCATGAGTGGAGAGTAGGGGTATAGATGACAGGAGATTGCCTTTGAATGTTAAGTGCTCAGGCTGGGTGATGGATACACAGGGCTTCATTCTATTATTCTAATTTTGGATATTATCCACAATATACTCTTATCCATAATAGAATGTTTTATATCATATATATATATATATACATATATATCCACACATATGTGATGTACTTCACACGAAGTATTTTTGATTGCATGGGTGTATGTATATATGTATATATATATATAATAGAATGTTTTAAAAATACTTTCTGGGCCAAAATGTGTCTGTTGCCTCCATTGGGTTCATGGGCAGCCAGGTTGTGGTTCCATTCACCTCTAAATTGCCCATTAACCAAACCATCAGTGGTGAGAAACTTTATTACTAGACCTCATTTTCCCCAAACCTTTTTCTGGTCCCTTTTCAGCTCCTTTCCCAGAGGTGCCCATCTCCAGGGAACATGAGATGGTGTGCAGAGAGGAGCATTAAAGAAAGCCATAAACACTAGGACGAGTTCCCTGGGACAGAAGACACAGGGGATTAGGGTGTGTGGAGCTGGAAGTTACGTGCTGTCACAACCTAGCAGCCTTCCTTAAAATCCCTGCCTGCGCCCTTCCACCCTTATCCCACTCTTTCATCTCAGCCTTAAAGGTACACACATCTGGCCGATCTCCCACCTTTTACCTCTGCGTTCCAGAACCCAGACAAAGGCATCCACTGCCCAGGAAAATAAATAAATAAATAAAAATAAAATAAAATAAAAGGCGGGAATCTCCCCGGAGCAGTTCGGATTAGAGAAGAGGGTTGTCAACGTGGGGAGACGGAGCATTGGGGTGGGGGTGGGGAGCGAGAGAAAGTCCCCTTATCCACTGGCACGCGTGAGGGACAGTGTTGGACCCAGGCTGACTGCTTTTTTTGTGTGCAGTCTCTTCTGGTTGCATCCCCCCCCGCCTCCACCCCCACTTCTCCCTCCGCAGTGGACGACCCTTCCCCCCGCACGTGTCTGCGGCGCTAACTGCTCATTTAGAGCCGAAGAGGCGGGCTGGGAGAATGAATTACGCGAGCCGGGAGCACTGGGAGGCGGCGGGGCCCGGGACGCGGGGCGCGGGGCGGGCGCGGAGTGGGGACGGACAATAGGCAATCGGCGGACCCCGGGGCTGCGGGGCGTGCGGGGGGACGACGCCCACAGGGAGCGCGCTCCCGGGAAGAGACCGGGCCCTCCGCACCCCGCAGCCTTCTTATTGTTCCTCGGCTCCTTCTCCCGCCCGGCCCTGGGGGCCCAGCTTGGCACCGGCGGGAAGCGTCCGGCGAGGGTCGCTCCCGGCCGCCGCTGGACCGGTGTCCTCGGTGCAGGCCTCGCCCCTCCGCCCTCGCGCGCTCCCGCCCAGGGGTCTGCGCGCAGTGGTCGGCCGGCCGGCCCTCCCTCGCTCCCACCTCTTTCATCAGCCGCCCCCCGGCCGGTCCCGGTAATTGGTAATGAGCTCCTGGCCCCCGCGCCATTGTGTGCACGTTAGGGTGAGGCCGGGTCTCCGCGGTGCGATGGAGGGTGACCGCGCGCGCGGCTGCGACCCCCGCTTCACACCTGCTCCCCTCCCCCAGCCCGGGGCCGGCGCGGGTGTGTCCTCTCCCTCCCCGCGGGAGGGGTCTCAGCTGGGGCTGCACTTGGTAAAGAGGCCGTGGAGAGGACGCGGCGGCCGGGGGAGCAGCTATAAATTTGGAGCAGATGCGGCCTGACAGTCACCCAGCCCGGGGAGGTGGCGGGGGGGGGGGGGCTCCTTGCCCCTGCCAGGCCCCATCTTCTAGTCTGCAGCTGGGTTAGACGCACCCGGGCCGAGGTGACCCGGACTGCGGACAGACGGGAGCCTGTCCCCGCGCTTGTGCTCTTTGTGTATCCACGTGTGGAGAGGAGGAATGGAGGTCAGGGAGATGCCCGAATAAGCTTATTACTTTTCCCCTTTTAAAAAAGAGTGTTTTTTTTTTTTTCAGAAGAGACAGGCAAAGTCTGCGCCTCTGGCTCTGAGCTGGCACTTTCCTGCAGCAGCTCGAGGAAAATATGGAAAAATAACAGAAGCATGCTTCAGTTGTTCTTTCTACTCTTTTTAACCAAGTGCCCATTTTGTGCTAGAAATGCCAGGTGGGGAGGCACAGGCAGACAGGATGGGGGGGGGAGGAAAGTGGGAAAGGATAGC
>NC_138379.1:77167577-77195295 GCF_054177405.1 Leptonychotes weddellii
CCTTGCTGGAGGGGGCTCACCACTACACCACACTGTCAGGGAGCTACAATGGGCCTCCCATGGATCTGGGAGAGAGTGGACAGTTGGAGCTGAGCATGGGTACAGGTGGGCACAGCCCCGGTTTCTCCTACTTGGCCTGGACAGTGTAAGGCTCCCTCTAGAGCAGTATGAATTGAAGGCGGAGTCCATGTTTCTAGTATGAAGATCATGGTACCATAACCAATCTAACCTAGAGTAAATTTGGGGGTTAGTGTCCACAACACAGATGCCAACCTGAGTTGGCAGAAACCTCTGCAATGACTCTGTGGTCCCTCCTTGTAGCTGTCCCTCTGACTCCTCTAACACTGTGGGGCTCACTCTGGCTTGTAGGATCCTTCGCTCCTTCCCTTCCCTTCCACTCTAATCGGTCAGTCTCCCTGGTCCACACCCACAAGGTTTACTAAACTGGTGGTTCTCAGACTTTAACTTGCATCAAAATGCCCGGAAGTCTTGTTAAAACACTCCCAGCTTCTGATTCAGTGGGTCTTTGGTAGGGTATGAGAATTTGCATTTCTAGAAGTTTCCCAGGTGATGACAATGCTGATGCTTGGGACCATACTTTAAGACCAGGGAAGATGGAAAGCAAAAGTAGGGGCTGAATACTGAAGTACTGTATGTGTGGTACTGGAAACAGTTATTGGCAGTTCAAGCTCCCAAGCTCCCTCTGAGGGAGATAGGCTAAGTCACCAGGGAATTGTGGGCATGGTCCTGAATTAGCCCAGTGCCTGTGACTTTCCTGGAGACTTAGCACTCCCCCTAATGGATTGTAACGATTCTGCGCTTTCCTCCACCTTACAAATGGAAGCAGGAATGACCCTAATTTATTTTCCCAACCTAATTTGGTCATCCACTCATCTCTTTGTCACTAAAGGAGCAGGGGTGTTGTCATAGACGTTTCTGTTTGCAAACTGAGCAGCATAGGTTTTTGGTATTCAGCAGTGAATCAATGAATGTGTATGAATAAATCAACTATGCTTTTATTTCTCTTTAGGAGAACCCTAATACTTACAAGTCCCCTCCTCTTCACTCTTTGCTCCTCCCAGCTGTTCTGAAACAATTTAAAGGTGATTTAAGATGTTTGAACTCCAGATGGTTGCCAAAAAGTTCTCTTTGAGGTGTCAGAATCTTTATCATCAGTTAGAAGCCTTTGGCAGATGGCAAGGCTTAAGTCAGAAACTGAGGATGGATTTGCAAAAATTGAATAGCGAGAGAGAGGGAGGGAAGGAGAGAGATAGGGGAGGGGGAGGGAAGGAGAGAGGAAAGGAGGGAAGGAAAGAGGGAGGGAGATTGGATGAGAAAAATGTGGCATTTCATTTCTTACCACCAGGTGGCGGACCTTTCCTCAGGAATGTGAATCACCCTACATTTGAAGCCTGGCCTAAACTCTACTTTTTTCAAATCAGAGCCAGGACAAAAGGGCTGTTTCTCTCATTAGAAGACCCAGGAATTGAGGCAGGGAGAGCAGTTGCTTGTAAATACCTTTGTAACTGCTGCCAGGGTACTCGAGTGATTCCCTGAGCTTCCTTATCGTCAGAAAGGGATCAATGAGACCTTCTAGTTTTTCCTTCTGGAAAAGAGGTACACCCTTTGCAGATGTAAGAAAATGGGTTATGTAACTAAGAAAAACACAAAGAATGTAACTTCAGACCACAGGTTTCTGGTACCATAAAGACACGTGGCAGCCCTAAACCACTTTATAGGCACATTGTTTGGCTTCTTTCTCCCGGCCATTGTCTGGGAGGCACCCCTCTACTTCCTACCATCCAAGAGTTCTTTGTTCTGTTGCTCATATTGAATTTTTTTCAAACAAACAAACAAACAAATGAAAGCTTTATTCTAACCCTAGAATCCGCTCAGGGGCCTTTTTATGAAATTCCAGCTTGCAATCTAATGGACCATGGATGGTCTCTATTATACCCAAATGATCGTGACCCTCAGATGATACTCAACATTGAACAAAATCTAAACCCTACAATAACTAAAGCAAGAGTTGCACACATACAACAGGAATATATGTATGTGGGGCACCTGGGTGGCTCAGTTGGTTAAACGTCTGCCTTCAGCTTAGGTCATGATCCTGGAGTCCTGCTTCTCCTTCTCCCTCTGCCGCTGACCCCACTTGTGCTCTCTCTCTCAAATAAATAAATAAAATCTTTAAGAAAAGAATATATGTATGTATCTCTTACAGGAGGGCTCAATGAAAGTTTTGGGAGAAAGGAAGATGAAGATTTCTGTTCTATACACCTTTCTCATCTCAGGTGTAGGTACAGCAGATACTGGGAATATAGTAGTATCCACCCCAAAGCCAAGGTCAGAGCAGATCACTCCTTACATAGAAAACAAGAAATTGGATATACCAGTATCAGGTTCTCTAACATAAGTGGGGTATCATCCTGTTAGCCTGCAGGGGTCCTTACTTCTCTCAGCTGATCAATGTTAGGCCTTCTACCTCATTTGGGAGTGGGCAGATCCCAGGTGCATACTGACAATCTCAGACTAAGCAAAGCTCCCCCGGCCAGAGTCCTTCATTGGTCAATTCTCTGCCAAGGCCTCGGCTCCCTTGTTCACCTTCGATATTTATAGATATCGGTGGTAAAGACAGAGACTATGAAAAGAAAGTATTATTTAAATAGTACACATCTGTTGTGTGGTTTTTTTTTCTCTATGTGGGTTAACAGAGTCACTCAAAACATATTTATGGAATGCCTTCAGGGCACATCGCATGGTACTTCACCCTTCATTGAAAATCCATTAAAACAATTACCAGGTCACGCTTGGAAACTTTTTTTCACAAAGGAATTTGCTTTAGTTGCTCGGTTAGCAGGAACTAATTTGAGATGCAAATTTAACAACCCCGTTTGTACTAGGAAGGCCTTATGTAAACCATCACACAGTGAAGTAATATCTGTGAATTTATTCACACCTGTATCTGAGTATATGGACTTAAAAGCTACAAACCTAATGGGATAGTTAGTGTTCATGTGAGGGAAGAATAACTTTAGAAGTTAGTGAATCATCTTCTACTAATGCTCCAAAGTTATATGTTTACCTGGAAGGTTATGCCTTGGTTATAGGCCATCTAAGACCACCAATAAATGAAAGTGTGTTCACATCTATAACACTTATGGAATGTCCTATCTTCTTGACTCTCATACCAGGACTAGGCTCAAAAAAAAAAAAAACACCAAAAACCAAAAACCAAAACCAAAAAACACTGAAACCCTACTTTTTACTGAGATAATGTTGATCAAGGCAAATATCCAGACACATTCAAACCAACGTTCGGTCTTTGAAATTAATTTATAATTGTTTTTTCCCACTGCTACCTTTAACAGCATTTATTAGCACATGTATGTATACCAAGTTGGTTCTGTCTTCTTTCAATTACTCATTTAAAGGAATTTTAAATGGAGCTTTTTCTTCTTGAATAGCCCAAGTTATCTAGCAGAGAGATGCAGTTTGAAGGAGTTGTGGGGTCTTGTTAATGGTTCCCAGTTGCAGCAGGACCCCCCCCCCCACCATTCTATTCCTGTCCCTTGTTTCTAGTCCCAAATCTTCTCTGCAACCAGTGTCTAATCCAGAACACTCTACTGTATCCCCAGCCTTTTTAAGGCAGGAGGAGAGATAAAGAGTAGAGGTGGGCAGAGGGTCTTACTCTGCCTTAAAAGGATACACTTTCTAGCAAATGGCAGAACTGACATACAATACCTGACATAAGGAAAATAGTGCAGGTTTTAGAGAATAAGCTGACATCAGAGAGTTTCAGGTTCGAAGTTGAGATTCACCACTTACCAGGGATAAGATTTGGGGCAAGGAACTTAACTTCTCTGAGCTTTGGTTAACTTCACCGTAAAGCGAGGCTTAAATAAGATAATGCATAGGAAATGCTTCATAGCGTGTCTAGTAGAAAGCATCAGTGAATGAAAGCTCTTCGTATCCCCCAGACCTGAAGCTCTGTGACTATAGAAGCCTAGTTCACCCCAGCGGCTTCAGCTGGTTTCTGACAAACCTTCACCTGTGATGGAGAGAGTATGAATGGACCAGCAAAACAGCAGAAAGCCCATTGAACCGTCAGTAAACCAGGGTCCTGCATCATAGGAACTTTCTATTCTGGAAAAAAGATCTGTTTCGAGTAGGAGTCAAACATGTCCTGTTGGTAGGTTAGGTGGGGTCCCTCAGAGGTAGACACTGAGACAAAGATTAAAGAGCAAGGAGCTTATTTGGGGGAAAGAAGTACCAGTAGGAAAACAGAAGTGTGGGAGAGAAAGGAAAGAAGCCAGTAAAAGGTGGGTTGTGGGTAACTGGGGTGTAATCCCATCAGGGAACTCTGCGAGATCACACAAGACACATCTCAGAGTTATACCATGTCAGGAGCAAGAAAGTCGGGATGTTTATTTACCAATTCTTCATCCAGCACTAGTGAAGATCTGCTTCTGGGAACATTAAAAAGAATGGATGTGCAGCAGAACCCCTAAAGGTCTATACGGCAGCTTTCCTATTGGAGCTTGCCAGGGACTACATGCCATAGACATCCACGACAAACAAAACCAGCACCCTGGAATCTACTAGTCCTATGACCCAAGCAGCAAGGCCACTTAAACTGCAGCCAGGACCTGCTGCAGAGTCTATTCTTGCTCTGGGCTTCCCTCAAAACCTGTTACTCTGTACATAGATCGAGCAGTTATGGTGTCACCAAACTCCGAAGAGGCCAACCAGTACTGTATCTCTGAGATAGCAGAGGGACTATCTGTAGGAAAAGCAAGGGACTTGTCCCCAGACTTGGTGTGGATGTCTTGGCATTCTTCAGACAACTGGTCTCCTAAAAACTTCAATGATATAGTAGATCCCCCACCCCCGGAATCATTTTAGGTATTTGTTCCCCTCTGGTATTCAAGTGATCCAATTAACATGATGCCATCAAAATAGGGGAACTTCATGGTGTTCTGTGTTATACATACGGTCTTTTGGGCAATAATTTGAGGTTGCTGTGGGAAAATATCCTTAAGATTCTCAGAAGCTCTAGTTGAGACAGTCCTTTAGGCATTACCTTAAATCATTCAGGGGTCTGAACAAGGGTCCTTACAGCCATACCCTTGGTTTGATTTTTGGCTTTGAGAATTTCTACCGGCTGGGAGAACTAGGGTAAGATTTATATTTTCCAATTTTAGTATATGTGCTGCCGAAGCGAGCACAGATTTATATTTTCCAAAGCAACAAATCCTTGGGCTTCTAGATATCCTCTAGATTCTTCTTCTAAGGTTCATGATTCCTTCTTCTGTTCATCTCTCTCTTCCTGTCCATTGTCATGCAGTTAGAAGAAGCCAAAATGGCTCTTCCAACATTCTGTCTGGAAATCTCCTTAATCATATTTTTAAAAAGGCTACGAGGTATGTTTTCTAGCTTTCAAGTTTTCACAGGCGACTTTTTGCCAATGATTGCGTCACTACAAAACACGAGTCGCCCTCCCTTTAGCCTCTGATAACGATTTTCTCACTGCATTCCCAGCCTCCAGCAACTGTTTGTCCGTCATTCCTCCAGTCTTTGCTAACAGCCTCTTTGGGGTTTTTCCAGCCTCTAACCACCCACTGGTCCAAGGGCAAAATTCCAGGAGCATGAGAGTGGAAGTTACAAGCCTCTTGAGGTTAGGCTCTGGAACAGCATCGCTTCTGCTACATTTTATTGTAGCAAGCCACAGGGCCATCCCAGATGTAAGGAGTCCGGGAAAGACTCATCTCTTAGTGGAAAGAGTTGTGAAATATGTGACAATGCTTATCAATCTATGGCAGACATCTTCACACTTAACATGTGGATATATCTTTAGAATAAATTCCTAAAAGTGAACTTGCTGAGTCAAATGCAAATACGTATTTGGGAAATATGGCCAAGTCACCCTTCCCAGAGATGATACAAATTTTGAATCTCACCATCAACGTATGATGCCAGATGAGGGTTCTCCAGATCACACAACACAATGTGTTTTCCAAATTATTTTCTCTGCCAACCTGACAGGTAAAAATGACATCTTCTTGTAGTTTTAATTTGTGTTTTGCATATGATGAGTGCGATTGGGTGTATTTTACTGAGAGCCAATTGTATTTTCTTTTCTTGAAAGCAGCTAGTCATATGTTTGCCATTTTGCATTTGGTTTGTAGGCATGACTTATCATCTTTCAAAGCCCTTGAGAACTTGCACATGTTTGCAGTTGGATACTTGGATACCAACTCTGCGACTGGTTCTCTTGAGTCTCTGAACTAAAAGATTCCTTACATACCCAATTTGGGTCTTGCTGAAGGTAACAAATTTTCTCCCCTGGGAAAGGCCATTAGTATGAGGAGTCCATAATGAGCTCTAAAGAAATATGTAGTTGTCTAACTGGAGAAGACCCAGGTTTCTAGATACTTTCCCCTAAATCTCACTGCCCCCAAAGGAGAAAACCACATAGGTGGGAGAGAATCCTGAGTCTTAAGTCTGGAGGGACCCAGTTGCCTTCAGTTTCCTACAAGGTGTTAAAGGAGAACTGATCATAAAGATGCTCCCCTGAGCATGTGTTGTAACCCACCTCTGTGGTTTGTAGGCCCTGGTGTGAAGAGCTCTGCACTGAAGCAGAACACCTGTGTTTGAGTCTAATGACTTTGGACGAATGTCTTCCCAGTCACTTCAGTTTCTTCACCTGTAAAAGGAGGGTGATATTACCTGTTTTGAAGCTCAAATATGAAAGCAATTTGCAAAGGTAAGATATAAAAACATACGGTATTATGATGTTTACCTAGAGGTTCTAGATGCCATCCAGGATCTAATGCAGGATGTGGAAACTCAGTGATCTAAACCATTGTTGCCTGTAGGACACCAGTATCTTTCTCAAGCTGAGATACTAGATACTCCTGCCTAACTTCTTCTAACGCTACCATGAGTAGCCAAACTTGAGGTTAAGGGCACAGTCCTCCAGGCTGCCAAGTGTGTCCAAGACTGTAGGTACCCACTGCAAGTTTGGGACCCTTAGGACCACCCTTACTTCATATCAGCTGGCTACAAATTAGGGGGCTCTCACAACCACCATAAGGTTCAATAATTTGCTAGAATGACTCCCAGAACTCAGGACTTATTATTATAGTTTTATTATAATGAAAGGATACACATTAGAACCAGAAGAGATGCATATGGCAGAGTCTAGAAGTGAGAGGGTTCCAAATGCAACCTTTTGTGTCTTCAAGAATGTGTTTCCCTCCTTGCATTAATGTGTGGTAATAGGCAGAGTATTGCCAATCCAAGACACTCATCCACATGCTTTGTATATTCAAGAAACAGCAAAGAAGCCAATGTGACTGGAGCTTGGAGGCAGCAATAAGAGATGAAGTCAGAGGGGTAATGGAATGGAAGCAGGAAGACCACTCAAGTGGTTCTTGAAATCATCTAGGCAAGAGATAGATATTAGTGACTCAGAACGGTGGTGGAAGCTGTAAGAAATCATATTTTGAATAATTTTGAAGGTAGACCTAACAAGACTGGCTGATAGCTTGGACACAGAGTGAGAAAGGGTCAATGACAGTACCATGGTTTTGGGCCTGAGCAACTGGGATGACGAGGAAGACTAGAAGGCACAGGTTTGCAGAAGATCAGGAGCTGTTTTGTACACACAGTTTGAGAAGCCCTTTATGTGACCACATGGAAATGTCAAGTTGGCAGTGTATTATGTGAGTGTGCAGTTTGGAAGAGAGGCCTGGCCTGGAGACGTGACATTTGAAAGTCATCAGCGTAGGGGCACCTGGGTGGCTCAGTCGTTAAGCATCTGCCTTTGGCTCAGGTCATGATCCTGGGGTCCTGGGATTGAGCCCCGCTGAGCAGGGAAGCCTGTTTCTCCCTCTCCCGCTCCCCCTGCTTGTGTTCCCTCTCTCGCTGTCTCTCTCTGTCAAATAAATAAATAAAATCTTAAAAAAAAAAAAAAGAAAGAAAGTCATCAGCGTATGGAGAATTATTGAAAACTGTGAGACTGAAGGAGATCATGAAGGAAATGAGTGCAGATAAAAAAGACAAGGGGTCTGAGGACTGGTTCTGAGGCACTAACAAAGGAGATTGAGGAGGAACAATGAAGGCGGTGGGAGGAAAACCAGGAAGCAGGAGAATGTAGTGTTCTGAATGCAAAGTGATGAAGGAGGGAGGTGAGATTGATTGTGTCCAATACTGTTGCCAGGTCAAGTAGGATGAAAATGAGACTCAACCTACAGGATTTGGCAACAAGAAAGGCATCGGTGACCTCACAAGAGCAGTTTCATTGAGTTTGTGGGGGATCAGAGTCTGCTTGGAGTTGATTCAAGAAAGAGGTTGGCAGGGAGCGGGAGGCAGGAGACAGGAATTGAACATGAAGTAGCGACAACACTTTTGAGAAGCTTTGCGTAAGAGGGAAGGAGAGAGAGGATGGCTTCTGGAATGGTAGTGTGAGGAGCTTTGTGGTTCCTTTCTCCTGTGAAACAGCCATAACTGGTGAAAATTATTTCTTAAAAAAACCCAATCTTTCAGTCCCTGGAAACTGTCCTAAGGGCATAGAGCAAATGAAGAAATATTTATTCAAGAAAAATTTATTAGATCTTTTTGAACAGAGTCTGTGGCACCCACTGCCTCTCTTGACCACTCTCCCACCTCAGCTTGATAGAAACTCAGCATGGCAGAGCTTCCAGTCACAGACTATGTTATCTCCCTGTGCAGGGCAACCACCAGCATCTTCCATACCTCCAAACTCTGTGTTGCAGTCATTAAATGCCAGGGAAGTATTGCCAAGAGGCTGGAGTCTCTCTTCCTTCACTGAGCCCCCATTCATAGGTCAGAGGCTCTACCCAGGCATGACAGGCCTAGAATACTGGGGCCCCAATCTCTCTCAGCCCAATTCACTCACAGAACAGAGGCTCCACATGGCCAGAGGAAAGCCAAGAAGACCGGATGTTTATGACCCCCATCCTCTGCCCTGCAGAGGCAGGTCACTCTGAGACACTTGGATCACTGTCCCTCTCAGCAGCTTTAAAGCAGAATTGCAAAAGTTTTGCCGCTGGGGAGAGGTAGGCCATAAGAACAGAGACTGCCAAGGCTTTCACCAAGGGAACTGACTTTATATGGAACAGAATGTGGGGAAGTTCAAACCTAAAGGCACTCTTGAAAACAATGGAGGTTTTGGTGGTAAGCAATTAAAAAGTTGGTAGCTCCATGAGGACAGGAAGCTAAACTATAGGCCAATAAGTTTCCCAGAGAGAACTGGGAAAAGAGTCAGCTAGAACAGCACTCCTGGGGTACAAATCTCAAAAGCTTACCTCAGAAGCTACCCCTGCAGGGGTGCCCAGCTGTAGAGGCGCCTGGGTGTAGAGATTACTCAATAAAATCTTAAAAAACACAACAACAACAACAACAAAAAACAGCTACCCCAGCAAAGAGGACCAGACTTAACTGGTTCCCATTGTGGGGCAATTTGTGCCTTACTTTGTGACAGAAAACCGTAGAAAGCAATCAGCTGGCAATCAGTGAAGCCTAACTGTCAAGTGTGAATATAGATGTAAAAATCCTAAAACAAAACAAAACAAAAACTTATAAATTGAATCCAGCAACATATAGAAGGAATTACAACTCATAACCAAGTAGGATTTATCCCCAACACGCAAAGTTATTCAAACATCTGAAAGTCGATTAATGTAATTCACTATATCAGTAGAGAAAAGACAAAAATCACATACATGATCATCTCAATAGAGGCTGAAAAAGTACTCTGACAATATTCAACACTCCAGTATCCTTTCATTATAAAAATACTCAACAGACTAGGAATAGTACAGAATGTCCTTAACTTGATAGAGAACATCTACCGAAAACTCACAGCTAACATCATTATTAATGATGAAAGACTGAATGCCTTTCCCCTTTTATGATCACAAATAAGACAAGGATAGACACTCTTACCACTTCAACACTGTACTGGAGGTTCTAGCCAAGGTAATTTGGCGAGAAAATGAAGTAAAAGACATTCAGATTGGAAAGGAAGAAGTAAAAACATCTCTATTTTTAAAAGATTTAAAACAATTTTTTTTCGGGGTGCCTGGGTGGCTCAGTCATTAAGCATCTGCCTTCGGCTCAGGTCATGATCCCAGGGTCCTGGGATCAAGCCCAGATCAGGCTCCCTGCTCGGCAGGAAGCCTGCTTCTCCCTCTCCCACTCCCCCTGCTTGTGTTCCCTCTCTCCTCCTCTCCCCGTCTCTCTCTCCCTGTCAAATAAAAAAAAAAAAAAACTAAAAAAACTTTTTTAAGTAATCTCCACATCCAACATGGGGCTCGAACTCACAACCTCGAGATCAAGAGTTGCATGCTCCACTGACTGAGCCAGCCAGTGCCCCAAAATATCTCTATTTTTAGATGACATGATCTTATATATGGAAAACCATAAAGAATTCACTAAAAAATTATCAGAATAAACAAGTTCAACAAGGTTGCAGGCTACAAGATCAATGACATATATCAGTAGATTTTCTAGACACTGGCAATAAACAATCTGAAAATGAAATTAAGAAAACAATTCCATTTGGAGTAGCATCTAAAGAATAAACTACCAGGGATATGTTTAACCAAAAAATGTATAAAACTTATACTCTGAAAACCACAAAAATTGTTGAAAGGAATTAAAGAAGACCTCAATAAATGGAAAGATATTCTCTGTTCCTTGATTGGAAGATTTAATATTGTTAAGATGGCAAATTGATGTACAGATCCAATGCAATCCTTATGAAATCTTTGCTGGCTTTTTTTTGGGGGGGAGGGAGCACAAATTAAGAGGCTGATGCTAAAATTCATATGGACATAAAAGGAGCCCAGAATAGCCAAAACAATCTTGAATGAGAATAAAATTGGAGGACTCACTCTTCACAATTTCAAAACTTACTATATAGCCACAGTAATGAAGACAGAGTGATTATGTCAAAGTGATAGACATAGATCAGTGGAATAGAAATGAGAGTCTAGAAATAAATCTCACATTTACAGTCAATTGATATTAGACAGGGGGGTGGGCAAGACAATTCAATTGGGAAAGAACAGTCTTTCCCACAAACAGTGCTGAGACAACTGGATATCCAGATGCAAAAAAAAGGAGGGGGGGGTTGGATCACTTCCTCACAAATATTTAATATGAGACAAACAAAGGCATTGAATAATGTAGTCATACAGGAGAATGAGAGAATGAATGAGAGAAATGAAATGATTGCCCAACTATATCAAGGGGCCACTTGAGGTCAGCAATCAGCACTTGATTGAAAGGCAAACCAGTCAGCCTGATTGGTGTATTTCTCCAACCACCAGCCGTTGCATGGTGCAAGGTGCCTAGGCAGACAGTTGGATTTAAACAGGATTGTGATTTGGACAACGAGTGCTACAAAGACAGAAAGGAACAAGTGAATGAAAGGGGAAAGTCCTCATTTAAAGGGCTGAAGTGGGAAGCTATGGACAGCCAAGGTTGAGTAAGAGCAAGAAAGTATGAAGAAGGGTCAGAGAAGAAACTGAGGACATAGGGAGTTTTTCTTACCACTGATCACAAACACCAGAGGACACAAGAGTTTGAAGGGGTGGGTAACGGAATCAGAAAAGAGAATTTACAGAGTCCCAGGGTTATTAAATTCAAATGCATTTAAGATGTCCTTGTATTCCCGGGCTTCCCATGGGGAGTGACTTAAACAGGGAAACGGGCATGATGAGGTTAGTCCTGATAGTCCCGAATCAGACAGAGATGGCAAGGCTGTCACTGTTGTGTTGGGTCAGGGCTTGGGGTGGGAGAGCTTCCTTTGCAGCTATCTTTTATTAAGCGCACTTCATCATTATCTTATCTATGCTTCAGACTTTCCTAAGAGGTAGGCATGTGTCCCCATTTGGGAAAAAATTGACACAGTCCACCTTCAGTGTTACAGTGTCCCATAGGTGCTACAGTAGTGGGAGAGAGGGGAAAATTGTTGCATTACTTCTTCCAACATTCCTTTTTAAAATAACTGGGTCTTTAAAAGCAGAATCAGACCTGTAAACACAAAGAACAGACTGATCGTTGTCAGAGGGGAGGAGAGGCGAAAGGATGGGCAAAATAAGGGAAAGGGAGTGGGAGATACAGGCTTCCAGGTATGGAATGAATAAGTCATGGGAGAAAAAGGCACAGCATAAGGAATATAATCAATCGTATTGTAACAATATTGTATGGCAACAGATGGCAGCTATACTTGTGGTGAGAGGAGCATAATGTTTAAGCTTGTGGAATCACTCCATTGTGCATCTGAAACCAATGTGACATTGTGTGTCAACCACACTCAAATAAAAAAATTAATTAAAAAATAATAAAGTTAAAATAACTGAATTTTGTTTTCTCAAATATCACAAAACCATCATTTCTTTGTGAGAAAACAAAGATCAACAACAAAATGAAAATCAGAATTAGATATAACCAGTATTAAAACCTGTCGCGTATTATTTCCACCCTTTTAAAAATTAATAAATTGCAATGGAAGCCTATTTTTCAATAAATTATTAAGAGACATTTTTCTTAGATATAGGGATATATTCCAAAAGATATCATTTTCAAGGACTGTAAGACTGATTATCATAAAGATGTCAGTTTTTCTCATAGTGGCCCATAGATTCAGCGCAATACCAATCAAAATACCCACAGCTTTTTCTGTAGAACTTGACAAGCTAATTTTAAAATATATATGGAAATATTAAGGATCAAGAATAGCAAGTCACAAAAGGAGGAGGAGGAAGGACTTTCTCTACTTGACATAAGACTTATTATAAAGCCAGTATGACTCATTATTGTGCTGCAAGGAACACAGAAAAATAGACAAATAGACCAATGTAACTAAAGAGCCCAGAAACAGACCCAAGCACATATGGACACTTGCTTTATGTCAAAGATAGCATTGCAAGAGAAGGAGGGAAAGGATGGTCTTTTCAGAAAATGGAGTTGGAATAATTGGGTATCCACATGGAAAGAAGGAAGACAAGAAGGGAAGGAGAGAGGGAGGAAGGCATATACTCTTGCACATATGGGCTGGGAGACATGTACAAGAATGTTTGTAGCAGCATTATTCATAATATCCTAAATTAGACACAGCCCAAAAATTCAACAGTAGGGTGGGTAAATAAAATGTGACATAGTCATAAAATAAGAGTATTTTACAGCAACAAAAATGAATAAACTATAGCCTCATATGGAATGGATGAATCTTAATTAAAAACATAATATTGAATGAAAGAAGGAGATACAGAATACATGTGATTTCACTTACCAAAAAAAATTAAAACCAGGGAAAACTTTTAGCAATGCATGATACAGTGATAAAACTATAAAGAAAGACAAGTCAGTATAGTGGTTATCTTTATAAGAGAGATACGGGTTAACATTGGGCAGGGATTATGGGGCAGAGCTTCTAGAGTGCTTCTATTTCTCTGACCTGGGTGGTGGCTATGTAGTATTTGCTGTCTAATAAGCCATATAATAGTTGTACATGTATGTTTCACGTAGTCCTCTATATTCATGTTATATTTCACAAGAAAAAAGTTGTAAAAAACCAAATTCACCTTGGCTACTGTGTAAGCAGGAAAGTATGCAAGTAGGAAGTCCAGTTGTCCAGTAAAGACACGATGAAGGCTTAGACTAGAGTCGAGAAGTAGTCAAATTTAGGAAATATTTCAGAGGTGGAGGTAACAGGACTTGATGTGGAACGTGAAGGGAAAAAAAAAAAGCTGAAGCAACAAACACACCAACAGTCATAAAACACAGCAAGAGAGTGTACAACAGAATTAACGAAGCTTTGGAAACAGAACACATTAAAGTGAAACGCTAAATTGTAGGAGTGGGTCTTAGACCCACTGGAGATCCAGCTGTTTAGGAGACGCTTCATAGAAAAGTTGGGAATACAAGCCCTGAACACAGAAGGATATGCACAGTCTCTTCAACAAATGGTGCTGGGAAAACTGGACAGCCACATGCAAAAGAAGAAAACTGGACCACTTTTTTTCACAGTACACAAAAATAAACTCAAAATGGATGAAGAACCTAAATGTGAGACCTGAAACCATAAAACTCCTAGTATAGAACACAGGCAGTAATCTCTTTGACATCAGCCATAACAACATTTTTCTAGACACATCTCCTAAGGCAAGGGAAACAAAAGCAAAAATAAACTACTGGGACTACATCAAAATAAAAAGCTTTTGCACAGAGAAGGAAACCATTAACAAAATAAAAAGGCAACCTAACCAGTGGGAGAAGATATTTGCAAATGATATATCCGATAAAGAGTTAATCTCCAGACTATATAAAGAACTTATACAACTCAACACTAAAAAAACCCCAAATAACCCCATTAAAAAATGGGCAGAGGAGGGGTCCCTGGGTGGCTCAGTCAGTTGAGCCTCTGACTCTGATTTCAGCTCAGGTCATGATCTCAGGGCTCCGTGTTCATCAGGGAGTTTGCGTGGGATTCTCTCTCTCCCTCTCCTTCTGCCCCTGCCCCTGCTCTTGCGTTGGCTCACTCTGTCAAATTAAATAAATTTTTTTAATTGGGCAGAGAATCTCAACAGACATTTCTCCAAAGAAGACATACAGATGGGGTGCCTGGGTGGCTCAGTTGGTTAAGCGACTGCCTTCAGCTCAGGTCATAATCCCGGAGTCCTGGGATCGAGTCCCACGTCGGGCTCCCTGCTCAGCAGGGAGTCTGCTTCTCCCTCTGACCCTACCCCCTCTTGGGCTCTCTCTCTCACTCTCTCTCTCTCAAATAAATAAATAAAATCTTTAAAAGAAAAAAAATTTAAAAAAAAAGAAGACATACAGATGGCCAACAGACACATGAAAAGGATGCTTAACATCACCCATCAGAAGGAAAATGGAAATCAAACCCACAATGAGATATCACCTTACACCTGTCTGAATGGCTAGAATAAGAAAAACAAGAAATAAATGTTGGTGAGGATGTGGAGAAAAAGGAACCCTCATACACTATTGGTGGAACATAAATTGGTACAACCACCACTGTGAAAAACAGTATGGAGTTTCCTCAAAAGATTAAAAATAGAAATACCATATAATCCAGTAATTCTACAATAGGATATTTACCCAAAGAAAAATGAAAACACTAATTTGAAAAGATATATATACCCTTGTGTTTATTGAAGCGTTATTTACAATAGCCAAGATATGGAAGCAACCTGAGTGTCCATCGACAGATGAATGGATAAAGAAGAGGTGGTATATATACACAATGGATATTACTCAGCCAAAAAAAAAAAAAAAAAAGATGAGATCTTGCCTTTTGTGACAACATGGATGGACCTAGACAGTATTATGCTAAGTAAAATAAGTCAGACAGAGAAAGACAAATGGCATATGATTTCATGTATATGAGGAATCCAAAAAAAAAAAAAAAGCAAGCAAACAAACAAAAAGCAGAAACAGACTTGTAAATACAGAAAATGAAGTGATGGTTGCCAGAGGGGAGGGAGGTAGGGCAATGGGCAAAACAGGTGAAGGGGAGTGGAAGATACAGGCTTCCAGTTACGGGATGAATAAGTCATGGGAATAAAAGATACAGTATGGGGAAGATAATCAATGAAAAAAAAAAAGAAAAGCTGAGACACAAATCCTGGGCACAGATTGTGGAAGAAGTGGAAAAGGGAAGGGATACAATTAAAGGGAGGAGCTGACAGTTTATAGGTCGATTACCGTGTATCGTTCTGTATTCATTTGCACATTATTTTGAGACGTTGCATACATTATCTCTCAAATAGGTTTTTATCTACTTATGCTATCAACTGAATCCACAATAAAAGGTACAGTACATGACTTCAAACACATTCCATACATTCTGATTGAACTATGAAGCCTTGAGCAAGCCCGTCACACAGCCCCTGGAATCCAGAATCAGCCATGGCAAGCCAATGTGACAAGCACATGATCCAGGTTGCCTATATAGCAGTGCCTCCACAGTGTAGTACATATTAATAGCTTTTATGTTATTGAATTAATTTTAACCTCAGGATGTCACTGGAAATTTTATTTTTGATACTTTTTCTCATTGGATAGACTGATGAGTGTGGGAATAAAGGGGGGGGGTATAGAGAAATAATGTCTAGAAACAGAAGTTTGTGGGAAGGGAGACTTCCCAGTCAACCCACTTTATCTAGGAAGGCTTCCTGCATGAGTCAGAGTTGATTTGAGAATCATCCAGAATTAACAATAGAAGGAGGGAGGATCTTTTTCAGGCTTGTGGGAAAATGAGAGCAGGATAAGCAGTGATTTTAAAACTCTTCGGAGTCTCTGATCTAGGCGTGATTCTCCTTTTCATAAACATTAAATACCTTATGACATTAAAAAACTTACTGTTGGGCTGAATGAGAGTGAATTTTGCTTTGACAGGTGTTTGAGATGTCACCAGAGCCCTTAAAAGAACTGACAATGAAGACGCTGAAAACTAGTGATGGCGAGAAAGCGACAAAGGGAAGATTCTCTATTAACTAAGGTACAGTAGTCCTCCTTATCCACAGGGGATTGTTCCAAGACCTCCCGTGGATGCCTGAAAGTGCACACAGTCCCCAACTCTACATGTACTATGCTCTTTCCTATGCATACATAGCTATGATAAAGTTTAATTTATAAATTAGGCATGGTTAGAGATTAATGACAATAATAATGGACCAATTATAACAATGTGTTGTAATAAAAGTTATGTGAATCTCGTTCCTCTCTCTCAAAATATCTGATTGTACTGTCCTCACCCTTCTTGCGATGATGTGAGATGATAAATTGCCTACATGATGAGATGATGAGAGGTGAATGACAGAGGCATGGTGAGGCAGCCTTAGGCTACTATTGACCTTCTGACCATAGATCAGGAGGATGATTTGCTTTCCTGACTGCCTTTGGCACTGGTAATTGAAACCCTGAAAGTGAAACCGCACAGAAGAGGGGACTACTGCGTAGCCAAAGTGAGGTAATAGCTCATACACTGTTTATATGAACCAGGCACCATTCTAAGGGCTTTACCTGTATTAACTCATCTACTCACAACAATGCTGTGAGGTCATTTTAAAAACAAAGAAACCAAGGTATTGAGAGATTGCTTAAGTAAATTGGCTGAGGTTGCAGAACTGGAATTTGAAGCCAGGCATTGACTCTAGAATCCATACTCTTTTTTTTTTAAGATTTTATTTATTTATTTGAGAGAGAGAGAGCGAGCACGAGAGGCAGGGAGGGGCACAGGGAGAAGGAGAAGCAGACTCCCCGCTGAGCAGGAAGCCGGATGGGGGCGCCATCCCAGGACTCCATCCAGGACTCTGGGGCCATGACCTGAGTCAAAGGCAGCCACTTAACCGCCTGAGCCATCCGGACACCTCTAGAATCCATACTCTTAACCATGGTGCTTGACTATCTTTTTCTTAGAAAAAGAGGAAAGGTAGAATAAATTCTGGAACGTCTTTATGATACCTCATACTGGTAACTTAAAACTATGGTGGCATTGAAATGTGAAATACAGGCGCCTGGGTGGCTCAGTCGTTAAGCGTCTGCCTTCAGCTCAGGTCATGATCCCAGGGTCCTGGGATGGAGCCCCACATAGGGCTCCCTGCTCGGCAGGAAGCCTGCTTCTCCCTCTCCCGCTCCCCCTGCTTGTGTTCCTGCTCTCTCTCTCTCTCTGTCAAATAAATAAAATAAAATCTTAAAAAAAAAAAAAAGAAATGTGAAATACATAGTTATCTCTGCTACTTCATCCCCATTGCTTATTCCCTTTGGCTTCCTAACCATATCACTCTCTCTCGAGTGATTCTTAGTTTAAATGTAGGTGACCTCAACTCTAAAAAAAAAACAAAACAATGTATATTTGATTTTTAAAAAAATATCGCATGGCTTATTCCTATTTGAAAAAAGATCCGCTGAGGCTTTTTAAGTTAAGGATCCAAGATAACTAGATTTAATAGATAATTAGATTTTTGGCTTTGAAGAGTATTGAAATACCTTTCAGCTATGTATTGGATTTGCAGCACTTTGAGGAGTATTCAGGAACGGTTAATACACTAATTACTAGAGGTCACAAGAGTTGCCAGAATTGACAGTCTTGTCAATCTCCTTACACTCCAGAGTGTGAAATACAGTAGGAAAGTAGGAAAATGATGCAACTTCCAAATTAGGATGGGGAATGGTATTGGAAAGTAACTTTCCTGCCGGGCTCCAGAGTTCCTAACGTATTTAAGCTACAAACTACAAACGCGATAAAGACATCTAATTTTTCTACAAATCGTCACAGCTACCCGGGCAAACTGGAAAATAGATCTTAACTGAGTCAGAGTTGCTGTTCTTCAAATAATGCGCATGGGTTTCTTGAAAAGCCACCGAGTACCAACTCTAATGCCGGTCCAAAACTGCTTTTTTAAAGTCTCCCCCAGAAATGCACCCCTTCAGCCTTGCTGCTTCCTGGATATACCCTCCGCAGGTTTCCCCAGTCTCCGCCCTGGACGTCAGCCTCTGCACCCCGAGGCCAGCTTGGAGGGAGGAGAGGCAGAGCTGAGGGAGAGAGGAGAGGCAGAGCTGAGGGAGAGAGGAGAGCCAGCGAGCGAAATGGTCAAGTCCTCCTTAACTCCGGGCCCCCTCGCGGGCCTCACCCCTCCTCCCGGGGGCTGAGACTGGAGAGGAAGTGGGAAGGCTCCAATCTGCTCCTCACGCCAGCGCCCTCATGCCCCCACCCTTCTCTTCAGCTCGGGGCTTCGGCGCGCCTCACCCCCGCCCCTCGCCCCGGGAGAGGAGCGGGCGGCGCGGTAGGGCTCGCGGAGAGAAGCCGGGGGGAGCGGACAGCCTCCGCTCGGGAGCAGGAGCCCGAAGCCGCCCGCCCACAGCCGAGCCAGGCCCGAGGACAGCCCCGGAGACCGCGGCGGCCGGATGCGCGGGCGCGTCACTTCCGGGCGGTGCAGCGGCGGCCGCTTGGAAGATGGCTGCGCCCTGTGGCTCGGAGCTGCCCGCCAACTCGCCGCTAAAAATCCCGAAGATGGAGGTGCTCTCCCCGGCTTCTCCTGGTGGCCTGAGCGACGGAAATCCATCGCTGTCCGACCCTTCCACGCCTCGGGGTGCCTCCCCGCTCGGGCCGGGCAGTGCGGCGGGCTCAGGGGCAGCGGCGTCCGGGGGTCTCGGGCTGGGGCTGGGGGGCCGCAGCGCCGCCTCGTCCTCGGTCTCCTTCTCCCCTGGTGGCGGCGGTGGCGGGGCTGCGGCAGCCGCCGCCGCCGCCTGCCGGGGCATGTCGTGGACGCCGGCCGAGACGAACGCGCTCATCGCAGTGTGGGGCAACGAGCGGCTGGTGGAAGCGCGGTACCAGCAGCTGGAGGGAGCCGGCACGGTGTTCGGCAGCAAGGCCCCTGGGCCAGCCATGTACGAGCGCGTGTCCCGGGCCCTGGCCGAGCTGGGCTACGAGCGGACCCCGTCCCAGTGCCGGGAGCGCATCAAGGTAACCGGCCGCCCGGCCTGGGGCAGCGAACCAGAGGCAGAGAGAAGGCGGGGAAGCGGGCCTCGGGGGCGGGGGCCGGTCTGAGCGCAGGGCTCCCCTCCGGGGCCCGGTGGGTGATTCGCATCTCCTCCGCCTTTTTCTTCTCTCCCTGGGAAGGGGGCTTTTTTCCAGATGGCCGCCAGCCCGTAGGTTTCCTGAGTTTGAAGTTGGGCGTGCCTGCCGCCGCCCCTCTTTCTTGCCAATTGAGGATGTTCCTGCGCTCTGAAGTTGGTAGTTTCTCATTGTGCGCTGTGCAGCAGTCCCCGTGTCGCTGGCGCCTCTCGCCCCCACCGCCGGGGCCCCTCGCTTTGTTCCAGGCTGAGGGGCTCCCAGGCAGAGGCTTACCAGCCGGGGCGGCTTTGAGGAAGGGTAGAAGAGGGGGGCCGGTGAGCCCCCAGTTTAGGAATTTTCAAATGAGTGGCAGTGCAGAGCCATGCAAAAAGCGCCTTTGGACGACTGGCCTTTGTGTCAGTCGCCTTGCTTCTAACTTGAGCTTCGAAGGACGAGTAAGACTTGAGATGCTTTGGAGAATTGGAAAGGCTTGATTGCAGTCAGCTAGTGTATTGTTATCGTGGAGTTAGGGGCGCAATTAAAGTTAGCCTGGCTGAGAGTTGGTGTGGAATTTGTGGAGTGTCGATGCCTCCAGAGTTAGATTGGCTTGAGGCCCTGCTATGTTTCTGACTAAGCTCCTTCATGAAAGCCAGTTTTTTCCCTGCTTAATTAGCTATTGTGCCGGATGTGGTGACAAGTAAAGCTCTCAGTGTGCATCTGGCTATCGTTGTGTATCTGAATGTTTAACTACAGAGGATTAATTTGGGCTAGAAATTTTTATCACCAGCCAGGTTATCTTTTCGCTGTTTCTATTGACTTTTAATCTAGGCTTTCAGGTTTGTATTATGGGCAGCTAGGGAATTGTAAGCTAGTTCCCTCATCATAGTGTCTGCTATGTAAGCTAGTTCCCTCATCATAGTGTTTGCTAAAAGATTCTGTTAGGATTCTTCCTCCCAGTTTTCAATGAACTACTTCTTGGTAAAAGTCATAGTTATGTGTGTACTTCTTTTCTGATAGGGTTGACACTTTTTCCAGAGCTCTTTGGGGGTAAAAACCCAGTGAAAACAATCGCAATCACACTAAAGTCAGAGATTGCTCCAGAGTTGGGGAGATCTTGGCTCATGTAGTATTCATCCTGGGGCAATGTTGCTTAGAAAATTTGGGTCAGAAACTGAGATATTTCAAACTTATTAACTATTGTTCAAGGAATTTGGCACCCATTTCTCATTTACAAAATTGAATTGGTGTACTTGATAACATGTACCTTTAGGTCTTCTTATGCCCCCTCTTTCCCCGCCCCCCCCAGCCTAACAAGGTGTC
The DNA here is from genome assembly GCF_054177405.1 of Leptonychotes weddellii. Taxonomy (NCBI): domain Eukaryota; kingdom Metazoa; phylum Chordata; class Mammalia; order Carnivora; family Phocidae; genus Leptonychotes; species Leptonychotes weddellii. The sequence continues at coordinate 77,188,516 of NC_138379.1, forward strand.
ATTAAAATAATTGTTTCTAGACAGGACTAAAGTAGTACCTAATAGTAGCTACTGTTTCCTGAATCTCATTCATTTTTCTATTAAAGAATAGAGTTACAAATTCGATTTCAAGGTCATCAAGGTTAAATTTCTGGGCGAGTTTTTGCACTGTGCTGGTTAGCATCCACCCATCAACTTTTCTTGACTTAGAAGTGTACTTAGGCATTTGCAACTGTTTTAGCTTGATCGATTTTTGTCCGTAGAAATTTCCCAAATGGAAAAAGTGTTGTGCTATCAAAACCTCATTGACTATAAATCTCTCCATAAAATTGTTTCTCAATAACCAGGAAATACCTTGTTGGGTTACATCTTTGTCTGGTTATGAGAAGCATAACCTAAAGCAAGGAAAGGAGATTGAGCTTCTCTGAAGAATTTTTAAAAGAGGATCAGTTTACCTGTTTTCAAATAGGTAAGACCAAATTGACCTCAAGCTCTTAGAATATTTTGAAAATATGTTGATGCTAATGGATTCCTAATCAACAGTTGTAGTTGACAAGGAGGACAGATAACTGTGTGTGTTTTTTCTCTACTTGTTAAGTGATTTCAACCAAGGAACCAGATTGCTTCATTAAGAATGTTGGCCTTTCCTGCCAGAATTATAAGCTCCATAAGGCAAGTTCTGGTTTCTCTTATTCACTACTCTATCTCCAGTGCCTAGCACATTATAGACACTGGATACATATTTATTAAATTTACCAAGTAAAGTCTAGAAGGAGAATTTTGGGACGTATAGAAATCTAGATCAGTGTTACTTAAACTTTAATCCAAAGACATAGACTTTTGAAACCCCGTTTGAAAAATTTTGCATTGAAAACTAAGCTCTGTCCCTCCAGAAGACTTACCATGAATGTAATCTTAAGCATAGAAGCAAATGTTGTCACTGAAATAATAACCTTACACAGTTATGAGGTGGATGTCCAAGTAATCCAGAATATATTTATGAAAATAAAAACACAACCTTAAAAATATCGTCAGAGAATCTCAAATCCCTGAAAACAAATCTTTAGATCCCAGTTGCAGAAATGCCTGTTTAGAATGAATAATTCAGAAATCTCTTCTTTTACTTTATTGTCTTGATGAGAACTGCAAAAAGAAATTCAACAATCTTTTTTGCTTTAGATTTTATAAAATAGAAAAGAAGTAGTGCAGGAAGATATGGACCATGAGGAACTTCTTAAACAGACTAACGTGCTCACTTAAATGTGAACTCATGGCAGAGGCTCACAGGGAAGGAACATCATGTGTGTCAATTAAATTTCTGGCTGAATGCATTTGGAATATTTATTAAAACTCAATTATGAAAACTCCGTAACTAATGTCTTCTAAGTTTGAAAGGAGGGAAGAGATATACAGTAACTTTCCTTTAATCCTAGTTTCAGCATGTTGATGTAGCAGCCTTCCATCTCATCCTAAGAAGGCATCAGAAAGCTGAGTGCTAGCCCAGCCTCTTCCCTGGCCATCTTCCTGAATAAACTGAAAGCACATCGCTTCCCTTTTCTGGACTGTGTTTTAGATTTCCTGTCTATTAAAATTGTAAATTTTGAAATTAGTAACTCTTGGATTTTGCTACCAGAGTACTATTTTTGAATACTATCCAAGTAAATATGTATATTTCTAAGTGCACAGGATTTTACTTAAAGTCACACAGAAACATTTGTTTATTGCTGTAAAGGTTTTCATTTTGAAGTCTGACATGTCGTGTTACTGGTATTTGTTCAGTCATTTGGATGAAATGGATGTGTTTGAGACTGCCTTACTCCACAGATTGTTTGGTTCTGAAGTTTTGTTGTTGTTTTTTTTGTTTGTTTGTTTGCCAGAAGAAAATTTGTCCACTAACAATTCCAGCCTAATTTTGGAGTCAGAGAAACACATAATAAGGTGGTTTTCTGTCCGGTCATTGCATGATTTTTCTCTTCTATAGTCCTTTTCTCCCCATCTCCATCCACCAAGTACTTGAGTGCTTACTGTGTGCAGGGCTGTATGCTAGATGTTAGGATAAATAAAAGAATTGTAATATACAGTCCAAGAGCTTACAGTGCACTTGAAGTCTGTATACACACATCAAAGAGTTAAAAAACTCTACAACACAAGGGATGGTATGTGATGCAGTATTTGATTAAGTGTCATATGACTAAAGCAGACAATAAATGTGATGACTTCAAAGGAGGGAGAGATCTCATCACAGTCCATGCTGTAGTATTTGAAAGATCTATCTAGACTTGGCATTCATGAAAGCATTCACTTCGGAGCCAGATGCTGTATTCACACTTCAGTCAGTTAATCTGATGCACTGCAAAACTAATTCTCAAGTCCCATATTTTTGGGTGTTCTCCAAAAATTTGCCTCTTGAGAGTTGGCTTTATGTCTTTGAAACAGATGTGTACTTCTAGCTCTGCCTCGAGATGAAAAGCAAGGTGATTGTATGACCTAAAAAGCTTGTCTTTGCTGGATCAGTACGGGTTGCTCATCAGACAAATTTAAAACTGGTTGGGAGTCTTCTGCCTAGCAAACAAAATGATCAGTCTTTTAGGGAGATTTCTTAGATTTACTCATCAATCATTGTCATAATCTTTAGGACAAATTTCATACTTTAACAGACAAATGACATGTAGTACATTTGGTCTTTCATTTTAGCTCTCAAGCCTTGTCATTATTTGTTTGCAAGAACCAATAGGGTAAAGATGACACGGAGCCAGAAGATACCTTTGTCCCTGTATAAGCATTTTAATAGACTTCACCAATTTCTGAGGACTTTCCTCTGGGGTTTGCAGCCAAGACGGTCCCTCTGTACTATCATTGAAAGATTTCCAAGAAATACGGTATACCAAATAGTTTGTAAGAAGGATTTAGTCAGATTTGTTTGCTTCCATTTTTGACATATTCCTCTTCTGTTGTTCCCATGCCGCTGTCACCCAAAAGCTTGTGTGTTCCAGAATGCTTGTCTGCTTGTGAATCTGATACAGGCTTGATGTGTATCTTAAGAGAATAGACCATCTTAGACTACTGACCATACACTTACAGTCTTTCAGTTTAGGAGGTAAAGGTCTAACAAGCACATGTTAAAACTTTGGATGAATAGGCTTCCAAGTTTATTTCTTGGCATTTTGGGAAATCTAGTGAAGAGTGGAGTGAAATTACTATGAATCCTTCATTAAGAGGATATGTTAAAGGAAAAAAGAATTTAGAAAGCACATAGTACAAACAGCGCTGTTTAGTAAAACTTTCTGTGATGATGGAAATGTGCTGTATCTAACGCAGTTCAGTGTGATAGCCACCGGTCACTTGTGGCTGTTGCGATGTTGGAATGTGATTAGTGTGCCTGAGGAACTGAATTTTAAATTATGTTTTGTTTTAATTAATTTAATTTTTAAAAAATATTTTATTTATTTTAGAGATAGAGTGAGCGGGGGAGGAACAGAGGGAGAGGGACAAGCAGGCTCCACGCAGAGCACAGAGCTTGACACGGGGCTCGATCTCACACCCTGAGATCAGGACCTGAGCCGAAATCAAGAGTCGGATGCTTAACCGACTGAGCCACCCAGGCGCCCCTTTAATTTTTTTAATTTAATTTATTTATTTTTAAGGATTTTATTTATTTATTTGACAGAGAGAGACACAGCGAGAGAGGGAACACAAGTAGGGGGAGTGGGAGAGGGAGAAGCAGGCTTCCCGCGGAGCAGGGAGCCCGATGTGGGGCTCGATCCCAGGACCCTGGGATCATGACCTGAGCCGAAGGCAGACGCTTAACCGACTGAGCCACCCAGGCGCCCCAATTTTTTTAATTTTAAACTATAAATGCCACATGTGGTTAGGGGCTACCATATTGAACAGTGTAGGTAAAAAGTTATTTGGAGTACTAAAGAAGTCTGTTTTATGAAACAGTTCTCTGAGCTACATACTCAGACTTTTAGGGGAAGCTCAAAGTTCCTTTTTCTTGTCCCCCCTGTCACTTTATTTCTGAGGAGGAGGAACCTTGATAGAAGTCAAGAAAAATGGTCCACTGTACTAGGGAGGAAGAGCTTTTAGTGCAAGGAATAAAGTGTTATAACCTCAGTTGGCTGGGGCAAAGAGTGTCCTATTCTTGGTTCTGAACTAGGACGATGCCATCTGATAGAACTTTCTGTGATATGAGTGTCTTATTGTCTGCACTGTCCATCGGTCACTGCGCAGTAGCCACTAGCCATAGCTGGTTATAGAATACTTGAAATGTGGCTAGTGTGACTGTGAAACTGAATTTTTAATTTTATTTAATTTTAATTTAAATAGTCATGTATATCTAGCCAATGGCTATTGTATTGGCCAGAACAGCTTTGGAATACTGGTATTTAAACTTTTTTGTTTATGTACTCCCAAAAGAGTCTTTGTACTCTCTTGAACATTTTAAAGCTGACATTAAAATTTTTTCATTATATATGAAAGTTTATAGGAAGTTAATAGGATATAGGAAATAGTAAATCTAGTATGAGATGAATAAGATGTGAGGATTGGCTGTAAATTTACTCAGTAATGTACTCTGAATCAGAAAAATCCACACAAAATTCATTTCTGTAGATTTTGTCAAATGCATCTTGAAAATGTTGGTCATCAGACAATATTCCACTTACATTTAAAAGAAACAATATCACTAGCCTATTTTGCTTTAGTTATTCTAAATTAAGGGGCCAAGCTTTCCACCTAAGAAATAATGGACCAGACTGGGAATGCCAGGAATCCCTAAGGTTTTAAGGTGCCTTGATTAATCATTAAAGGAAGAGTAGGGATACCCCAGTGGGAGGCCACTGCATTAGAACTCTGAGCATCTTTCTGATACCTTTCTTGGCAGATATAGTGGGGCTGGGCCCTTGGATTCCACTGCCCTTGGGAAACGGGAGAAATCTGTGGAGCTTAACTCTTGGCTAAAGTGCAAGAATCTGTGGGAAGATTTGGAGATTTTGCCCATCCCTTTCATCAGACTCAACTGACAGATTGATCACAGGGTTTCTCCAAATACTTAAGTGTGAAATAGGCACTTGATTTTTTTTTATTATTCACCCACAAATATTTGAGTACCTTGCATAGTAGACTTTAGACATGCAGCAGGGTACCATCTACCATCAAGTGTCCACCTTCCACTGAAGGAGTCAGGCTACTAAAGCACCAGTTACGGTATTGTGAGTAAGGTCTGTGTTGCATGTTGACGTTAAGTTCGTGGTGCTTCGGGCGCACACAGGAAAGGCATGTCATCATAGACTTTCAGGAGGTGGGGCTTGAAGGTAAAGTGGGACCAAACTGAGCAGAAGAAAGTAGAGAGAGATGAGCGGTTGGGGTAAAAGGCCAGAAAACGCAGAACCTAGAACAGTGCAAACCGCAAATACAGCAAAATATATTTTATTCAAGAATCCTAAACTGGAAACATCTAAATGCTGTAGTTGTTCCAAAAAATTTATAAGTGATAAGTTACTTACGAAGTCATGCATTTCAATTGAAGAACAATTTGTTATAGTGCATGGCATTTGGTGAAGGTAGGACTTAGAATCTACAAATGACTAGTTGGTGGTGTCCTTAAGAACCAAGAAAAAGGTGGAGCAGGTAGTTTTGGAATAACAGTAGAGTGCGCATACCAATTCTAGACAGTTTTATGGTTGTTGTTTTTTTTTTAATTTATTTGACAGAGACAGCGAGAGAGGGAACACAAACAGGGAGAATGGGAGAGGGAGAAGCAGACTTCCCGCTGAGCAGGGAGCCCGGTGCGGGGCTTGATCCCAGGACTCTGGGATCATGACCTGAGCTGAAGGCAGACGCATAACGACTGAGCCACCCAGGCATTCCTACGTTTTGATAAATAACCTTTTTATAGTATTGGATTGTAGTTGTGCAAATATCTATTATATATCTCATTCTTATATACTGGAAAGAAAAACCAAAGCAGTGCATCTTTTGAACATACAATAGGAAGACATATATTTTACCCTGTGGCCTAATATTCCTATGATATATATGTGTAACTGAAACACTTTCACAGAATTATGGTTATAGCTAAGACTTACATAACATTTGTCACATGCCATGCATTGTTGGAAGTGTTTCACAAATACTCATTTACTTAATCCACAAAATGATATTCTCCTTAACTATGTGTAGTACACTCTGGTATGTTCTGTTATATGTGAGCACAGGTGATTTAGCTTCAAAACCACTAGGCCATATGTCCTCTTGAGTATCCTAAGTATACAGTATCTGAAAGCACCCAACACATTGCCTGTCTGGTAGGCTCTCTTTCTCCAGTCCCCTCCCTACATTCTCCTCCTCCTCCACCAATTCTGCCCCAGGACTTTGCAGCATTGCCTCCCCTTTTCACCCCAGTCCCTCTGGTGCCTCTCATCTTTCCCTTCCCCAGCCACAGCCTCAAGCTCCCTCACCTAAAACTGGTGCAAAGAAAACCTGGGCAGATGGGGGTGCCCGCTCCCACTGGTACTGGGCAGCTGGCTTACTCCTTGGGGACTGGCAGCTCAGGGTCACGTTGGTCCCCACACGGGGCACGCCCAGGAGATGGCAGGATGGAGAAGCTGGAGGAACTGGAGCAGGGAGACAGGTTAAAAACTCAACCCCAAGGGACCAACAGATCCCTCCCACCCACCCCCAGACACACACACCCCCCCCTTCTGTCACTCTGTCTGCCCTCCTCCAACCTTTATGCTCAGCCATTTGGGAGAGAGAGCTGCCTGGCCTCCACTGGGGCTGGGGAAGATGTTGCCAAGTGTG
>NC_138379.1:77195795-77228440 GCF_054177405.1 Leptonychotes weddellii
CACAGGCTCGGCTAATCCTCCCCCCCACCCCCACTGGCAGTCTTCAAGCCTTCCTCCCCTGTACTCACCCCCTCTAACCTGTCCCAGCTCCCCATTCACCCCCTGTCTCCCTAGACTCCCTCTCACTGCCCCTGGGTCCTCTTCCCCACAACAGTTCTTGATCCCCTGTGCTCGGTCTCTTCATCTTCCACTTGGGGCATTTAGAAAGGTGGTCACAACCTACTAAAATTGATTTCCCAGCCCAACCCACTAATGGGCCATAACCTGCAGTTAGATGAAAGAAGATTAGAAGATACTGAGGTGAGATCAAGGTATTTTCAGTCATTGTGCTCTTTTAGATTTAAGGTATCAGAACTTCAGAAACATCATAATTTGCAACAGGTCACGTCCCAGATATTCTGGTGAAATGTTTTGTACTGTGTAGTTCTAGAGAGCTGGAGCCTAGGGTTGGTGGGAACAGAGTGGAAGGAGGTGGGAAGTGATAAGAAATGAGACTGGAGACATAAACAAGAAGTGAGATAATGTACTAAGGAGTTTCGACTTTACCCTAATCATCAAAGAGCAGTAAGCTGGGGAATGGACATAGTTAGCCTTAGGGTTTGGACTGGCTGTGATGTGGAGAATGAGTTGGGAAGGGTGAGACCGGAAGCACAGAGATCATTTAGAGGCTTTTAGCAGTAAGTTGATGAGAAGTGCAATAAAACAGTGGTTATGAAAACAGAAGATAGTAGATTTCAGATACACCCAAATCAGCGAGGCTGTTCGGGGAATCTGAAAATTCTAATCTCTAGGGTTTGATAGATCTTAACCTGGCACACAGCTTCTACCAGCTTGCACAGGATTCTTTGTTGTAGTCCTCAGAGATCACCACAGTGCTTCATAACCTAAGTTTTTAGAGTTGGTTCTAGAACCCAATGAGATCCAACTAAAACACCATTTCAGCACAGCCCTGTCTATGTTACCTCGAGGATATATTCTAGACTCTTGGATTCTGATCTCCCTGAGCTTTGGAAGTGATGATCCTGCCTTCTTTCCGCCCCGCCTCTTTTTTCTAACATTACCAGAGGGCAAAAAACCTAAAAGTCACATCTCCAATTTCAGATGTTAATTGTCATACAGGCCCTCTGAAGTATGCTCATATCAGGTAGAATAGTGGGGTTTTTTTCCCTTTTCAAAGGTTAAATCTATGTAATATTTTAAAAAGGTTTAAAAATGGGAGGAAAAATGTCTTGAGTTTCAAAAACAAGGACCAGTACCATAAAGCTTTAGATTTTAAACAGTTGATTGTTAGGATTGCTGTGATTATTCGGTACTCCTTAATCTTATTTCTGTTGTGGGGTTCATGCAGTGTGGTCGTCTGCCTGCTATTGACCGTAGCAAAAACTTCATTCAGTGTTCAGAATGAATGCTTAACGAATCTGTGCCTCGTATGCATATGTTACAAATTATCTGGAGTTTGTAATCTATGCGGAGTCTTCCCCCCTACTGTTCTAAATCACTGGAAAATGCGTATTGGAAAAAGGCATGTATTTAAATCTGTTTTAATTCTTACCTCTTGTAGCTGAGAGAGTCCTTGAGAGCCAATGGAAATACTTTTTTTTTTTCTTGGCACTAATCAAGCGAGTGTTATCTTGTCACTTAGTGGGATGTATTGTTATTCCTTAGTAAAATACAAACCTGTGTTTATTCTCAGACATTTTTAACAGCCATTATTTTATTTTTATATATGTGTTCTTGGCTGTAGTCATAAATTACATATTTTGAGCTACCAAGTAATACTTCATTCAATACAAATTGAAACAACAGAATGGAAGTTATTTACTTAGATATGTTTCCTAGTTGCATTTTCTCAGCCTGTGTAAGACATATCTTGTTGTAATAGCCTGAATTTTTGAAACTCACAATATTGTTTCTCTAATATCTACCTTCAGATTTCTTCATTTATTCGAATAAGTCAATTATGTTTGTAATTGATATTAATAAAACCAGAATAAAGTTCATATCTATCAAAAACTGCTTTTATTATTATTATTTTAAATTTACAGATACTTTCTCTAAAATAGAAGGAGCTGGTTTATGATTTAGAAAGAAGATGTGATAGGTCAAAAAGAACCTCAACCTTATATTTGATTTCTCTCTTTTTTTTTATAAAGATTTTTATTTATTTATTTGACAGAGAGAGACACAGCGAGAGAGGGAACACAAGAAGGGGGAGTGGGAGAGGGAGAAGCAGGCTTCCCGCAGAGCGGGGAGCCCGACGCGGGGCTCGATCCCAGGACCCTGGGATCATGACCTGAGCCGAAGGCAGACGCTTAACGACTGAGCCACCCAGGCGCCCCTATTTGATTTCTCAATTGCCATATAAAATCTTAAGGAATTTTTATTCATTCATTCATTCATTCATTTATTCATTCATTCATTCATTTAGCAAAAAATCTACTGAGCTGCTTCTGCATGCCAGGCATTGATTTAGGTGCTGGAAATATATCAGCAAACAAAATCGAAGGAAACCCCTGCCTTCAAAGAGCTTACATTCTGGTAGAAACCAATGTGATATTTAAAATAATGCAATTCAAAACAATTAGCACAATAGAAAGAAGACCACTCAAACATGATATTACTAGATATCAGCCTTATTGACCTTATAATATTTGAGCTCTTTTTTTTCTTTTTTTTAAGTAGGCTCCATGCCCAACATGGGGCTTGAACTCACTGAGATCTAGAGTCGCTTTTGCTCTGCTGACTCAGCCAGCCAGGCGCCTTGGAATGTTTGAGCTCTTATCTTTCATTGTATGTTAGTCATAAAGGTTCAGTTTGCCTTTTCTTTATTAAGAACGAGTTACATGATTTTATATTAGACCTTTTTATTGTGATATGTCCAGTTGTCACTGAGGTTTGCCCCATGAAGCAGCGAAGTACAACATTGTTCATATTCATTCAGTCATTAGATAATGAGCACCCCTGTTCAGTCTCCTGCATAACCAGGTAATGTCCCTTCTCTCTTTTGCAAATTAGGAGACATGGTTAATAGTTGGACTTTGAGGGATCAGAGTTGTGCTTGTTTTTGAACAGTATAAAAGAATATTTTTCCTTAAATAAGTAATATAAACCACATTACAAAATTAAGAAAAATCAGTGGAAATACTTTAACTTCATGGTAGCATAATTACATATCTATAAATGTTATTTTTCAAAAAGTGGTGAATCTGATTTAAAAAAAAAAAGATTTATTTATTTGAGAGAGCGGGGGAAGGGGCAGAGGGAGAGAATATCCAAGCAGATTCTCACTGAGCCCAGAGCCTGAAGCCTGAAGCCTGAAGCAGGGTGCGATCTCACAAGCCATGAGATCAGGACCTGTGCCAAATCCAGGAGTCGGATGCTTAACTGACTAAGCCACCCAGGTGCTCCATGATTTTAATTCCAGTAAATTTTCATGCACCAAAAAAGAATGAGAGATGCACATGCTTTTTGTTCCATTGAACTCCAAGAAAATATGTGGGTCATTCATACTTATTATTTGATTCATGCTGTTCTGTCTGCCTGCTTCTCGTAAGCAGGTTGCCCGATGAGTAAGGCCTATTCCTGTGGTTAGGATTCCTTTTCTCCCCTTTTCTTTATATGTCAGTGTTAGTCACCATATTCTTGCCAAGACTACAGACCTTTGAAAATAGTTAAATGATTGGCTTTTATCTATAAAGAGGAAAGACTAACAAAAAGTTAAAGAAGCTCTGCTGGTATAGCCAGGTGTTTCTGAAAACTTGAATAATCTAAAGCATGTTTATGCAACAATGTTACATAATACATAACAAACCTAAATCTAGGTATAACACAGATCTCACATGTTATCAAACAAGAAGAACTTTAAAATACTTCTACATACCAATAAAACTAAAAATCAGAAAATCAAGCTGGCATTCCTTTAACATTGGATGATGTGGTTTAGCTGAAACTTACTTGCTTTCCAGATTCTGATGCTGACTTTTTGATAAAACTTTGGGGCTACCTTTTCCTGCTTGAACTAACCTTCATTTACAAGTGGTCTCCATGTGGTGTGACTATCATTTTTGTTATAATGGCAACATTTATTCAATACAAGCTGTTAGGCAGACACTGCTTTAAGTGCTCTGTATTTTTTCGTTGAACGCTCACAACACATCTATGATGGAGGTACTGTTATTAGCCCCACCTAACAGATGGAGAAATTGAGGCACAGTGAGATTACTTCATCTAATGTCACAAAGCTAGCAGGTGGTGAAGTTAGACTGAGCAGTCTGTCGCCATGCTCTTAGCCACTTGTTTATATTAACCCCTTTATGAATCATCAGCCCACATTTTAAAAATGTTGACAATTGAAGTGTTTGGCAACAATGTGATCATAAACAATCAAATGCAATAGCAAAGACACATAGCAACACACAGATGGATGTTCTTATGCTCATACATGTTACTTAAGGTAGAAGGAAAACACAAGTTTTAAAAATTCTTGCAGGTAATTCATGGTGTCCTAAGATTATAAGCACAGTGAAAAACATTTGATTTGGAAGTCCCAAGGAAGAGTTTACAACAGGTATTGAAACCTAAATAAGGCTTTTGTTGTCAAAGACTCAGTTCACTCACATCTTTATATAAATGATGGTATTTATTGAACTACCAACTCCTCTTAAAGGAAGTAAGTTTGAACTGCAGAAGGAATTTACAAAGTAGAATTACTTTTTGGCAGTAAAAGCAGGTAAGGATGTGGTTTACCAAAAGGAGGCCATGGAGTGTCCATTACCTAAGCCTGCCATCGTTCACCTAATGTGTAAATGGTTTAGGTACTCTATTCTTAGAGATGATGAGGATGAGATGGGCTGCTTGTAATATATAATGTAAATGTGCCAAAGAAAGTGTAGACGCATATGAAGAAAGCTAAAAATAGAATTCAAAAATAAATCAGCGAGTGTAGGGAGTAACCCAGGTAAATACGGTTACTTGCGCTAAATATTAAAATGAGCTCTATATAAACTTCCTGGCAACTATGGCAAAAAGGTAAATACACTGATTTTCTATACTTTTCAATGTCCACTGAAGAGAGGAATACCAGGTCCTAGTTTTGAAACCTAAATTTACGTTAAAGGGGCTCTGATAGTGACGTTGGATAAGCTCTTACCTTTCCCTTAGTTCTCTATTCAATTAAGTAGGGATGTATCACATAGCTTTCATATACATGTGATACACTACCCAGACCCCTCTTCCAGGAATGAGATACCAGTCAGCTAGTCAGTCTACCTCCCCCACCCCCACCCCCAGGCTGCCTGGAGCAATGATTGGCCAAGGCTTCCAGGTGACTTCCTGGAAGGAAGTTCCGTTTGCCCAAGGGAGCTGTCTCTCCCAAGGTTAGGCTCCCTCCCCAGGGGCAGCCTGAATCCAGTGGCTGGATTACAAGGTACAGTCTCCTTGCCCCGGTTAGGACAACTCTGAAGGTTCATCCCAGTTCCCACACCTCACTTTGGGTTAGCTGAGGCCTCTGTTGCAACTTCTTTGTCTGCCCAACCCTGTTCTGGTCAGTCTCTCACGGGTGTTCTCAAGAGCCCTCCTCAGTAAGCCTGCTGCACTGACTTCTCAGACTGTTTCCTGGGACCCTCTCCTTTAGCCTTAAAGTAAACATTAGGAATAATAAGTATAAACTGCTTAGCCCAAATCTTGGCGTACAGTAGGCACTGAGAAAAATGGTAGTTACGGTTTTTACCTTCATTGCATGGGACATTGAGCCACATATGGAAAATGTTTGATTTTTGTAGACTGCATTTTTCATATAGCTATTGCTTTTAGCAATCCTCATAAAGGTAAGAGTAAATATAAAAATGCTACCAAATGAGCTATAAAAAGGGTTATGATTGCCTGAATTTCTTTCTAACAACTTCCTAAATAAGTTCAGGTTGCCCAAGGACAAATGCATAAACTTAAAACATGCTTATTTTCAGGTCTTTCATAGAAAAGGTATTTGTCAGCATATGAATATGTGTTCTTTTCATGCATTTATGATCTGTAGTTTACACCATGGAAATGCAAAAAAACCCCAAAAACCCACTTTTTGAAGTACAGTTGACCCTTGAACAACATGGGGGTTAGGGACACCAACCCCCTGTGCAGTCAAAAGTCTGGGTATAACTTTTGACTCCCCAAAAATTTAACTAGTAATAACCTGTTGGCCAGAAGACTTGCTGTTAATATGAGCAGTTGATTGACATATTTTGTATGTTATATGTATTATGTATTCTATTCTTACAATATTCTTACTGTATTCTTACAATAAAATAAGCTAGAGAAAAATATTAACACAGTCATAAGAGAAAATAACTTTACAGTAATGTATTTGTCAAAAAAAAATTCATGTGTAAGTGGACCCTTGTACTTCAAATCCGTGTTGCTCAAGGGTCAACTTTAATTCAGTATTTACCCTTTTTAAAACAATTGTCTGAATCTTGTCCCAGATTCAGTCAAGACTAACCAGATACCATGATGGAGGATTTCTAATAACCTTACTTTTTAGATGATTTTGTCTGGATGTCACAATCAAATATGCAAAATTTACTAAGGGAAAGAATTTGTATTATAGATTATCTTTGCATAATAGATGGTAGTTTTTAGTAAGAAAATAACTACAAAACTTTCATGGTTCACATGAAAGGAATAAGGTGGCTTACTGTTTTGGCGGGGGAACTGCTCTGCACCATTTTCCTTTTAAACATTGGTCTCGTTACTAGCAGAAAGTACCCTGTGTTTGGGAAGCAGTACAACGTTGTAATGATAAAACTGTGTGAGGTGTTTTTGTAATGTGTGTGTGCATGTATGTGTATGCATGTGTAGTTCTTAATTATGGACCAGTTAGTGTGCGGTGCAGGATGTTTGTGTGGGAGGCCTTTACGGATGAATGATTCTCCCCTGCCATCCTTGAAATATTTTAGATAACTCTCTTGAATATGCTTTTTTTAGTTCTCACATATTAATAAAAGTTAGCATTTTAAATATCATTTGAATACCACTTTGAGGTGGTGCCCCAGGGTGTGAAGTACTGAGAAAAAGATTTAACAGAGATGCTAATACAGCAACTTCAGAAGTGATGGAGGAGTTCAGGTGAAAATAACCTAATCCAGGTTAATTCTTTACCAAACAACTGATCTTTCCCCCCATTTAGATGGAGAGGAAGTTCTAGACAAAGAGTGGTATATGACTGTCTTTGATGACTATAACTATCTGTTGCTGCTTATGTCTGAAATAGTTAAGTAGTTCAGTAAGCCCTAATTTTTTGACCTGTCTTGTTCTAAATAGAGCAGCACTTGAGGATTTCATGCCTAGGATTCTCGTATCCCAAAGAAGCCCTTAAGCATGACTACACTTACTAGGTAATGCTTGTACAGTGTTGCCGCCGATAGGAGATATTGTATGAGCACCCATATGATTTACCTACAGCATAGGGTTAAAAATTTATGGTCCTATGAATATAGTTCCTTGGGCAATGGAAAATGTTTGTTTTCGACAATTGGTATTGTCCTTCTTGAGGGCTTTTCTTCTTCATAATCTGAATGGACAAAACCCTCACCTGCTAGCATGGAGGAACCTAGAAAACTTAGAGGAGCTCGCTGAGGATCAAAATCTCCTGAATTATTTGTTCCACATAAGAATCTCCCTCATGAAGACAGTACTGACCAGTTATAGACACAAAAGTGAGTCGTTCGTAGCCAGATTTGGAATGTGGTGCAAGCTGAAAAAATGCAATCCTGGACAGTTCCCCACAGAGACTGGGGCTCCAGAGAGGTAAGATCTCTTGGTTTCTGGTGGTCATTCTCCCGTTTGCCCTATTAGAATCCAGGAAACAATTGAGTCTTTTTTTCCTTTTCTACTCTACTTTATATCCTTGAATATTTTATCTATTTAATTTGTAAGGCATAAGAAATAATCAAATTTGGACAGAGCGACAGAGCTCTATTTGGCGGGTGACCCCTCCCCCACCCAAAGAAAAGTATAACAACAAGAATGGTAGATATTTGTTAAAATAGCCCTTGCCCTCTGCACCTATTCCCTTGGTTACAAAGGGAATTTGCTTTGCTAATTACAGCTGTATCTATGTTTCAGACCCTTTTCTGCTCCTGCTTTTTTCAAGTAGGAGCCTTACCTACCTTGGATTTATTGATTCTATAAATATAATACACCACTGTGGTTATACGGTGAGTTTCCTAATTTTCCCCGCTAAGAAAAAAATTGATCTTCTTGCGAGTGATTTACAATGTTAAAATCACCTTAATTCATTTACTTAATAAATATATATTGAACCCTTATGTGATAGGCACTATTCTGGGCTCAGGGAAACCATGAACTAGGCAGACATAATTCCTACCTCCCAGAGTTTATGATCTAAGGAATAGTTCTCTTAGGGAACATTCACATGTGAGTGGCATTTGGTACCTTTTTTTTTTTTTTTTTTTGCCAAATCCCTTTCAAAGGAATACTTATTTGTCTTGGGTCCTTGTCTCCTCATTTGTTAAGTGAGGAAGGTGGACTACATGATCTCTGAGGTTCTTTTCCATTCAAAACATCCATAATATTTTGGAAGCTGGAACATGGTTTGCTCTTAGAGCCTTGGGCAGCTCCACCCACCTGCTGCCAATCAGTTTATTATATAATGTCTTACAAAAGAGATTATCTGGCAAGGATAGTGATATAGACAGGTGATGAATAGTGTCAAGTGCTCAAAAGAGTTAAGGACAAAGTTTGAGGGTCATTCTTCTTAGTAATTAAGACACTGCTCACCATGATATGAACGATTTCAGCAGAATAATAGATCAGACTTAGTCCCTTAGTCCGTTGAGTAAGGACTAACTAGCGTAGACACTGCCTATTTCTTTGAGACCCGTTGGTCTTTAGGCAGTATTAAAATGGGAGGATGCTATAGTTGTTTTAAAGAATAACCTTTGTATCTTTAAAAATATTTGAATGTGTTGGGGAAACTAGGAGTATGGTTTTATGTATGGAATTTCAATAATTTTTAACAGTGCCTCAGCCACAAGCTAAGAGTTCCTGCAATAAAGTCAACATCTTTGTGTGTGTCAAAAAAAAAAAAAAAAAAAAAAAAAAAATGGGAGGATGCTAAAGCTTAGCCATTGTGACTACTAAGGAAAGTAGTCAAGACTTCCTTTCCTATACTTGTTTCTAGATGTGTGAATGTCCCTGTTGTAAGTTGTCACCTTAGGTAATTTATCTAGCATCTGTATTGATAAGTGAATCAGATAATGAATAATCACGTATTATGTGATTCAATTGGAACAGATAATCGGCATAATTTATGAATCACTTAATATTGCTTAATTGCCACTTCAGAAAAAGATTTCTTCCCTAGGAGGTGGGGGGAAAAAGTGCTGTATTTCTGTGATGAGTAAGTAAATTGATATCCTTGTATGTTTTTACTGCTAGGAATTGTTTCTTTCCAAAAGCAGGGGAATTTGGCTAATTTACCTCTTAAAGGAAATATTAATGCTGCTTTATCTAAATGAGCAGGATACGGAGCAAACTGGTTAAATTGTCCTTAAACTGGTTGTCCCAATCTTTAGACTTTCTTGTAAAACCTAATACACAACTTAAGTCTACCTTGTTTTAGGGCTTCTGACTAATACCCGTTCTGTTCTTTTATGGAAGAAACCACACCATGGTAGAGAGCAGCTTTTTAACCCGGGGTTCTTGTATGGGCTCTTCAGAGAATCCACGTTCCCCTTGAAATTGTATGGAACAGTTTCATATATGCGCTTTTCTGGGGAGGGGATCCATGACCCAAAAAAGTTTAAGAGCCTCTGTTCTGGAGAGGAAAAGGAAAGTTTAAGAATAAAAAGATCTTTCACTTGCCAAAACCTCCTCTGTAGCGCTAAGAAGTGGGGGAGTGTGAAACAAGTGGTGTATTTTTGGTCTTGGTTTTGATTTGTTGGGGTTTAGGGTTGGTTGGTTGTAAGGGATTTAGGTGATTGGCAAATCCACTTGCCAGATTTGATGGAAAACCTAAGAAAATAGGTGGTAAAACTTCTGCGGGCCCCAGATGGTTTTTGCCTTGAGAGACTTCCTAATCATTAGTTACAGCTCCGTGTAATATACAGACACATGTAGTAATATGTGCTGTACTCATAACATTCCTCTTACTGTGTGCAGAAATGTGTTTATTTGCTTATGCCCCCTGTTTCGGGTTTTTTTATTTTCCACCTTTTGTGCTCACAGTAAGAAACTAAAACTACTTAAAGAAATTTCGAATCTCTAAAAGATACTGAAAGAAACTCAGTGGGTTTTTTGCTGTTGTTGCCTCTTGAACTAAGAGCAACTTGTTTTAACAGTTACAATAAAGCAATAACTTTTTTAAAGATTTTATTTATTTGAGAGAGAGCGCACAAGCAGGGTGGAGGGGCAGAGGGAGAAGCAGACTTCCCGCTGAGCAGGGAGCCCGATGTGGGACTCGATCCCAGGACCCTGGGATCATGACCTGAGCCGAAGACAGATGCTTAACCCACTGAGCCACCCAGGTGCCCTAAAGCGGTAACTTTAAAGGAAGAAGATAGATATATTTCACAAGGACCTTTTTTGCTTCAAAATACACATCTGCTTAGGCTGAGGTATTGTTTTTAACACTTTTATAAACAATTAGTCATTGGAGATTTGCCCCCAGGATAATTTCCCCTATCGCTTGTGGAATAGAACATGTGATTTTTAAGACTCTGACTGCAAATAAGTATATTCTGTATGTAATCATTTGGGTTTTAAAAAAATCTCCAACCTATCATTGAGTTGCCAGAGGGTTAAGAGCAACTATGTAATCCATTTCTAGTTATGCCAGTTTGACAATTACGTTTGAAAATCTGTTTCACTGCTTGTTTTTCTTATAACATTGTTTCCTGCTATTATGACTAAGCTGTCCTGCCTTGCAGTTTGACTTTGTTTTTCATCTGATGTCTTAGATTGATCAAGCCAGTGTTTCCTAAACAACACATTTATGTAGCTATTATGCCTTATTTCCATTCCTCCTTATTACAGACCCTGTCCCACCTGTAGTCAGTTCGGTTAGAACGGTGGTTTTGTCATGGTGATTATTTTATGATTGTATGAAATGGGGCAAATTTTGAGAAAATGATTGAGCCAGTAGCAGAATTGGTGGGCATATGCCCGTATGATTCATTGAATTTGCTTCCTGGAAGGAATTCAACTCCTCCCGCTTCCCGAAAGTCAAAGGAGGGACTGGAGGACACGGGAGCGAAAGACACCTTATTTTTTTTACCCCCAAAGTAGCTCACGTAATGTCAGGAAGGGCTTTGATGAGACCACTGGCCCTACTTGTAGATCTTATTTTCCAAGCCTTTCATTATTTTATTTGCCCTTTTCTGAACTCTGCAATTTCCCTCTCTTGTAGCTGGTTCGATGCCCAGAACTGAACGCTGTGCTCCAGCTGTGGCCTCATCGGTGCTGAGTAGAAAGGAAGAGCCACCTTCATAGCTTACATGTGATTCCTCTGCTTGCACAGCCCAATACTGGATTGACTTACTTTGGCAAGACAGCTGCACTGTGCACTGTATTTGATGTTACGTGTACTGTAACCCTGGGTCTTTCTCTGCATTGCTGCCGTTCAACCCCCAATCCCGCCAATCTAAAACTCCTGCCTTTGTTTACCTGCCCCCCTCTCCCAAAGACTCCCCCCCTACATTCATCCACAATGAATGTCATCTTTATTCTCTCATTTCCTTTCACCCCAGTCTTAAACTTTGGGGAAACTTTCCCTCTGTCTATAAATTAGCAGTTGTCAGCCATCTTACTTTCCTCCCTGCTTTGGTAATGGGACGATCCTTCAAGTCTTTTCGCTGGTTCTTTTCCTGTTGGAGTCGTTAAACACTTGGCATTTCTTCCAAACCGGATACCTCCCAACTCCTCTGATTTGATCACTGATCAAGTTGTTACCTATCCTTTAGTTCTTCTTTCCAGATTGTCTTGACTGCTCCTGACTTCTGTCCCTCCGCCTGCATTCAAGATACAGTATTATCTCCCTCCTCTTCCCCAGGGAGGAGATTGTAATATTGATTTACCGTGGAAATTTCTAGTGATAAGGAAAGTGTTATTCTCAATTGTGACTAGACTGGTCTTTAATAATTTTAAGCAAATTCTTCCCCCGCCCCCCGAGATCTTAATTTAAAAAAAAAAATGCTAGAGGTTAAATTACCATACATTTCTAAGACTAGTGAGGTCAAGAAAGAAGGAAGGGCAGTGGGGTATTTGTGTTGAGTAGGAAATGGCCTTCTAAGAAAGCTAAACTGAGATTCTTGTTGGGTTTGGCATGGCTGTCTGAAATGGGAGGTGAGATTTTATTTTTCCTAGATTCTGGAGCATTCTCTTAATCTCAGATTTAGAGTAGGTTTTTAAGTTGGCTTATTTAGGACTGTTGACACAGACACACAGTCATTTAATTGCCTGCTTTGGTTCATCATCTAGAGTGTGGGAAGTGTAACTTTTTCTGATTGGAAGGTCTCCATATGTTCCTTTTATCCCTTTCTAAAGTCCCTGCAGTTCCACTGAATTCCATTGTCTCCTGTAGTGGTGGTCAAGTTCATGTTTGAGTTCTCACTTTTTTTTTTTTTTTTTCTATCTTAGTTGATGTGTCCCTATTCAAACAGCCTCTCCTTGGATCTGTGGATCTTTTACTGAACCCAGAAGGTATCTCTTATGTGTACTTATGTCTTGAGAGAGTTAAAGTCAATCTGGAAATCTTTTGAACATTATTTCAACATATCAAATTCCTATTATCATATGGATTTAGGAATTACCAAACATTTTTCCTGCAGGCCCCGGATAGATATTTTACGTATCAGCACATTACACTATTAAAGTGTATTACAAAAGTATATCACGAAGAAAGAGATGGCAAGATCTCTTAGTCTTTTTTGATGAAATATAGAATGTATCCTCTGACTGTTCTGTATCTAAAATCATTAGATATTGCTGGTTTCCTTATTCACAATTACATAAGCCAAGGAAAATTTTAAGCTCAATTTGGTGGTTTCAAAGAAAGTAAATCTTTTCTGTGGTTTCCCACCATGTATATTGTCAAAGATTGGTGGCTTTGCCTTATGCCCATATCACATCCTGATAAGGGCCGCACCTTTCTTCAAAGGAGCATCAGTTTTATTCCTTGACTTCTGAAATACCCCTCAGTGACAGATCCGACTGGGCTCTTTTGTGTGCTGCGTGCTTTTCTCTAGGCAGCCAGGAAGTGGTGAGCAGCGGTATCTCCATTTATGGCCTTGGAAGGGTAAAAGGGACACGGCTGGGACTCTCCATGTACGGTCCTTGGAAGACTTGAAAAGAGTGGTTGGGGTGTTCTTGGAGGCAGAAACTAGACATTGTGAGATAAAAATAAATTGGCAGGAGATGTTTGCAATTCAAATTCCAGTCCCTGCAAGGAGGGCAGAGGGCACTGGGAAAGGGGAGTATATAGAAAGTCAAATGAGATCTGCTGCAGGCATTTGTCTCCTTCCATTGGAAGGGTTGCCCTGTGACACATTTCCCAAGTTCATGCCTGATTTTTTTCTAGAAGGTTTTGTGTTATGTCATTGTGACTGTCTTTTACAAAGAGAAAGAGAGGGAGCACTTTTTTAAAGAGTGTATTAATCAGAAACTTCAGTTCTTTAAGGCATCATTGGAAGCACCAGAAGAGATCTCTAGAAAGGGAGAAAGGCAGGTGCTTATGCAGGGGATAGGCTGGCTGGTTTTCGGACGGGGTGACTTGACTAATCACTGCTCTGTTTATGTCTGAGGAAGATCATCCTATGTGTCATACTTTTATTATTCCTTTCATCCATCTGGATTTCTGGTCTCCAGGGACAGATCTGCCAAGTATTTGACAGTGTCTTCTTGTCGTTTGTCAACCGTGATTTAAAGATACGGAACCTTCATGGAGGCTCTGTAAAGATTATTAGGAGTTGTTCTAGTTTGGTGAGAATATGCGATATATTAGCTTATGGAAAGTAATCTCACATTTAGGAGAAACCTACAGTCTGGCTAATGTGTATAAATTAAGTCTGAGGTGAACCGGTTTTGCAGAGTTGAGTTAGAAAGTATTTGGGAGCCATCAGGGAAAAAGGGTCTTGTCTCTCAAGAAAATTCTGAGTGAAGTCCAGTCAAGAAGAAGGGAGGTTAGAAGGAACAAAAGGGAGCAGAGATGGGATAGACACTGGACAGCACTAAACTAAATGTGGATGCTGGCACTAAGTCCTTGATTTATCCTTTAAAATATCATGTAAGACAGAGTTAAGGAAACTGGGCTCATGTATGCATTAGAAGGCCATGAAGAAAATGGAAGAGTTGTGCACAATAATAAAATCGTGCAGGTTTACTCTGTGGACTCACATAGTGATTTTTATTTGCACAAGGCAGAGAAAGAAGTGAAATGATACCCTGTCCACCTCACTTCCCACCCCACCCCCCCACCCCCATCAAGAAGAGGAAATTATTGGCCTCCTTTGTTGGTTTGTTTAGCTGGCAGTTTGAGTTGGTCGAATAGATGAGTACTGGCTAATCTTTCGGTGTAGGAATGAGTGTATTGTTTCTTGATAGTTGATGTTTGAGACTGGGGATCTGTAGCATAACTGATTTGACCTTCAAATTGTAGCAACTTCCCTAAAGACAGAGTCAGTTAGTAAGGACTATGGACTTTGTAAGTAATGTTTTCCTAGCTGATTCGTTTAGGCAGTTGTGTTTACCCTGTTTTCCTTCTTAGGAGTAAAGATGGTTATATTCTTTGCTTTGGGAAATTCTTCTTTCTGTCCTCCCTTCCCTCACTTTTTCCAAATTCTGGGCACAAGAGCAGTTCTTTCTCTTCTGTGGCAGGTGTGCATCCTATTGGCTGGCTGGTATTTCTTGTTTTCTTTTTTTTTTTCCCCCTTATTCTTTTTAAAAGGGGGGGGTGGGGGCATAAAAATATGTGTATGGGGTATATGCAATAATGTTGTAATGTTTCTTGTTGTTTAATGGATGATCAATTGCAAAATAATTGTTTGAACTATAACATGTTTGCGTAAATGCTAAATTAGTTTTGTTTTTTTTCTAATATAATAATGAATTTGAAATCTAGCATTCCTGTAACAATGTGTCTGTGTTTGTCTGTCTGTGTCTGTCTAATAGTAATTAATATCTGTGGTCCGTACCTGGAAGAGGAATACAGCTTTAAAGGAATAACAAAAGACTTTGTGTCTTAGACCCTTCGCAGGTGTTACAGTCGGGTGAAAGAACATGGTGTTGGGAAAAGAAAGAGCAGTTACACATTTGAACAGTTGGAACAGGTGTTTGGTCAGGGAGGATGGGATGCTCAGCCCTGCCAGCCTGTACTTATTAACAGTAGTGGCTTGTACCAGGAGCTGGGGTCAGATGGCAGCGCTATGGAGGAGTATCCACAGGAGGACTGGGGAAACCACAGTCAGGATCTCCATGGCTATCCAACAGATCAGGAATTGGGTAAGAAAGCCCGTGTGTGTGATACCTCGTGTGTGTGTGTGTGTGTGTACAGCTTTACGTGCGCACCTGTCCTTAGTACCTGGCACATCCTCTGATGCTGCTCAGCACAGGGCACACGGCCAGCCTCCCTGGGGCAACCTGGGCATCGTTGCTTTAGCCCTAAACTACGAGCTGGTGCTTTGCTGTGAGTCATTTGGATCTGGCTACGAGCAGAATTCCCGAAGACCCAGAATTCCTAATCAGTGACAGGTGGAATCCTATGCAATTTAAAATATCCTGCACCGTCTAGGTCTAAGACAACTGCCAAGAACGTTAACTCTTGGCGCACATGCTCTAGACATGACGATCTTTTCCTTCCTTTATCCCAAATACTTTTCTGTTTATGAATTGGGAAAGGTCCCCAGCCAGACTTTAGTCTGAACAACAACAAACAAACAAAAAATAGAAGAGAAGCCTCAGTTTATGTTGAAAAGAGCTGATACTCGAATTTTAGCGGTGATCATACTCCTTTAAAATTCAGATTCACTAAGGATCCCATCCAGGCAGTAGCTGGGAAACAGAACTCCTGCCGATCAAATCCAAACTGGGGTGCCCTCATTAAAAGGGGGTATAGGTAGTTGTTTTTTTGTTTCTTTTTGCAACAAATGCTCCAGTTTGGGTTTTCGTAGTTTGGAAGTCCGAGTCCAGCTTCTGGTGCAGGAGCTGTGCTTCAGTAGCAAGTTATGTGATGAGTGTTCACTCCGAAGTAAATGTTCTGACTCCCCAGTGAGCTACTGAGGCAACCTCCAAGGAAGTATAAGTAGGATTGGCACTATAAATGTGCTTCCCTAGCTTAAGATAAAAGTGCACAGGCACGGCTTTACAGAATTCCTGATGATGGAGAAAAATGCTAATTCAAAAGAAAAAGGATTAAATGCTAATTATCTCCTATAAATGCTATTTTTTTGAATCTCTCAAATATTGAAAGGGAAAAGGAGAAAAGAAAGAAGCTATAAAACTATAAGACTGACGCAATGTAAGAGACTTAAAGATCGGGAGAATAAAAAGGGCTGATGCCAAATGATCGCTACCTTTTAATTTCTAAGCGGTAATAAGGTCTAAATTGCTTTGGCGTCCCATTATTCGGGTTTTGCCCTAGAGAGTTAAGTTCCACCCAAACCTTTGGGAAGAAAATAATAACATGCAGAGTATATTGATCGTGATATTGGGGGGAATAATTGCTCTGTAAAACCTACATAGAAAATCTAAATAGAAGAGAATCATTTTTCATTCTCGTTCCTTTAAAAATCATGTTTGCAGTGAAATTAAGCTTTAAGCTCCTAGCTACAAATCCACTGGTGACCTTGAAGAATTTTATACTTGTAGAGCTGGTTTCTGATCTTGCATATAAATGTATGCATCTCATTATATAAGAGTTATATTTATAAATCTGACATTGGATTTGACACTAGAATTACAGCCTTGCATTGGAAAGTATGAAATGAACAGTAAATAAACACAGTTACTTCTCTACTTAAATGTATGCTACTTAGAAAAATATGATTTTTAGAAAAATATAATTTGTTTCAAAAACCTTGCTTTTCAGATGAAATACCTGTCACAAAGAGAACATTAAAAATAAAACAAGAGTCTTCTGAAGAAGCACAGTAAGTAGATGCTTCTTTCTACAAAGTGTATTTACCTAAACTTAATGACCGTTGGGAAGACCCAGAAATGGTGTCATTAGACATGTATGGAAAATACAGACATACCACTGAGGGGCAGGTGTACTCATGGTTTCTCATCTGCTCAGCTTACGTTTGCCAATAGTTAATCTATGGTGAGAATTTTGTATACAACATGAAGAAATAAATGTATTAGCACAAAAATAAGTGTGTTGATGCTGTTTGCCTGTACTCGAATGTGGCTATGTGCGTGTTTAATTACGGTACAAAGATGATTCACGGGGCCCTGAGTTTATCTGGGGTTGGGTGAGATGACAGGAGGGCCAGAGGGGCACTTACATTCCTTATGATATTACACTTTGGGGATCAAAGAGTGAGCTCTCAGGTGGCCTTTTTATACATTTGGAAAAGAAAGCTGTTGACGAATGAAAGATGGAGTCCCAGGCTGGGGTCCTTCTGCTGGCTACATCACCTGACCCTCCCCTATAGAGTTCAGCATTATCTCTTCTGTAAGGAGACCACAGGTCTCTGAGTTTCAGTCAGTGTTAGTATGTTTGTAGTTCTTTTAAATAACTTTAAGGAAGCCCCTGATTAAATCTATGGAACAAATACATTAAAAGATAAATTTAGGGGAAAGTAGAGGAACACCTTTTTTTTTTCAACCTGGTCATCTTGAAGCATTGATAGCACCCATTTTTCTCCTTCTCTACTTCATTCCACACATGCAATCTTGATGTTTGAGGGGGAATAGGCAAGATGGAAAGAGCTGTGATAAGCAACAAGCAATATAAAAAAGAAACTGTTGTTTTCACTGAGCCAACCACCACCACCACCGGATTTGCAAATGCTCCTGTCTTTTTCAGAGTATCTGTAGAACCAAAGAATTCCCAGTATCAGCTACTCCCATGTCAGGGGAGACGGTGAAAGTTTAGGGATCAAGAATTATTCCTTAAAATTGTAACCACTCCCCACTCCTCAAAAAAGAAGTTTATGACTCAAGTCAGTCAGTTTGAGGCCGTCTCTTGTTGGGAAGTAGGTCTGTTTTCCAGTTGTGACATCAGAATGTCCCAAAGGAAGGGAAACTTTGATGATGAATAGTTTTAAAAATGCATTATTACTAGCCCATCCCTTCAGACCCCGAGTCTCCAAAAAAGCCATTGTGTCTACTTCACTAAAATGTCCTTTCACCACTTGGGACCTTGAGAGGAGGCCTGGTTGACGTACCTGGAGATGAACTCAAGCTTCACAGAATTGGTGTCCCTACCCTCAAACCATCTGCACTTTTCCCATGGTTAGAACTTCAGAAATCAGGAACTAAAATAGTCCCTTCTCTGGAGCCATTTAAATAACCGGGTCTCATTTTTACTGTGCTCTGTAGTTTTGAAAATGTGATGAGTCTTAGGCCCAGGGGTCTTCAGGCTGACATCAGATCAGCAGGGCAAGACACTGACAGGTTCCGTAGAAATGGACAGCTTTGCTGCCTCCCCAAGTTTTAGCTCATACGGTGAGAAATTTTAAAGTGGTTCCTAATAGGCCATTTATTTTCCAGTGCAAGTTTCCTCAGAACTATTCCTTATGGATGATTTAGGCCTAGGATAGTGCTGAATAAAATAACTTCATCTGGGCATTGGATTTTTTTTTTTTTCCCTCTAAGTATAGTTGGGATGAGCCTGAGCTAGCAGACATAGCCTATAGTTAAAATAAACCATCCTTCATCCATAAAGAAGAGTCACCTAACCTGCTCATTTAGTCAACAGTTTTTTGCCAAGTGCTTACTTTATGTCAGGCATTGGGATATATCAGTGAGCAGAATCTCTGCCCTCCATTCCAACTCCTTAGCCTAGTCCTTGAGATCAGTGTAGCATTTCAAAAGAGGACAAGGAAGGATGGTGGCTATGAAAGAGAGCTTTTCTTCAAGCATTCATGCAGAAACATGGTCCTATATCTTCACCTCATGAGCACCAAGCTATATATGAATGATCATTGAGTGTCTTTGTGTACTCAGAGAAGAAGCCATTCTCCAACAATGCAGTGATTTCATCTAGCTGGCCACTCCGTTACTTGAGAACTTCTGTGACAAACTAGAGTGGAAGATAAGTCTAGGGCAGTCTTTGGCTCCGAGAAGCAGCAGGTGACAAAATCTTAGCATTTTGTCATCTTGCAGAGAAAGCCAAAGAGAGTTAAGAGGACAGACTGAGAATGACTACGTGTTTCATTTCAACAAAATGACAGTTTGTTCCCAAAACTCTTCCCCTAGAAGATACAAGGATTTAATAGGAAACCTTCAAGCATCTGTCTCCTTCCAAGAAGTTGTTAGCAACCACGTACACCCTCTTCTCTTTGCCTACGTTTGATCGTACATGGGGGTAGTCGTTGAGTATTTTTGTAGCTTAAACCTATGACGGATGTAGACTGTAATAGATTGTTGCTAAGTTAATATTTAACAGACTTCAATCTTTCAATATCAGAGTCTTGCCATACCTGAGGAACAAACTTGTAATTACATATGCTCATATGTAGGGCATGAATTATCGTGAAGTATCAGTTATGATTATATGAGTTAAGCAGCATTTGAAACAAAAACTTCCCAACACATTCGGCCTTAGTCTGTTAACTCTCCAAATCCAAATCGGAATAGTTTCTATACTTTTGCTCTCCTTTAGAAAATGTTTTCTAGGATAGTCTCCATTCATTCATTTTCCCCTCTAAGCTTGATGTAGACCTTTTCCATCTGAATTCTCGGATCTTAATTCTGTGCTTAACTGACAGTTCTACATTTGGGAGTAGTAATGAGTTTCGGACAAACAGAAGAAAATATCGTTTTGTTTCTGCATCAGGCCATTAGACATAATCAGTTGTACATTTCCTACAGCAAGCATGTATGGGCCAAAATTACTGAACTCTAAGAACTTTCAGGTCAGAAATTAAGCTATTCATTATTTTAAGTGATATGGGATGCCTTTTGAATACAACATCCTTCATCTGCTTTTGGTACTTAGGTCGGAAGGCCATCCTATGCAGTATAATAGCCACTTTATAAGTCAGTCAGAGAAAGAAGATACCGTATGATTTCACTCGTATGTGGAATTTAAGAAACAAAACAAGCAAAGGGAAAAGAAAGAGACAAAGCAAGAAACAGACTCTTTAACTATAGAGAACAAACTGATGATTCCCAGAGGGGTAAATGGGGCATGGGGATTAAGGAGTGCACCTCTTGTGATGAGCAGTGGGTGCTGTATGGAAGTGTTGAATCCCTAGATTGTACACCTGAAACCAATATCACACTGCATGTTAACTATACTGGAATTAATAATAATAAATTAAAAATTTTTTTAAATTCTTGATCCTTGGGTTTCTGAAATCCTAGGGTCTTACATATCAATAGTTACTAAGTTTAACACAGCCAGACTATAGAAGTGATGGAAAGCAGTTTATCTTTAATTCCTAGAAATTTCCTAGGAAAGAGTGTTTCTCAGATTTTAATACTATGTTTATCTCGACCTGCACTGTCCCAATACAGTAGCCACTAGTCACATGTGGGTATTTATTTATTTAAAGATTTTATTGGTTTATTTATTTGACAGAGAGAGAGAGACAGCGAGAGAGGGAACACAAGCAGGAGGAGTGGGAGCCCGTTGAGCAGGGAGCCCAATGAGGGGCTCAACCCCACAACCCTGGGATCATGACCTGAGCCGAAGGCAGATGCTTAATAACCGAGCCACCCAGGTGCCCAACATGTGGCTGTTTAAATGTAATTTCAGATTATGATTAAAAAGTTCCTATCTCACACTGATCACGTTTTAAGTGCTAATGGCTACCATATTGGACAGCACAGATATAGAACATTTGCATTATCGCAGAAAGTTCTGTTGCACCGTGCTGAGCTAGACACCTGAGGAATTTGACTTTGTATTTGTCTTTCTAGGAAGAGAGACATCATGCAAAATATCGTACAGATTTTGGAATCAGTACAATTGAAGTGGGAACTGTTTCAGAGCTGGACGGACTTTTCAAGGCTTCATCTTTCTAACAAACTGGCCATTTTTGGAATTGGTTATAACACCCGTTGGAAAGAGGATATCCGTTACCATTATGCTGAGATCAGCTCCCAGGTGCCCCTTGGCAAGCGACTGCGGGAGTACTTCAACTCCGAGAAGCCTGAGGGACGGATCATTATGACCCGCGTGCAGAAAATGAACTGGAAAAATGTTTACTACAAGTTTTTAGAGATCACCATCAGTGAAGCTAGGTGCCTGGAGCTGCACATGGAAATTGACTGGATACCCATTGCCCATTCCAAACCAACTGGTGGGAACGTGGTTCAATATTTATTACCAGGAGGCATTCCCAAAAGTCCAGGCCTTTATGCCATTGGCTACGAAGAATGTATGGAGAGGCCCCCCTCGCCACACCTGGAGCGACGTTCTCTGGACCCAGGAAAGGAGGGCCGGGTTGACTTGGAGACCCTCTCGGCACAAGCCTCATTACAGGTGGAAATTGAACCCACCCGAATAATCTATTGCTACCTCGGGATTGCTGAGGTCAGGACTCTCCAGCAATGCTTATTTTTACATTTCCAGGCAAATACCAAAACCTTCAGCAAAGATTGGGTTGGTATTAATGGGTTTTTGTCTCAGAACTGTCTTGTGGATCCTGGAGTTTCCCCCAAATCCATCTATATCAAATTCGTAGAAGTAGAGAGGGATTTTCTTTCCGCTGGCTCTTTAGTTGAGTGCCTGGAAAAAGCCATTGGATACCCCTTAAAATTTAACAACTGAATGTCATCCTTCATAAGGATTTGGGCTCTTACCTCCCTCTTCTCTACTCACTTTGCATTAGACTGCCCCTCATCCAGATGCTGCCATCAGACTCTTCACGGAAACTCTTTCCACAATCGGGCCAGTACAACTTCAACGGAATCACACTAGACTTTGGGCAGAAAAAACAGGCCTCACCTGAAAATGCTCATTTTGAGCAAGCAAGATATACAGCGAACTTGCATGGTGGGTCAGCTGTTCCTTTTTTAAAAACAAAAAGACGATTTTTAAATGGATTTTAGAGCCCTAATATAAACAAATGTAGGTACATTCCATATTGGACAAAACTTATACTTTGAGTTTCCTATGAAATTGAAAAATTGTATTTTTTTCACAATGTTTCATTTTTACACATCTCTATGTCTCTATATAAGTATTATTTACAACCCTGAATAAATAAGCAATAGATAATGGCAAGTTAAATCTTGAGTCACAGTAAAAATAAGACTGTTTTTCAATATCACCCTTAGCTACTATTGTATATAATTTAGAGTTTCATTTTTTTCACCAACCAAGTGTTTTGCTATTCCCAATCAGTGTTGCCTGCAAAGACCTTTGTTTCTGTGATGTACCAACTTTACGGTTGTGTTGCCATTTAAACTTTTTAAAAAAAAATTATTAAAGTAATCTTGGCCTCTTGGAGTACCAGTTGAGCTTTTTTGGAGCAGGGTGTGGGCACATCAGTACTGTGGCCCATGCTCTGACTTCCCTGATTAGAATGTAGAGAACAGGGGCGCCTGGGTGGCTCAGTCGTTAAGCGTCTGCCTTCGGCTCAGGTCAGGATCCCAGGGTCCTGGGATCGAGCCCCGCATCGGGCTCCCTGCTCGGCGGGAAGCCTGCTTCTCCCTCTCCCACTCCCCCTGCTTGTGTTCCCTCTCTAGCTGTCTCTCTCTCTGTGTCAAACAAATAAATCTTTAAAAAAAAAAAAAAAAAAAAGAATGTACAGAACAAAGGGAGCAGGATTTCCTCACTCTCTCTCCCTCTCTGTACCCCGCTGACAGATGTCATTATTTCTTGTCAGAGCACCAAAGTCACTGGACATTGCGTTTTGTATTTCTTTTTGAAAAATGGCTGGGATATTCCTTCTGACCCTACACGTGAATTTGTAAGAGATGTTCATTCTTCATCTGTACACTCGGTCGGCAGGGTCCACTCTCTCAAAGAGTGTAAGTGGGGAATTATTGTCCTCATGCTGTTCATTAAAAAAGAGAAGATGTAATAGAAACGTCCAAAAACTTTTTAAGTGATCCACAGTAAAGGAAGTTGTAAGGGATCAGCCCATTAGGAAAGTAGCTATCACATTTAGACCTTTCAGGGATTTCTTTGCATCAACTAGCACTCCACTTAGAGGTTAGTGCTCTTGGCTAACAACTAGCTTACTGGAAGGGCAGTCAAGGTCACTTTGGTCTCATGGCTGGGACTTGTTAGGTTGATGGTTTATCTTCAGTGATTCCCTCAACATCTCTCAGGTGCTCTCCTTTAGATGGACTGCAAATCCAGGTAAGAGCTATAATTTTCCCCACTTTTTTTATACTATTGAAGACAAAATTGCATATTGATAAAAAAAATTCTCCTTCCTACAACCTGAATGGCCTCAAAGCAGTGATTTTCTCATCCTGATACCTCTAGGTTGGTTGATGCTTATTTTTCGATGGTTAGAGAACTTATAATCAATGGGATGACTTTTATTAATGTCATTTTAGTGTAGGTTTAAGGAGTTGGCTGTTTTCTGATATGAGCTGCTAAAAATGGATGCTAGTTGGGGCCCCTGGCTGGCTCAGTTGGTAGAGCACGTGACTCTCGATCTCGGGATTGTGAGTTCACGCCCCACATTGGGTGTAGAGCTTACTTAATAAAATAAACAAACAAACAAAAAAATAAGTGGATGCTAGTTCAGGGAGAGTATAAATATTCTTGGAATTTGAGTGTAGCACCTCTTCTCTCTGGGCACAGTCGATAGGTATGGGCCTTAGGAAATTCTCATGACTTTGCTTTTCTTTGGAACTTGGAATTACAGACCTCAAGGCTGAGGCTCCATTGACCATCTTTTAGCAGTAATTTCTTAATATTCCGTGCTAAGTGCTGCAGGAAAAAGCATTACCAGTACCACATGGCATCCCCCAAACTTTGCCACCGACCAACCCCCAAACCAACATGCTTCATGCATTTTTTTTCCCATCCCACTTTCTGTTGCTATTGAGTTACTTTCGGGAACATTTAGTGAGGGTGTTTCAGATCTACCTAACATTACTGAGAATGGGGCATTTCTAGAGCAACGTGAGCAGCATGGAGAAGGGGGCCAAGACTGGATCCAGCAACCAGTATGTTTTCACCATTTGACCTGGGATGAGTGAGCAGTAAGGGCAAGAGGACGAAACAGCACTGGGAAATGGAAGCTTGGAAAGAAAGGAGCTTGCTGATAACTGAATATCCAGTTTCTTTGGCCAGAACAATCTAGAAGAGAGGATAGCAGGGTATCATATAACTCTATGAGCAATACTAAAGACAAAACGTGGGCCTTAATGAAGCCTTAGAACTGAGTGAGGGGGGATGGAGACACTATGTTCAAATGTAAGAATTAGCATGAGAAGGTGCTTTGAGAGATGAGATGAAGTATGATTGGAAGAAACGCTAGTGACCTGCATGTCTCTTAACATACGAAACTATGAACTCAGCTCTCGCATGCAACATGTTTATAGAAGCAGTCTCCAGGCCACTCATGGGTTATCTGCCAACATTCTCATTTTACACAAGGGTAGAGAGCAGTGTTCATCCTAAAAGGCATCCTGGCAAGAACTTTGAGAAAGGAATGGAGCTGCTCTGCTAACTTCTGTCACTTTGACTGACTCGGGGTCAGCAGAAAGAAGTGGTTGGAATAGGAGTTAGAATGGGAGATCTTTTGGTTGGGGTGAGGGCAGTGAAAGAGTCCTAACCGGACGGCCCCTGTGTTACATGGAGAGATTCACCACTTACACATCTTTGGTTGCAGCTTTACTTCCGATGTTGCAAATTATTTGGGATCTACTTTCTGAAAAAGTTAGCTACAGAGAGTGTGTATGTATGTATATATATATATAGAGAGAGAGAGATAGATATAGATATATAGATATAGATATAGTAATATATAGCACTTGATAGAGATGAGCACAGCCCATGTTATTAGAGGCTTTAGCATTCCTGGGATACAACCAAGAGACTTTGCACTACCTTTTTTGGAAGGAGTTACCTATTTGGGGTAACTTAACCCTAGTCTGGAAATGAAGGAGGGATGTTTACAGGAGGTGGTTTGCAGTGTAAACTAAAGAAAAATTTGAGTGTGATAGAATAGGAAAACCAAACCAACAACCCTAAGCACACACACACACACTCTCCTTGATGATCCAAGTTTGTAGGTCCTTGCATAAGGGTATGAGACTGGCAGTTGTCTGTTTCTGTTGCCTTTGCTCTGGCTCAGCTGCCAAGTATTAGATTCCAGGGGTTGCATGAGCGGTCTAGTGTTTGCACAGGCATTTCTCAAAGCCACTGCCTGGCAGGTATTTGAAGAGCAGCCACGTAAGTCACACCAGGCAGAGGCATCCCAGAGGGTCTGTGGGGCATGCAGGCACCAGGACCACACTCGGTGTTAAAACAGAGCAGAACTGTGTGGAATAAATGGGATCGGAGGCCTGGCTGCTTTTCTTCCCAGTCAACTGCCACCCGGAGCAGGCAGCGCCAAGAATTCAGTCTTATGTTTTCTTTCCCCGGTAACCTTTGCTCGGTGGTTAAGCTGTGCCCGAATGTTTGAAGTTATCTGTATTTGGGCTGTTGGACTGAGAAGCAAGAACAGGTGCATGCCCTTCTGTGAGGGAGCTGAGGCCGCCAGAGGGCGCAGAGGTGCCTTTGGACCGACGGGAGGTGGTGGGGTGGGCGGGGCGGGGTGGGGGGGACGGTTAAATTAAATTCACAGCGAACGAGATCTGGTCCCGGGAATTAAAGGATCAGAGCGGGGCTGATGGCGGATGGGGGCAGCGAAGATACGGGGATAAAGAAACGGGGGGCTTTGTCCGGTCTACCTTCCCACAGCCGCCCGCCTCTTCCCCAGTCAGCATAAGGCCCATAAACCATTCTTTTCTGAGGCGAGGAGCTGGGAGCCGGGCTCCTGTTTCCTCAGTTTCCTGCTCAGCTCCTGGGGCTTCCTTGCGCCAGTCCTTCCCCTGCTCGGGGTGTGAGGCACAAGACCCGGTGACCTGGGGCCTGGGTTTCGGGGATTCCCCTCTCTCCGCCGCCCGCAGGTGCAGACGGTCCCCGCGCGCCCCGGCTGGCGCGGCTCTGGGCCTTCCCCCGAGCGGCCGCGGGGGTCCCTGCGGGGCTGGGCGGAGGCGGGCTCGGTCGCATCTCTTCCCCGTCCGCACCTCCCGCCCGGCTCCGGAGAACCGGGCCCCCTCCCGCCGCTCCGCCCCACACCCTGCGGAAGCCCAGTGGCTCCGGGACAACGCGGCTCCCCTCTTCCTCCTTCAGGAAGGCCGCCCCGCTTAGGCGGAGGACGCGGTACCCCCAAACTCGGAGCGGTGGTCGGGCCAGAGCCCCGGCCTGCTCAGGTGTCAAGCGTGCGGGCGGCTCCTGGACGTCGGAGAGTCCCCCAAAGCTCCCTCTGTTCCCCGTCTTCCTTCCCACCCCCCGGCGGCGTAGGGGGAAGGGTATGGCCCCCCCAGTGTGGCAGTTCAGGACCCTTCCCTTTTCCCCTGGCCCCCGGCCGGCTGTGGGGGCGCCGCGACTTACCCGACCCCACCCTGCGTCCTGCCAGGGTGGAGGCCGCGAGATCCGGCCGTCGGAGCACGGGAGCCGCCCCCACCATCGGTGGCGGGTCACCCGCACGCCCCGCCCGGGAAGACCGCGACCTCTCCGCCCCCTCGAACGCCCCGCCCCCCTGTCCCCGTCGGTCCCCACCCCGCCGGCGGGACACACGCGCACAGATTCTGGCTAGAGCCGCCCTGGGTGTCAGTGGCCGCGCTCCCGCGTCCGCCCCAGCTGCCGAGCCGCCTCGGCACCTGTCGGTCGGTGTGTCCCGGAGCCGGCGCCCCTGACTCCGTCGGGGCCAGGGAGTGCCATGGTTTCCCTGCCCAGGCCCCCTGCGACCAGCTTGCTGCGGTTTTTGTTCCTGGGGCTGAGTACCCTCGGTGAGTGAAACCTGGACGGGAGCGGACTTGAGATGGGTCATGGGGTGAATCCGACCCTGAGGGAGGTGGTCTTGGGCACTGATGAAAGAACTGGATGGATGGGGCCTCCCGCCTCTGACTCTTGCCCTCCTCCCCCCACACTCCCTCCCCCATCTCCCCACCCAGGGCATCACTGGCTGGTGTTGACTTCTGTCTCCGCTCTGTACCGACAGCCACCACTTTGGGCGTGGGACTGTGTGTGGTAGGGGAGAGGGTCAGGGCATCTGTCTGGGTGTAGACCTCTATGTGAGTTGTGGGAACCATTCCTCACCAGCACTCCCCACCTCCACCCGGCAGAGCCAGATGAGCTGAGCTGCTAGATGAGACACTGGCTAAAGAGCTTAAGGACTTAACTCCAGCCCCCACCCCACACACGACCTGATATGCAAGAACCCCCAGGAATTCCCTAGATCCCAGGCTTGACAAACGCACTTCACGTCAATTCCCCAGTTCAGATCCTCCCTCTACCCCCCCTCCTGCTTCCTGCCCTGGGAATAAAGGGAGGTGCCCCGAAAGCTTGACCGTGAGGTCACTTGGGACACAGGAAACGGGGGAGGGGTTTGAATGCCTAAAGGAGCAGAATTGTGACCCCCCCCCCCATGAAGTCCACCAGCCCCATTGGTTCCCAGAGCCAAAGGGACAAAGGAAGTAGAGAGGAGTTTCCTCAAAGAGTCAGCGAGGAAGGGCTCTTCCTTGGAGCAAGTGCTTAAGGAGTGTTGAAGGCTTCCAGGAGCTCCCAGGAGCTGGGGATGGCCCATTGCAACATCTGGAGAGTAAAGCCCCAGCAAGAACTAAGCCCATCACAAGCATGTTTCACTTCCTCTGGCTCTGTCTTGCCACCTCTTTTCAAGGATCCCAAAAAGGGTGAAGGGTGAGTTTGTCAAGGTCAAATTTAACTCATTTCACTCAGGTTGGAAGTCACCAGATACAGAGAGACATAGAGTGAAATTGAGCCACAGTGATGGGGGCTAAGATGGGGACCACCTAACTCTCACCCCTGCCCCCTTTAGCCTGATTCGTGCTGCAAGGGTGTTGGGGCATGATGTAATTAGGGTCGCCAGACAAAGAGGGCTCCAGAGGAGCCCACCTGCCACACCAAAGCCTGGACAGATTTCTGTCCCTCTAGGCTTGGTGGGCCTGCTCCAGGATCCGTTAACCTCTCAGCCCTCTTCTTCCAACGTTAACTCGGTGCCCCTTTCCTTTCTGCATTCTATCCCCAACTCTCCCATCTCTCTGCTGGGGCATTTAGGAAGCAAGGGAGGAAAGTCCAAGTTCGTTGCTTGGGCCTCGCCTGCACCTCTCCGGCAACTTCTCCTTTTTCTATCCTAACTCTGGCCCTCAGTTTTCTCAAGGACAGCCCAGGCTCAGCGTCCCGACCAGGCCGGCCCCTGGGGGTTGCTGACCGCCCACCCGCCACTCGGGAGTTAACTGGCACTCGGGCCCAGGGCGCTGGGGGCAGGCCTCGGCTCCGCTGGGCTCGGCTGGACCGGGCTCTCGGGGAGGCCGGTCCGCTCCGCGCTCCTCGGTGGCTCTGCGCTGCTGCCCCTGGGGCGTGAGAAGCCCGCGGGGGGAGTTTCCCAGAGAAAGGGAGACTAAAAATAGTAGCCCCGGGGAGCGGGCCCATTTTTTTGTGCTCCTTCGGCCCTTGCCGGCTCCCTCACTCTGGTCTCAGAGTGGGCCAGAAGGGTCCCTTCCTTGGGCTGCTCCTGTGTCCTTCACTCGGACCCAACCACTCCGTTGTCCTCGCCCTATGGCACCACGGACCCCGCGAGCGACAAGGGGCTTCTGCTGCAGCGAACACCCAGGCCCGAGGGCGGGGAAGCTTCGGGCCCCCTTCAGCTCCTAGTTTCCGACTGGGGCGTAGGACAGGGAGCATTTGCCCAGACCCCAGGGAGTCCATCATTATCTCTTTCACCACCGCCACCCCCACCTTTCGCAGCGAAAGGGTCAATGCAGGACCTGGGGGAGGTCGCTGGGGGCGTCTGCGGCGAAGGAAGCTCGCGCGTCTCCCGCGCCCCAGGCAGGTTTCCCGACGGGAACCGTTTGTGGCCTCTCGGGTGTGCGCGGCAGAAAGGCCAGGAGAGATCCGGCACCGCCCGCAGGCCTCCCGCCGTCCCGGCCTCCCGAGACCGGCGAGCCGGCCGGGTCCGCCCCGGTCCCCAGGGGGGCGTCGGGCTCCTTGAGGCAGAGGTTGTTTTCGCCTGTAGCGCCTCCGGTCCAGCGGCGCCCCGGTCATTGTCTTCTGGCTTATCACCGGGCACCAGTTTCCCGCCCGGCCCGCAGGGACCCCCGCCAGGAAATGGATGGGGGGGGCGCGAAGGCCAAGGAATAGGGGTGGGGGCTCTGTAAAGACGCGCAGCCGGAAAGCCGTGGGGGCGGCGCGCATCCTGGCCGGCTCCGCGCCGGGGCCCTTAGGGGCCTGCAGCCCGGCTCCAGGAGGGCAGCAAGCCCGGGCTGCGCGCGGCCTCTGTCCGCGCCTTGGCCGCCTGGTCACCACGCGGAGATGGCGTCTTGGACTCCAGAGCGCGGAGGCCAAGGCCTACGGTGGCCAGCCTCCTTGGGCCTGGCCGCTCCAAGCCCAAGGTTATTCCTCCCAAGGGCTTGGGATTCGGCTGCTCCATTGCCTCTCTGAAGGGCAAAAAGTGAATGTTTCTGGACGCCATCGCGCAAGCATTGGTTCCACTGTCCTCTCCTTGAAAGCGACACCCCAGTCCACCTCCTGAACGCCAAGCACACACAGACAGATGACTTGTACTTGATTGTCGGGGTGGGGAAGGCCTTCGTTCCTGTTCCAGCTCTGCCGTGATTTCCTGCGACCTCACAGGACTCGCCCAGATCGCCTGGACCCCAAAAGGGCTCCTTTCTGGGCCTCAACTCTCGGCTTTCCCCGGGGGAGGCCCTGGGTCGGGCCTGAGCGGGAGGCGGGGGAGCACTGTGGTCAGACGGCCACCGGGAGCACGGGGCGGCTCCGGTCTCTCGCTCGGAGCTGTTAGTTCAGAACGAGCCGCGGGTTAATCGCTAATCCGGCGGCCTCCCAACCCCCTCCGCCCGTTGGGTTGAGAAGCAGGAGCGAGGAACGCTGGCGGTGTCCTGACCAGCGTCGCTACCCCCTCCTGGCTCTCGCCCGGGGAAACTGGGGGAGCAAGCGGGCTGTGTAGAGTGCAGATTAAAAGTATTCAACCTGCCCTTCCTCTTAGAGGTCTTTCCCCACCCCCCATCTCCGCCTTGGAAATCTGCCCCCTCTTCTTGGTGCTCTGAAATCTGCTCCTCTGGATACAAATAAATGCACAGAAATGTGTCCCTATCCCCTGTTAGGAACCCACGGGCTGAGGTTAGGGAGAATAAGCTCCGATGAAAGCAGGACGCGAGGTCAGCAGTCCCTGGGCAGTGTTCGAGGCCCACAGAGGTTGGGACCCTGCGAGGGGCGTCCTTTCTTCCCGCCGCGCTGGGCGAGGTCCACCGGCGGAGCCGGGAGCCAGTCCTCCGCGCTCACGCCTCCTCGCTCTTGTCCTCAGCGTCCCCCTCGCGGGCCCAGCTGGAGCTCCACGTGCCCGCTGGCCTCACCCGGTTGAAGGCAGTAGAAGGAGCAGAAGTAGTGCTCCCGGCGTGGTACACCCTGCAAGGGCAGGTATCTTCGTCTCAGCCGTGGGACTTGCTCGCCGTGATGTGGTTCTTGGAGCAAGAAGGGAAGGATCTGAACCAGGTGAGGGAGGGACGCATCTCAACCAGAGGCTAGCTACACCCCCGTGGCTGAGCGTGGGGAAGAGCTGGTGAGAGTGGGAGGACTGGCCAGGGAAGGAGGGACCGGGAAGGAATTTCAGGAAAAAGTAAGGTCCTCCTCAGCAGCTCAGTTTTTGCTCTGACCTTGGAGGCTGCCCCCCCGCCCCCGCCCGGAATTTTCTTTTCTGCGACTTGCCCTAGGAATCCAGTACACAAAACACAGGGAAGTGGAAAGGCATTTTGCTTTGCTTTGGGGGAGGGACAGTGAGGATTGGGGTTTGAGGACCAGGAAAGGGTTAGGGCAAGTTTCACACAACTTGAAAAAGTTGAGCATCTTCCTATTTTCACCTTCTTAATGTTTTGGACACTGTCACAGGCCACTTCTCTTCCTGAATCTGTCCCACTGCCCCTTTACACACTCCTTTGAGAGACAAAGGGCAGTCTCCTTTCCCAACCGTAACCTACCCTCCTTCCTGATACCAGACTTCTCAGAGGCAGATCTACCCAGAAGCCAATGAAACTTCATTTTCAGAGCCCCTTATTTGCTCGGGCTCCTCCCAAGGTTCTGGAAAGTATTTTCTAGAGGTCATTTGATAAAGAGGGGGTATGTATGAGAGAAATTTGGATTGCAGAGGTAGATCCAGGTTTCACAGGACCTGAGTTTATACATGGGGAAGGAGGGACATCTTCAAGAAAAAGAAGATTATAAAAAGATTTTTTTTAAAAATTCGTTGATCTACCCCTGCAATCTGAGTTTCTTTCATAAATACCCCCTGTTTACATTATCCCTCACCATTATACCACTTTCTAAATGCCCCAAGGGGGAGATGAAGAGACCGAGCACAGGGGATCAAGAACTGTTGTGGGGAAGAGGACCCAGGGGCAGTGAGATGGAGCCTAGGGAGACAGGGGGTGGATGGGGAGTTGGGACAGGTTAGAGGGGGTGAGTACAGGGGAGGAAGGCTTGAAGACTGCCAGTGGGGGTGGGGTGGGATTAGCCGAGCCTGTGGGCACAGGGCACACATGTAATAACGGGGAGGCATCGTGTCCCACACCAGGTGTTGGCGTACATCAGTGGGGTCACGTCAAGCAAACCGGGGGTTTCCCTGGTCTACTCCATGCCCTCCCAGAATGTGTCCCTGCGGCTGCAGGGCCTCCGGGAGAAAGACTCTGGGTCCTACCGCTGCTCTGTGAATGTGCAAGACCACCAAGGCATCAAAAGGAGCCACAGCAGCAAAACTCTAGAGCTCAGGGTGCTGGGTAAGTGAGAAGCGCACACTTGGCAACATCTTCCCCAGCCCCAGTGGAGGCCAGGCAGCTCTCTCTCCCAAATGGCTGAGCATAAAGGTTGGAGGAGGGCAGACAGAGTGATAGAAGGGAGGGGGGAGTGTGTTTGGGGGTGGGTGGGAGGGATCTGTTGGTCCCTTGGGGTTGAGTTTTTAACCTGTCTCTCTGCTCCAGTTCCTCCAGCTCCTCCATCCTGCCGTCTCCTGGGCGTGCCCCGTGTGGGGACCAACGTGACCCTGAGCTGCCAGTCCCCAAGGAGTAAGCCAGCTGCCCAGTACCAGTGGGAGCGGGCACCCCCATCTGCCCAGGTTTTCTTTGCACCAGCTTTAGGTGAGGGAGCTTGAGGCTGTGGCTGGGGGAGGGAAAGATGAGAGGCACCAGAGGGACTGGGGTGAAAAGGGGAGGCAATGCTGCAAAGTCCTGGGGCGGAGGAGGGTGTGGGGAGAAGAGGCGGG
>NC_138379.1:77228540-77256685 GCF_054177405.1 Leptonychotes weddellii
TACTAGCCCCGTGACTCTGCTTCCATTTGTAAAACGGGGATGTCAGAGCCCTGATTTGAACCCATTAGTTATAAAAGATGTTTTGGGACAATTGGGACATTTTCAATATGGATGATTAGATCATTATTATTAGGTATTAGATAATTCCTTTAGAGGATTATTAACTTATCAGATGCGGCAGTGGTATTGTACTTACGTGGTCTATGTCCTTATTTTTTGGAGACTCATGCTGAGCATTTATTTTTAAGTGTCTCACAAAAAGAGAGAGAAATGAAGTAAGTATAGCAAAATGTTAGCAATCATTGAATCAAAGTAGTGGGTATATGGATTTTCATTTCGTCCCTCATTCTACTTTTCATGTGACCATTTTTATAAGAAAATTATTTGTATTTTTCAAATAGTGCTCAGCTCATAGGTTTGTTGTGAAATTTTCGTAAGTTGGTACGTGTAAGGGACTTAGTCTCTGGCATAGAGTAAATGGCCAATAAACTTTAACTATTAATAATCATTATTTCATATAATCCTTTCAACACCATCAAGGAGGTCATATTACCCTGTTTTACAGATCAAAAAACTGGGACCCAGGGATAGCAAGTAACTTGTTTAAAGTCGCATGGCCTATTCTTGTTAGGTTTTCTGATCCTAATGTGTTCTTTCTCACCACTCCGCCAATCCTAACTAAAAGTAAACATGGTGTTTGGGTTTTTCTGGGCATCAGTTCCTCTCTGAATCTCTTTAGATATCAATCAGGGACACTGAGCAGTGGAAGTGGAGAGCACCATTGAGTTAGCAGTTCTGTACTCAGGGGCAGAACCCAGCATGCTGGCTATCACAACTTTTCCCACCGTGAGGGAACAGACAGATGAGTCTCCCAGAAAGTCAAAGAGGACATTCCAGAAGGGACAGAATTTTTTCAGTGGGAAAGACGGTCCCTGGACTGATGACCCAATTGTGTCCACAGATGCCATCCGTGGATCCTTAAGCCTCACAAACCTTTCCAGTCCCATGTCTGGAGTCTATATCTGCAAGGCCCACAATGAGGTGGGCAGTGCCCAGTGCAATGTGACCTTGGAAGTGAGCACAGGTCAGTGAGGGGTAAGTGTGGTTAAGGAGAAGATTGGACGCTGGTGGGGGTGGGGTTGCAAGAGGAGAGGAGGCCTGTCTGCTGAGGCCTCTCATTGTTAACAGGACAAGGAGCTTGTCCTGGTCAGATGTTTGTACAAATGTCTGGTCACTGACTGACCATTTTCTGCTTGACAGAAAATGGAAGAAGAAAAACTGTTTGTGGTGGCAGTGGGGTAGAGGGATTGGAGGGGGTGGGTACCAGCTGGGGGTCTCCCTCTGACACCAAGGCTTTTCCAGGGCCAGGGCCTGCGGTGGTTGCTGGAGCTGTTGTGGGCACTCTGGTTGGACTGGGGCTGCTGGCTGGGCTGGTCCTCTTGTACCAACGCCGGAGCAAGGCCCTAGAGGAGCCGGCCAATGATATCAAGTAAGTGTGTCTGGTCTCTGCCCGAACGGGGTTCTCCTAGCTTCCCTTGGCTGGAAGTCTGGGCAGCTGTCTGAAACATCATTCCATTGGGTGGATTTTAAGGGAGGGGAGAGTGAAACGGTGTCTGAGCAGGGAGTAAGACAAAGCATGTAGAAATTCTCCCCTCTCCCCCCCTCCAGCTTCTGACCTCTTATTACTTCTTTGATCACTAGGGAGGATGCCACTGCTCCCCGGACCCTGCCTTGGCCCAAGGGCTCGGACACAATCTCCAAGAATGGGACACTTTCCTCTGTCACCTCAGCACGAGCCCTCCGGCACCCCCAAGGTCCTCCCAGACCTGGTGCACTGACCCCCACGCTCAGCCTCTCCAGTCAGGTCCTGCCCTCACCCAGGCTGCCCAGGACAGATGGGGCCCAACCTCAGCCAATATCCCCCAGCCCTGGTGGGGTCTCTTCCTCTGCTCTGAGCCGCATGGGTGCTGTCCCCGTAATGGTGCCCGCCCAGAGTCAGGCTGGGTCTCTGGTGTGATGGTCCAGCCACTCATTAGCTAAGCCATCTGGTTTCTCTCCTTCCTATAGGGGTCACCCCTACCTCAGAGGCCTGAGTCTTGGGGGACCACCTTCCAGACTTCCAGTCCTCTGCCCACACCTTTCTTTACTAAGGGAAAACTGAGTCTCTGTTGAGATCCAAACATTCAGGAAGTAGAAGAAGAGGAAGTGGACCTCAGATTAGGAAGAGCCCCTGCCCCCTCCCCCAGTCCTCCTTAGGACTGCAGGGAACACTGCTGAGATAGGGCCCTGGTAGGGACTGCCAGTCAATGAGTCCTCCAGGCCCCCTTGATCTGTACTCCACCCCATCTAACAGCATCCTTCACCCCCACTCCAGCTCCCTGCATTCATATAACCTGTCCTGCTGGCTTGGTTGGGTTTTGTTGGGGCAGGGGATAGGGAAAGTATTTTTTAAACTAACTTGAAATGTGTGTTTTTGTTTTTATTTTGCAAATTTCAATAAAGATGCATTGTGTTTGTATGGAAAGTAGGAGTCAAATTGCCTTTTCAAACCCTGGAGGGCTTCTCCACACAGCTTCCTGGAACAGCTTTTCTAGAGTCTTTAAAAGGGTCATTTGTAGGGACGCCTGGGTGGTGCAGTTGGATGGACATCTGACTCTTGGTTTTGGCTTAGATCGTGATCTCAGGATCCCGAGATGGAGTCCCGCAGAGTCTGCTTGGGATTGATTCTCTCTTCCTCTCCCTCTGCCCATCCTGCTTGTTCTCTCAAATAAATAAATAAGTCTTAAAAAAAAAAAAAAGGGAGGTCATTAGCTATCAGGTGGCTGGGGAAGGCCCCAGAAGTCTGAGGCCAGGAAGACCCTAACCCACTCTGAGCAGCAAGGGGATGAAGCCCGGTGCCCTTTCTGCTAGGGCTTGAGTACTCACGGACTTCGGGTGTGGGTGCTTTTAATCTCCTGCTTCCTCTTAAGGGCAGGAGGGAGAAACCTGACTTGTTCTTCCCTTTCCCAGACCACTGAGTCCTTAACAAACACATCTTCTTGCCCTCCAGTGTGGTGAGGGAAAGCTGGACATAGGATGGGGTGCAGGCGTGTGCCCCAATTCTGCCACACCCTTTCCTATCAAGGGTGGGGTCTCCTCCAAGACTCAGTTTCTCTGCTGAGAAATGGAGTGGCTCTGGGAGTGGGGAGCTGGCTTTAGTTTCCATGGAGACTCCTACCTCAGCAAGCGGTGATAAAGGTGCCAAAGAAGGACTCCCAGAGAAAAGAAGGACTAGGAAGGAATAAGAATCTCGGAAAGGGTCAGAAAGGATCTTCTGCCCGGGGCTCATGCTCCCGGGAGGGACCCCTAAGTGGTGATGTCCATTTGCTCACTCAGGTTATTAGAATGCCTCCCTCTTCTTCAGGGGCCACTCTTTGTTGGTCTACAGAGCGCTCCAGATCTGATCCCTTCCCCCTGGGGTGCCACCCAAGCCCAGCCCTTTTCCCGGGGCCTGACAGCTTCAGAAATCGGGGGGAAGCGGACGGAAGAAGGGAGTAGGGCTAGAATGATTCCAGTATTGGGGCTGGAGGAGGGAGGAGCATTTCCTTACCTGAGGGCACGGGCCTCTCCCCTTGTTTGCTCTGAGATAGCCAGTCTTGCTCCTGCCCTGCAAGAGGCGGCCGCCCTGTGGGCGCTGCCTTCCCTCCCCCAGACCCAGACGCCCAGACCGACCCACAGACGGCTGGACTCGGCCATGGCCCGGCTTCCGGGGCCCTTCCTCTGCGGGGCCCTGCTGGGCTTCGTCTGCCTGGGCGGTGAGGAGGCGGCGGGCTGGACCGCGGTCAGAGCTGGGGGGCAGACGCCTGGCCTCCCGGCTCCTGGGGCCGGCTCAGTCCCGCGGAGCGGGCTGGGGGTGCGCGGGGCCGCAGGGGCCCGGGGTCCGCGGGGCGGGGCCGAGGAAAGGCGTCGAAGGCCGGGCGGGCGAAGGACACAGTCACGCAAGCCGGCGGGCAAGTTGGGCCTCCCCGGGAGGCTTTAACCACCACCGGACTATTGTTTTCCTTTCCCTGATGAGCACACCCTCATACCTGGCCCAGTCTCGGGCCTTTTACCCACAAAAACCCGGCCGAGATGTGTGCTCCTCCCTCCCGGCAACCTCAGGTTTCGAGAAGGGAGGGATTGAGGGGAGGAAGCTGAGCTCTGGAGGAGGGAGGGAGGCCTTGAGAGCCGCGGGTTGGGCCGGACCCCAAGACCGCCACCGGGATTCGGGGCCGGACCTCCACTCCACCCCAGCCCCGGGCCTGGCGCCGTCCGAGCGCTTCTCCCGCCGGCCTCCCCTCTCTCTGTGTCCCCCCAGCCCCCGGGCTAGCCGTGGAGGTGAAGGTACCCGCCGAGCCCCTGAGCACCCCCGTGGGCAAGACCGCAGAGCTGACCTGCAGCTACAGCACGTCGGTGGGAGACAACTTCGCCCTGGAGTGGAGCTTTGTGCCGCCTGGGAAGCCCATGTCTGAGTCCCACCCGGTGAGCTAAGAGCGTTGCGCTGGAGTGGGGCGGCCCTCCGGCCTCTTGGTGGGGTTGGCTGGGAGAGGCTGGAAC
The DNA here is from genome assembly GCF_054177405.1 of Leptonychotes weddellii. Lineage (NCBI taxonomy): Eukaryota > Metazoa > Chordata > Mammalia > Carnivora > Phocidae > Leptonychotes > Leptonychotes weddellii. The sequence goes on from NC_138379.1 coordinate 77,233,116, forward strand.
AGAGGGCCCACCCAGGATGAGGGTGCGGGTCAGAGAGGGTGGGTTTGGGGATCAGCATGCTTGGATGAAAAAATGAGTGGAGTCTTTCTAGATCTTCTTAGGACCACAGTCTGCATGACTCCGTATGCCATATATGGCCCTGTATATCCAACCTCTCTCCCGGAGCTCCTACAAGCAACTCCCCTATCCTTGTGCAGTCCCAGTTTCATTAATGCTAAGCTCTGGTGATTGTTAGTAGGATCAAATGCCGCCCCTTCCAGGAATATTTGCATTAATTTCCCCCCTCAGATTGAGAGCCGTGCTTAGCTGAAAGCAATAAAACTAGTTTATTTAGCCCTTGGGAAGGGATGGTATTTGGGGACAGATAGACCTTGCCGGTTCTGGCTCCAGAGCATCAGCTTCCCTGTCTGGTATAAAAGGAGGGGCCTCTAATACCTTCTTATACCTGCTTTGGAGAAAGGACTGTAGAGTTGACGCCAGGCAGAAAAAGGCACATATGTGTGTCTTCTGCTTCTCCCCAGATCCTATACTTCACCAGTGGCCATCTGTATCCAACTGGTTCTAAGGCAAAGAGGGCCAGCCTGCTTCAGAACCCCCCCACAGGAGGGGTGGCCACCCTGAAGCTGACTGATGTCGACCCCTCGGACACTGGAACCTACCTCTGCCAAGTTAATAACCCGCCAGATTTCTACACCAATGGGTTGGGGCTAATCAACCTTACTGTGCTTGGTAAGGCAGGCTGGGGACCCACCAGCCACCCATGTACTGAGAAAGATTGCGCTGGCCCTGCTAAGTTCCCTCCCCCAGATCCCTGATTTCCAGCCCAAGCACACACTGCACTGGGGACCCCAAGGGAAAATACCTCCTTCCCAAAGTCCTCCACCCTCCACAAAGAATGCCTCTTTCCTCAGTCTCTAGTCACAAAGGGTTCAAGAGAGAGAAAGCTCTTCCCATATATAGGGATCTGAGTCATGCCCCAGACAACTCTATCTTTGGGGGAACGTCCCATTTGTAGCTCAGATTCTGTCTCTCCGTATGTCAGTGGCAGAGAAGAGGAGTGGCCATTAAAGGAACAAGGGCCCCTGTCACTAGGCACCAACCTTGTGTTCACAATTTCCATCTCACTCCAACCCAGAACCTGCTCAGAGATGAGCAAACAGAAACTATGAAAGAGGCTGGGGATGTCTAGGTGGAAAAGTGAAGATTTAGGAGGTGTGTAACAATTGCACTCAAGTATCTGAAGGCTTGTCCTGTGGAGGAGAAATTTTTCATTTCTCTTTGTGGGCAGAAATTGGGACCAAATGGGTGGATATTATATTAACACAGATTTTGGCTCAACACGAGGAAGAATTTTCTAACAATCAGAATTTCCAATAGTGGCAATCATTTCCTGGGGATGCAGTGGAATGTGAAGAGAAGTGGACTACTATTTGGTGGGAGTACTGGAGCAGGAAATCTAGCACGTGATGGGGGGGTGGGGCTAAAAGATGGCTAAAGTACTTTCTGTGATTCTTGCAGTGCCCCCCAGTAGTCCCTTGTGCAGTAAGAGTGGTCAGACCTCCGTGGGGGGCTCTGCTGCCCTGAAGTGCAGCTCTTCCCAGGGAGCCCCCAGGCCAGTGTACAACTGGGTACGCCTTGGATCTTTCCCTACACCTTCTCCTGGCAGCATGATGCAAGGTAAGGCCCTGGGGTATCAGGGAAGAGGGGACTCAGGACCTGGGCACACCTGGTCTCTAAACTCCACACCCCCTCACTTATCGGTTCTGTGCCTGTGGGTCTGAGACAGACCACCGTACCATTCCCTGCTTCTTCCCTGGGGTCCTGTATTGCTCTCTCCTGTCTGGCTTCCTGTGGTCTGTGGCTCTGTGCTCCTGGGAGCATTTCTCAAGTTACATGTACTCCTGGTGTCTTGGATGACAGTGGAAGACAGGGGGAAGAGAGGGGGTCTTCTATGATTTCCACTTTTGGGGATTTCTTGAGGGTCACGAATCATTTCCAAGCTTCCCAGAGAGGAAACTGAGGCAGAGTAACATGGACTGGCTTGAATCATTTAGTCAGTGTCTTGGGAGGAACCAGGTAAATGGGTAAGAGCCTTGTCTTCTCAGCTTCCTCATACTTGTTCCAGTGCCCTGTCCCTTGCCCCAGCCCCAGCACACCCCTTTATCAATCCAGAGAGCCCTCTGGATCATCTGGTGTGTGCTCTGCCTTCTAAAGGGAGGGTAAGCAGCTTAGTAAAACATTTGAGCTACCCCAGAAGGTACAGTTTCTAGCAATCAAGCCTTCCCTTCACCCCAACCAGGAGCCTGACATCAGCCAGTAAGCATCCCACCCCAATCCCATGAGTGTGCCATCTCCTCCTCCCCTGAAAAGGCAGCTGTGCAGGGTGGAAAGAGCACAGAAGTGTCAGTGACTTTGGCACTTCCTTTCTGGGTCACCTCGGACAATTACTTTCCTTCTCTGAGCCAGGGTCCCCCCTAATAAATGAGGTTAGTCCCTTCCTGACAGGATTGTGTTAAGGATGAAATATGTTTTCATCATAGTAGGTGCTCCCTGTGAGTTGAATGAATGATGGAACACTTCCTCCTTACCCTCTAGATGAGGTGTCTGGCCAGCTCATTCTCACCAATCTCTCCCTGACCAATTCTGGCACCTACCGCTGTGTGGCCACCAACCAGATGGGCAGTGCGTCCTGTGAGCTGACCCTCTCTGTGACTGGTAGGGAATGCTGGGCAGAGGCCCGGCTGGCAGGCCTGGGCTGGGGAGGCTGCGTGAGACACCTGGGGAGAGGCCAGGAAGGTCTGCCCCTCCGAGTTCCCTGTGTCCCCTTTAGACCCATCCAAAGGCCGAGTGGCTGGGGCCCTGATTGGGGTGCTCCTGGGCGTGCTGTTCCTGTCAGTTGCTGCGTTCTGCCTGATAAGGTTCCAGAAAGAGAGGAGGAAGAAGCCCAAGGAGACATATGGGGGTAGTGACATTCGGTGAGCAGGAGGGCTGGGCGGGGGTTACAGAAAAGGAGAAAAGGGCTTGGGTTATGAGTAGGTGACTTCAGCCCTCAGACTCTGACATATTTCGGGTTGTTTGGGGGTAAGGAGTGCTGCTCAGCTCTGGGATTCGGTGGTGGGGGTGGCAGGTAGAGCAAGTGTGCTTGTGAGTGAGCGATGCACAGGGTGGAGGACTTGGTTCACGGCTTCCCTCACCCTCCTCACACTTGAAAGAATTTTCAGTTTTTAAGTCCTTTTCATATATATATATATATACCGGATATGGATGCCAAGAGTTGGATTTGTCCTGAGCCTTCAACTGAGTTTAGTTCTTCTGTGTGGGGGAGTAAGGAAAGGAGAGGCAAAGCTGCCTCTGTCACCCGTTAGCTGTCAGCCGTGGGGTCCAGAAGAGGGCTCAGAGCAATATTTCTCAAAGTGTGGTCTTCAGATTCCCTGGACAGAAAATACCAGATTCCAGCTACTTCCTATTCCTCCTGAAGCAGTGTGCGTGTGTGTGTGTGTGTGTGTGTGTGAGATGGGGCCTGGAATCTTCATTTCAACCCAAATTCCACAGATGATTTTCAGGCACATTAAAATTTAAAGTCTTTGGGTTAGAGGATGGGGGGTCTCCTTTGAGGGATGCCCCCAACCTTCACTAAAAATTTTCTTATATCAGGGAGGATGCCATTGCGCCTGGGATTTCAGAGCAAACTTCTGTGAGAGCTGATTCTAGCAAAGGGCTCCTGGAGAGGCCTCCCTCTGCCAATAGTGTGACGACCACCAAGTCCAAGCTCCCTATGGTTGTGTGATTTCTTCCCCTATCCTTGAGGGGGAATATCAAGAATTAAAGCCTTTGGGTACCATATTGTCTCCCTCTTCTTTCTGCCGGCATAGCTAATTCCTCTAGGCGCACAAAGAGTATTACCAGGACGCGAAGGAATGGGCTTGGGGTCCTAAATGAGATGCTGTAGGTGGGAAGTTTGGTTGGCTCCAAGAGAGTAGGTTTTAACAAGGTCCTCTTCCCATTTTTTCCCCTCCTCACCTCCACTTTTGGGTTTGGTCAAGTGAAATTTGCTCAAGCTTCAGGTGATGGTTCAGGCGATGGCCTTGTGCACCCAAACTCCCTCCCCTCCGGCACCCTCTGAATACTTGGACATTCCTCTTTATTGTTCACATTCCAACCCAGCACGGTCACATGCACACACGGAGATAAAAATCCTTCGGGCCACAGCCCCAGGAGCCCGGCGGGGGGCGGGGCTAGCAGGGTGGGGGCGGGGCCGCGGCAGGCTCCTCCTACCGAGCCTCCCAGGAGCTCGGCGTTTGCATAAACAAGATGAGAGCTGGAGAGGTGGCTCTCGGGGTGCGCCGGGGAGAGGGGAAGCAGATTACAGGCAGGCGTGGGGTTGGGGTGCGAAATAGGTACTTCCCTTACGATCAGAGCAGGAGGTATCCAACACCATAAAAACCCTCTTTCCCTCTCTCCTCACCCCAGAGCCAAAGTTCTGGGGCTAGGCTGGGGCGCGAACAGCACAGAGACGCAGAGCGCCCCCTTTATCTGCGCACAGAACGAAAGGACTTTTTTTTTTTTTTTAAAGTTAGTGTACTTGGGTGACGCTTAGGGCGCCCTCCGCAGTGCGCGCAGGGAAGTGCACGGAGGCTGCGGAGGCAGAGCTGCATGCGGGGTGCGGGCAGAGGTGGGCGAGAAGCAAAAGAAGGAAGATGTGAGAGCGCGGGGTTTGGGGCTAGGGTGGGAAGGAAGGGCGAATGGGGACCATATTAGACTGGAGGACTAACTAAAAGGGCACGGACTTAGCGACTCCTCGACGGAGCCTGCCTGGGAGAGGGAGTCTCTGGGGACGCAGGGAGGGCTCCTGAAGCTGGCAGGCTGGTGGGAAGGAGAGGATCACAAACACGGCAGGGAAGTCTCGTCACTGCGAAGGGGACGCGGCATCCATCTCTCCTTGGCAACTGAGGACAGAGAAGGTCTGAGCACCTGCCCTCCCGGGTACTTCCTCTCCCCCTTCCTTCTCCCTTCCTGAACCAGGACACCAGGGCGGGGAGCGCCAGGGGACCTCAGTCACCCAGAACCCCCCACCCGAGTCACTGAGCTGAAATAAGCCCGTGGGCAGTGCGTGTGTGCGCCGCAGTGTTTACAGCCTCAGGCCGGGTTTGTGCAGCCAAATGAGGGTGGCTGCGTTTCTGTGTTGGTCCAGGTGTGTCCCTGTCGCAGCCTCAGGCGTCCAGATGAAAACCCGTAGGCTGGAGGGGGTGACGGCGGGCAGAGGGAAGGGTGGGGGATTTGGTCCTTTTCTCCCCCTCAGGCCTCCCACCCGCTTCCGAGTCTTATTCATTACCTTTGAAAATGCTCAGTTCTTCGGTCCAGGGCGGGGCAGAAGGAGGGAGGAGAGAGAGGAACAGGTGAGCTCTCGGAACCCGCAGCGCCCTCAGCCTCCTCCCAGCCACCCACCCCAGGTCTCGCCTGGGAGCCCCCGACCCTTAGCTCCCTCTCCGCCCCGCAGCCCGCCCGTAGTCTCCGGGCTCCTTCGGAGGGGGAGCGGGGCCGCTCTCGGCAGGTCCCGGGTTTGGGAAGGGGGAACCTGCCGCCCGCCGCGCCCCGCCCGCCTCACCTGGCCTAGTCTCCGCTGGGGCCGCCGCCCGCGCCTCCCCGGGCGCCCCCAGCTCCGCCCGTTCCCCCGTGGCCCGGGCCCTTCCGGCCGCGCTCTCCACTCTTTATCTTCTTCCGCGCCATGTGGCCCCGGAAACTCGCCTGGATTTTGGCCGCCGCTGCGTTGGCGCCAGGATCGTCCAGCGGGATGTCTAGGATGTCGTCGTCCGGCTTGGAGCACGCGCTCTCCTGGGGGCGGGGCAGGGGGTACTCGTGGGATGACTGGGATGAGACCCCGACAGGGTAGGGTAGGAGTAGAGCCTTGGGGGGAACCGACGCGCGAGTGGGAAGCGCAGAGAGGGGAGCTATGGGCGTGGGGAAGGGCTGAGCAAGGGCCGCGCGCGCCGGTGTGTGTGTGTGTGTGTGTCCCTCCTGGAGAGCGGCAAGCAAAAAGTTAGGGTCATGGTCAGGTGGACACAGCTGTGTTTCCAACTCAGGAAAGAGTCGTGCACGGTGGGATGGGGTACAAGACAGCCAGAGAGCCCTGAGTGAGCTGAGCGAAGGGTCCATCACCAGCGGCTGAGCTGGAGAGCGGCAGAGCTGATGGAGGGTGGGCTGGGAGGAGCAAAGTAGACAGCAGCAGGGACTCCTGGATGTGGCTGCCCCTCCCCCCTGTCCTCAGAGGGTGCCTCCAGATCAGAAGGGCCCCTTCTGAGTTCAGGATTCCCGGGGACAGGGTGTAGAAGAATCAGGCCAGTCCCTTCCCTAAGTAAAATTACATCAGGGCTCAAAGCTGGAATTAGGGTGAAGGTGGGGCTAACCCCTGGTGAGTCAGCCTCCCTCCACCTAGGGCTAGAGGCCCAGAGACTGCTTTGCCATTGATTCTTCCTTTTCCAGTGCTCCCCAGGAGGTACTCAAACACAGCAGAGACGAGGTGGTCTGGAAGAAGCTACAGAGAAAAGGCTTCACTCCAAAAAAGACAAAGGAAAGATGAGGAGCGAGAAGCCCTTGGCCTTGTGTGCTCCAGAAGAAAGGCGTTATGACAATAGCTACCCATTAAGTACTTCTCTTGTTCCTGGCACAGTAACACAGTGTTTTACAGACATTATTTTATTTAGTCCTGGCAAAGCTATGACGCACCTTTTATTGTCATCCTAGTTTACCTCTAATAAAACTGATGATGTAAGTGTTTATAAATCTTACATGAGGTTGTACAGATAGTTACTAATGGACCTAAGATTCAGACCCTTGTATGTCAGAGTCCAGAGTATATTTTCAACCCCTATTCCGTAGGATAAGCAAAGGCAGTCAAGAAAATGAACCAAGCTCTACCTCTTGTTACCTAATGCTTTCTTGTCTCAGCTCCTTCATCTGAAATCAGGATCATCGTATCTACCTCTATGGGTTGCGAGGAAGAATAAACAGCATGATATACATCCAGTTTCTCGCACAATCTAGTTGCTCAATAAATGGTAGCTATTACGATGATTCTTTTAATTAATAAGTTGATGTGAAATAGTTGTTTTTATAGGCCAAAAAATAAAACAACCCCAATTTCATATGGTTCAGCCTATAATAATCACATCCACCCCCGGGGCCTCAGGTTTCTGTCTCCCACAGCCTGCCCTAGCTGAGACAGGCAAAGGTTAGGGAATAGATGGTATTGATTTTAGAAGTAAGGCTCTGGAATGGAGAGGGCCTCAGTCCCTGAGCCCCTTTGTTGCTTAATATTATGCACAGCATTAATGTGGGTTGGGATGCATATGGTTACTATGGAGTTAAAAAGGCATTTCTCTTTTGATCTGACCCTGTGGCTTCTAGGAATTCTCTCCTCCCCCCTCCACCCCCCACCCCAAGGACTCCTGCTTTAAAAATGGCTTCCCCTCATCATCTTCGCAATGCTGTTTTCATTTCCTGGGCTTCAGTGTTCTGCAGTTTGTGGTCAAGATGCCCACAATTGATTTAAATGCAGTTACAGGGAGTTATTAAGAAGCCTGTGTGGTTGTGGAGGGGATTGGCACTCTTTTTGTCTTCTGCAGGTCTAGCACTCCCTCTCTGACCTCTTATTCTCCACCTGTAATCAGAAACAACTCTTGTGTTCCTTGATTCCCAGAGCTCATGCCTCTCTTGGGATATCCTTAGGGAACAAAGGTTCTCCTCAACAGAGGACAACGATTTAAAACCAACCAACCAACCAACCAACCAACTAACCCATTCCTGACCCACCTACCCTTGGCCAGCAACTATGGAAGAAGGGGTATCTTCCCCCAACTGGGCTACGACCAAGCTGCTGTCTCTACCCACCTCAACCGGATCCAGAATGGAAACCCAGAACAGCTGGCAGAACCATCCAACACACTACTCCTCCCCCAAACCAGCTCCCTCTCCCTCCAGCTGAATTCTCAGGGCAGAGCAGCTAGGTGGCCTGTCCACAGGCAGAACCGGAGAGAGAATAAAAGGAATCCAGGAAGGGTCATGGTTCTGGGCTGGTGCCTTCTAAAGCTTGAGAGCTCCATATGAACCAGCGGTGGAAATGTGCACTAGAGGGTAAAACAGGAACCATGGCTTCTGGTCCCAAGCGGGCGTATCACTTCACCTCCAGGGGTCTCAGTTTCTTCAGGCCGCAACTGGAACTTGGCCTAGATGGATAAATTCTTTAGGTCCCCAATCCTAAAAGCCTTAAGAATTATCCCCGCTAGGGCGCCTGGGTGGCTCAGTTGGTTTAAGCCTCTGCCTTCGGCTCAGGTCATGATCCCGGAGTCCCAGGATTGAGCCCCGCATAGGGCTCCCTGCTCAGTGGGGAGTCTGCTTCTCCATCTGCCCCTCACCGCATTCTTGTGCTCTCTCTCAAATAAATAAATAAATAAATCTTAAAAAAAAAAAAAAAAAGAATTATCCCTACCTATTGCTTACTATATGCCAGGCCCTGTGCTTTGCACACATCACCTCACTTAATCCCCACTTCAGAGGTCAAAAAACAGCCTCAGAGACATGTTGCAATTTACCCAAGGCCACAGAGCTAACAAATTGTGATGGGATTCGGAAGCCTCAGGGCAGGTAATTATTTTTATGAGTTCAGTTAGACCAGGTCAACCAGACTAAGCAAAAGAAATGAGTGGAATCCAAAAAAATGTCTCCTTGCCTTTTCATATTAAGTGAATGGAGGGAAGTCATATATATGTGACTATGTAAATCAGCAACTGGTACATTTGAATCAGCAGCTCTGCCTCTTAAAAAAAAAAAAAAAAAGCTCTCCTCGAGCTTCCTTACCAAGGGGCAAGAAGGAAATAAGGCAGGACTAAGTGTTTCCCAACACCAGGTCAGATGGTCAGCAAGGAGAGCCCCAGAATGAAAGATACAGAGGGCCCTGCCTTGGGGTGCCTGGCTAGCTCAGGCGAGAGGGGTTGATGTAGAGGGGTTTGGGCGTAGAGCTTACTTAAAAAAAAGAAAGAAAAAAAAAGAGGGCCTCTAGACCCCAGATGCACTCTGTTCTCTACATGTCCCAGCTCCCTTCCAGCTCTCAGTCCACCTCCACAGAATGGGGATGGGGTAGGAAGATGCTCAGTCCCAGCCCTGTTCCAGCCCTCTGCCTGTCACCTCTTCTTTATTTTCTTACCCCCCCCGGCCCCCCCGCACATTCTTGCAATGGTGCTGTCTCTTGCTTAGTCCTTTAGCCCTGCAGATCTGGGACAGGGCCTCACAGGGTTGTTGTGATGATTAAATATAAAGTTAATATGGTAAGCAATCACAAATTGACCAATATTACTGATGTTGATGAATCAAAATCATAATAACAACTACAATGATTTACCCCTAAGTTCTTTCTGCCTCTTGGTACCCAGACATAGGGAAGTCTCATCTCTTATAAACTGGGCTATTCTTTCCTTCCAAACCTCACTTTTTTTTTTTTTCTTTTCTTTTGTAAGCCATAGGGTGGAGGGTGGGGAGCAGGCAAAGTCATAACCTCTTGTATCATTAGCTGGGTTGACTGAATGACAGAGAATGCAAGGACTTTGGAGTAGTCTTTCTCCATATGTAGGGGCTAAAAATAAATAATTAAAAATAGAAAATAAATAAACACATTCCATATATGTATGATCACTGTACTCCTCTGGGGTGCTAGGAGCCAGGTCCTGTGCCAGGCGCTTTCGTACCCAAGTCACCTTAGCAGCAATCTACTTGGGCATCAGGCACTCGCAGCCTCCAGGTCTCCGTGTGGGCGCTGACAAATTGCAGACACTTCCTTGCCTCGCCAGCAGGGCTCCCTCGCGGTCACTTCACCCAGCCCCCTCCGGGGCTAGATGGCGTTGGGGGACGGGCCAACCCCTCCCCAGAACCACACTGACTAGGCTCTCTGCTGCCCATCATCATTCCTGAGCTAACCAATATGAACTGACTGTCCACCCCCCAGCCCCCCGCGCTGTACACGAGGGTCACGGAGATCATCCTGTCTGCCCACCTACGGCGGTGGCAGTGGGATGGGGAATGGAGTGAGGGCGACAGCCAGGGGAAAGGAGACCGAAAGGAGTCGCCGCAGCTTCGCTACAGTTTACAGCGTCTCTCCGGGGGAAGTTCCTCTTCTCGTCTAACCTGCAGCTTCGCTGCTGCAGAGCCCTGCAGAGTCCCCGGTCCAACCTGGACTGCCTGGCGGATGGGCGTCCAGACGCCCCCGCGAGCTGGGGAGCATTTTTCCTAGGGCTTCCAAGTCAGGCGGGTACCTTCCACCACCCACCACCCACGTCTCCGCAGGCATCCCTTATTGCTCCTGGGTCTTCTGCACCCTCAAATGCACTTCCATCCCTTACTCTCCCTCCAGGGGGTTCTTGGGAGCCCCTTGCCCCAGATCAAGCTGAGTGCCCGTCCCCCCGGCCCTCTAACTTACGGTGCAGCAGTCCATGCTGGTGTTGGGGGTCCTTGGCTGGGGCACAGGCTGGCGCAGGGCGGGGGTGGGGTCTGTGTGGTGCTGGGTGGGGACTCTGGGGCCTTGGGGTGCCCGCTGACCAGCGCCGAAGCAGCCGCTCCGCTCTCGGGTCCTCTCTCCCGCGCTCCGCTCTGCTCGCGAATGTAACCTGAGCCCTTCGGTCGAGAAGCCAATCAGGAGAAGGCTCCGGCAGGGCGGGCGGGGATTTTACAGGGAGGACCACGCCCCCTCCCTGCTCCCTCTGCCTCGCTCCCCCTCCTGCCCCAACCCCTCCGCCTACACACTTCCATCCATTCCTCCTACACACCCCATCCTCCCAAATTCAACCCCCTTGTTTGCTGAGGCGGCAGACTGCCAGGCAGATGTATGCCGCCGCAGGCAGAGGGAGGCCCCCGACATCCCGGGCACAAACACACTCACATCTGGGCACAACACGCCTCCCACCCGTATGTGGAAAACCACGCACCCCTCACCCACCTCCCCACACTTCCACAACTTAGCTGGAGTCCCAAATATGGCTGCCTCTAACTCCTCCTCCCCTCACCCCCGCCAGTCCTCAAAGAAAAGCCCCCTAAGACGTGCGTTTAAAAAAGTCCCATCATCACTCTGCTACGGAACCAAGAAAGCTGTCAGTACAAAACCTGAGGGTGAGCACACATAAACACGAAAGCTCACAAGCCCCACATGTGTATATGTGGCACTGCCCCGGCTCGCCGAAACGCGCACGGCTGCGTGCAGACTCTACAGACACCACCTGGAAAAATAACTACACAGACCTTGTACACACGCTGTGCAGATAAATGCCGACGGTGCCCGGCCTGCATAGGTGCGTAATCATCCTACCGGCGAGGTCCCCGTTACCTATCTATCTATCTATCTATCTATCATCTATCATCTATCTAATGTATGGATTTATGCATAGATACTAGCTTGGGAGAAATACCCTTCCCTCCCACTCCCCAGTCCAGAATCTCCCTAACCTCTTTTTTAAAAATTAATTTATTTTAGAGATAGAGAGAGGGGGGAGAGAGCGAGAGAGAGCGAGAGAGAGAGAGAGCAAGGGTGGGGAGGAGCAGAGGGAGAGGGACAAACCTACTCCTTGCTAAGGGGGGTGGAGGCCCACGTGGGGCTGATCCCACCACCCTGAGTTCATGATCTGAGCCAAAACCAAGAGTCCCTTGCTGAACCTGCTGAGCCACCCAGGCGCCCCTCCCTAACCTCTTGATCCATTGCTTCAGAATAAAACAAAAACTGGTCACTCTCACCCTGCCCCTGGGAAGAAGAAAAATACCCGAAACCCTAGTATTGGGAAATTTAAAAAATGGTTGTCTTTTGGGGTCCACGGTGGAGGAAGGATGTGGGCTTTGTGAGAGGCTGGAGAAGGGAGATACGGGAGGAACATCGTGGAGCAGCCTGTCCGGGTAGGAGAGCAGGCAGTGTGGCATGTTAAGTGGATAGAGTAGGCCACCTCCGAAGAAAACAGAAAGTCTTTTTCAGCTAAGGTCCCAGAGGAGGGAAGGCTGCTCAGGCAGGTTGACTGAAGCAGAGCACGGAGGGAAAAAGGCCCTGTGGCTCTGCTTGGGACAGGGGATCCTGGAACAGCACTGCAGGGAATCCACAGCCACTGGCCAGTCCTAGCAGGGCTGCTGCAGGCTTCCTTCCTACCTGAATGGGCTACAGGCTTTGCTGGCCAAAGGGAAAATGAGTGGGAGGGAAATTCTTGTGGTCACTCATGATGGGAACTGGGTTAGGCAGCTTGGCCCCCCAAACTGAGCTGGATGCTGGCCGGGATTCCAGGGCTTGGGGTATAGGGGTGTCTCTCCCAGCATGTTTGGGACCCACCCACCCTTGTAACTGAAAATCTGTTCCCCAATCTGTCTCTGGCACATCCTCTATCCCCCCACCTCTGCCAAATGGCAGGATGTCCTGGGAACTCAGCCCTTGCCTAAATGATGGGCACATCTGGGGCCTTCGCTTAGGCCAGTTCCGGTTGGACTTCAAATCTAGGATCCAGAGGAGAAAGGGAAGGAGAAAATTGGGGACAGAATGGGTATCAGGCCTGGACTCTGCTTTTCTCTTCCCAAATTAGAGCTGAGGAATTCGGGATTTAGCGAGTTTGCAGTAAAGTCCCCCAAGTTGCTAGGCAACATCCCTCTGCAGGCTGCGCTGCCTCTGGGCCCTTCTTCCTGCTGGTCAGAGCTGAAGTGGGGGGGGTAGCTTTACAACATGCCCCCCTAAACTCCCACACAGGCAGCACAGCCCTTCCCTCTTCCTAAAAGATGCCCTTGTGTTGGGTGAGGGTGTCTCGGAACACTGGCGGGCCCATGGAAGAGCAGAAATGGCAACTGTCAGTTCCATCCGCAAAACAAGCATTTCAGCAACAGCCCACTTGAGGCGCCCACGCAGAACTGGCCACTGAGCTTGCCGTGGGGGATGGGCAGTCTCCGAGGTAAGGAAAAGGTAGACAGAGAGGAAGGCAGAGACGGGAATCAGAAGACAGACACAAACTCAGATGATCCAGAGGAAGGAGCAGCGACACGCACAGCCTCATTTAAATGACACACACATGGACCCAGAGGCACAGAAACACGTCCACAAGACACATACTGTGGGCCCGTGGCCACCCACTGACATCCAAAGACATGCACGGCAGTGCGCCCTTTCGCCATCACGCATCAGGGGTACGCGCTTCCTTGGTGAGGGCTTCCTCTTTTGGACTAGGTGGCCGGGGTTCAACAGCAAGATGGGCTGGGTGGAACTCCGAGCCCCTGCTCAAACAGATGAGCAAGGAGAAGGGACAGGAGCTGTGTGGAATGCCTGGGTCTGGCGGCTTTGGGGAGCAGGCTGCCTCACTCTGCAAAGCTCAGGAGCTTGGCAGAGTCGTGCCAGATGACACTCCCCACGAGGACTTGGGTGCCAAGGTCATCTTTTGGAGGGTCACTTATTAACTAGCTGGACTTGAGCTCTGTAGCCGTCCTCCGTGCCTCTTTGAATTTCATAAACTCTGAGGCCCCCCCCCCCAGCTATTGAAGGAGAGGGACTGGCAGCCTGGAAATGAGATGAACTCCGGAGGGCCAGGTTAGAGAGGGAGCCGGGACATGTGGGGGCGGTGGGCTGCATCGGGCAGGGAGCACGGCAGGGGAGGGGCACAAAGGCGAAGCCAGGGCCAGCAGAGGAAGAGATTTTAGACAAAAGAAAATATAAGAGATGGATTAGTGGGAAGCTTTTGGGGTCCAATATGGATCCATCTGGGGACAGATGGTGGGGGATTTGGAGAGAGTTGGTCCTCGTAAGCAGAGAGAAAAGCCAAGGCACATGGCAAGCTATTTGCCAATACTTGTGGCTTCCTTTCCTTGGAGTGGGCACTTTCTGAACATAACATCACAGCTCAAGCCCACAGACGGACTCCATGATAAGATGAGGGTGGAAAGTAGGAGGCCGATGCCTCTGGTGGAGCTGATCTGGGGGCTTCTTAGGTCAGGATTTCACCCATTTGAATGGAGGGGGTTGGGGTAGCAGGAAATTCAGTTTTCTCTGCAAATATTTCAGCTTTTGCTGTAGTAGTATTTTTAGCAACTTGGTTGGCAGAGGAGGAGCCCGGGTACATTTTTAAAGGGGCCTCTGCCAGACTGGAGGCCTCCTCCCACCCTCACCCCACACGTCCTAAAGGAGAGGGGAAGAAAGCACATGGCTCAAGGGGTGCATTCAAATCGGGTTTGCTGGGCATTAACTGACCACTAAGTGCTCTTCACCCATAGTTGGTAGCAATCATCACCAGTATCCTTATCATTAGCAGCATTATCCAGAAGAGGAAATACTTCTTGAACTTCTGTTGTGTGCAGGATGCGACCAGGGATGCAATAGAGAAGGTTTAATATACTTGGAAAGACAGCGGAAGGAACCAGCACTCCTGAGTGACTACTAGGTGCTGTGTGTTGTGCTAACCACATCATCTATGTGGTTCCATTTCATTCTTACAGCAATCCTGTGACGTCGGCCTTATGTTTCCTATTTACAGATGAAGAAGCAAAAGGGTTGATGAACTTACCCAAGGCTATATCGTCATTCAAGGGAAAAATCTAGATCAAAACTCAGAGCAGAATAATAACATTATTCTACATTGGAATAGTGTTTTCCAAAGTGCTACCGAATTCATGATTTAATTTGGTGCTCATGAGAATTGTGTGGGGAGGTATTAATATTTTTAACCCCTTTTTCTGAGGACAAAGTAAGGCCTAGAGAGGTTAAATGACTTGTCTAGAATTAGCCCTCTGGTGAATTACAGAACCAGAGCTAAAATGCAGGAGTTCTAACTTTGAATTCTGTGTTTTCACCTCTAAGGTGCTCTGTACAACAACCCAGCACTTGCACTGGGCTTCACGGGATAGATTATAGTGGTTAGCAAAACAGACATAGTTTCTTCTCTCTTGGATCTAACAGTCTGATGATAAAAGTACATATGTATATGTGTGCACATATATGTAGATATATGTATAGTTATAGATGTGTATATATATCTATGTGTATATATATATGAGATATATTTAAGTAATAAATGATAGTTGCCAAATGAGTGATGCAGAGTAAGCATTATGGGAGTTGAGGTGTGGGAGAAATGATTGAGAATTGGGATGATCCAGGAAGGCTTCTTGGATGAGGGGGCTAGAGACGGGCAGAAGGACATCTTAGGCAGGAGCAAATGTTGTGAGCCGTGCACTGCATTTAGTGTCTCTGTGCTTATGCGACCCCATTCCAGAAAGGCCCTGAGGACAGCAATCCCAATCTCCTCCGCTCCTCACAAGGTTGTTTTGTTTTGTTTTTAGTAGGATCCACGCCCAGTGTGGAGCCCAAGGCGGCTCGAACTCATGACTCTGAGATCAAGACCTGAGCTGAGATCAAGAGTTGGAAGCTTAACTGACTGAGCCACCCAGGCGCCCCCCCCAAAACCCCACCCCCCAACAAGGTTTTATGTCTGAAGCTCAGCATCCTGATTTTACCTATGGCGACGTCTCGAAACCCTCCAGGACCTGTAGGTACACAGCAAATGTGTACTCGTGCTTGCTCGCAGCCATGCTGGTCCTTGGTGCTTTAACACACAGCGACCCCTTGCTCCTCCTGATGTGGCAGGAGGTTGCTTCCTTCACCTTCACCCCCTTGTTCTCTGGGCCTGTGTAGTTCAAAGTCCTGGATTTCGTTTACTCCTTGTTCCTCAGTTGCCCCGAATGTCTACTTGTTTTGTTTCACTCCACTTCCCTTTCCTCGGTTTGCTTCCCCACCCTTCCTTATGAATCATAGCTAGTGGTGGCTAAGCAGTGTGTGTACCTTCTGGGCCTACACAGGCCATCTGTAAACACTCGACCAACACAACCATTTTTATGACAAGGGAACAACCATCTTGATAATATTTTAATGACAAACTCCAGCACCAACCTAATAACCACGTCAATTTGGGTCCAGACAAATGTCTGTGTGAATTAGTTTTTATAAAAAGACTTACATGAGGTACAATTCTTACCTGATTCTTTTTTTTTTTTTTTTTCTTACTTGATTCTTTAGTCCTTTCACAGACCCTTTCTTCTGTGGTTCAGCCAGATCTTCAGATAAAAGGCATTCTTGATTCTACCAGCAATATGTGTTAAGTGAGGTTCAGGCCGTTCTTCTTGTCACTGTCTACCTCAGGGCAGAAAGAATAACGCTCATCCCGGAAATGGAGACCCTCTTACAATCATTCAGAATGAGCATCTCTTTGAGCGTGTGTATGGGGCCAGCACCCCAGCCTTACACTTCTTCATGTTCACACTGTCTAATCTGAGAACTTGGAGTGTTGGTTTTGATCTGGATCCATTGGTCATGGCTCTCATTTATTTGGCATCTAGCAATGTACTTTTTTTTTTTTAACCTTTTGTCTGATTTTAGGAACTTTAAACTCTTGTGAAAGTTAAGTAATATATAATGAACCCCACTGTACCCATTACCCACGTTCAGTAATTCCCAGCACATCACCAAACTCATATAACCCTTATTCCTTATGATTCCCCCATTACCATTTCATTCATAAACATTTAAGTATGTGTCCTTGAAACATACAGACTCTTTAATACATATTTTTAAAGTATATGTTCATTAGCCTGGAAGCTCCATAAAGAAAGAGATTAGAGCGGTTTTCTTTACCACTGTAGCCTTAGCACAGTGTCTGGGACATAGCGGATACTCGGTAAATATTGTTTGAATGATTGAATGAATAAGGGGGTGAATGAATAATACTGTCACAAGGAAACAAGGTGGGGGGGGCGCCTGGGTGGCTCAGTTGCTTGGACATCTGCCTTTGGCTCAGGTCATGATCCCAGGGTCCTGGGATCCAGCCCTGCGTCAGGCTCCCTTCTCGGCAGGGAGCCTACTTCTCCCTCTCCCTCGGCCCCTCCCCCTGCTCATGCTCTCTCTCTCTCTCTCAAATGAATAAATAAGATTTTTTTTTTAAAAAAAGGAGGAAACAAGGAGTAAATAAAAAACTGCATATATCGGGCGCCTGGGTGGCTCAGTTGGTTAAGCGACTGCCTTCGGCTCAGGTCATGATCCTGGAGTCCCGGGATCGAGTCCTGCATCGGGCTCCCTGCTTGGCGGGGAGTCTGCTTCTCCCTCTGACCCTCCCCCCTCTCGTGTGCTCTCTCTCTCATTCTCTCTCTCTCAAATAAATAAATAAAAAATCTTTAAAAAAAAAAAAAGAAAGAACTGCATAAATCTGTGATCAGGCGTGATCTAATTTGTTAGAGGCCAGATATGTCTTCAGCAAGCACTCAGTAGGTGGGCCTTAAATAGGGAGGCAACTCTTTACCTCTCTGAGATTCAGCCTTAGGCCTTCCATTCTGAGGAGCTGAGACATAGACCCATGTGTTCCTTGGAAGTCCATGCTGGGGTGGCCCTTTTATAGGAGCAGCATGGGTGATGGAGCATGAGACGGGCCTAAGGAGGGAAGGGAAGGAGCCATGCCTGTAAACCAGTTTACTGAGTCTGATATTTCTATTTCTGTTTTATTATTTCTTTCCTTTATCTTGGTTAAGCATTTCAACTTTGAGCTATGAAAGGGGACATTTTAGGAAGAGTTACATATGCAGTCTCAGGTCGGGGAGCCCAAGGTAGAATAGCCAACTTGGTGGCAGCAGTCATTCGTGGGGCATCTTACGAGGAAGGTGTCTCTCAGCGGATGAGAGTCCAGCTTTGTGGTCTTGCTTCCCTGTTCCATCGAGAGATTCTCTTCCCAACAATAAACTTAGAGAGTTTTTTTTTTTAAGGATTTTATTTATTCATTTATTTGAGAGAGTGAGAGAGAGAGAGCACATGAGAGGGGGGAAGGTCAGAGGGAGAAGCAGACTCCCCGCCGAGCAGGGAGCCCGATGCGGGACTCGATCCAGGGACTCCAGGATCATGACCTGAGCCGAAGGCAGTCGCTTAACCAACTGAGCCACCCAGGCGCCCAAAACTTAGAGAGTTTTATTTATTTATTTTTTTTTTAAGATTTTATTTATTTATTTGAGAAAGAGAATGAGATAGAGTGAGCATGAGAGGGGGGAGGGTCAGAGGGAGAAGCAGACTCCCCGCCGAGCAGGGAGTCCGATGCGGCACTCGATCCCAGGACTCCAGGATCATGACCTGAGCCGAAGGCAGTCGCTTAACCAACTGAGCCACCCAGGCGCCCAAAACTTAGAGAGTTTTATTATTTTTTTTTTTAAAGGGGAAGTTTCTTTCACTGAGCGGTCTGACCATAGTTGATCCCAATTCTCTTGAATAAGTCTATATGTTAATGTTTTCTGCCTCCCAGGCCAATCCAGTGGTCTGATGGGTAGGTGAAGACCAGCCAGCCACTCCCATTTATAAGGAATTGAGGGCCTACCAACTTTCACTTTCCTTAAGCCAATGCAGTTCAGCCACATGGCTGGAGATGGTGTTGCCAAAGACCATCTCTACTGAATTTCCATATAAGCTTCTGTGAGAATAGTAAGTGTTGGTATGGAGAGGTCTCTTATCCTTAAACTTCCAAAGGAAGGAGATATTGACAGAATTTCCCTAGCAGACTGTCATCTGATAGGGCCAAGATATGGGGGAACAGATACTAGAATTCAGCCATTGTAAGGCCTGGTTGGCAAGCCATCTGCAAGAGAAAGCTTCCTCAAAGGCATCACCCAACATGAAAGACATGTCACACACCCCTGAAATTAGATGACACAGGAATCTGGTCATTGGTTCAAATGTCTTTCCTAATGTAAAAATGAGAGAAGTTCTACCTAGCTTAACCCTGCCTCTAACCTTGGACAGTGATGTTGTTTTGCTTGAATTTTTTTTTCTTCCTTTTTGGCCAGATGGAAGCACTGAAAGTAAAGGATTATTAACTACAGGCTTTTGTTATTCTGTAATTTGGGCGGAGCATTTAAGTTTAACGAGGTAAGCACTGGTAGTTAAATGGGGTTGGTATACTTTTGTTATTTTTGCTTTGCCTGCCGTGGGATTGTGAGTTGGAGTGGGGTGAGTGGGGAGTGCTGGAACATGAGCTGTTTTGGGACTGGGTTGTTAGTGGAAATGTTCCTGCTGCTTAGCTAGAAGGCATGCCAGGTAAAACCATTCTGTCCCTTTGACCCTGAAGCCCTAAGGTCTTTAAGTAGTCTTTCTACAGGTGTTCAGTGTTCACATATACCTAGAAGACAGAGTCGAAGTCTATACCGTAGACACAATCCTATGGCGTAGATATTCTTCGGAAGCAAAAGAGTATAAATCCTGGTCCTTAAAAAAGAGAGAGCGCTTTTTTTTCTACTGGGAACAGCGTCATGGAGCTATGCTATGTTATGATTTGCTAAACATATGTCAGATCATAACAGTAGGAAAGTTCCACATTTGGGATACTATGTGAGGATGTGTATAGATCTTACTAAAACCATCATGGCAGACGCTGTTGGTTTCCTAGCCAATATCTACGCATTTCCCCTTCTTGCTTGCTAACAGAACTGCAGTTTTGTTGGGAGCAGTCATGGGTCCGGACCTGACATTATGCCATAATCAGTCTAAGCCTGTATCTACTTCAGCTTTGATGACAGCTAGGGCTGGTCACAAGACACAGATATGGCCAATGAGATACAAGCAAATTTCTGCTGAGAAATCTTCTGGAAAAGCTTTTGCTTTCCCGAGAGGAGGAGGCAGATGCTGCTGGCACCACCAGCCCCCTTCTTTCTGCCTTAAATACAGACCTGAAGTCTAGAGCGGCATCCGCTATCTTTTGACCATACAGCAAGTCACATACTGAAATCACGAGGAAAAAAACGTCCTTTATATTTAAGCCATTATCATTCAAACGTTCTATAAGATTTACACAAATGAATCCCTAATATGACATCATAATACAAGAGAGGTTCAAGGGCAGATCAGGGCACCTGTCGTTGACAAGATGAAGACTGCATGCGCAGGTTATTTCCAGGGATTCTTTGATGACAGACCTGAAAATTCTAAGTTAAAATAGCTAGTAATTCAGGCGCAAGTGTACGTGATCTCGTGCAGCTTGACTTCCTAATTGGTTGCCCTAGATTGGCTCTGCTTAATTAAAGGAACCATTGTAGGATTCTAAGTGACCATTTATAGTTCCTGTAGTCACGCTCAAAGCCTTTGTCCCTGGCCTCTCAGCTCTGCTACCACATCAACCTCTCAGTTGTCCCATGACTGGTGTGTGGGTTTGCTATAATTAGAATTACTGACAATTAAGGAAAATTCCTTTAAGACAGAGACAAGAACCCAGAGATAGATGAGGACTGGATGGGTTTAGGCATTTTATCTCTAGTCAGAAGGCTGATCTGTATTGGTTTTTAAAAAGTTATAGGTGGTAGACCCTTGATTCCTCATAAATAACAGCAACAGGCTGGTCTTTGTCCACCCAACAGGCCACTGGTTTAGTTTGGTAGGGAGAAGTCATTAACATATGAATTTATTCAAGGGAATTGGGCTTAACCATATCAGACCATACAGTGAAGCAAGCTCCCACCTCTTTCAGTAAAAATAAAACATTCCAAGGTTAGCACTGGAAAGAGACAGATTCAAGGCAGAGCAGGTATTCATCCAGAATCTCTTTTTGTACAGCCTTCATAGCTCTTTCAGAGCACACTTCTCTCCTCCATCATTCCTGCAGACAGTACGTGTAGTCCACATGGAGTGGCCTGTCTAGTCGAGCTGATATTCTGAAGGGTTAATTAGATATCCGTAAGACAAGGATTCTCTACCAGTTCTTCGGCTAATGAAGGCGTGTCTCCTTTAAAATGGGTATTACTTTTAACCACAACAAGGGAATGCTTCGCACCTATAAGCAGAAACCTTTGGGACACTGGGAGGGCACTTATTATTATTATTGTAAACCAGTACATGTATGCAAGAACTTCTGAATTTGTCTTAAATTAAAGTAAATATGTCATAAGCCTGGAAGGTCTCAAACCATTTTCCTGGAGCATTTTCTGTGCCAAATATTTATTTTGAGCATTTATTATGTGCCATCTCTTTTATACTAAGGGCATCACGTGTTGTATTGATCAAGACTCTCTTGGTTGTAAGGGATAGAAACCCAA
This sequence comes from Leptonychotes weddellii, assembly GCF_054177405.1. Taxonomy (NCBI): domain Eukaryota; kingdom Metazoa; phylum Chordata; class Mammalia; order Carnivora; family Phocidae; genus Leptonychotes; species Leptonychotes weddellii. The sequence continues at coordinate 77,254,212 of NC_138379.1, forward strand.
TTTACATTAGGATAGGCATCAGTTCCCTGCAAAGACACAGGTAGAGCTTCAGGGACAACCAAATCCAGGGGTATAAAATATTAATAAGATTCTCCTCTTCCCTTTTAATTTCTTGTCTTTGCTTCACTCTGCATAACGCTGCCATCCTCATTCTACTGGAACTATGGCTGCAGGCAGCTCTGAGCTTAAACCATCAGAGTCTTGAAACTAAAGAGGAAATATCATTCTTCAATCCCGATTTCATTAATAATAATTTCAAAATTCCTAGGAGAGGTCTCTGATAAACCAGACTCGGGCTGCATGCCCAGCCCCACACCAATCCCTGTGGCTCGGAGGATGAAGAACTCTAGTTGACCCAGCCTGTCGCACAACTGTGTGGCCAGCTGCATTCTATGATTGGCAGTGCCCTCCAGAACCATTTGGTTAGAGTGGGGAAGAGCATTTCCACAAAAGAAAGGGAGTTGTTCCTGACCAGGCTGACTGAGTAATATATGCCCAATTCAGTACATGAAGTCAGGCAATGCTCGCAATAGTCCAGGGAAGCGATTACTACTATCTGTGTTTTATAGACAAGGAACATGTCGGGAAACAGAGAGGTTAAGCAACTTGAACAAGGTCACATAGCTGGTAGGCAGCAGAGCTGCGATTCCACTGGAGTCCGCTTAACTCCAAAGCTACTCCATCACCTGACCACCTCTCCTCCCTAGATGAGTTTCTCCTCTATCTATTAGAGTCATGGAGACATTAGGAAAAATTACCCTAAGTCTGCACACTGGGCAACGATCTTCTACCCCTCAGCACCCTCACCGGCCTTCTCTTCTCCAACCTGAGTTATCTCCAGCTCCTTTAACCTTTCCACACACGTCATGTTTTTTCGCTGATCTCCTAGTCACTCTTCTAACCCTGCTCTGGTTATATCTCCAGCTTCCTCCTTGGAACCTGATGCCATCTTGGTCCTGCGGGCTCTTTTCAGCCTTCTGCTTCCTCTGGAGTTCCTAGCTGAAACAAAAACAAGGATTCAGTGGGCTGCTTGACTGGGTTGGCATGGCTGGACCCAGGGGCTTAGAATCGTATTGTAGGTTTCTGTTTTCCTTTCCATTTTTCAACCATGCTTCCCTCAGAGTCTCTCAGTGTTAGATTTACCCTCAGATTGGTGAGAAGGCTGCAGACAGGCCCCAAACTACAAAAGAAAAAGAGACCATCTCTTCCTCAGTGTCCATATACCAAATCTTGTGGAGGGGTTCTGCACAGCCCTTCTTGGGTATGTGCTCACATTGCTGACCAATACTCCTGGACAATACAAACTCAGCCGACCTTTGGCCGGAATGCTGGCAGTCATAAGCATGGCATACCAATGCTCAACAAGGCATAATCATAGAGAGTAAAGAGTTGTGGTCAGTTCCTCCTTCTCTACAGCTGGAGGATGTGTGATGGCTTGGTCAGTGGCTGCCCCACTCCTTGGTACTTGTTCATGTCTCATCTTCCTCACTAGGCTGTGAATGCCTGTGGAACCAGAATCTGGCCTTTCGTTTTGACGTCTCAGGATCTAGCATGGTGCCTGAAACACAGCAGGAATTCGATCAGTGTTTATGGGTTGATCGACTATAAGACAGTGCTATGGTTTGCGTTGCCACAGTTAAAAAAACAAGCATTCTCCAGGGGTCTGGCACACACAACAACGATAAAAGCTACCACTTACATGCCACTGGATGATTTACAAAGCAAATGATAACTACATGGCCAAAAAAATGTTATATGTGCATCTCATTTAAACCTAAAGCCCAGTGAAAATGTATGTGCTGCTTCTTAAAAGCTCTGCACTTAGCTGGGTGCAGAGGAGGGTGAGGGAGGTTCCAGAAGGAGAGGATGAAATCTGTAAGCAGAGTTTGGTCTTGCGGAGAGGCACGGTAACGAGGACAAGCAGACAACCTCTCAGAGACAGTCTGTACTAAGTTCTTCTACTCAAGTTGACCTTCAGGTGCTCCCTGGCGAAGGTCCAGTGTCTGATCAGGTTCCAAGGAGGAAGCTGGAGATATAACCAGAGCAGGGTTAGGAGAGTGACTAGGAGATCAGCGAAAAAACATGACGTGTGTGGAAAGGTTAAAGGAGCTGGAGATGACTCAGGTTGGAGAAGAGAAGGCCGAGAGGAAACTGAATCATTTTCTTCAAGACAAAGAAGGGCTCCCTGGCTGGGGGCTGGCGCCCAGCTGTCCTCCTTTGCCTCTGCATGCAGAGCAAGGGGAAATGGGCTTAGACCGAAGGCAGGGCTAAGATTAGAGACAAGGAAGAACTTGGCAGTGAGGGATGTTGTATAACCTAGTTTTTGAGACACTTGAGGACTGAGGAGACTCCCACACTCCTGGTCTGGGCCCAGTGGACGCGTATTTGGGGATGGTCTGGCAGGCTGGCTGGAGATGGAGGAGGGGGTCCTGTGGGCCCTTCTGTGTGTAGCCTGATCTCTCTTGGTGTCCTCA
>NC_138379.1:77256785-77270792 GCF_054177405.1 Leptonychotes weddellii
GGCCAGGCCTGGGTCTAGCTCTGGGTGCTGGCAAGCGGTTCTGAGTTCCAGTTGCTCCCATTTGGTTGCAGAAGGGCTGTTTGGACGGGAGATCTGAGAGAGCAAGTCCATAAAGTACCATCGAGGGACTCCCCGGGGTGTCCACCGCCACTCCTTGTCACTTCCCGTCACTCCTCGTTGGGCCCTCTGGGCCCTGAGTTGCTGGGAGTGAGGCTGGGAGTCAGGGAGGCAGTGGTGAAAAGGAGAGCGGGCTCTGGCTGAGTTCTCCCGTCAGCCACTTCCGCCTGCTACACAGTCTCAGAGGTTAAATATTAATTAAGAGCAGCATGACAGGGAGAGCTGAGCAGTGTCACTTTTTGTCCCAACACAAATGCTAATTCCCTTCCTGGTATACAGTGACTTTGGAGTGGGATTGGCAGCCCGGGGAGAATAGATGGGGAAGGGGGAAGGAGAGGAGGTGAGGAGAGATGGGTGGGTCTGCTTTAGAACCAGTAAGAGGAATGAGGCAGCCAAGGTATTGGTGCTGGAATTGGAGAGGGAAGTAGAGGGCTTGCAGGTTACAGCGGATGTGGTCACAATGCTCCTCCCACTTTAACAGTCATGATCTAAGCAATTGTCTTAGAGCTGGCTCTCCCCAGATGTCTAAAGCAAGGTTCTTCTAACCTGGGGTCCATGCATTGGTTATAGGGCTCACAAAACCCTGAAAATTGTTTGCAAAACTATGTGTGCATGCATAAACAGCTTTCTGGGGACAGTAGTGAATTTCCATCAGAGCTGGTGTGATGTTCTATGGTGTCATCCTCAGCATGTGGTACCCACCTTTGAGGTCACCTCATAGCCCAAGATGGCTGCTAGAGCCTTAGCCGAGCATCTGTCTTCTGGACAGGGAGCAGGAGAAAGGTGGGGTGGGCAGAGGGGAGGAGAAAAGATCCACTCCAGTCTTCTGTCTCCCATTAGTAAGCTATCCCAGAAATTCACCTCCATCCTACTGTCCACACCCACCTGGAAGAGAGGCTGGGAAATACGGTCTTTCAACTGACCGTGTTGCAGCTCCATATAAAATCAGTGTTTCTGTTAATAAGAAAAAGGAGAGAATGGCAGACACCTAGAAATTTCTGCTGCAGTCTCTGTCTCGCTAAAGGTCAAGAATCTCGGATTTGGGGGAAGAGATGTTGCCATCTGGCAAAGGGTTCCATGCCCACTGCCCAGACAAAGATGCTTATAGAAAGAGACCGAAAATCCAGGTGCCTCCTTTGTTCGGATGGAGTCCCATCAGCAGTCCCATCAGCCATCCCATCAGTCTGAACAACTCCTCAGTTGACAGTTGGTCTTCAGAGGCTGGTCCTCCCACGTGAGATTGGCAGGGTTAGCCTCTGATAAGGGTGGCTATTTGAAAGGAAGCTAACTAACCGAGTTCTTGTTCCACTGAGGAATGTGGCTCCACAGGAGGCTTTGTGGTATTGTGTCTAGGAACAGCTTTGTTTGGTCTCTCATAATTATCTTCTTTCTGGCAACACTTTGTTCCCCACAGCCTGGAATAGGTGGCTGAGGAGAAGGAAGTCGTTGTTACTTCTTGAGGAAAGACACCAATGGGGGTGGGTCTGGGATGTGGGTGTCAGAGAGGTGAACTGGGCCAGTGAGAGATTCCACTTGTTGAGCACCTGGGTTGTATATTCAATTCAATCCTTTATTTATTTATTTATTTATTTATTTATTTATTTATTTATTTAAGGTCTTTGAACCTTTGTACACGCTCTTCCTGATTGAAGTTGTCAGCCCATGGTGGACATTAATGCCTCTTCAAGAGTTAGCTCCATGAAACCGTTCCTGATTCCTCTTGTTCATATGCCACCCCACCCTCACCCCTGCCTCAGGAAACTTCTTGCAATTCTGGACCTATCTTTATTACAACATTCATCACATTGTTTAAAATTGTTTATTTGTCTTCCTCCACTGGGCCAAGAGCTCCTAAATGATAGAGAATGTTTCATGATTACTTATGGTGTGCAAGTCTTGGTAGGGCTCAATAACTGTTTGATGGGGATGAACAAATTTTAAAAGTGTTAACGAGCGTCTATTGTGAGCAAATATTCTAGCAGTAAGAAGGGGATTAAACAAATTGCAAAAATACTGGCTTCTGGGTGTTCAATAGTCTAGTGGGTGAGACAGAAGAATAGATTCCTGATCTGAAACAAAAGTAATGGTGAGAAGATGCAGGTATTTTTAGAACCGGGAGGGAGAGATTAATTGAACAAATGGGTCTGGGAAGGTTCAATATAATGATTTATAAGGTAAGATATAGATATAAGATAAGATAAGATATAGATATAAGATAAGATACATATCTATTCATCATTCAGATGACCGAAATGTATTTATCAGATATATTTGGTCTTTATCCACAGTTTCTGAAAACATTTCAGAGCCATGAAGGTGAACTGGGTATCTTGTTATTAATGCAGGTGACTTTTGGACCCCACCCAAGGGTGGGGGCTGGTTGCCAGGAGGACCAACCTTGTGATTAAAGGGTTGGAACTTTCAGTCTCCCTCCTCCAACCTCTGAGAGTGGAGAGGGGCTGGAGTTGGAATCAGCCAATAGGCAATACTTAGTCAATCATGACTATGTAATGAAGCATCCATAAAAACCCAAGAGGACAGTGTTTGGGTTCTTTTTAGGGGAGCTTCCATGCTTGGGAAACCAGAATGCTTCCACGTGCAACAGACTAGGGCCCCAAGCTCCATGAGGACAGAGTTCCTTTGTTCAGGACCTCACTCTATGCATCTCTGAATTTGGCTGCTGATTTGCATCCTTTATCACATCCTTTAATACTCTGGTAGATGTAAGTGTTTCCAGGAGTTCTGTGAGCTGCTCTGGCAGATTCATCAAATCTAAGGAGGAGGCCGTTGGAGCCTCCAATCTGTAGCTGGTTGGTCAGAAGCAAAGGTGACAGCCCGGGGCTTGTGACGGGCATCTGACATGGGGCATGAGGGGCAGTCCTGTAGGACTGAACCCTTAACCACAGGATCACCTGATGTTATCTCTGGGTAGTTAGTGTCAGAATTGAATTCTTGGACACCAGCAGGTTCTCTGAGAATTGCTTGGTGTAGTGTGTGTGGGACCTCTCCCCAACCCCCACCATTGGAATTGGGCTCAGGAACCCTAAAAGAGATTGGTAACACTGATTTCTGGGAGGCCTTGAAGGACAAGCCAAGCCTCCATCTTTAAGGCAGGCCTAGAGAGAGGGGCAAGGGAAAGGAGGAAATACGAGCCATCTTTGGAGATGAAGTGTTTTGACAGAGTTGGAGATCCCTATGGGAATCTAGAAGTGTTTTTGTTTGTTTGAAAACGGGGAAACTGGTGCTCTGTGTGTGTTAGGTTGAGTACAAGCCTCAATCTTTTTCTGGAAGAAGATCGTGGTTCTGTTCCTGTGTGGCTTGCAGGTCGATGCTCATGAAGATGCCAGGACTGGGGAATGGTGCTGTTCAGGGGCGAGGAAACAACAGGCCTGGGTGGGGCCGGGGTCTGGGATGGGTCCCCCTTGGTCTGAGTGCCTGGGAGGCCTTTGGGAAGGAGGTCCCATGCTAGGTGCTCCCCTCACCATTCCCTTTTCTGTCTTTCTTAAAATACCCTGTGTTCCTGCAGCAGTGCGGCTGCTAATCTAAAATAAAAACAGCAGGAAATGCAAATGGTCAGGTTCTCCTAGCAACAGGAGCCAACCCACGCAGGGCGTGGGGAGCAGAGCAAAGCTGTCCTGAGGCTGGGATGCGGGTGGCTGGGCAAGGAGCGAGTCTCCCCTTCCAGCTTCGCCCTCTAACTTCAGAGAGTGGCTGGCTGGTGGGCAGCCACCTGCTGTGCGGAAGAAACTCTCCAGGAACTGGATGGGGGCAAAGGTCCTGGGGAGCAGGTGTCAGGGCAGGTGATGGGCAGCAGCTCGAGTTTAAGACATCTGATGGCAGTGGTTGGAATGGTGCTTCTCACAACCTGACACTAGGGGACTAAGTAGGTGCATGATTGGGGAAGGGCCTGGGTTTGTGTGCATGTTTCTGTGTGTCCATTCCGATCAACCCATGGAGTCTTGTCATTCCTAAGGTTATGAAATAAAAGGAAGTAAGGGTTCTCCTGCTACCCAAAAGCAGAGCGTTCCTATGAAACCATTCCTAAATCAAAATGATACAAAGTGAAGAACCAATTACCATTAATTTATATGGGAAAATTTTTAACAGCTGCAGACCCCCAAAATAACCTCTCTCGAGCCTTTCTGATATCTTAGGGCGCATCTTGCAAATGGATGCACGAAATAAATCAAGATCAAGCACAGCTGCTCACAGACACAGTTCAAAGCTCTCATGGGGCCATTCTCACCGTTTGGGGGAGAGGGTGTGCACCTTGCCTCTTTGGGACAAATGCACCCCGAATACTATTTTTGCTTTTCACCCTCTGTCATGAAAGCAGAAATACTCTTTGGATTTCTTTCAGTGAGCGAAAGCAGGTACCATTATTCTATGTCTTTTCGTAAAAGCGAAGTGGTGTAAGGCGAACTTTCAGGAAGGGGAGAGTCCCTGTAGAAGATGATTGCAATTCCTAGGTAAGGGGATCAAAACCAGGGAACTGCAAAGACTCTCAGAGACAGCCGGCTTGATCCCCTTCTGTTACGAATGAAGAAGCTGAGTTCCAGAGATGTAAGTGACTTTCCCAAGACAGAGATCTCATTAGTGACAGAAGTGGTAACTAGAAAACAGGTATCCAGGCCGAGACTCATTCCATTTTAAGTCAGAGCAGCCGCTGGTGTTCCTTTGCACACAGCTTGATAATTAGAAGCCATGATAACCCTTACGGGGGCCCTGGGGGAGAAGACATCTTAGGCACATCAAATAAGTCTAAAGACATTTGAGAGACAAATGGGGCCACCACCCCTGTGGAGTGCCGTGGAAAAGTTAGCATCTGGAGGTGAGAGGCTTGGGCTGGGGGTTAGAAAGAAAAGAATGTCTCTCAAATTGTCACACAGCTCCCCGTGCAGGCATTCCTGGGGGCCTCTCAGTGGGAAATGGGAGGAAGGGTATCTCCCCCTCACCCATCAAGGTTACATGGGGGAAAATGGGAGAAGGTGTGGGTCATTTGCTCAAGGGGACAGGTCCAAGCATGGTAGATCTTGGAACAGAACTCTGGAATTCGGGCTCCCTGACTCTGAGACAGGTCCCTATGGTCCAGACTGGGTGGTTTCCTATTACATAAGCAACTCTTTCATTACTCACGCTCTGGCTTCCTCCTGCTTGTCTCCAGCAGCAGCTCCCTCAGAAAACACGGTGAAAGGAAAGGGTTCTGAGCTCCAGTTGAGTCTTGGGAACTTGAATATATTGTCAGTCTTGAGGATTCCAGGGTAGGCAGCAGGGCACGTAACAGCCACAAGCCACGTCAGGGCAAGTGGCTGGTGTTGTCAGAGCTGGATTTCGACAGAGGAATCATCTATGCATCTACACGCTCTACTTCCCTGTGGCCCCATGGCCAACCATGGTCAGAAGCCCTGGAAAGTTACCTTCAGTCCTCACCTTCCAAGCTGCCCCATCTTTCGGGGCCAAAGTCCAAACTGAGGCAGTCAGCTGATGAGCAGAAGAAGCAACATGGACTTTGGTGTCAGCAGCCTGGGCTCAAATTCTAGCTTAGTCGCTCACTGTCTGACCTTAAGCGACTTGACGTAGCTTCTGAGAGTTGGATTCTCTATCGGTAAAATGAGAGCAGTTGTGTCTGTCTCACAGAGCCGTACCCCATAGATGGATGTAAAGTGCTAGCACCACCAGACAAACAGTCGGTACACGCAGATACTGGTTTCTGCACTTCTTTCTTATGGTTGCAGTTGCTCAGGGACCAGGTGGGAGTTCCAATTGCTATTGCCAAGGCAAGGAATGCTATTTTCCAGGTAGCCCAAGCTGGAACTCAGAATGTAGTTCTCCCGCACACAAAAATTAGTTTGCCTTTATTATCGATTGAATCGGTTTTTACGCGTTGATCTGAGATTGTAGCTCTATGTCCCCATGGTGTTCCCAGCATCTGGTAGACCAGGTACTCAATAAACAAGTGTTGGGTGAGTGAACAAACATGTTGTTTATGTTAGAAAAGGCATTTTAAGTGAACGATAATCCACTTCTAAAAGAATATTTGAATCATAAGGAGTTCATGAGGTCGGTCTGCTTACAGAATCTCTTTGAGGCCAGGCCCAGAGAAGACAGGTCAGGGTCCAGGTTGGGCACCTAATTTGCTAGTGGGCCTATAAAGCCATGACGTGTGGCTCCGGACAGCTCTGGACAGCTTCCTGGCTCAGACGAGGCAACAAGCTGCAGGCATTCCTGTCAATGGGTTTTGAGGGGGAGGGTCTTCCCAGGAGGTCTCTGAGGGGCTATTGGGGCCAGTAGATGAATAGCCTTGGCCTTGGCAACTCCATCCTCTATCCATTCTCCCAGCAGATGAGGGGCACATTCAAATGGGGTCTGCTCCAAGGAGTGGTTTGTTCTTCCCTCTACCCCCCAGCCCCACCCAACCGTCTCATTCTCTCTGTCTCTGTCTCTGTCTCTCTGGCAGTCTTTCTCTGTCTTCTCGCTCTGTTTCTCTCTCCCTCTCTCTCAAACACACACACATTATGTGTTTGTATATTATGTGCATATTATGTATATACACACACATGCCTAAGAGTTCGGATATTGATTTCACCATCTTAACTCCAAAAACTGTTTTTCAAGTGTGGATAGTTCTGGCTTATTCATTTATTCACTTATTGCTGAAGTTGTCATAAAAATCAATTTCCCATTGCTGAAATGGCAGTTCCCTGTGCCTCTTGGGGACTCAGCAGGGAAGATGGCCTCCCCATTGGACCTCTGGGAAATCACAGAGGCTGTTAGAGCCCTGGGCTCAGCATTTGAGGTCCCAAGGGACTGATAACCCACTCCTCCTGGGAAGAGTGCACGTGCTGAGTTTATTTGCAATCTCCTTGAGTCCCCCCACTCATCGAAGTGTTCGGATACTCTTCTTTATGCTTCCTACACGGAACACACTACAGACCTGCAAGAGGAATCAGAATTTCAGAACCCCTAAGTGACAGGCAAAGTGTTTGGCCTTAGCTTTTTCCTTCCTAAAATCCGGTCTTTGCTCCCTGGAATCAGGCTGCCTGATATCCTTACCCGTGGAACTGGTGGAAAGTAAGAAAATCATATTTCTCTTCATGGGTGGGAAATCAGGTCATCCCTCTCCTAAGGTATAGAATACTCCCCCGGGCTGTGGAGAGCAGATTCTGGTTTCTACCCAGAAAAACTATAGACGAAAACTGTGGCTGCCTACTACTGAGTATCAGGGGAAAAAGCGGAGATATTTTTAACATACGGAATATCAGTGAACAGAATGCTAAGGAACCAGAAAACTTATTCCAATAAATATGAAACATATGCTCTGCCTAAAGCAAACCCAGGTTTTGCTATATACAAATTTCATGAAGAAAAAAAATGTCGGAAATTGCAGAAATATCTGGCTACAACCATTTGTTGCAGTCGACCTGGAAGGCAGGCAGGTGGCATGGCAAAAGTGACTGGGTGCGCCAGGGGTGCGTGGGGGGCTTGATCATCTTGTCATGCAGGTCTGGGGACTTGTCCAGAGCCCTCTGGAGTCCCGGGAGCACAGGCTCCAGATGGACATCCCCCCCCCAACCCCAGTTTGTAATGTCAGGGTGTGCGTCACCAACAATCAGAACATCGTCTCCAGCTTCACAACCCGGACTCCTCAGACGGGGAGAATGCCTGTCTCAACGGCAAGAGATTCCTGCAAGAAAAAAAAAACAACAACAACAAAACGCACTTAGGGTTTTATGCGACAGGTTCTTCCTTTTGCAACTAGGAAAGGCAATTCGTATTCATCTCATTAGTGAAGTTCTAGTAATTGGGGATATTAATTTCATTGCTAAACCTGACAAATATTTTACTCTCTCCTGTAGTGGGTGATTGCATTCCCACAGCCTCTCCTTTTGTGCTGCCAGATGGGAAGGATGCGTATTTGCCATTTTCGTTAATACAATTAGTACCTTAGCCTGGCGCCTGCCCCCTCCCCGGCTGCACGCTCCCGGGGACGGGGACGCGGACGGGGGACGCGCACGCGGAGGGAGAGGACGAGGCAGCGGGAGCCCATCCCGGGGCGCGGGGGTGGGGGGGTGCGGGGAGGGGGGCGAGGGCCCGGCGTCTGCGGGAGGGCGGGCGGCGGGGGAGCCCGAGAGCCTGCGAGCGCCGCGGGGGGAGGCGAGGCGCTGCCCAGCGCTAAACCGCGGCGATAAGCCCACCACCGCTAACAACCGTGTGGTGGAGGAGAAACCAATCATTATGCTGCCTGCAACTCCCCCGGCAGCTTCTCGGCCCCGGAGCGGCTCCCCGCACAAAGGGCGCCGCCGCCCCCAGCTGTCCCCACGCCTCGGCGCTCCTCTCCTCCCGGGCGGCGCCCCCCCCGCGCGGTGCTGCTCGCCTGGCGGGGGGCGCGGGGCGGGGGGGCGGTGAGCTGCGCGGGCAGCAGGCGGGTATTCGGAAGCCTGTTCCTTTTTCCCCGGGAGTGGGAGCCACAACAGGGCTCGGGCTTGCCTGGGCCTCCATGTTGCTCTCTGGATCCTTCGCTTCTCCATTCCCATTGGGGAAGCTGCTAACGTTGCCAAATATTTACTACGCCCTTGCCCGCCTCCTCAGCTTCTGACACAGATTCTCTCCCCGAGAGATGGGGGCGAGGGCACATCGGTGCCGGGGATGGACGGCAGCTGGGGTCTCAAGGTTCCTTTCTGCTGGTCTCACCAATGAGACCCCTGATTCTCTGGCTGCTCGCTGGACTCCCCTGGAGTCCTAGCGGTCAGGGAGCTGGGTGCACCGTGCCGCTTATTTCCAACCTCGCCAAAGCCAGAGGGAAGGCAGAACCACACAGGGCCCCCCTTCTTACTCTTCCCTTTTCCTCTGGCCTCAGGGCCGATTTGGGGACCCTTAGGGAAAAGTTCCAGAGAGAAACCACCTCTAAGACAGCCATAGTCTGCTCCCAGGAAGGAGTCTGTCCTTCAAGGGACTGTGGCCTATAGAATGGAAAACAATTTAAAAAAATCATCCTTGAATAAATATATCGGGTAAGAGTGGCCATAACCACTATCCTGTGAAGATTTACCCAGGGATATCACATTCGTTTTCCCCATTTTGGGTCACCTCCCCGTATGGGCATATCAACAGAGATGGTGTTGGCGGCAAAGACTTACTTTAAAACACTCATACTATTACGACAGGGTTTGGAGGTACTTGGGTAGAAGCCAGCCCATGATCCCTAATCCTGGTTGTGTCACCAGAGGACAGGAAACTCTGAGCTTCATGTGACCTCTCCAATTTAGGAATGATACTTCTTCCTGAGATCCAGGTTTTTGAAACAAAGCTAAATGGAAACACACAAGCCTTTTAGCTGTTTTCCCTGCCTGGAACGGATTCATGCTTCTTCTCCAACATATGATCCCATACCTCTTCTTCCCCCAAGAAACCTTCCTTGACCATAGCTGTGCAAAGTAATCCTGGTGGAGAGAGCCCCATGGGCCCCATTCACTTACCTGGAGTCAGCATTGCCCTATATAATTAAAAGTGGAAGTATGTCTTGTTCAGCAACCTGTTGCAAAGTCTTTCCTTGTTTAGATCTAGCTCAAAACCGACAGCCTTATTAGGATTTTCCTGATAAATGAGTAGGAGAAACCCACTCATATGTACTATATGTTGCTGCTAAAATCTAAAGAGTCCTGCCAAGTACTGTGCCTCTTTTTATGGGTAGATACAGCCAATTGTCTATTCCTTTAGAGAGTATATCTTGACATGAACTAGACCACTAGATCCTTAGGAACTTCACTGATGTGGTAAGCCCTTGTGCTTTCTATCATGGTAAGAGCGTAAGGGACTAGTATGATGTTCTAAAAGATATCAAGACAATTGAGGTATCTCCAAGACTATATGATGACAAAGAGCAGGAACATTAACAGTGAAAGTATACTGTTGTCCCTGCCACATGAAGTCAAATTGCTTCTGATTATTTTTGGTGATAGGAATGGAGAGTGGGGGAGAATTTGTTAATTTAGTGTCTGCATACCAGCTTCCAAGGGCTTTGTTGTGTTGCTCCAACAAAGTAACCACATGAAGAGTTGGCTATAAATGGCACCACTGATTAAGTGTGTGATATAGCTATTCTCCAAGACCATCTGGCTTTTGCAAGAGCCAGGAAGGAAGTTAAATGGGGATGTGATTGGAATCACACCTCTGCCTCTTTCAAGTTTTAATGGTGACACTAACTCTGTAATTCTTTCAGGATGCTGGATTTGTTTTTGGATTACTAGTTTGACAGGGGGGAATGGGTTGAGGTAGGGCAGTTCTAAGGCTTTCCACTTGGTTCTCCCTTCTGGCCATAATAGATGTCACCCTGTGGGTCAGGGAACCAAAATGAAGATTCTTCCAGTTACTAAGTATATCTATTCAAAATATACCTTCGAAGACCGAGAACCGTGACATTGATCCATGGTCCCACTGAACTTGGAAAAAACTCCATTTTTTACCTGACTTTCATAAACACACTCCAGTGAGTGATCCAACAGAGTATTTCAGGTTTTAGGATTAATTTAATTCAACTAATTTCTTATTGCTCTGAGGAATAGAGTATCCTCTGGGGCCTCCTGAGGGAATAGGGATGGGGGTGGTGAGCAGGTTGCCTATAACAGATTCACTTTACCATTCTCATATTCTGCAGCATTTAGACTTCTTCCTCCATCTGTATATGCCAGAGAAGTTCTGACATTTTGATCTTACTGGCTGTAGCTTATAGTTGAGATTGGCCAACTTACTTGTCTAGTAATGCCACTTCCCAAGTACTCAAATCATAACATTAAATCCTAATTCCCAGTTGTGCATCCATTTTCAAAAATTTAGCTAATCAGGTCTTAAGGTATATTCTTCTTGGTCTAACAGACTTAGAATCCACTTAAATACACCCTCCTCAGACTCCCGAAGTCCCGCAAATCTTTTGGCATATAGTCTCTCTCCTCAAGGCCCAGGGCTGCTACTTTACAGTCTGAACTATGCTGCTCTTTAACTTTTCTTGACGATCTGGAAGCAATGAGGGTAGTGGAGGTGAGTCCTAAGGGGAATTGAGTTTCCTTGGTGCAGTCACTGAAAAGTTTTTATTCAGTGGGAAAAAGATTGCAGGACATTCAGGGAGGTTTAGCAAGTTTTGAACATTCAAGTCCTCAGTCCCATCAGGTCTACATAAATGTGCCCATTCCATATCTTGGGACCCCACTTCCTTCCTATCAGCATGCTCAGCTTATTCTAAGAGATTGAAGGATCTAAGAAACTGAAGGATTGAGTATTTAATTGGGTTTGCAACTCTGTAGCTGTTAAAATTATTTTCTAGACTTGGTCTTCATCCATATCAATTCAGAGACTACAGGACATGGAGTCCTTTAGAGCTACCATAGACACTTTCTGATCTTCTACCTGGTTCTGAGTTGGATATTAAGAGGCTTTCAATATGTCCTTTTCACTGTTTACTCTCTGGGGAGCCATCAGAAGCAGCCAGCCAATGCCACAGTCTTTGTAATCATGATTGTCACCATGGAGACTAAGTACCACAGTAACTTGATTTCCATTGTCCTCCACCTGCACTTCATTCCTTGCCACCTTGTAGGATAAGTTGAGTCACTGTGATGCCACTGAATGTCATTATTGGAATGGATTACCAGTATACCATTTTCTCCTAGTAAGGAGGTTAGTTCTGTGCTTTTCAGCTATGAGAGCAATAGGATATCAGAATCCTGTTTTGGGGGACTGTTTTCTGGGCCCTTCCTGGTATCTATTCTTATATCAGTTCAGAGCCTAGAAGGCAAAATGTGGCACACTCAAATAATGTCATCGAGGTGGGTTTAATAAAGTGACTATTTATGCTAGATTGAGTAGAGCTCAATTCTTCATCCCTATCTCTGTCCATACCCTTTCATGTCCTCATTAGGGGTGGAGTGTACTTCCTTGCCTCATGTCTTTGGACTTGCTCATGTGACTTTTTGGCCAATGGCATGGGAGTGGGAGAGGATACCAGCTCCAATCTTAGGCCTTAAGAGGAATCACATGTTTTTTGGGCTTTTTAAAAAAGATTTTATTTATTTGACAGAGAGAGAGCAAGAGAGTACATGCGCACACATGAGCAGGGGGAGGGACGGAGGGAGAGGGAGAAACAGACTCCTTGCTGAGTGGGGAGCCTGATGTGGGGCTTGAACCCAGGACCCCAAGATCATAACCTGAGCTGAAGGCAGATGCTTAACTGACTGAGCCTCCCAGGTCCAGCCCCCGACATGTTTTTGTATGTTCTTATGAGCCTCTGTCATCACCATGACAGAAGTATACATACTAGCCCAAGGAGGATGAGAGACATGTGGAATAGAGTTGGTCCGACTCTCCTATAGAGCTACAGTGAGAATCAGCATAGCTGCTCTAGCTACCAGAGCATGAAGTAAAGATGTCCAACTGAACCCAGCCTAAATCAGCCAAGTTCTAGCTGACCTGCAGGTTTATGAGAACAAATGGTTCTTTTAGGATATTGGACTTGGAGAGGTGGATATATAGATTAATATAGCAATAGCTAGCTGGTACACTGGAATAAATAAAAACCAATTAAGAGGTGGGACAGAACCTCAGAGATGTTGATAGTAGGCTTGAAGGATGAAGGGGAGGAAGAACCTACTAGCACCTGGAGAGAGTAGCTACAGGACAGGATGTTTGACAAGAGCAGGCTTTTGGTAGAGGGATGTAGACAATTCATAGAAACCAAGGAGGAAGGCAAAGGGAATAGATATCATCCCCTTGTCTCCTCCTGACCTCTGAACTTCTGCTGATGTCTCCTACTATCAAACCTAGAAGGCAAAGGAAACCATTGATGCAGATTATTTAAAAAATCCTCCTAGTGCAGGGACATCTGGGTGGCTCAGTTAGTTAAACGTTTGACTCTTGGTTTCTGCTCATGTCATGATCTCAGGGTTGTGGGATAGAGCCCTGCACTGGGCTCTGCACTCAGCAGAGGGTCTGCTTCTCTCTCTCCCTCTTCTCCTCCCCCCACTCATGCGTGCTCTCTCTCTCTCAGATAAATTAATAAAATCTTTAAAAAAAATTCTCCTAGTTCAGAAAGCAGGATGAAGGGCTGGAAAGGCAAATGGAAAACATTCAACACACTTTGCATGTCTGAAAATGTCTTTACTTTATCCTTATACGTGTATGATAGTTTGGTGGGGTACAGAAAAATTTCTTTCAGAAATTCAAAGAAATTTCCAGTGCAGTATAGTTCTTGAAAAACCTCTCTTTTTCTCTCTCAAAATTAGTAGTCTTCTTATCATCCTTAAATATTTACAAATTTTCTCCATGTGCTTTGCAGTGGATTTACTTTTATCCATTGTTCTAGATACTCATAGGATCTTTTTAATCTCGAAACTGTGCCTTCAGTTCTGGAAATGTTAATAGAATTATTTCATTAATAATTTACCCTATTCTGTTTTCCTGCTCCCTTTTCCCCTAAATTTCTAATTTTCTCCTATTTTCCATCTTTGTCTTTTTACCCTTCTTTCTTGGAGATTTCCCCAAACTTTTCCTTCAATCCTTCTATTGAATTTTATTTTAAAAGCATTTAAAATTGAGATATGCCTCATAAAACATACAATTCACTATTTTAAAGTGTATGCTTCAGTGATTCTTAGTATATTCACTATGTTGTATAACAATCACCACTATCAAATTCCAGGACATTTCTAAAATCCCAAGATCTGGACATTTCTAACATCTCTGTACCTATTAGCAGTTAATCCCAATTCCCTTTTATTCCCATCCCCTGGGAATCATTAACCTATTTTCTGTTTTTTTTTTTTTTTAAGATTTTATTTATTTTTATTTGACACAGAGAGAGAGATAGTGAGAGAGAGAGCACAAGCAGGGGGAGCGGCAGGC
>NC_138379.1:77271292-77301270 GCF_054177405.1 Leptonychotes weddellii
ATCTGGACATTTCTAACATCTCTGTACCTATTAGCAGTTAATCCCAATTCCCTTTTATTCCCATCCCCTGGGAATCATTAACCTATTTTCTGTTTTTTTTTTTTAAGATTTTATTTATTTTTATTTGACACAGAGAGAGAGATAGTGAGAGAGAGAGCACAAGCAGGGGGAGCGGCAGGCAGAGGCAGAGGGAGAAGCAGGCTGCCTGCTGAGCAAGGAGCCTGATGCGGGGCTCAATCCCAGGACCCTGGGATCATGACCTGAGCCGAAGGCAGCCGCTTAACCGACTGAGCCACCCAGGCGCCCCACCTATTTTCTGTTTTTATGGATTTACCTATTCTGGACATTTCATATAAATGGAATCATACAACATATGGCCCTTTGTGTCTGGCTTCTTTCACTTAACATAGTTTTTTTTTTCAGGCTCATCCATGTTGTAGTATGTAACAATACTTCATTCCCTTGGATTTATTTATTTACTTGAGAGAGAGAGAGAGAAAGAGAGAGAGAATGAGCAGAGAAGGGGTAGAGGGAGAGGGAGAGAATCTCAGGTAGATTGCCCCCTGAGCGTAGAGTCCGAAGCAGGGCTGATCCCACAACCCCTGAGATCATGACCTGAGCTGAAATTAAGATTCAGACACTTAACCGATTGAGTCACCCAGGCTCCCCAATACTTCATTCCTTTTTATGGCAGAATAATATTCTATTGTATGGATATACAATTCTTGTTTACCCATCAATTGGTTGATGGACATTTGGGTTGTTTCCACTGTTGGGCTACTATGAATAATGCTGCTATGGACATTTATGTACAAGTTTTGGTGTAAACATATGTTTTCAATTCTTTTGGGTATGTACCTAGAAGTGGAATTGCTGGGTCATATGGCAATTCTATGTTTAAGTTTTTGAGGAACTGCCAAACTCCATTGAGTTTTGAAATTCTACTATCAAGTTAGATATTTCTAAGAGATCTTTTTAAAATTTTCTGAATGCTTCTTCTTTTTAAAAATGGAATGTAATATCTTCCTCCCTGAGAGTATCAATGATATATGTATTTTTTGAGATTTCTTCTCCCTGTATAGTCTATCTCACAAAGTTAATTTAATTTAATTAAAAAATCTGTTTCTATGTTAGAGGCTTTGCAGTCTATGTCTCATAATCCTTGGCTGATCAAGAATGGTTTTATTCAAGAATGAGGAACTGGAAAACTGGCTGGATCATGCTCTCTATCATGTAGGTAGTCTTGTTGGCTTTGGGTGTCAGAGTGATTTGTTGGGCTATTTGTTGAGAACCCCTAATGTCAATTATTTTGGTCAGATTGTTCAAAGAAGGACCTTCCAATCTCCTGTGGAAGGTTAGGATCTTTCTACCTGTTTTCTGGGGTGGCGGAGGGTGACTTGGAAAGAAGGCTGGAAGTCTCTGGATTCACAATTCAGTATGCACTTGGTCACCTTATAGCCTTCTTTGAGCATGGTGTTTCTGTCCTCAAATGGGCCTGGTAGTTCCCAGTCTGGAGGCTGTTCTATGCTCTCTGGACTGTAAATCTCTAGGTTTCTGCTAGAATGGGGGTGGGGGCAGGTTCCTAGTGGCATGGAGTGGGAAAATGAACCTAGGGATCTAATTGCTTCTCAAACAGCTTTTGGTTTTATTTAGCCTTTTCCCTTTTACCTCTGGATCCTGTGTTAACTTAACTGATACTGCCTATTTCTGTGCCTTTTATGATTTTTGTCATACAAATTGTCTTCATTCTCAGCCTTCCTCACTTTGGGTTTGGGATTTGGCTCTTTCGGTTCTGCTGAATCTGGTTTCCAGTTTCCAAAACTTGTTGATTTTGTCTCAGTTCCTATTGCACTAACTACGTTTTCATTAAAAAAATTCATTGTTGTTGCTTTAATGGAGTTTCTGGGTAATACATCAGTCTTCCATCTTAATCCAGAAGTCTCCAACCCACCATTCTAAATGAAAAAAAATTTGATATTTTCCTTCCTTTCTGAATTAGTCATGATCTAATCAGGGGATAAAAACCACTACACTTGGGGCGCCTGGGTGGCTCAGTCGTTGGGCGTCTGCCTTCGGCTCAGGTCATGATCCCGGGGTCCTGGGATCGAGCCCCGCATCGGGTTCTCCCCTCTGCGGGAAGCCTGCTTCTCCCTCTCCCACTCCCCCTGCTTGTGTTCCCTCTCTCGCTGTGTCTCTCTCTGTCAAATACATACATAAAATCTTTAAAAAAAAAAACAACACTACACTTATTTTAATAGAATTTACTATATATACATATATATATGTATATATATATTTACACGTATTTAATAGAATTTACTATAAAGAATTGTTAATCAGGTATAAAGAATTGCTACCTAAAAAGCTAGAATAGAAAACTCAGCTGTTACGGAGGTAGAAATTGCTGGAAGCAGCTACCGCTCCTAGGCCTGCAAAACAAAGAGAGGAAGTCGGAATGACTAAAAGTTAGAAACTTAGTGGAAGGGCCTCCCAGAGCTGAAACTCAGGCATCTGAGGAAGAACACTTGGCTGAAGCTGGCCTCTCTGAGGCCACATGGTAAGGCCAGCTATGAGTCCTGGGAAGCTGGATTCGGTTGCTTCTGAACCTTCGCAATGGGGTGAAGAGGCAGCAGCCTTGAATGGTATCAACAGGCACAGGAAGCCAAGGAGAAGTTAAACAGAATGGAGCACGTGCTAGGGCGCCTGGGTGGCTTTGTCGGTTAAGCATCTGCCTTTGGCTCAGGTCATGATCTCAGGGTTCTGGGGTGAGCTCAGGTTGGGCTTCCTACTCAATGGGGAGTCTGCTTCCCCCTCTCTGTCTGCCCCTCCCCCTGCTCATGTGCGCACATGCACTCTCTAACTCTTTCTCAAATAAATAAAATCTTTAAAAAAAGAAAAAAAAAGGAGCATGTGCCCTCCTCCTCCTCCAGCCTTTAAGTCTCTCCTGAATGGCTCTTATTGTCAGAGCTTAAAAGAGATCCTTTGGCAACAGAGAAACGTGGTGTATTATATGCCAACCTCCATAAACACTAGCAAGTATGCTTATTGTCAACAAGTTTATTTGCTAATGTGCCAACATGCATGCATTCCCAAGAGCAGTACGAGTTCCAGTGGTTGTACATCATCTACTTTTAAGTTTTGCCAATCTCCGAATGAGAAATCGTATCTCACCATTGTTAAATCTACATTTCCCTTATTAGGGAGGAGGCACATCTTTTTTCCATATGTTGACTGGACCTGACTTTCCTTTTCTGCTCATGTATTTGCCCATTTCCCTAATTTTTTTTCTTAATGATTTGCAGGAATTCATAACTTTTTTGGTAAAATGTATTTGAAACATACAGGTAAGAATAGAGGTTAATATAAAAAACATGCATGTTCCTACCACTGAGCTTTATTAAATTATCTTATTTGTATTCATTCATTGTCTTACTCCAAGTTTTTTTTTTTTTTAAAGAAATAAAACATGCATATACTTGAGATCCTTTTGGCCCCCTTCTTCAATCCTATTCTTTTCCATTCTCCACAATAATCACTATCATGAATTTAGTGTACCATTCCCATGCAAAGTTTTTATACTGAGTAGAAGTTATATTCTGGATACTAACCCTTTGTTAATTTTATGCATTTTGAATTGCAAATCTCCTCTCATTCTGTGCTGTGTTTTTCACTTTGCTTATGGTGTTTTTTGATATATGAAAGTTTAAATTTTAATGTGATCATATTTATCAGATGTTTCTTTTATGGTATGTGCTTTTTGTGTTACATTTTAAAAATCCTTTTTCTATCTTTCCTGTATTCTTTGTATGTCTTACTTTTTGATAAATCTCTATGTTCCCTTGAGGAAAGGATCATGATTTATATATTTTCATCCTCTACAATGTTAATTCCAGTAAATCCCAACTGGTGGGTCAAAAGCCCTAACTGGTGGACAGCAGGATGTTGTCTTTCTCTGCATATCTGGCTCTAGCTGCGGATCCCTTTAGTCACTATCTTGTGTTCTTCCCTCTTTTTTCCTTTTTCTTTATGTCTGCATTTCTCCTTCCTATTCTTTTACCCAGGAGTGATGAGTTTAGAAGAATATCAGTTATAACTGAAAACTATTAGAAATAAAGGGGATTACTAAAAAGTTAAAAAAAAAAACAAAGGGGATTAATAGGATCATACAAGTGGAAAGCACTAGGACTTCAGGAGGTCATTGAGTAGATCATTGACCAGATGTAGTGTCTTTCTGTCTTTTTGATCTACTTCCTACCAGATCAGCTTTATTCTAAAGCTTGTTCTCCCTTGCAGCTACAGGACATTTTTATGCCTAATTCGGTGACATTTGGGCTAGATAATTCTTTGTTGGGGCGGTGTCTATCTTGAACATTGTAGGATGTTAAGAATCTCTGGATTCCTCTCCATCCTGGATTGGGACAAGCAAAAATGGCTCCAGACATTGCCAAAAATCTCCTGGAGAGTGAAATCACCCCCATTTGAGAGCTTCTCACCTAATTAGATGGGCCTAAATCACATGCCTGGTCTGAAACAATGATAGAAGGTATTATTTGGCTTAAGCCAATCTGGACTTACCTCTAGAGCTGGTTCAACTTTTGGTCTGTGTTGATGAAGTGTAGTAATCAAAGAGAAAAGCTAGGTGCTAATGGGAAGGTGGAGGTGATACGCGATAGTCAAGAAATGGCCACCCCAGCAAAATCTGATACAAGGCTCAAAGTGGCAGTTAAGTGACCATTGCCATGTTCTCCCATTATAATACCTGATAATTAATCAATGAGTCCTAAACCCTCACCATTAACTCTTCCATTATAATGGAAAGAAGCGGGGGGGCGGGGCAGAGAGAGGGAGGGAGAGAGATATTTGAGGTCTCTTCTTATTAGGGCACCTATTTCACCATGAAGACCCTGCTCTCATTACTTTATCTAAACCTAAGTATCTCCCAAAGGCCCCATATCCAAATACAATCACATTGAGGGTTAGGGCCTCAACACATGAATTTTGGAGGAAACACAGTTCAGTACATAGTATTATTATTTGGAATTTTGGTAATTATAATTCATTTAGAGAGGAAATAGAAATGCATATTTTTCTGTTATAGATTAACCCCCGATCAGCCAGTATGCCCATCATTGAATTTTTATACAGATGACATTAGAGGAAGCAAAGAGTTTATATATGTGCAGTTATGTCAGAGACTTTGAAGTTAACTATCATAGGTCAGGTTCCTTGGAAATGGTTTCTGAGACCGATGGTTTTGAGAGCTTGAGCAGAAGTGGTTTATTGAACAATAGCTGTAAGGATGGTAGGGAAGCAGGATGGGATGGAGGAAGAAACTGAACGGGGCTAAAGTTGCAGCAGAGTCTCAGCCAATCGTATGGCTGAGAGCTGGGCTGGCCCTGCGCAGATGTCTCACTCTGAGGCAAGGGGCCATGCTGTGTACCGCTGTAACCATTAGATGCAAGCTGTCTCCAGGGCGGGTGCGACCTAGGGGGAAGCACCTCCCTAATGAGGAAGGCATTTTCTCGAACGGAAGTAGCCTTTGGTCCTGAAAACCTGGGGTGGGGGAGGGGCTGGTCTGGGCAGCACACCACAGCCTTCACTACAGGACTCCAACAATCTAAAAGCAGGTGACTCTAAACTCATCGTGGGGCTAGCACTGCAGCCACTGATCATGTTTCCCTTCTAATTGCTTACGTCTCCAGGCAAGCATGTTTTCAGTTGTCTCAAGGATTTCAAAAACAAGCGTTGCTGGCAGCCTCCAAAATTGGCTTCATGCCTGGTTTATCAAACTGAGCCCTGCTTCTTAATAATATAATTTCAATGGAATAAAATGCCTGAGTTTTTGGTCAGAAGCCTCTGAGACAGGTGTCTTCAGGGATAGAATGGTGGAAGACTTTCGCACCTTTTCCATGATCTCTGACCCCCTTGGGATCGTATATTCTTTCCTGTGGTGACCTCTTGGTTTTGGAGTGCTGACATTCCTGTGCCAAGGTGTTTGGTAATGAATGTGGTGGCTCTTGAGATTTTAGTTACAATAACATCACCATCCAGCAGGTTTTTACATTTTGTCTCTATACAATGGAGATTGCGTGCTCCCAAGGACATTTTATTCATAAAAGTATTTTTACATTCTGAAGTATCCCATTTTTCATGTCCACTCTCTTCTGAGAGCTTCACAGATATAAGTGATTGCCAATCCCAATAGCTATATTTGTAAAAAGTTCTTCCAATTGGATAGAAGTTTATCCCTATCATAAATTCATACAAAATGGGTCATTGTATGTTCACTACAGATGGGAGAGGGAAAATAAGACGAAAAACAAAGAGCTAAAGTCCTAGTCTTATATTTTAACCTGCTCTTTAGAAATACTCTCAGGCCAAGAGAGCTCCATGTAGGAAATTAGTACTTGGTTCTTATAACCTCCCTTCTCTCCCATAAAACAAAAAACATGGGAATAATTTCATAGGATAAAACCCAGTTTGGAGAAAATATACCTGCTGAAATGTGTCCAAATATTAGAAAACTCAAGTTAGCTTGAGGTATAGAGAAACTACTGGGTTACTTTTATTGAGAAATTAGGGAAGTCTCCCTGTTGAGTTTGCTCTAAGACCAACAACAAAAGTGGATGATGTCATATTTAGAGACAGAATGGCAGCAACAATTAGGGTTCTTATCTTGGGCTCATCTTTCACTCACAAACACTGACTGAGCTCCATATCACAATGCAACAGAGAGCCCGTCTCTCCAGATTATTATGTTGGTCTTATGTTTATTAAAAAGGACTGACTGATGATCTTGACAGAAACTCCTTTTCTATAGGTACAGTGTTCTTAAGAATGTTTTATGAAAAACTAAGGGTCACAAACTCTCACACTTAGCCTCCCACAATACAAAATTTTGCATATATTTTAAAAACAGTTTAAGAACTTGCTCTCTTACATGATTTTTCATGTTCTCCTAGACTCCAAAGCCCGTTTTTTGGGGGATTCCCCTGTCCTCATTGCATAAGTCCAAGGAGTACCATTACCACTGCAAATTCTGTAGCAGGCTACTCAGATCCCTCCATGTTTGTTAGCCCCTCATCTGTTTTGAGTTTTTCCTTTCATTTTTGATACTTCCCTAGTGTTCGGTTTTGGCAAATAATTTAATAAACAGCACAGTGTAATGTGAAGCCATGTGGTGATTAAAGTATTGTGGTGGCTATTTGTTGGTTGTCTGCCCAGCATCCACTTTCCCTTCCTCCTGACAATATTACTCTATTTCCTAGAAGGGACTTCAAACTTCCCTGAATTTCAACCAGGTTTTTTGGGCAGAACTGACCTCTACTCCCAGGAGTGGGTTCTGATGGTGATAGGTATGAGCCAATTAGCATATCCTTTTCCCCTCAGTGATTTATTCAGGGATGGATTTATAACCCAATCAGAGCTAATTTGATAGAAAAAGATAAATATCTCTTCTCCCTTCTCCTCCCGCTTCTGTATGAGCCACTAGAAACATTTCACTCTTTTCTGCCACATGTAATAGAGGCACTAAGCAATGAACAAAATAACAAATCTCTATCCTCATGGAACATACATTTTAGTAGGAGGAAGTGGGCAGTAAACAGACATATTCACTAGATGGTATTCAGAAACATGGAGGAAAGTTGATAAGGGAAAGGAGTTAGAGAGGTAACAGGTGGCAAGATCTGCATAGAACTTTGTAGAACATTATGGAGACTTTAGATTTTACTCTGGGTGAGATGAGAAGTCATTGGAAATTTTAAGCAGAGGAGTGACAAGGTAGGACTTAAACTATAATAGGACCTTCTGGCTGGGGGGAAAGGTATTGAAAATGGAAAAGGGTGGAAGTAGGGAGACTAGTTGTGACAGTTATGAGGCTTTAGTATATTGAAATATTGGTTCCAATTCTTCACTCCTTTTAATATAATTAAATCTAGAGAGAGAGGGGGAGGCATATCCTGAAAGAAATTATGGGCGCAGCTTTTGGCTCATGAAGTTGACTAGAGTCAAACAGAAAACTCACAAAAAGTTTTTAAGAAAAGTCTATTGGCAAAAACAGTACCAACAACTAAAAGAGACTAGAGATGTGCAAGATGTGAACAGAAATTTGGGTCCTCAATTTTCTACAGGCAGGAATCAGGTTGAGAAATCCACTTATCCACCAAGAAAGACATATTTGCCAATGCCCTTTCCAAGTGACTAAGGAAGATGATGGAAAAAGAATAATTTTCTAGACTGACGAACTAAGAGTTATGGTGAATAGACTGGGAAGTCATTCTTAGAGAGCAGAACCTGTGCCTAATCATGGAACATTATTCCTTTTTCCCAAATAGAGGAATCTGACAATCTTCACTCAGTGGGATTTCATAATTGTTATGGACCAGTGACTCCTCTTTCCCTCCATTGTTTTATTTTTTGAATGAGAGTATTTTTTTTGTGGTTACATTTTCCTTGCCCATCATTTGTTGCATGTTGAGTGTATGAGAAGAAGATACTTGCTCTTTTAATCCATAGGCTCAAGAACAGCCATATCTGGACCTAATATAGATCCAGGATTTCAAGGATTTGATGGATCTTTTAGAGGTCTTGGGATAGGACTGAATTATTTTGCATATATTTGAAAAGGATGCAAATAGTTATAACCAAGAGAGCAGACTCTGGTAGGTTGAATTATTGGTTCTTCATAATTCTTCACTACCCTGTAGTGCATATATGAGGTCTTTGCTATGGTTGCATGGTGAGCAGTATATTTTCTCACCTCTTGACTTTGGGCTTGGTCACGTGATTTTCTTTGGTCGATGGGATGTCAGGTGAAGTGATATGGGCCAAAGCTTGAAATATTCTATGTTGGCTTTTCCTGCTTGTGCTTCTATGACTACCATGAGAAGAGCATACCTTGGGTGGCATTTTTAGTATGGGCTCTGAATAGGACACATGAAAGAGAGGTACTACAGTCGACCCCTGGGCTCACAGCCTGAAGCAAATCTTCCCCAGGCAACCCACAAACCTTCAGCTTACAGCAGATCGGAACCTAATCTCCAGCCTGGAGTCCAGCCTATCTCAACTAATGTGCTACTGATCCACAGACTCATAAGAAAAAAGTAATTGTTTTAAATCTCTGACTTTGCGATGGGTTATGCGGCATTAATGTGGTAATGACTGAGCAATAAGGAGGTAATGGCAATAATTCACGAGAGAGAGGATGGGAACTAGGACCAGGGTGGTCACAGTAGAAGTGGTCAGATTCTGGGTATATTTAAAGATAGAACCCACAGGTTTAGCTGATATATTATAAATGGAGTGCGAAAGAAAGAGAGGAGCTGAGGATGAATTCTAGGCTTTTGGCTTGAGCAAACAGGAGACTGGAATGGTCATTTTCTGAGATGGGAAAAACTGAGGGACTTGAAGACTTGAATATCAGGAGAGGTTGTCAGGAGCAATAACATGGTACTGGATGCGTTAAGTTTGAGCTGCCTACAGGTATCTATAGGGATGTTAAGCTGGCCATTGAATATCCAAGTCTGGAGTTGGAGAAAGACCCAGTGTATACAGTTGCACATCTGAGAGAAGTTAGTCTGTAGATGGCTGGGGGGCACTTTAGAGTTTCATGCGTGGGGAGTTGAAGTTACCAGCAAAGGAGATTGAGAAGGATCAGGCAGGGACATAAGAGGAAAACCAGTTAAGTGATAGTAAAGTGTTATTAATATGTGTTGTTATGATATGACATCCATTCCTCCCTACTTTCTTCTCTTTTCTTTCTTTTTCCTTCACCAAAAATGTCACCACCACTAGATTTGTGCATGTGTGCACACTGATATGTGGCAAGCACGGTGTTAATCACTTTATGTATAGAACAGAATTATTAAAAAGTTGACAGGTGTCTTTTTTCTTTTTTTCTTGCTATATACTCACTAGCGGGGGAAATCTCCTTTTTCTCTTCTCGTCTTCTCTCCAGGTCAGAGAAGCTAAGTCTTTGTATTAATTCTGGGACCTCTTCATAATCCCGCAAGCAGGATGGCTTTGTTTGAGGAGCAAATGGATGGGAGGCTGGTGCTTTGAATGGAATAGGGGAATGAGCAGCTGGAATACTGGAGGACAGTTGATTACTTTTTTTTTTCTTTCTCTCTAAGCCTGGGAGAGGGGGATGCAGGCTAGGAGGAAGAGGTGAGTGGGTATTAGGGATTTGTGTTTAGCTAGCATGCGGCTCTCTAGTGGCAGTCAGACCTTGGAAGGGGGGATGGCTGTTTGGAGGTGAGTGGAGATTGGAGAATGAACGCCACAACCTTGAAATTGTTGGCATGAGTCATCTGATTTGAGTTGAGAAGATCATTTGGGTGAACTTCTGGCGTAGAACCTGATAAAAGCTCAGGGATGGGGATGGGAGAAAATGGGACACCTGAAATAAAACTGCTTTGCAGAAAGAGAACGTCTGAGCTTAAGACAAGGATCTAAGTGTTTGCAGGTGTACACTTGTTATGCATAACATGGGGCTGGTTTTAGAAACTCCTCAAGACAGAGCCAGGCATGTTATTGAGCTCTGGGGAAAAATGGCTGTGTGACTGTGAACCGAGAGAGGTGTAGTCCTAGAACCAAAGCTCCGGACACCCAATGTGTGCAGACAGGAATCCGAACCAGCCAGAACGTCACCACAATGCCGCATCGTTGCAGTAGAAGGTAACAGTGTTAGTTAAACAAGACTCCACCTCCTCTCTATTTTGTTTTGGGAAGGGAACTGCATCTTTGGGTCTAAGACATGAACCTCACAGTTTCTTAGATATTCAAGGGTGAGAAGGTCTCAAAAAGGAGAGACTGAAATTTCTAAAAGGGGGCTTGAATGATTCACTGGAAAAAAAAAGCCATAAGGCCTCTGAGTTTATGACACAGGTATTTACAATTCATGCATTGGGGAAAACTGGGGAAGTTTTAGTATTTATGGGAGAGTATTTATGATGCTATGATGGCTTTTTTTTTTTTTTAAATATGTATTCGCCTTATTCTGTGTGGTTCTGGAGAGCAAGATAATAAAAAAGTGTCTGCGGCATGGGTGTAGGAACAGATATTCACTACTAAATCCCAGCACATGTTTTGGGCTCAATACATTTTGCAATAAATGACTGCATGCCTGCATGACAAATGAAAACATATGGATGAAACTTACAGGGAGGCAGATTTTGGATTCAGCTTATCTTTTCAATAATTTGAGTTATTCAAAAATTAAATGGACTTTGCTTGAAAGGCAGTAAAATTCTCTATCACCAGGAGTGAACCAGGAGCAGAAAGACCATTTTTCAGGGATGTGATAGAGGATTTATTCATTAGGTAATGGTTAGACCACATAACCACTGAGAGTCCTGAAAACTCAGATATGTCAGTTCTATAACTTTAAATCCAGGGGTCTTTATACAGAGACTTGGGAGAAGTATAAATAAGACTCATGAACTCAGAGAAATCTTTAAGAGGCATGTGTTCAATGGCATGTTTATTAAACAAATGCTCATGACAGATTTTCACAACAGCAACAAATGTTATTTCACTACATCAAATCTCCCTTACTAAGAAAAAAAAACAATAATCACAACGAGGTTGATGGATCTGGATGATTTTTTCATGTTTTTTCTGGGGAGCGGGGGAGTAAAACCAGTCTTCTCATTTATTTTCTTCTCTTTTCTCTTGAGCTTCACCCGATTTCATTTTCTTCACCTCCTCTCTGGCTAAGTGTCCCCGGAAGACTGCTTGGATTTTGAGAGCAGCGTTCTCCTCTTTTGCTTTTTCTTCTTCAGAAGGTTCCTTCATGGAAAGGAGAAAAATTAAGAGACTTCTTAAATATCCAATATTTTGATGCCATAAAAATAACTGCATAAATTTAATCAATATAGGGACGTAACAATCGAGATCTGTTGCTTCCTAAGGGAATTTTATATACTGTCACGTTGTGTATGTTCCAAACGGTGAGTGCCAAAATAGCAGGCATTTTGTTTTCTCATTCTTTAATATGTCTCTGCAATAAATGATCAGTGCCAACTTCCCCCCTCAAAATAGCTCCTATTTAACAGTTTCCTGAGCAATGACATTTTTTTTTGGGAAAATAAGTAAGAATCCTTGAAGCATATAAAAATGTCAAGAATAGTAAATGTGCTGTTTCAAAATAATCATGATTACATGAAATTAATTTCTTAATTTTTCAATGATTAACTCATCAGAATCATACATGTAAAGTGGACTGCCAAGGAGAAATCCTTTTAGTCCAAAAATGTCAGTTTTAGGGTGGTTGGCTGAACTTCCGTATATAGTTTTTTTTTTTTTTTTTTAATCTAGGTAGAGGGGTGCCTGGGTTGCTCAGTCCCTTGAGGATCTGGTCTTGATTTCGGTTCAGGTCATGATCTCAGGGTCCTGGGATCGAGCCCTGCATTGGGTTTCATGCTCACCAAGGAGTCTGCTTATCTCTGTCTCTCTGCTCTTCCCCCTGCCCTCTCTCTCAAATGAATAAATAAATAAAAATATTTCAAAAAAATAAAATTTAGGTATAGTTTATCTAAATTACAGACAATGAAACACACAGATCTTAAGTGTCTAACTCAATAGATAGTTTCTTTTTTTTTAAGATTTTATTTATTTATTTGTCAGAGAGAGAGAGCACAAGCAGGGGGAGCGGCAGAGGAAGAGGAGAAGCAGGTTCCCCACTGAGCAGGGAGCCTGATGGGGGGCTCGATCCCAGGGTCCTGGGATCATGACCCGAGCTGAAGGCAGACGCTTAACCGAGGTGTCCCGGTACATATTTTTTTTTTTTTTTAAAGATTTCATTTATTTATTTGTCAGAGACAAAGAGCAAGCGAGCACAAGCAAGGGGAGCGGCAGGCAGAGGGAGAAGCAGACTCCCCGCTGAGCAAGGAGCCCGAGGCAGGACTCCATCCCAGGGCCCTGGGATCATGACCTGAGCCAAAGGCAGATGCTTAACCGACTGAGCCACCCAGATGTACCGATATATAGTTTCTGATATATCATTTTAAATTATAACCGTGATACATATACATTTAAAAACTTAAATGCCAGGGCGCCTGGGTGGCTCAGTCCATTAAGCATCTGCCTTCGGCTCAGGTTATGATCCCAGGGTCCTGGGATCCAGCCCCATGTCGGGCTCTCTGCTCAGCAGGAACCTGCTTCTCTCTCTCCCTGCCACTCCCCCTGCTTGTACTCTCTCTCTGTCAAATAAATAAATAAAATCTTAAAAAAAAATTTAAAAAATGAAAACTTAAATGCTACTCGTAGTGAAAGTTTTCTCCCCCTTTCCAAATCTACTCCTAAGATGTAAGCATTATTATGGATTGAGTATATATAACTTTCCAAAATTTCTCTGTATAAAAAGTATTCTTATGGGTATATACATGGCTTTTTATTTTAAAAATGAGATCATACTAATTATAATGTTCCCAACTACTTTTTCCTTGGTAACTATGTATCTTGGTTCTCTTTTCTATTATTATTCAGTATGTAACTCTGCCTATTCTTCTTCTTTTATGACACCATTGTATTACATTGTACTAATGATTTGTACTTGATTTATCTACTCGGTCTCCTGTTGATGGACCTTTGGATTGTTTACACCCTTCACCCCATTAAAAAAACAATGAGGCAAATCTAGCTTTCAAACTTCTCAATGCAAACAGAATGGTATTAAACCCTCTGAGATGATGCCCCAGTATGGGCAAATGAATTATAATGAAGTTGGAAATCAGTGAGATCTCAACTCAAAGTCATGAAAAGCTGAGTAAGGGCAACTACTAAAGATGTAAGGAAATGACTCCTTTTCTTCCCTGACCTCCCACTGCATCTTATGGCAATGTTAGGCCGATTAGGTTGTATGGATATAATTCTGGAATAATTTGTAAAGGTATAGTGTAGGGAGAAGTTATGCCCTCAACTGGGTAGGAGGTAAGGTATTCCTTGAAGGGGATACCTGCTTTGGGTGTCAATTAATGGGTGACTAACTGGGACATTAAAACATGAAAAGGAACTCATAAGTTTGGCCTTCAGCACTGTCGAGAGTGAGTTCTTTCTCATTAGGCTTGAGTCTGGTCTGTGAAGAATATTGATAGTGATATGCTGGTAAATGTTTATATATAGACTCCCTAGAAAAAAAGTCTGATTTGCAGTATTGGCCATGATCTTCATACTCCTACCATGGCTGATTTCAAGCTACCAAGCAGACATTATTGATCTTGGGTTGTATAGAGATGTGCACAATTGTCTCTTGAGAGCTGGATCTAGCACACTACTGAAAGTAGGTATCTTTGAAGGTGGACCCTACTCAGGTCTTTATTGCTTAGATGTAGGCTGCTAGGCAGGAAGTCATTTTGTAGACAGCAGTGCATGGAAGGTGAATATGACACATTGTGTGAAGCCATTCTGTTTGGTGGTATGTGATTCTCAGTGAGTTTCCTTTTGTTATCTCTGAACCTTTGCCACTCTGTGGTGGTGAGAGCATCAATTAGTGAAAAATCCTCAAAGTGGAAAGTGAATCTGAAGGATGAAGACTGAGGCGGTGAGTTCTGTCCATGTTTCCCCTTGGGGAGATTTCCCCACCCATTGACAGTCTTGGAAAAAAAGATTTTATTTTTAAGGGGAAGAAGGAGTTTTCCTTTATGATAGGCATAGCTAAAAATGATCCACCAGTTAGTTTATCATGATGCTAGTTATCTAGAAAGCAAAATCATAATTTTAGCAATATGGATAACAGACTGGATTCATATTTGGAGTACAATTTTAAATTGAGTGATATGATTCTTGTAGGAATCTAATAGTATATGGAAAACATAACTTACTAAGGCTGTGACTGGTGTCTCATCCTCTTTCACAGGTGTGTGAGACTTTTCTTTTTCAGACTCACAATTCTCAGGTGATTCATGATCCTGGAAGAGGGGTGACAGGGCCAAACAGGCAATATTCCAAAACAGTAAAGTCTTGGATCAAACTGCTTCAAGTCATTAAATATTGCTGTATGTTATTGAGAAGTAGTAGGAATTAAATACCCACTGATTTTTTTTTTTAAAAAAAGGGAAGTAGGTTGGAAAAAAAAGAGAAATAAATGAAAACTCACAAGGGAATATGCATAAACAAATATAACCAAGGAATCGGTGAAAAATGTTTGATTTTTTGTTTTTGGAATGTGTGCAACATTATCTCATATGCAAAACAAGCTATTGTCTTATACTAAAAGTTGTTAAGATGCTGTAATGAATCTTGAACAAAGTATAAAAAAGAAGTGCTGTTAGTTTTTAAAAAAAGAGCAAAATGTATGCCACTGTGTCCCGTAGTGTGAGGTCAAGTTGACTTTTTAAAGAAGTCTGTAGATTAAAAACCATGTCAAAGAGGTGAGTTCTGCTTTGGGGAACCATTTAAGTAAAAAAGGGAAATCAGCTCTGCCTATTTTGACATGGTTATTGAAATCTTCCACCAAAATGGAGGCATTGCTAATTCACAACCTATGGGAAGAGTTTCTTTAATCCATAAAACAGAAATTTGAAGACATATAAGCTAATTAAGTAAAGCCTTTAGAATTCAGAAGAGTTGAAAAAAAAAAAACAAAAACAAACCACCCTGAAATTGCTATGTGACACAAAGATTTAAAACTTTTTGACATTATTCCTTTGATTGAAATAAAACATGAACACAGAGAATCTTGTTAAAAGACTAGATGGAAACAAACTAAACACCCCCATATCTGGCAGGCACAAATGGATGGAACTTCACTTTTGAACTCATGGAATAAGTGACAGGTATTTCCCCAGGAAATTCCCCAAATCTACTGGGGAACACCATCAAAACTTGAACTTGGCTAATTCCTTTTAATTCTAATATCTGATGGTACTTTGTGGCTAATGTATTATCTCAGTTGTCTAGAAGAGTGCTTCTCAGACTTGAATGTACCTACAAGTTACTTTGGGGAGCTTTTTAAAGTTCAGCTTCCAACTTGCAGACCTGGAGTAGGGCCTGAGACAGAATTTCCATCAAGTTCCCAGTTAGTGGATGCCAATGATGCAGGGTCGCACACAGCCTTTCTCAGCCAGTGTTCCTCTTCTGGACCACAGAACACAGAATGATTTGAGTGACTATTCTCTCAGTTCTCTCAAGGATGGTACATAATTAGAGTCATTCTAGGAACAAAGGAGGAACACTGATTCCTTACATGCAATGAGCACCTTTGGCTTAGGGCTTAATTATTTTGACGAACCTTGGCTGAAAAAGGCTGATTCTAAGAATGCTGCTAAAGAGAAGGTAGGTTCAGTCTCTGAACAGATTAGCTTTGTAGAAAAAACTCTACCATTATGAATTTAAATTCTAATCAGGCTTTTGTAAGATGTCAATGATGATGAAACAACTAGATAAATGGTGTTTTATGAAATGCCATTCATTAATTCAACAAATATTTATTGAGGATCTGCTATTGCTAAGCATTGGGATACCCAATACAATCTGAAGAATAAATGAGGGTAATTATTCTGTAACTTTCAAGTACATTCTTCCTGTTGATCACCTTTCAATTTCAGCTAAGCATCTGTCCACGATTCAGATACTTTAGAAAAAAATTTCTTGTCAGAAAGAACAGCATAATTAAAAAGGTTTAATAAGATATTTGTGATGCCTTTCATGATGTTCATGATTCTGGGGAGATTGCAATATTCTCTGTTTTGGAGATAGGGAGAAGAAAATAACCAAATCCACAAGTTTCATGGGACCATACCTTGAATGCATGGTTGTTATAGAAGCGGTCATCTACCTTAGTCCCCCATTCTGCTGGGTCAAAGTTGGTTTCTAAATAATAAAAATATAATAATTTCAGACTTATTTTGAGTCCATTAAAGTAAATCCAGAATAGTAACACAAAACAAGTTTTCTTTTTCAAACCACAAGTTCTTTACTGCCAGCTGAAAATCTTATTATGTACATAGCCTAACACTGTAAACATAAGCAGTGATCACAGAATATATGATGATGAATTAAACATTAGATGAGCCCTTGGGGATATTTAGAAAGGCAGTAAAGAAACATAATTGCTGCCTTCGTAGAATTTATAATAAAATGGGAGAGAGAGAGAGAACGAATGCCAATACTTAAATATAAATACAGAAACTCATAAACATGTATCAGTAAACACAGGAAAATGTATAAATGCTAAACAGCAAGGAAGTTTGGAAAAGTAAAGAATGGGAGAGGTTTTTAAAAAATGAGGCATATTATGTAGTCAGTAGACATAGACAGGCAGAAGTATTTATATTTAAGCAGAATTTTTCTTTAACTTTCCATTATAAACAATTTCAAACTTAGAAAGTAGAGAGAATAATATAACAAATTCTCATGTGCACACTACTCAGATTCAATAATTATAAACTCATGATTTATCTTATTTTATCTGTAGCTTCACTCAATTACCCACACTTTCTTCTGATTATTTTCAAGCCAGTTCTAGGCACCCTATTGTTTTATCTACAAATAGTTATTTTAGTGTGTATCTCTAAGATATAAAGCCACAATACCATTATCACATCTAAAAATACTAACAATAATGCCTTAATATCAGCTATCCAAATTTCCTCTATTGTCTAATATATTCTTTGCTTATTTTTTTTTTTACTGTTGATTTGTTCAAATCAAAACCCAAACAGTGGGCACACACAGCCTTTTCCATCTCTTTTAATTGAAAGAGATTTTCACCTATCTCCCAGCCCACATTTTTTCCTTGCAATGTTTTTGTTGAGGAAATTGGATCATTTTTCCTTTGGAGTTTTCCACAGTTTAGATATTTCTGATTCCATTCCCGTGAGGACTTTTAACAAGTTCCTTTGCTTTTGAATTTCCTGTAGCTGATTCAGGATTTATTTATTTATTTATTTATTTGGCAAGCATACTTTATAGAAAGTTCAGTGTAATTGTCAGGATATACATAATATCTGGTTGTCTCTCTTTTTATAATCTTTAAGGGCCCATTGATGATGACTGCTTAGATCACTTCTTTAGGGGTTGCAAAATGGCAATGTTCTTATTTGATCAGTACTTCTTTATTTCTGGAATAATCAGTAAAGAAAAACTTACCCATATCAACTATTGGTTACCCTGACATACAGTTCGTACAGAAAAGGCAGGTTAAAGGTTTGATTCTTTCCCTTTATTGACCAGTTTACAGAATAATCAGTTGGTTCCTTAGGATCCTCTTAAGGAGGTTTTATTTGTTTGTTTGTTTTGATCATTATGAACAAATGAATATTTAAGAAATTGGATCAACTTCAATCCATTACATTTATTATTCTTCTCGATGCTCTAATTGTCCAAAATTGGCCATTAGGAGCTCATTCAGGTGTTCAGATGCTCCTTAGTCCTTTGGAAACAGCTCTAGTAATCTTTTATAGTTTCCTTATTTTCTGGTATGGTAAGATGTTCAGGCTTAACTTGCATATTTCCTGACCAATTCACAGAATTAGGTAGTTCTCTAAGAAGCCTTGGTTCCTGGGAAATGGTAGCTAGAGGCCACAGTCTAGAGGCTAGGTGCTCACTGGTACTGGGTCATTGCTTTGTGGCCTTTTAAAATATGCATAGAGTTAGAAAACATTTTTTTTTTATTTTTAAAGAGAAAATATATTGAGGTCACACTGATATTTTTCTGTTCAAATTTAGGATTACAGGATTTTATTAACTTCCTTCATTTTTATATCTGTTTGTAATTTTTCTTATGCTAAAAATCTTATTCCTAATAATAGTAGGATAGTGACTTATTTGCTATGTCCTACAGTGTATAAAAACTATAATTATACTATAATTATAATTATACTATGATATTATTAACAATGATTACTGAAAACAATTCAAGACTTTTTAACTTCATTTTGTCTTTAGGCTATATCCACTAGGGATGTACAGTCAAATTACTGTGTTATAAAGTCACTTGAAATAATTCTTTTCTGTGTGGTTATGTCTACCCATTCAATACTAGCTACGTTTGTTTCACTTTGCTTCTAAACTTTAGAGCTTGCTTAACAATTTTAAAATTTATTTCCACTTTAAACTATGTTAAACATTTATGATTTTGAATTCAAGATATATTCAGAGAAGTCTAGCTTCTGTCCTGTTCCCTCCACTCTGTTACTTCTCCTTCAGATGTAAATGTAAATTTTTAAAAGACTTATTTTTCCATTTAAAAATATAAATGAATACCTATATATTCGTATTCACACCCCTTTGTTAGATAATTGGTAGCATACTAAGCATACTTTTTTTCTTTTTGTTAAAGATTTTATTTATTTGAAAGAGAGAGTGAGCGAGAGAGAGAGACAGAGAGCGCGGGAGCGCGCGCATGAGTGGGGTGAATGGCAGAGGGAGAAACAGGCTCTCCACTGAGCAGGGAGCCTGATGCAGGGCTTGATCCCGGGACTCCGTGATCATGACCTGAGCTGAAGGTAGATGCTTAACCCACTGAGCCACCCAGGCGCCCCTAAACATACTTTTTTCCTACCTTACTTTTTTCACCCAATATATCCTGAAGATCACTCCATAGCAACATATAGAGATCTTCCTCATTCTGGTTTTGTTCGTTTGTTTTACAGTTGTATATAATTCCACTGTGTGGATGTCCTCTAGTTTATTCAACAAATCCCCTATGACGGATATTTGGATTGTTTCCTCGAATAATGAAGAAATGAAAAGGGTAGAAGTTGAATTTCTATGTCAAATTCTCTTCCTTGGTGTTATTATCATTTTGTGTCTCCTCCAGCAATGTATATGACTGTTATTTCCTCTCTAGCCTTGTTGGAATAAATTGGCAAACTTTTGGCTTTTTGCCAGTCTGATGGGGGGTGGGGGTGGGTAGTGGTCCTCACTGTAGTTTTGATTTGGGCTTCTGTTGTTATGGGTTAATTTTAGTATGTTCTCATATGTTAAGGGCCATTTGCATTTTTTGTGTGTTTTGCTCGTATCTCTTGACCATTGTTTTCTATAAGGTTATTAGTTTTTTCTTCAGTATTTTTACAAGCCTTTAGTTATTATGTTTATTAACCCATTGTGATATAAATTACAAATATTTTTCCTCAGTTTGTCATTTGTAGTTTCATTTTTCTTATGGTGATTTTGTCATGTAAAAGTTTACTTTTACGTAGTCAATCTTATCAGTCTTTTTCCCTAATTGCTTTTGAATAAGTAAATATAGCTACTTGGCTAGCAAAATTTTTTCCTCTTTTATATTACAGAGAAATTCACCCATGTTTCCATCTAGTATTTGTATGGTTTCATGAAAAAAATAATTTAAATCTTCAGTCAGTTTGGAACTTACCCTGGTGTATGATGTAAGGAAAAGATCCAATTTTATCTTTTTCTATCTTTATCTCAACATCATTTAATAAAAAGTCTACCTTTTCCCTAGTGATTTCAGATACTACTTAAATCAAATGCTAACACGTTTTCTGTCAGAAAAATCAAAATTAGGACTAATAATTACCTATGAAGAATGCTGGCCAGGGAGTTCTTGCATTGTGTGAGAGACAGGGCTAGAGGACTTTTTTCTTCCCTTTTAGAGACTACATTGTGATACTTGTATCAGTTGGATAATTCGCCTTTGGTTTGCATGAGTGGAAATGGGTATGGTGCTTCAAAGTTTTTCAAATAGTTTTGTCTAGTTTTTAATAGTTAGAGACTAGTATTCTGAGACCATTAATCTGAATCACCAATTTCTTTAATTATCATGATCCACTAACAATGACTCAAACGTTTTTGTAATGGGACATTTCTGAGATCTAAAATTAAATAAATGACTAAAGACCTTTTACTCATGAATTTGTAAAATTAATGTTATAATAACAAAATTAAATTAATGTTCATTATAATTCACTTCTTACCCTAAAAGATTTCTCTTAATAGCTTTTTAGTGGCACATAAGTTTCAAATTGTGCAACAAATATTCACACTGACTGGATATGGAAAAGACCAGCAACATTCAGGAAATTGGCAGAGATTCTGAGCTCTGCCAGGGTTGAGCAAAGAAGACAAGATGGTGGAGCTGTGCAGTGTGTATGGGGGTTGCTTCATTTCAAACCTGTGGGAGGTTTCCTTCTTCTGGAAAATGATTTGAAATCAAATGCTTACTTACTTGTAGTTACTTCTAGTCACCTTTACCACTTTGTTGGAATGATGGAAACAGTTTATACAAAATGGTTGTTCTAGTCAAGAAGGGGTTTTTAAATAGAAATGTATAGCTGTAATAATTCCCATTTTGACTACTGGATCAGGTCTTGATAGTTATGAACCTTCAAGGCTGGGAATTTGGACATTTTATTTCTGGAAGTGAAGAAACTACTTTGGCTCTCAGCCAAAGAGTCACTGTTAGTATGAATCTGGGCAGGATGGGACCTTGGGAGAATAGAGAAAAGATATAAATTACCTTCTCAAGCTGGAATTTCATTTTTTATTTTTTAAGTAGGCTCCACACCCGGTGTGGAGCCCAGTGTGGGGCTTGAGTTCATGACCCCAAGACCAAGACCTGAGCCAAAATCAAGAGTCAGATGCTTAACTGGCTGAGCCACCCAGGCACCCCTGGAATTTCACTTTAAAAGCAGTGTTTCTCTGTGACTTTTTGCAGACTAGTTTCACATACCCCAGCAAATACTAATCTATTTAATCTAAGGAGCATAGAATTATTTTTTACAACACTTATAATACTTTCAAGAAAGAAGAGTCACCATGTAAAGAAAACCACAAACTCTCCTCCCAGGAGGACTAGACAGTCAACTGCCTGGCATGCATTGGAACAGCCTGTTGGAAAATGGAGAGTTAGACTGGATGATCTCTTGAGGTTTCCTTCCACCCAGTGTGTCCATGAAGTATACAATGAAGAAGGTCTGTGTAATCAACTGGTAATCTTCAATAATGTGAAATAACGTGATTTAAGAGAACCTGTCATAAAGGCACATGTTTTCAATAGCAAGAACTGTTACTTGAAGCTACCTGCCTCATAAAGACTTTCTATGGAATGAGGATGGTCTTAAGCCAGTTTCACCATAACCAAATGCTTATTCTCTTACTTAAAAAAAAAAATGCCTATTTTAAAAAAGCTTACTCTCTCGTTTCTCTAGAAGATTTTCAAAATATGCTGCTGCAAAAGCTGGTATATTTTCTGGTTGCTCCCTCAGAATCTCGCGTGTCAGCCCTTCAAGAAGATTCCCAAATCCTTGTGGAATTCGGTAGTGGGTGTTGGAGAATGGAATCGACATCTCCTTGTAAGGAACTGCCTGTTGTACCTAGAGATGCATTAGAGAGTACTGTCTTTAAATTTGTCTGATTTTATTTATATAATCACAATGATGACAACAAAGTATTCCTGAGCCCCAAATTTTCTGGACTTCAATTCTTTCCCCTGAACACAACCCCAATCCATCATTTCTTCGAGTTTTGAACTCTCCATTATTAATTAGAATCTTACAAATACAGACTCATTTACTAGGCCAAGTCATTTTTTTTAAATTACAAAAATCACAGATTTTTCACTATAACACTAAGTACTTTTTCTCTCTTTCCCTCTTGCCTTTAAAAGGTGAGGGTAATTTCTGCTATCCCACAGGAACTCAGAGAGAAGCATTGTTAAAAATTCATCATAAATCGCTGAGAAGACACTGTTTGGGGTCTAAAATTAAAAAAAAACTGAATTAAGAACTAATCTTGGTTCTAGAAATTACTCTAATTTGTTGAATGAAGAAGTTTAACACTTAGTCTTGCCCTTTGCTTCCACTTCGGGAGCATGACCTACAAAGCTCCGAAGCACTTACATACTCTGAAAGGGGCAGCAGGGTTAGAGGGGGGCGGAGGCAAGGTCATGATTTTGCAGTCCTAGCGTCCAAGATTTTGGGATTCTTGTGTTTTCTGGTTTTGTCTTGACCAGGTCTTATCTTCCTGTCTTGGAATACAAGGACTGGATTAAGGATAGCTGCCAAGCAGCGGGTTGAGCTGCTGAGTGTGGCAACGACACTCAGGGACCTGGCCTTTTTGTGAAGGTGTCAATTTTTTGACAAGTCCACAAGCCGTGGGAGGGGTCTAGGTGAGGGACTAGATGGTTTAATGAGGCCCAATGTGTGGAGGATGTTTTTCTGTTTTTGAGGGAACAGGAGATGAGGCATTGAGTCATTCTAGGGTTGTGAGAAGGACAGGTAACACCCTGAACCAGTCAGGGGAGTGGAGGGCGGTTGGAGGGGGAGCACCGGTCTATCGGGCGGCGGGACGTCGAGGATCTGGGATTTCAGACTCTCCCGCAGAATGGGCTGCCTTGGCGCCCAATCTGCCCTCGCGATCCCGGAATGTGTCTGGGATCCTGAGAGAATGCGAGAGGCAAAGGAAAAAGGCGAGGTCTCGGATCTGGAGAGGAAGTGGGGTAAACCGCCTCACCTCTTCGTTCTCTCAGAGCTGGTGCAGATGGTTCCAGTTGTTATTTCTCGTTGCTGGGTAACCGTTTTTTGTTTTTGTTTTTTTTTAATTCAACTACGGCGGCCGGGAAGGGGGAGGCACGGCCTCGCCCGGCGGCCACGGACCGTCTTCGCGACCGAACGGCTTGGGAGGGGTGGAGCCAGGCCTCCCCGCCCCGCGCAGGCCCCGCCCACGACCCCGGCCCCGCCTGGAGTCCGCGCCCGGAGTTCCGCACCCGGGTGTCGGATCCTCGCCAACATGGTAGTACCGGGATTTGTGTGTGGGCTGGTCCTGCCTTTAATCCTGCCGGCCGGCACAAGTGCAGGTGAGGCGGCCCGGCTCGGCCCAGGCCCTGCCGGTCAGCCTGCGCGGGCTCCGAGATCCCGCGTCCTCTGCCGGACGCGCGAACCGCGGCCCCGGAGCCGGCCTCCTGACCCGGGCCTAGGCCGCAGGGGTCTGCTGGGCGGGAGTTCCGGCCGGTGCGCTTCCTCCACGCCCTTGCACCGTCGTCCTGATGCCCGGTGTGGCGCAGAGGGAGATTGGGTGTGTCTGAGTGGGGAGGCCCAAATGTCCCAGACCGAGGCCTTTGGGGTCTTTGAATAGTCGCAGGGGAAGTCGAAGGGGGGTGTGTGTGTGTGTGAAGCTAGTTAGATAGTATTTGGAAACAGGTGATTGAGTCATCCACAACATTTCCCTGCTGCCCCCTCAGCAGTACCCTTGGGGAGGGTTTGCTTCAAGCTTGGTTCCTTGGGGGAATTATATTTGACTAGTTTAAGTGGTGATTAGGATTAGGAAATACAACCCCCTCACTAGCTCAGAGTATTTAAGGCTTAGCTTTGATTTCTGGCGCAGCTTACAGATATCGGTGGTGGGATAATAGGCGTGGCATTGGGGAGGAGGGTGACTCACTTTGACTACTGTCCAGGGCAGATCCTGTCATTTGAATACTCCAGGCTGGACACTGAGCCACAACCATGGAGAACCAGAAGGTGGAATCTGCCCGCTAATGCCAAGTAAAATGATAATGCTGCACCTACTGTTTCCTTCAAACCATTCAAATAGTGGACCCCAAAGATCCCTGCTAAGAAATGAAAGTTGAAGTGAGAATGGGGACAGGGTGCAGAAAAATGACTGTTGCTATACCTGAGAACCCAAAAGTACCCAGACTGAGACCAACTGTGGCCCATCAGTAGTGTCTCAGGCTTTAACAGAAGTGTAGACCAGCAGCACTCTGCATAGCACTTTGACTCTCATCCCCACTCAGTGACTTTTGAGTCCAGCATATGAGAGGAGAGTAGGGCCATTCTTTTATTAATTTTTCTGTTAAAGGCTGTTAACTTTAATGCCAGTACAGTGTTCTGTCTTCACTTTTGGGTCTTCCCGTTACATTACTTGCATTAACAATGACTTTTTCATTAATGCTTTAAATTTTCTTTCCTTCTTGTTTGGTTGCATATCTTGGCATCTTTCTTTCCAGTCGTTCCCCCTGTGCCCATGTTGACTGTGTAATATTTGAAATGTATAAAAATACATGAGCAATGAAACAAGAAAATGAATACCCAAGGGGCTGCACCCAACTTAAGAACTAGAACAGTGCATTTTATTGAGACTCTCTGGATGTTTCTCTCCAGTGCATCCACCAGGTCGTCACCAGAAGTAACTTAACCACTGTCCTAATTTTGTCAGTCTACTTTTAATGACTACTTTTAACTTCCCCAGAATGCTAATTCCTGTTTTCCACTCCAACACCCAAATGGAGGAAAAATTAAAGACCTAAAAAAAAAAAAAAAAATTCAAATGCTAAGTGTCTTGTGTTTGACAAAAAGAATGAGCAGTCCTGCGTCCTTTCCTATTCTCCTATTTTGTCCATTGCTCAATTCCTTGGTAATGTTCCACTGTCTACTCTTATCGGCTTGGAATGTGAGCTTTATAAGGGCAGGGAATATGACTTTTTTTTTTTTTTTAATTTACCACCAGTATCTAACTGCAGCAGAGTGGAAATTGCAGTAACTTTGGAATCAGGTGGCTTGGTTTCTAGTCCTGTCATAAACTACCTATGTGATTTCAGGTCGGTCAAAGGAGTTGACGTATGCTTAACACTGTGCCTGCCCCAAGTAAGCTCCCCAGTAAAACGTAAGCTCCCTGCTGCTAGCAGGGATTTTTGTCTGTTTTTTTTTTTTTTTTTCTTTCTTTTTCTTACTGTTACAGCCTCAATGCTTAAAGTGGTGCCTGACACACAGTAGGCATCAATAAATATTTGTCGAATTAATTAATATGCAAGCTATTAACCTCAATTACCTAAACTAGCCGGGTGTTAGTCTGTTGATCATGATTGTACGTAGGGGTGTGAAAGATTCTCTCTACCTTTAAAATTCTTTAACGCAGAATAGAGCCAGGCACAAGGAGGTCCAGTAAGTGTGTGTCGGCGAAAACAGACGGACTTGGAAAGACGTGTCCCCAGCCTGGAAGACAATGGCTGCACTCAGAGCGCCCTTTATTTCCGCAGGCTCATCTGGGAGCAGACAGCCAGTTTCCTTCACTCTGTACCCCCCCCACTCCCGTCTCTGCTTAGCTCTTAGCCCTTTAGTTTCCAGTTTTTGTTCCATATGAAGTACCTACCCAAGACTAGGCCCTCCCACACATGTGCCTCTCCCCTTCCCTCCAGCATGCTGCCAACCTGCTTATGCAATTGTGCGGTGTTAGAGTCTCTTCTTAGAGCATTTTGCTTGTGGTAGCTGTGCATCTCCAGCCCATTATACAGCCTTCTGGATGATCTTTGGTTGTCATGTCGGTTTTTTGATGGAACTAAAACTCATGAGAGAGGGAGAGCAGAGGATGTTTAGCGACTGGGCTGTTATTCACAGCACAGGATAAATAGGCTACCAGATCTGTGTAGGAGACCCCATTAACTCTACTGCCCTGTTAAGCGTAGCCTAAGGGGCCATCCTTATTGGTAGCTTCCAGGGAGGAAAATGTCAACCTTGTTAGTTCTCATTCTCTTTCCTGCCTATCATTTTTGTTTAAAGCCCTTAAAAAAAAATCTTAACTTTGTTAATTATTTTCTTCTAGGGATTTTAGTCTGTTTTGTTCAGACAAATTGGGACATAACTTAAGAAGTTTTTTTTTTTCCCCTTGTTAAGTTTTGATGAGGAACTCACTGGGATAATTTGGATAGATGCTTGTTATTAATAAAATACTTCAATATAGGCTGCATGTTAAAAATAGGAATGATCTCGTTAAAGTGAGTTCTTATTCAGTCTTGTTAGTGACTCTAGAATAGAATCTACAGTTTCAAGTGCTCTCCTTGTGCTTTTTATATAATTTAGCTTGTGAAATGGGTAAAATTGAGATGGAAGACCTTCGTTCTGACATTTTGACCTTCTATTTCTCACTGACCTTATTATTTCATCTTATTTATCTGTATTTACCTTAGAAGGAAGGAGACATTGCAGATATTCATAAATGCTTATTTAGAATTTTCAGTGGGTTGTCAAAAAAAAAACCACAGTAAGGGGAATTATTTGTGGGAAATCGACACTGGTAGGATGCAAAAGGGGAGATAAAGAGTGGGGGGAAAGATAGGGAAGGCTGTGTTGGAGAGTGGCAGGTTTCTTTATTCCCAGCAACAAGGAGTGGGCGTGGTAATGGAAAGTAGGGGAAGGAAGTGGTTTATTTTTCTCATAAATACCATCTGTGGGGTGTATAAGAGGAGCGTGTTAGCAATTGGGGGGGGGGAGAGAGGGAAGCATCAGGGCCAAGCCCAAGGGCAAAGGCAGGTCAAGAGCTCTGAGGGGGAGGAGGCTGGTGGCACATTGGTTGCCCTAGGCTCTTTGAGTTTTCCTTTTATTGGTCACCGTGTACTATGCTGCATATCTTTGGCAACTGTTCTTGTTAGGTCACTCACCTAATTAGAAGGAATAAGATCTAGTTTTAGAAGATGAAAAGGACTGGATATATTCAAATTGCCCTGTATAAAGACTTTATGTTCCTTGCTGTTTAAGCAGCTTCAACTGGTGATGAATGTCCCGATGATGCTCTTCTAAGTGTTTGTTACATTTTTTAGAT
Source organism: Leptonychotes weddellii (assembly GCF_054177405.1). Lineage (NCBI taxonomy): Eukaryota > Metazoa > Chordata > Mammalia > Carnivora > Phocidae > Leptonychotes > Leptonychotes weddellii. The sequence goes on from NC_138379.1 coordinate 77,298,791, forward strand.
GTTGGTTTTCGCTTCGCCTCATACATCAATAATTACATGGTGCTGCAGAAGGAGCCTGCCGGGGCAGTGATTTGGGGCTATGGCACATCGGGGGCCACCGTGACGGTGACTCTGTACCAACAGCAGGAAGCCATCATGAAGAAAGTGACAAGTGTGAAAGGTAAGGCCGCTGGTCCTTTGTTCAGCTTTTGTCTTCTTCTGCCACCTGCTGGATAATCTGGAAATGAATGCTTAGGCTCCCGCTCAGGTTATCCCAGTCATCCATTTATTCATCCATCCATAAAAATTTGAGTATTTACCATGTGTTGGGCCCTGGGGATACAAAGGAAATCAAGACAGAGTCAAAGTCCCTGCCCTCCAGGATCTCATGGAATAATGGGAATAGACACCAAGTCATCAAGTGCAGCGTGATCAATACTATGAAGCAGGTGTTATATATGGTATCATGGGATGCAGAAGAGAAACATCTAACTCAGATTGGATGGTAAGAGATGGTTTCCACAGAAGGTGCCATTTGAACTGAACCGTAAATGGAGAGGCGGTATGGAGGAGGGCTGAAGAACCTAGGCTCTGGATTCCTGGCTTCAGGTTCTGACTCTGTCATGTTATGACTATATAACCTCGGGCATGTTATTTAATGTCTCTGAGTCACAATTTCCTTATTTGTAAAGTGGAGATAATAATGATATTTAGGATTAGTGTGAGGATTACATGAGTTAACACGTGTAAAGTACTTAGAACGGTGCCAGGCACATAGGAAGTACTGAATAAATGTTAGCTGCCACTATTATTATTATTATTGTATTTAGTCAGTCAAATATTTATCAAGTGATACAGTAATTAGCAAGATAGATGTGGTCTCTCTCTAAGGAAGCTTACAGATTAGGGGAGGAGAGAGAAAAATAATAATTGATGACAGGTGAGTGCGTTAGGTGCCACAGTCTAGAAGTGCAGTGTGCTCTGGGAGTGCTTAGGAGAGAGAATTCACTTAGCCTAAGGTTTATCTTTAAAGATGGGTAGGGCAAACCAGGTAGGGGGCATAGCCTGGACGGAAGCATGGAGGCACGAGTGAGCACGGGTCCTTGGAGAAATGGCAAGCAGGGTGGTGGGCTTGAGCACCGGGGTATGCGCCTGCCGGCGGACGAAGGTTGGAAATGCAGGAACGCTTGTCTGTCACTGCTAAGGAGTGTATATTCTGATTGGGATTTTTGGGTTTGAAGTAGCAAAATAACTCAGTCGGATTTGTATTTTGATGACCCTGGCAGCACTGTGGAAAGTGGATTGGAGATCAGTAGGAGTAGAGGTGGTGGGCTAAAGGTGGTGGGCACTGTTAGCCAGTTATTATGAGATTCAGGCAATAGACAGTGAAGGCCTGACCCGAGATAGTGGCCGCAAGGATGTTCAAGAAGGTGAGAACCAGAAGCCTCCATGGGCAGACAGGTCCTACAAAGGATTCTCTGTCCAGAAGAGAGAAAGCTGTGTAAGATAGCACGGGGAGGAGCGTAGCTGGAAGTTACTAGAGGCAGGAGGCCACAGTCAGGGCTGGGTCAAGTGGAGACTGGGTCCGATCTCCGTCAGAGGTAGCGATATAGTTGTGGGGTGTGGAAGGTGAGAGACAGGTGGGGAAGGAGGCTACTCTGGAGAGCAGTGCGGTGAATGTGGGAGTTGGTGGTTGGAGCAGCGACTTGAGTATATACGACCAGGAAGCTTGTGGACATTCTTTTGGCCCTTGAAAACAAAGATTGCCTAATCAGTTCTGTCAACATCCAGTTGAGAGTGATCCAAACCCTGGTGCAGGCTCTTTGAAATTCATTTCCATTCAACAGACATTTTTAACTACTGTGTACCAGCCACAGATGCAAGGTGAGTGCTTCCAGTTCTTGGATTGTAACACTGTTTGAGGTAAGAATGTTACTGGGTGAGACTAGAAGAGTTAAAAGGGAAGCTTAAGCTGATTGAGAAGTTGTTCTCTGTTAGATTTAAATGCTGCTGGTGGCCTGTAGGATAAAATGAAGATGAGTTCAATTCAACAGATGAGCAGTTCTTTCTTTTTGTGTTTTGTCTATCTCAGAAATTAACAGCACAGAGTGTAAATACTGGTAATCTCAGTAAATGATGTCGATTTAGAAGTCCAAAGAACCGCTGTAGTTTAAATACAATAAATAGGATTTCCTTGGTGCCAATAATTAACATACCAATAAATATTTAGGAGACAGAGACTAAATAGTACTCTAATGGCAGATACAGAAGATGTGTGTGTGTGTATGCATATATATACGTATATACATATGTATGTGTGTGTACATATATATATATATATATACTTTATATATGTTTATTAGGCTCTCCACATTTGCTTGGTACAAAAGAAAGGTATTTATTTATTTATTTCTAATTTTTATTGTTATGTTAATCACCATACATTACATCATTAGTTTTTGATGTAGTGTTCCATGATTCATTGTTTGTGCATAACACCC
>NC_138379.1:77301770-77393808 GCF_054177405.1 Leptonychotes weddellii
GAGAGGGGGGAGGGTCAGAGGGAGAAGCAGACTCCCTGCCGAGCAGGGAGCCCGATGCGGGACTCGATCCCGGGACTCCAGGATCATGACCTGAGCCGAAGGCAGTCGCTTAACCAACTGAGCCACTCAGGCGCCCCAACAGCATGAAGGTTCTTGTCCAGCAGACTGACACTCAAGCTTTGGGAAAATTAGAACTTGAGGGATGATTGGGAATATGGGTCAGGTACTGGGCCTATTCAAAACATATTGTCAAATGATGCATGATGATTCTTTCAAACACAAGGAATAAAATGGGGGAGGATAAGGTATATCCTCTCACTCTGATACACGTGGGGGATACGTGGAGGGTGGTAAAATGAGGGTGTGTCTGGATTTGTCATCATGACTGAGGTAAGTAGAGATATTTTCTCTAACTTAGAAAATTCCAAAAAGCTTAAACCCCTTAGAGAAGCAAAAAGCTCCTGGTTGCAGTGTTAGCATGCATATTCCTTTTCTATGCTACATAATAAATTACCACAAATTTAGGTGCTTACAAGAACACATTTTTGTCATGACACAGTTTCTAGAGATCTGAACCCTGGGCCATCACTCAGTTGGGTTCTCTGCTCAGGGTCTCACAAGACTGAAATCAAGTGTTGGCTGGGCTGTGTTCTCATCTGGAAGCTTGACTAGGGAATTATCCACCTCAGGATCCTGTAGGTTGCAGGCAGATTCATTTCCTTATGCCTATAGTATTTGTGGAAGCATCTCTGCTGCTTCAAATCTCTGATCTTGAGACCTTTATTTTAAAGGGCTCACCTTATTAGGGTCAGGCCCACCCGAGGAAATCTCCCTTTTTATTAACTCAAAGTCAACTGATTAGGAACTTTAATTCCATCTGCAAAACTCCTTTATCTTTTCCATATAATGTAACCTAATCATCACAAGAATGACATCTCCTCCCCCATGCCATTTTCTGTTGGTTGGAAGCAAATCACAGATTCTGCTTGCACTTGAGGGGAAGGGGATTATATAAGAGTGTGACTTATGGGGTGTCACCTTAGGGTGTGTCTGCCATAGATTCTATCATTTAAACAACTTGCATAAACGGTTTTATCACTAGAAAAATATTCAAGATTTTTTTTTCTTTTTACATTCATATTTGGTGGCCGTGGACATGAACTTTATACAGAATTAATGCAGGTTGTCAAGGGGAAGTTTGGGCACTAAGACCTCCCAGTCACTTCCACAAATCATTGAACTGATTTGCAGCTGGTGAAGTGCCAGGGTTTTGTGAGGGAAGAAGCGAACAGGGCTGCTTCTTTCAGCTGTAGGCTTTTCCTTTGGGGAAGGGAAAGGTCATGGATAATTTTCCTTTTTCTCTTGGCATCTGAGATTTGGCACAATAACCTGAAAAATAATTAACATCTGATGTGAATAGCAAAAAGGAAAAAAAGCATGAAAGCCCTTTATGACTAATCATGTCTTTAGACAAATTCCTTTAATTTTTTTCCCTTTGATGATTTGTTCTTCTGATTTTTGAGGTGAGGGTTGGTCAGGGAGGTGGAGAGAGAAAAATGAAGAGAGTTCTTTTTTTTTTTTTTTAAAGATTTTATTTATTTGACAGAGAGAGAGAAAACCAGAGAGGGAACACAAGCAGGGGGAGCAGGAGAGGGAGAAGCAGGCTTCCCACTGAGCAGGGAGCCTGATATGGGGCTTGATCCCAGGGCCCTGGGATCATGACCTGAGCCAAAGGTGGATGCTTCACTGACTGAGCCACCCAGGTACCCCTGAAGAGAGTTCTTTACCTAAGCCCTTGGCCGGAGTATGAAGAGAAGAGGGACAGGAACAAATAGGCCACCAGATACACTCACCATTGGACATGGAAACCTAAGTCCCTAATCAGGTTGCGTGGCTTTCTTGTTGGTGTAACTCAGGGCTGGGGTTTACTATCTGCGGTTTACTTGATGGCGTGCCTGGCACACGGTAAGCATTCTAAGACATTCTGTAATGAAGGAAGGACATGAATCTTCCCCGATGGGAGAAGAAAGAATGCGAGGAAGCAGAGAGATGAATGCAACAAAAATGAGAATTTACAGAAACCTGGGCCTGGATTGGTAAGACAGGTGGTAAGATGGCAGGTGATGAGGGCCCAGAAGAAGGAACCAGAGTAGCTGTTGCTCAGAAAGCGCATCAGGATCAGCAGAAAGCCAGCTGGATGGTGAACTTCCAACTCCTGGTAGTCAATGACTCAGTTTTATTATTTGGATTCAACGTAATGGACTTGGTGGGTCAACACAGTTTCTAAAAACTGTAAGTGGATTTCATCATCCTTTGGTGAGCTCCACTTTATCCAGCCAGTCCTGAACTGCCAGCCAAGGACCAATCAATTCGCCTTGGGAAACAGGGTGACTTTTGCCTTTGTCATCCCACCCTTGCCTTTAGTCTAAGAAGCAGCCTTCATGGGGGTTGCTCTCCTTTGTATATCCTTTGACTGGGGAGGGAATCCTCATTGTTTTAACCGAATTGTTTCTGAGTTAGTTTGACCCCTAGTCAGCTCTCTGCAGTGGGTCTGGTTTCCCCTGCCTTCCTGGGCAGGCAACTTTATTCAACCCTCATTATTGTGTCAGAGTTTATTTTTCTTTTATCAAGTGCGAGAGGAAAACTGCTTGAAACTAAGAGAACTTGAGTAGGGCAGAGGCAGTTCTCCAAGGTCTTTGAGGGAGTTGAGAGTTTTCCTCAGGAGAGTAGTTCTTGGGACTAAGGCTCAGGTCTGGATCCCTAGTCCTCTTCAGACTATTCAGGTGCTAGAAGGAGCTCATCCTCCTGCTGTAGTAGGACGGTGTTGCCATCTCTTGTCCAAATGTCTCACCTTCCCCTTATTTGTCTTTTTGTTGCTGGGCAGCAAAACGTTTCAGAAGTGCTGGTGAAGGCCATTTACTTCACCAGCCATATTGCGTGATTGAGGCCAAGTGTAAAATCCAATAAACACTAGCAAGTAGGAATAGATTGTATAGTAGTAGAAAGCTAAAAAAAAAAGTCCTGCCTCAGTTTTTTGACCTCCTCATCAATAGAGGAGTAATATTGGTGGCAGAAGGACAGAGCTTTAGGAAGATATGTCCGTGCAAGAAGCCTGGGAAGACCTTGGCAAGACTGTAGTTGGGACAGATTGGAGTGTCTGTCTGCTCAGAAGCGTGAGCCATATGGTGCATATCACACCTGTGCGACACTGTCTGCGTGAGCTGCCCACTGTTTCCAAAACAGTGATTTTTCCGCTTTAGGTGAATTATGCATTTAATATGTTGATGTCTGGCTATCGGTGGTGTAAAAACACTAGCGACCGTTTGGACCTGGCTTTAATTGACCTCTAAGGGAGGGGAGTAGCAATCTCAGTCGATTGTACTTAGGAGAGGAGCAGGCGTGTACCCTTTTGCTGATGCCTTGAGGCTTTTGGACATCTTCCCCAAGACTGAGCGACCCCGTGTGGTTTGAGCTTTTACGAATCTCCTGTCGTGCATCTGGACCTCTCATGCTCCTGCTTAGCTTTTGCTGATTGGAAAGAACTTAGCACAATGTCTAGCACATAGTAGGCACTTGGATAGTATTTTTATCATTCTTATTTTTTTACCGGTTGCTGTGGTAACTTCAGCGTGCTCCATTTCCAGTTCTTACCATTTTTTCCCCGTTGAATTAACATTAATCTGATGGGCACAAATTAGAAAATATTTTGTATTCTTTGGCATTGGGCCAAGAATATTTATTCTAAAATGATCATTTCTCTATTTTCTTTATTTTTTTTCACTCTCGTTTCTTCAACTTTATTCATGTTGTTTGGTTCTCTGAGGCATAATTTTGCCATTTTGAAGATATTTTCCCTAAGTTTCTGAGTATGATGTTGGCAGTGGTGGTGGTATGAGTGGGTGAGAGGTAGGAAGGTGGTAGGGGGGTGGTTCCTAAGGAATATGCTATGAATTTCTGAAAAAGGGTCTTGGATAGCTTTTTCATCTCCCTAATTGAGTCCGAAAACCTTGAGTCTGGTAAATAACTCTGAAAATAATTAATTGGGCACATCTAAATATCTTCTTCATAGAGATTAATTTGTATGCTCCTACTCCTTCTTTATATGTCACTTTCTCTGCTCACCTGTGAGTCTGGAGAACCCAGACCCAAAGGTAGCATTAATCTTTGGAAGCGACATGGGGAGTGGGTGGGGGATTGATGACGAGGATGACACCATCAAGTAAGGGGAAAGTTCCAGATTGTAAATGATTTTCTCTAACCTGTGTTCACATTTGATTATATAATTACAGATTAGTTTGGGGGCACTGTGTAAATCTATTAGATTATGATTCTATTAATATTGACAGTTGGATAGTATAATAAGAATTTCTATTTTATTTTTTTTAATTAAACTCCCTGAATTTTAATCTCAGTATATTTTTGTCTGTTCTCATTTAGGATGATAACTGGGTGATTTATTTTTCCTGTAAATGCTTCAGTTACAAGGAAGGAGGGACTGGTACAGATTAAGGATAGAAATTTTGCTGCTTTTGTTATCTCTATTTGCTTGTGTGAAATTTGGCCAATCTTTGTATCTTTGCATTTAGTTAATCACAATGGCTGGGTTTAGCCACAAATGAGTATGATGCATGGCAGGATTGGGCTTTAATTTCATTTTAATTGATTGATTAATTCCTTGGAGCCTCTTAATCATTTCAGCACACTCTCACAGCTGGATGGTGGTACTGGATCCTATGAAGCCTGGTGGACCTTACAAGGTGATGGCACAGCAGACTTTTGGGAGAAAGAACATCACCCTGAGAGTTCATGATGTCTTATTTGGAGATGTCTGGCTTTGCAGTGGGCAAAGTAACATGCAGATGACGGTTTCCCAGGTAATTTGTAGGGGCTCAGTGTTAATAAATAATGTTGATGATGAAGAAGAAGAAGAAAAAGAAGAAGGAAGAAGGGGGCAAGAAGGAGGTAGAAACCTTCTTTTTTACCAGGGCCCAAGATCTGTGCTAAGTGTTTGGCATGTAATAATTAATTTGACTTAACAACTTTATGAGATGAATACCATTCATCTCACAGATGAGGACACTGGCCCACGGAGATTAAATTACCTGCTTAAGGTCACACAGTTAATAGAGGATCCAGGTAATGTGACTCCAGAGCCTGCTTTCTTAATCACGCCTAGTGCACTGTAAGGGTGCGGGGCACTCTCTCCTCCCCTTCCTGAGCTAAAGGCAGAAGCTGGAGTACCTGATGGTCAGGCAGATTTCATATCAAATTGAAGACAAAGTAGATTACTCTTCTTTATGATAGGTTTTAGAAGATGAGCTTCTGGAGAGAGCCTAGGAAATCAAAACAATTAGATTTTGTTTCAAGCTCTGCATCTGATAGAATACATGTCTTTTGTTGTCATGGAGATTTAACAAATTGAGACTGAATGTTGGCTTTGCCTTTTACCAGTTGTACGACTTGGAGCAAATCACTGTATTTCTGAGACTTTGTTTTCAAAACGTGCTTTTTAAAACAATCGTGGTTAAAATGAATATAACATCATATTTATCATTTTAACCATTGCTAAGTGTACAGCTCAGTGGCGTTAAATATATTCACAGTCCTGTGTATACCTGTCACTCGTATCTATACTCAAAATTTTTTCATCATCCCCAACATAAACTCGGTGCCCATTAAACAAGAACTCCTCCTTTTCTCCCTCTTCCAGCCCCTGGTAACCTCTGTTCTGCTTTCTCTCTATGAATTTGCCTATTCTTGTACCTCATTTTTCAGTGTACAAGTCTCTTACCTCCCTGGCTAGATTTATTCCTAAGTATTCAATTCTTTTATTTATTTATTTGTTTGTTTGTTTGTTTGTTTATTTTTCTTGTAGAAAGCATCTTTCTTTCTTTCTTTTTTTTTTAGATGCTATTGTAGATGGAATCGTGCAATCTTTGTCCTTCTGTGTCTGACTTATTTTACTAAGTATAATGTTTTCAAGGTCTATCCGTGTTGTAGCATATATTGAAATTTTGTCCCTTTTTATGCCACATTTTGTTTATCCATTCTTCTGTTGATGGACACTTGGGTGCTTTCTGTCTTTTGGCTCTTGTGAATGATGCTGCTATGAATATCGTTCTATAGATATCTGTTCCAGTCCCTGCTTTCAGTTCTTTTGGATATATACCTATGAGTGAAATTGCTGGATCATCTGTTAGTTCTATGTTTAACTTTTGAGGAACCACCAAACCATTTTTCCATAGTGCCTGTACTATTTTATGTTCCTACCAGCAATCTGCAAAGGTTTCAATTTCTTTAACACGTGTTGCTTTCCAGTTGTTTTTTTTTTAAGATTTTATTCATTTATTTGACAGAGAGAGAGAGAGAGCACAAGCAGGGGGAGCAGCAGGCAGAGAGAGAGGGAGAAGCAGGCTCCCCGCTGAGCAGGGAGCCCGACGCGGGGCTGAATCCCAGGACCCTGGGATCATGACCTGAGCCAAAGGCAGACCCTTAACTGACTGAGCCACCCAGGCACCCCTTTTCCAGTTTTTTTTTTAATTAAAAAAATGTTTTTTATTATAGCCTCAGATATGAAGTGGTATTTCATTGTGGTTTATTTGTATTTCCCTAATGATTAATCATGTTGAGTGTTATTTCATGTACTTATTGGCCATTTATATATCTTCTTTGGAGAAATGTCTGTTTGAGTTCTTCGCCCATTTTTCAATTGGGTTGTTTGTTGTTGAATTGTAGGAATTATTTATATATTGTAGATATTAATCACTTTTCAGATATTTGATTTGCAAATACTTTCGCATTCTGTAGGTTGTCATTTCACTTTCTTGAGAGTGCCCTTTGATACACAAAAGTCCTTAATTTTGGTGAAGTCTAGTTTATTAATTAGTTATTATTAATTATAGTTTATAATAGTTTATTAATTTTTTGTTGTCTGTGTGTGAAATTGTTGCGAAATCCAATGTCATGAAGGTTTTCCCCAATGTTGTCTTCTAAGAATTTATAGTTTTAGGTCTTTGATCCATTTTTTTGAGTCAATTTTTATATATGGTGTAAGGTGAAGGTGTAACTTCATTCTTTTGCAAGTGGATATCCGGTTCTCCCAGCATCATTTGTTGAAGACTGTCCTTTCCCCGTTGAACTCTTGGAATTCCAATTGACCATATATGTGAGGGTTTATTTCTGGGCTTCTTCTTTTATTTCATTGATCTATATGTCTCTGCTTATGCCAGTACCGTACTGTTTTAATTACTGTAGCTTTGTAGAAGGTTTCAAAGTTGGGAAGTATAAGTCTTCCAACTTTATTCTTCTTTTTCACAATTGTTTTGGCTATTCAGGGTCCCTTGCAATTCCATATGAATGTGAGGATATACTCTTCCATTTCTGCAAAAAAGGCTGTTGGAATTTTGATAGATATTGTGTTGAATCTGTAGATTGCTTTGGGTGATACTGATATTTTAATGGTATTAAGCCTTCCTAATATGAAGGGATGTTTTCCCATTAATTTAGCTCTTTAAATTTTTTCATCAGTGTTTTACAGTTTTCAGTATATACATCTTACCCCCTTTGCTAGAGTTAGTCCTAAGTATTTAATTCTTTTTGATACTATTATAAATGAAATTTCTTTCTTAATTTCCTCATAAGACTGCTCATTGCTGGTATATAGAAACAAGTGATTTTTGCATGTAGGTCTTGTACCCTGAAACTGCTAAATTAGTTTATTAGTTCTGGTAGCTTTCTTGTGGATTTTTTTTTTGGTTTTCTAATATAGGGGCATAACTTCTGTGGATAGAGATAGTTTTACCTATTTGGATACCTTTTATTTCTTTTTTCTTGTCTAATAGCTCTGGCTAGAACTTCTAGTTACAATATTGAATAGTAGTGGTGAAAACAGATATTCTTGTCTCGTCCTGGTTTTAGGGGGAAAGCTTTCACTCTTTCACCACTGAGTGTGATGTTACTTATGGGTTTTTCATAAATGCCTTTTATCATATTGAGGAATTTTCCCTCTATTCCTAGCTGTCTGAAAGTTTTTTTTTTTAATCATGAAAGTATGTTGAATTTTGTTAAATGTCTTCGTTTTCATGACTCTACTACAATAGTGATTATATCGGACCTAATTTACAAAGACTGAATTATTGTGTTTGTTTCTAAAAGGTCTTTATAAATTGAAAACTGCTGTCTAAAAATAAGATGTCACTATTTTTTTTTTAACTTTTTATTATAAAAAATTTCAAGCACACACAAAAGTTAAGAGACTTATACACTTGGGCTGCCTGGGTGGCTCAGTTGTTAAGGATCTGCCTTCAGCTCAGGTCATGATCCCAGGGTCCTGGGATCGAGCCCAGCATCAGGCTCCCTGCTCGGCAGGAAGCCTGCTTCTCCCTTTCCCACTCCCAATGCTTGTGTTCCCTCTCTCGCTGTGTCTCTCTCTGTCAAATAAATAAATAAAATCTTAAAAAAAAAAGACTTATACACACCTATATACCCATCACTTAGATCGACAGTTGTTAATATTTTGCCATATTTGGTTTGTCTGTGTGTGTGTGTGTGTGTGTGTGTGTGTGAACTATCTCAAGGTAAGCTATAGACATCTTGATACTTCAGTTAGGTGTCATATATATTCATATATCAAATTAATAGGTTTAGATATGTTTTTTCTTTACACAGAAAGGGGAAATAATAGGCCAGTGATGACTTTTTTTGCTCAGCTTCTTCTTTTGTTGGCATCAGTTCTTCTTTCTCTGTTTCAGTCATGGTCTTTGAAGATGAACTGTTCTTAAATTTTGAGACCTCGCATTTTTTCTCCTCCTTTATTATAACTATATAGAGGCTTCACTAGCTGTTTACCCTGCTAGAATGTTGGGTGGAAGAGCACTGTGTAGGCTCCCAAGGAGGGATGGGGCACATAGAGTGCATGGAGAATCAAGTGGGACAGAACAAGGGAATACTGACTTGCCAATGTGTTGGTCAGTGATGAAATTCACTTTGAAGGGTTCCTGTCTTCGTTGCTATTAGAGAATAGGGCCCCTCTGATAGACTGTGAGTGAGGTCTCTTAAGTAAAGCTGGATAAAAAGGACACTGGAAAAAGTTGCCAAGGAAAACACGCCTCTTACTTTGACTAGTGTTCTAGGAAGGTAGCAGTGGTAACACAAAGCCTTGGTGCTATATGTCTTCAGCACTCAGCTTTCTTTTTAAAATCAGCTCTACTTTCCAAATTAAACCCCAAAACTGTCTAGAATGAAGAGGTTGGACTTCTGGGTAGGGTGTGATGGGGTTAGTGCTTTGGGCCTCAGAATTGTCCTTGCTTCGTTTGTTTGCTGGAAGCTATCTCATTTAAAAATAAAAGTAAGGGAGACCGTTGTGGTTTCATTTAAATTGGAATCAGGGCTGGACAGTGTATTAGCAAGTTCATAGACATGTTGAAACTATATCCGCTTAAAATATTGGTGAAAGAGGAGTAAAGATTTTGTGTGCAGTATCAGAACTTCTGAGAAATTAGTCCGACTTAAGTTCTTTGACACACTTGAAACTGGGATTGATTTTCTTTGCTTATCTGTATGTCCTTACTTTTCTATAATGAGCATGAAATAACTATAATTTTTTATTTTATTTTTTTTTAAAGATTTTATTTATTTATTTGACAGAGGCAGAGACAGCGAGATCAGGAACACAAGCAGGAGTGAGAGAGGGAGAAGCAGGCTTCCCGCTGAGCAGGGAGCCTGATGTGGGACTCGATCCCAGGACTCTGGGATCATGACCTGAGCTGAAGGCAGATGTTTAACAATTGAGCCACCCAGGCACCCAATAACTATAATTTTTTTAAAAAAGCTATAAAAACAGGAAACTGATATTGACTTAACTAATCTCTTAAATATTTATCAAAGGCACAGTTTACAATAGTCATGTTATATAAACAGGAATCAAAGGAATAAATTCTTTAATTTGCATTATGGATTGGCATAGATATGTTCTGCATATTTTATTTCCTTTAATTGGCTAAGAACTTGAAAACAGTATTGTCTTCCCAGCTCTTCCCCTAAAACTTAATTTCTTCTCAAGTTGATTTTTATTTTCCTGCCGTTTACTCATTATTTACTTCTCCATTTTTGAGAAATACTTAAATTTGAGATTTAAAAATCTCTATGATGACACTGTGATCTCAATTCATTTATCTTAAAAGAAAATTGTAAAATTCAGTCCTTTCATATACTTTATGATTTCTTGTTTTGCTTCTATTGCTTCTACCCCTGATTGCTTTTTTTCCTTTTTTGTTTTTTGACCAGTTAGTAGATAATGCTGCTAAAAAGATCCTACTCTGGACATATCTACTTCATTTTTTTATTAGTTTTATAATTCAGAATCTAAATTCTTGCATTTATGTCTTCATAATGGATATCTTATTTACTCTTGCTTCCTGCCCTGCTTAAATATATGGACACCTTTGAATTTAAATGTTTATTAAGGTGAACTTTCATGGGGCTCCCTTTTAGCACCAGTGAGTGGAAGCAAAATTGAAGTTTTATATCTTGAGAGAAAGCATGGTTTTGTTTAGAAGTGGGATTGCTGCTAATTCACTAAGGAAAACGGTACTTTCCTTAATGTTTTAATTGTAGTTCCCTGTTTGCACAGAAAGCCACGGACCAGATGTATTTGTATCCATACAGTCAGGTTCTCAATAGCAGTCTATGCCAGGGGATCTCATCCCGTTTTCTGTCAAGCTGAATCAGATTTTGATATTGTTAAGAGTGAACACATTCTCTCTGCCTAGAATTTACTCTTACGCATCTTCTGTATTAGACTAAGGCTACAAGCTCTGAGATATAGGATATAAAAAAGATTCCCTCTGACACAGCCAAGTGTTAATTTTTTAAATTTTTTTTGTTTTAAATCCTGCACTTAGTTTGCAAGACAACATTTTAGGTGCTGACAGTATCCAAAGCCTAGTTTTCCAGTCTCTTAACACTCTGCAGAACTTTATTTTTTGATCAAAAGGATGCTTTATATGACTCCTCCTTTATCCCTTTTGCTCCTTTTCCTCTAAAGACTCCCAACACAGACACACAGCACACACATACACACGTACACATATGTACACACATGTACACACACGGTGTCTGTCTCTTCTCTTTGCCCCCCTCCACGTGACTTTTCTGAGGAGGTAAGATTTCTACTATAACCTACCATTCTTCGCATTCAAATGAAGGGAATGGCAGATTGTATGCCCATCTTGTTGTTAGGGTAAAGTGGAATTTTAAGATTGAGTGTTATTTATAACGCTGAGTGAGATGTGTATAAATGGAGAAAAGTCTCAATGTTCATCTGTCGCCTCCTAAGTCAGGGTAGGTCTTAAGACTTGGATATTTCTAGTTAGGCTCAGAAGAAGTTGGCCACTGTTAGACAGGAAACCCAGTTTTCAATATCTTGGCAATCCCCACATTCCTACTTTACACGTAGAGAAGTCAAAATCCAGAAGAAAAGGGCTGGTACCATATAACAATAAAAGATTCATGGGAGTTATGATGGCCGGCTTTATAGTTATTCCCTCGACTTTAAAACTGTTCTATTATACTGTGGTAGAAGGGACTATAACTTAAAGAGTCCAAATTCTTTTAAGTAAAGTTCCCCCGTGTCCCCTGCGCACACACACACACACACACACACACACACACTCTCTCTCTCTCTCTCTCACTCACACGTGCCTTGCTCCCTCATGCAGACCCCATGCCAAGATTCTCTGAGGAAATAGATTCTTGACGTTTCTTCATTAATTCAAGAATGTGGCATAAAGGTTACAAAATGAACACCCGGGAGCAGCTGCTTTGATGGTGAACTGCGGGTCCCTTGAGAGCCAGTGGTTCTCCCTCTCAGCCTCGGCAGCCTTAATGACTTCAAATACCTTGGTATTCATTTACATCCTCATTTAAATACTTGGTAGAAAAATAATTACACTGAGGTGTTTGATGAGATGAAATTTGATCTCAGCAGATGGAGGAAGCCTTCCCCTTTCATCAGCAGGGAAACCAAGTGTCATTTAAATGAAAATCTTCCTGAAATCTCTTTATTCCTAAATTTGCTGCCAATATCCCTGAGGAAATGCTTCCATCAAGAAGGCTTGGTGATATTGGGAAAGGGTACCAATTTCAGAAGTAATTGTCATCAGGTAGAGCAAGCATTCCCCCCGCCCCACTCCCCCCCCAGCCCCATTTTTAACACTTGCTGTGGCTTTCGAGTTTTGGCTTGAAATAGAACACAAATGTGAGTTTGAGGATGGAAGTTTTTCCCAGCCAGGGTTGGGGATCCAGTTCGGTGGGCTTGGTGTAGTGTAGGAGGATGCCGGCCCCCCCGACCCTGGCGGCTGTGCGCCGCTCTGCAGGGCTAGCAGCCGTCTACACTGCAAGTAGCTCGTTCGCCCCTACCGCCTCCCCACGCCGGCAGCTCACTGCGAGGAGGCACTTGAGTTCGCAGTCAGTGCGGAAGCCGGTGTGGGTGGAGAGACGGGAGGCATTTCACCCCCGTTTCCATGGCAGCAACATACGATCCACGGCGCTGAGAGCCGAGCGGATTTCAAGGGAGGTGACTTTTTACAGGTACTTGCTGCTGAAAAACAGTTTTCCTGCCAGATTAGACTGTGAGCGCTTGAGCCTGTTTGTACTCTTTGCTGTTTATTTTACAGCACGCTTGCCAGGCAAGACTCTGAACAAACAGGTCTGGATTTCCTATGGAATTTTCCCGAGACCCGCTGTCGCGTCTGTCCCGCTAGCGGGGAGACCGGTGGCCCTGACCGGCTAGAGCGGCTGTTACGCAGGGGGCACTTCGGCCGTGGCTGCCCCAGGAGAGCCCGAGACACATTTCGTTTGCGGCTGGCCGTCTTCTTGGCCACAGCAGGCTCCGTGGCCGGTCAGAAGGCGATTGGAGGGGCAGCGTGTTTCACGAAATGCCCTGTGGGGGCAGTCGGCTGCTGGGCGGCGGTTTCTCTCGCACTGGGGGCTGGAGGACCAGCTGTGTTCCCCGTGCTGGGTGGGAGGGAGAGGGGGCCAGCTGCACGCTCTGTGGCCTGCGGCCAGTGGAAAGTCTCCAGCCGCCTGTGCCTCTCGCTGGGGCGGTCCTGTCAGCTGGGGCTCTTGTTCCCTGAGGCCAGCGATCACTGGGCTTCCCGATGCTCCTGCTGGCCCTTTGTTTGGGGAAAACCAGACTAGTCCAGGAGGGAGAGAGAGAAGACAAGAAAAAACAAACACACACATGACAAACCAAAACAGTATATTTACAATACGTTCTTTGTAAAACAAACAAAAAACCTAACTGGAAAATCAGGATGGAAGGAAATAGCACTTTTGTGCAAGCTCACAGAGGAATGACTAACAAGGAAGCTACTCAGTAGAACTCGTTCTCATCCAGAAAAGCTCCAAGCCATTCCTGTCATACTCTTGGCAACTGGGGAGGTTTCGTAAAGGGATTTGGGGAAAAAATGATGTCTTTGGATGGGACACTTTTCTTTGTCTGGTTCCTTGGGACTGCTCTCAGCACTCACGCCAAACACCACCTTTCAAACTGCCATGCCTCCCATGCTTTTCTTGGGTGATTTGCCAGGATGAGATGAGAATATAAGCACGTGAGACATTTCAGTATGTTTCAGTACTTCTACAGTCGACTGGTTTCTCAGGTGTGTTCCTTTTGAAGACACCTCTCTTATGTGCTGTGGATTACACAAATCTACCTCCTCCTGGCCTTTTGGGCTCCATTTTGAAAAGAATGCTATGGTTTTATGTTATGAGATACCTTTTCTGAATAAAAGTATTTTAGTTTTAAGATATTACAGTGGTCTAAAAAAAAAAAAGATATTACAGTGGTCTAACTGATAGTTGACCCTCTTCAGCCTAACCCTCATCTAATTCAGACTTGCTCTTTGAGGTCTCAAATTTCACTGTGTTCTCCTTTCTTTGGGGACATGATTCCTCATGGTTTCAGTTCATCAAGATGGATCAAGGTGACTCAGACCAGCCCATCACTGGTTTTGGTTATTTATTTATTTATTTATTTATTTATTTTTTTTTTTATTTTTTTTATTTTTTTAAAGATTTTATTTATTTATTTGAGACAGAATGAGAGAGAGAGAGAGAGCACATGAGAGGGGAGAGGGTCAGAGGGAGAAGCAGACTCCCCGCCGAGCAGGGAGCCCGATGCGGGACTCGATCCAGGGACTCCAGGATCATGACCTGAGCCGAAGGCAGTCGCTTAACCAACTGAGCCACCCAGGCGCCCCGGTTTTGGTTATTTATTTGATCGGTCTTGGTATATGAAAGCTCAGAAGGAGCTTGGAAGGTTGGCAGTGTTTACTAAGAGGTAGTAGGATAGTTGACCACCCACTAGGTGGGTGTAAGAAATGACATTCCTGTTTCTTTTCTAGATATTCAATGCCACAAAGGAGCTGGCTAACACTGCGGCCTATCAGTCTGTCCGCATCTTCTCCGTGTCACTCGTTCAGGCAGAGCGGGAGCTGGAGGACCTTGCTCAGGTTGACTTGCAGTGGGCTAAGCCCACCTCAGGTAAGGGATTGCTGGACGGCGTGCCATCACCTACATAATGGGTCAGAGCCCTAGGTGGAATCTGTAATCCTGGGTTCGCTTCTGATCTATTTATTATGATTCAACCATCCCTTTACTCATTTCTTGTTGACTTTCCACCTGATTTCTGATGGTAGCCATTTCATGTTTCCTCCCAAGATTCCACCAGTGACACTCCGCCCCCCCTTGCTCTGAGCAGACGATGCTTCCTTGAGCTTCGCTAAACACACTAAGGCCCTTCAGCATGAGCTCTGCCGGCATCTCTCCCCACAGCCTCAATGCTCTTCTGCTTTTCTCTCCCTTCCTTTGTTTCCTGTGTCTGAACACAGTGGACCGGTGTCCTTTCAGGGCTGCCTCTGATGCGGGTGCTCACCCCCTCCACGGCCTTCTTTTACCCCTTGAGCTCTGGTCTTCCACGCCCCTGTCCACTCAGCACAGACTCCTTATTTCCTGCCTGTTCTCTGTTAGGCTTTGTGCTGGGCCCCAAAGATACAGCCGTGGGCAGTGCAGACACAGGCCCTGCTCTCAGATTTAGCCTTCCTTTTATTCTGACAAAACAAAGAAAAACTGAACATAATAAACACCCTTCTTGTGATGCCTCACCTCTCTCCTAAGCTTTTCTAGAACATCTTTTGTTCTCATTCTTTTCACTGCCTTCCCATATGTTCATTCTTTGTGATGTGGCTTCCGCTTCCGCCTCAACAACTTGCTCACCTCAAGGCTACTGCTGTCCTTCCAGTTATGCGCTCCAGACACTCTAGCACTTGACACTGCTGACCGCAGCTTTTAGAAACTGCATGTTCCAGGGGCGCCTGGGTTTGAACATCCGACTCCTGATTTCGGCTCAGGTCACGATCTCAGGGTCCTGGAACTGAGCCCCTTGTTGAGCTCTGTGCTCAGTGGGAGTCTGCTTGGGACTCTCCCTCTCCCTTTGCCCCTCCTCCTACTCTCTTGTTCTCTCTTTCTTTCTCTCTCTAAAATAAATAAATAAATCTTAAAAAAAACCGAGCATTTTCAAGTGGCTTTGTGGCTTTCTGCTTTCTTTCCTCCAAGATGTGATTCCCCTCCTGTCTTATCTTCCACTGTTCTCCTGTTATGGTCTAGGCTCTAATCAAATCCTTTCAACAGTTTTCCTACTCTGTGTGCCTTTTTACATATTGTTTCTTCTGCCCAGAATACCAGCTCTGCATCCCCCAACTCTCTCCCCGTCCCCCTTATTTACCTTTTCCTTCTCCCTGCCCATCAGTGGATCTGCCTTTATACCAGCTACCCACAGCCACCAGACACCAGCCAACGAACCTTTACTGACTCTGTGTTAGGTACTAGACATTGGGGATCCAGAAGGGAGGAAGATAAGGTTCCTGCCTTGGAGTAGCTAATACTCCAAGGGTAAGGGAAACACTATGCATAGAGTATTATGGAAGCACAGGGGAGAGGGGTAGGTCTTATTAGGCTTTTTGTGATGTGCCTTTCATTTGCTCTTCTTTCTCTTGCTGTTGAAACCCCTTACCACTTGTTTGTACCTCTTCAGGCACTTAACCATATTTTGCCGTATATTTTATTCAGCTGAATGTTTGGCTTATTCTGTAGAATATAAGAGCTATGAGGAGAGCCTCCGTGTCTCTCCATATGTCTTTGTTCACTGTATCCCAACCATCTAGAAGGGCCTGGCACCTAGAAGGTGCTAGTCGGTTTTATCTCATTCGAAACTGATTGGAATTCCCAGTATTACACTGTCAACTTTCTGAGGGCCAGAGCTGTACTGGGTTTGGGTCTTGTGTAGCGCCGAGCCAGGGACTTACATGCAGTAGGAGATCTACCGCGTTCCTGACTTCTTCTGTCTAACTTTTCCTCAACAGAGAACTTAGGCCATGGGATTTTCAAGTACATGTCAGCAGTGTGCTGGCTCTTTGGACGTTCCCTCTATGACACTCTGCAGTACCCCATCGGGCTGGTCTCCTCCTCGTGGGCTGGGACACCCATTGAAGCCTGGTCATCTGGAAGGTCGCTGAGAGCCTGTGGTGTTCTGACGCGAGGGTGAGACAGTATCCTGAAGTCTGGGAGAAGGATCCAGGAAATTTTGTAAGAGAGAAGGATCATGGTTTTCTCTGGGGAGCCAAATACTTGTTGAATGTCCAAATAGGTATTGAATATATGTAACTTATTGCACGAACATGGAACGTGTTATTTTCACTGTCGTCAGCACCATGCTCATCTGAGAATATGTCAAGAAGAAATTATCCTTTTCCTTAGTAATAGCTAATACTTACTGAAAGCTTTCTCTGTGTTGGATACTGTTGTAATCACTTTGTATGTATTAATTCACTTAGTACTCGCAATAACCTCTAGAAGTGTAGATACTATGAACACAAATAATATGTGGATAAAGCTGCTACATCTCAGAGTGGTTTAGTAACTCACTCATGGGTACAACTGGTAAGGGGCAAAGTCTGGCTTCAATGTCTGTGCTCTCAGCCACTGTGCTGTATTGCCCATAAGAATAAACAGTCTAACAGGAAGAACAAATATACATGTAATCAAAGAAATTTATTTGATTATGAAATTCTGATTATGAAAGCACAATCAGGAAAAGCTGGATCTGGAAGAATATGTGGAGTGGGGGAGAAAGGAGTAGTTAATAAAATCCTGACACTAATATTAACACAGAGATTAACAGTATGTGAACTGCTTTCACAGACATTGTTTCATTCAATCTGGGAAGGCCCCTGGGGAGAGGATGGACTTGAGCTCTTGGTATAGCTCAGGTAAAGACATGCCTGTAGGGAAGGGGAGATGTTCAACTTTGGAACTAAGAGAATGGCCTAGGTAGAGTGGGAGGGATGTAAAGTCAGGCTTCCCAGATCTCTGGGGACAGGAAGGGACGCCACCGAATGTGTGGGGAAGTGGGCATTCTCATATATAGCGGTCATGAGTATAAACTCATATATGCATTTTACAGAGAACTTTAGGAATGTGTCCACAAAGCCTTGAAAAAATATGCCCTTTGACCCAGCAGTTTCATTTCTGGGAATTTATCTTAAGGACATAATTAAGCATATATGCAGTGATTTTAGCTATAAGGAAGATGAGCAGAAAGCTTAAAAAAAATCCAAGTGTCCATCCACTGAGTACTAGTTAAATAAATTGTCTGCATGAGATACTCATAATAAAACACTCCTCCCCTCTGGTTTTAGTGACCTTATCTGGAAACTGGGATGGCCCTCTCTGGACTCATAGAAAGCTGACCGATACCCTTATCCCAGGAAGAACCTGGACAGATACGAAAGTTGGAGGCTGTTCACATGTTTTCATGTGAAACAGAGTGGTTCAGTCTGATTCTGTGTTGCTTTCATCAGAAGTTTACCCCAAGTGAAAGCTGGATAGACACCCAGTTTCGGGATCATCCTGTGATTGGTCACTAGCTCTCTCGTGACACTTGTGAATCTTATCAATTGCAGGTTGATTCCGTCTGATTCTGTGACTGGTCCCAGTAAGTACTCTGTTCTCTGGAATGCCATGATCCATCCACTGCATAACATGACTCTGAAAGGGGTGATCTGGTACCAGGGTGAGTGCTCATTTTGCTCTTTCTCCATTGTATCAGTTAGCTTTTGCTGCATAACAAACTACCCCATAACCGAGTGACTTAAAACAATAATAATTTTATTTGGCTCACCATTCAGTGGGTTATTAGGGTAGTTTTCCTGTATAGACTGCTTTGGTTAATTTCTCTTGGGATCGCTGATATGTCTTTGGCCACTTGGCAGGTGTCTGGTGGCTGGATGACCTAGGATGGCCTCTTCCTCCTGTTTGTTGACTGCTGGGGCACCATGGTCTCAAGTGGTCTCTCAGCCTTGAGCAAATTAGTTCAGACTTCTTTATCATTGACATAGCAGTCTCAGTCTCAGTCTCAGTCTCATAGCATTCACTCAGCAGTGTCTGAGTGAAGCCCAAAGCTGAAGCACTTTTCAAGCCTCTGCTTGCATCCCATTTGCTGAGGCCCCTTTGGCCAGAGCAAGTCTCAAGGCCAGTCCAGAGAGACTGCAGGAAGGCCCACTCCCTAAGGGCATGGATGGCGGTTGGGGAGAAACGTGCGGCCGTGTTTGCATCCACCCCAAGCCCCTCTCACAATCTGGACTGTTTTTAGGGGAGTCCAACGTGAATTTTAACAGGGACCTGTATAATTGCACGTTCCCTGCGCTCATTGAAGACTGGCGCCAGACCTTCCACCGTGGCTCCCAGGGGCAGACAGAGCGTTTCTTCCCGTTTGGATTTGTCCAGGTATGTGTTGGGAGGAAGAAGGTTTGGGGCATGGGTGTGGGGGTGTGCTGTGGAGGTCTCTTTCCTGGAATCCATATTCCTTTTTGTGCCCTCATAGTCTGCTGGTCAAGAACTGAGTGTCAGACTTAATTCATCTCAGTTCACTGATGGGACAAGTACATCTGCAAAAAAAGGTTAATAAGTGACAAATACTTCTTATTAAAAAAAGAATACATGTTCATTAAAGATATTTAAAAGATAAGCAAAAGAAACTGAAACATTTCTAATTCCCCAATCTTGACATAAGCTGACCTCTTCTGCTTATGTGTTTCTGCAATGAGATCCATACCATAATACTGTACCGTAGCTTGCTTCTGCTCTTAATGTCATATTGTGAACAGTTTTTCATGCCAATAAATATTAATCTTGAGCACAACTCATAACGACTGCAGGGCACTTTGAAATCCGGTTGTATTCTAATTTATTTAACTAGTTCTCAGTAAATGGGCCCTTAGGTTGCTTTAAACATTTTGCTTTTATAAGCAGCAGCGTTTATTTTCCTTGTGGCTAAGTCATTGCATATGTGCTTAATTCTTTCTGTAAGATAAATTCCCAGAAATGAAATTGCTAGGTCAAATGGAACGCTTTTTAAGGCGTTGAACATGTCCTCAAGTTTCTCTGTAGAAATGTATTAATTTGGATTAATTGTATACTCAGCAGCTATGTGTGAGAATGTCCACTTCCCCACACCCTTCCTAACTCGGTGCTGCCCCTTCTGCCCCTCTACAGCGAAGCTTTGCTCTCTCACTGCCTGCCCACTGCACGCGTTCTTTGCCTGGAGCAACCTTACTCTCCCACACTTCCCTAGCCAACTTCATCCTTTAGACCTCAGCCTGGGTATCAGGTTAGGAAGCCTTCTGTGAGTATTCAACATCTGGGGTAGGTACCTCCTTTCCCCAAACAGATGATTACTTAGCACCCTCTCCTTCCCCATGTTACTTGCGTGTCGGTTGCGCACATGACCACGTTTTTCTGGATCACATTTACATCCCAGTACCTAACTGCTCAGCAGTCGTTAAATATGGCCTAACACATGAATGAAAAAAAATATCAAGAGAAATCATACTTTTAATTAGCGGCAACTAGTCAGGAAGATTCTGCTCTCCTCCTTGCTGAAAAGGAATAAATGCATTTAACCAAGTTCATAATGGTGTTGCCTTACCTGTTCCTATGGCCCCTCCCAAGACCTAGACATCTTAGCAGGGTGGTCGTTCTGACTTGCCTGGAATATAGGAAATAAAACAAGTAAGGTGTTAGAAAACCAGGGCCCGACTCCCAGCATAATGACGGAATCGGCTTTAATACTTCAATTGGACACACATGCGTCCAGCCGTCTGGCTCCGCAGGGTCCACAGATACCTCCCGCTCACCGTCCTCACATCTCCCCCACCCTGTCCTAGTTCACCATACCTTTTTTTGGATAAAGATTTTTATAGACCTTTTTTCCACTTATAATTACTTTACAACCATGTTCTTTCTCCTTTCTCACATTTGTTTTGACTTGGAAACAAGATGATTCTACTCATTATTATCAAAATAGCAAGCCCTGTCATCAGTTCTGTGTTTCTGTTGGTGGAAACCCCATTTGGACTTCTGAGGTTCTTTTTTTGTCTTTGCCGTGTAGATGGTGATTTGAGTGTGACTTCAGCCAATTCCACCCATGTGTTGTATGCTTATTATATGCCATGAATTGTGTGAGGTGCTAGAAATAGAGCGTGAATCAGAGAGACCTGGTCCTTGCACTTATGCCTTTCCGTTTAGTGAGACTAAGTCCCTTAGTCTATGGCTTTAGCTGGTCATCATCGACAAAAATCTGTTGGTTGCTTGTGGAAAATTGGGAATGCAAACATATACCTTCAAAGGGAAATATCAAATATGACAAAATAATGGTTCAGCACACGGATCTGGAGCTAGTCTGCCTGGATTCAAATCTAGCTCTGACTCTTCTCTAGCTATGTGATTTTTTAAAAAATATTTTATTTATTTATTTGACAGAGAGAGACAGAGCAGAAGCAGGGGGAGCGGGTAAGGGAGAAGCAGGCTCCCCGCTGAGCAAGTAGCCTGATGTGGGACTCTATCCCAGGACCCCGGGATCATGACCTGAGCCGAAGGCAGATGCTTAACTGACTGAGCCACTCAGGCGCCCCTAGCTATGTGATTTTGAACCAGGTATTGAATAGAGCATTATTATTTGAAGTAGTATTTTTATTATTATCTTTATTATTTTAAGTATTACGTGAGTTGATCCATATAGAGCCTGGCACATGCCAGGTAATGTTAGTATTAATTATTATCAATGTGAGAAGTCAGAAAATCTGGAGGGACAGTTGGTCTGCAAGGAAAGATGAATTTATAGAGGTGTTGAGTTTGAAATGATGGTTGCAATAGCTAGAGCACAGCTAGAGATGTAGGACAGGAGCCCAGCGGAGTTAGACACATGTATCCAGGGGTTATTAGTAGGGAGGTGACCTGGAGTGTGGGAGGGAAGGAAGAGCAAGAGGCTAGGGAGTCCCTAGGAGTATGCGTTTTGTACAAAGGGTCTGGAGGAACGGTGGAGCGGACTGCGAAGTGCAGTATGCTGTTGTAAAGTCCTCTGAGTGTGGCCACTTTTATATTCTGTGGCAATCATATGCCTTCATTAGGAGCAGTATTTCTACTAATCACTGTGGGAGGCTGAACAGCACCCTAGTAGATCTCAGATCATGGGGTATGCTGGCGCCTCCGTGTGGCCGCTGTGGAGTAGTGCAAGCAATAAAACCGGCCAATTGCTGCAGGACTTCTCCCCACTCTGCCATTTTGAAACAGCTTCCTTGGCAGGAGTGAGCGTATTCAGCATTTCTCCCACTTGTGCTTCAGGCTAGTACTTACTCTAGACTCTGTCTGGTAGCTTCGTTGCTGTGAACTTCATCATGACACTGGCTGGTGACCGGTGTTCCGCTCTCAGTCTTCCGGGTGTTGTGTGGGAATAAGTAGGGTCACTCAGTGGGTCTTTTCACGAAGTTCCTTTGTGAAGCTTCAGCACCTTTTATCATTTCATATATTCCAGCAGATTTGCCTAAGAGGTTTTAATAAGAGAACTGGAAATGTCCCCTTAGTTCCAGATCACGTCCTTTTTACTGCCACTGCAACCTCTCCAGTTTTTCCTGAGGATTTTCTAGTCTTTCTGGAACAGCTCAAGAAGCAGAAAACTTCCTGTGCTCAAAGCTTCATTTGGCCACATTTGTCGGGATGATCCCAGGTATTTGCTGGCTCTGGGGGTGAGAAGGCTTGGGGGAACAGCCTCTTCACGATGTAGCTCCTCTCATGGGGACAGAAATTTTCAAATGGCGTCCAAAGACAGTGTGGTTGCTCGTCCAGACTGTTTCCCAGCCTGTGGCCTGGCTTACTGTTAGATCATGGTTGTGAAAGAGAGATAATGGGTTGATCCCTCTCATTGGCTGGATTGGGGCTAAGAATGACGTGTAGTCTAAATCAGAGAACAGGGTGATATAAATACGAGAGAAGTAAGGAAGGAAGAGTGGGACCACATGCGTCAGAGTAATATTAAAGAGTTTTCCCGGCAGCCTCTCCTCTGCAGGAGTAGGAGTCTGTTGATTTTAAGTCTAGATGGAAGTATTTACTCGGGATGTTGCAGAGTCAGACAGCCTCTTACGACCTTTACCGCTCCTGCACTACTCTGAGGCGCCATCTTCTTTCCCTTGAAGTGTTGCCTCCTTACTGGTCTTCCTGCTTCTACCTTTTCTCCCCTTTAGGGTAGTCTCAACATTGCAGTTACAGTGATCCTTTGAAGTGTAAGCCACATCAGAAGGCTCCAGTGGTTCCTCTGTATGAGCGAGGTCAGCAGAGTGACACGTGGTCTGCCCCTGCAGCCAGCGCCCATCTGACCTCCTGTCCTAACTCTCTTTGCCTCGCTCGCTCCACGTCAGCTCCGCTGGCTGCCTTACAGTCTTACTTACACACTGGGCATACTCTGCCCTAGGGCCAGCCATTTTCCTTTCCTTCTGCCTAGAAAGTTCTTTCCCTGGTATAGTAGTTTTCTGTTGCTGCATAAAAAATTACTGCATATTTAGCAGCTTAAAACAATGCTACACACATTTCTTATCTCACGGTTTGTGTGGGCGACGAGTCTGGCATGCCTGGCTTAGCTGAGTCTTCCACTCGGGGCTGCGGTGAAGGTGTTGGACAGAGCTGGGGTCTCAGCTGAGGCTTGGGGTTATCTTCCAAGCTCAGGTGGCTGTTGGTGGAATTCGTTTCCTTGAAGCTCTAGAACTCAGGGCAGCTGACTTCTTGAAGGCCAGCAGGAGAGAGCCTCTGACTTCTCTACCCTCTTATAAAGGCTTCCCTGACAGAGTTGGGCTCTCCACCTACTCTTCCTTTGGTTCTCTTGAAGTCAGCTGATAAAGGACCTCACCTACATCTGCAGGATTCCAAGCAGACAATCAGATGTTACAGCTTCTTGAGTGATGGATACTGTCCTTTCTCTGAGTCCCATCCCCTATCCAGGTGCTTGCCTGCTTCTGTCATTTTGTCTTTTAGGTTATCTTATTCCTGCCCATCCCATTCCTGCTGCTCTCCTACATCAGGCTTTTCTCTTACTTGTCTAGAATGTGCTCGTAGCTGTTGAACCAATCAGCCTTTCTGCTGTCGGGTTCGTCACAGAATCATTTGCATGATCACTAGATTAATCCTTTGAAATAGTCCTTTTATCATGTCAATTTCAGTGGCTCTCTTATTTCTAAATTGAGCTTAAATTCACATAAAATTAACTATTTTAAAGCATTCAGTTCGGTGGCATTAGGACGATCACAGTGTTCTGCAGCCATCCCCTCTAGTGAGTCCCTGTTGTGTGCGGGTAAAGTATGAACTCTACCCGAACACTTGCCTCACTGTCTTAACAACGTTGTCTTTCCTACATAAACCCTCCAGTTCAGCTCGACTACTCTCTCTCTCGCCTTCAAAATTGCCTTTCTCTTTCTTACCTTTGCATATTACAAGATTCTGACATATCCTGTTGGTAGTGACTGCTCATATTTTCTGGGCCCATCTCTCTTTTTTTTTTTTTTTTTTTTTAACATATTCTGAGGCCCTGTTGTCTTATAATAACAAACTTTGTCCTAGTGCAGAGTACGTGCTGTCTGTGCCTCCGACGTTAGCACTTAATCCATGCTGTTTTATATAGCTGTTTATTAACATTTCTTATGTACAGGTCTGTCCCCTCAACAAAGCTGTGAAGTACTTGTACCGTTAGCTGTCGCTATGTAACAAATCGCCTCAAAACTCCGTGGCTTAACATAACATTTATCATAGCTCCCATGTGTGGGTAGCTGGGGCTGGGTTGATCTTGGCTGAGCTCCACTGAACTCTTTCATATCTCTGTGGGTCAGAGGCAGGTGGGGGCTCTCACTTGGGCTTGGCTGGAGTGGGTTAGATGAGGAAGCTCTGTCCCACAGCGCTCATCCTTCTGTAGAGAGCTGCGGGCTAGCCCAGGCATGTCATTGTCCTGACAGCAGAAACGTGAAAGAGCAAGTGGAACCCCACAGGTCTTTGGAGGCTGAGGCTAGGAACTGATGCGCCGTAACTTCTGTTTCAGTCTGTTGACCAAAACAAACCACCTTAGAAAGTGGTGGGGAAATACACTCTTTCTCTTCCTGGGAGAAACCACAAAGCCAGATGGCAGGAAAGTGTGGTTGTAGGAAGGGGTGAAGAATTGGGGTCTTTGATGCAATTTTCCACATGCTCATGGGCAGATTGCTCTCAGCTTCCCTGTAGCGCTTAAACGTGTTATAGATAGATGTATCAGTTACCTGTTGCTTTGTAACAAACAACCCCAAAACTTAGTGGCTTTAAAACGTCAGCCATTGTATTTGCTCATGATGCCATGGGTTGGCCAGGCAGGGCTCAACTGGGACGGCTCAGCTCTGCTCCGTGTGATGTCAGCCCGGCTTGCTCACGTGGCTGCAGTTTGAATTGAAGTCTCGAGCATTCATGGGACTGGCCCCTCGGCTGAGCCCATGGGGACGTTAGCCCCTCTCTCTCTTAAGGATCTTCCCACGTCCAAGGCCCCCGTCTCCAGGTAATTTCTCCAGCAGGGTAGCTGGACTGTTTTTACCTGGCCATCTCCAGGTTCCAAGAGAATGAAATCCAAAGGCAGGGCCACTTGGAGCAATGGCATCACTTCTACTGCGTTCGGCTGGTCAGAGAACATCGCAGGCTTAGCCCAGATTCAGTGGGAGGAGAAATAGACTCCAGCTCTTGACGAGAGGGGTGTCACAGACACACTGGCGTGTGGGGGGAGGGGTGTTCAGCCACAACAGGAAGAAGCTCACTGAGTACTTGTCGAATGAGCATTTGAACGAATGAAAGAAGCAGAAGCAGAGTCTGCTTATGAAGAAGACTCTAGGACAGGATTCTGATGCAACATTCTCTACTTTCCAGTTATCTTCATATCTGTCTGCAACCTCAGATGACACATTTCCCCAGATCCGGTGGCATCAAACCGCAGACTTCGGCTATGTCCCCAACGCAAGGATGCCCAGCACTTTCATGGCGGTAGCAATGGATCTCTGTGATAGGAAGTCACCTTTTGGCAGGTACGGGTGCGTCTTGGGCTTTGCTTGAGCAATACTGTCTGTTCTTTGTCCGTAGCCTTCACTCTGATGTTCACTTGTGAGGGGCAGAGAGTGGGTGCTCTAAGGACTGGACCCTCGGGGCAGTGTCTGTCAATCATTTACACTGGCATGTGCTGCAGTAACTAAAACTCTCAACATCTCAGTGCTTGATGCAGCAACATTTTATTTCTTGTTCACCCCACATGTCCAAAGAAGGCCCACAGAGGTCATCAGAGAGGCTTTGCTCATTAGAGTCATTCACAGATCCGGAGTGACGGAGATTCCGAGTTGAC
Source organism: Leptonychotes weddellii (assembly GCF_054177405.1). NCBI lineage: Eukaryota > Metazoa > Chordata > Mammalia > Carnivora > Phocidae > Leptonychotes > Leptonychotes weddellii. The sequence continues at coordinate 77,327,554 of NC_138379.1, forward strand.
CCGTGCTTCCCTCACCTTCACGTCTCCCCCTGGTGATGGAAGTAACTTCTGCTCACATCGCATTGGCCACAACAGGTCATAGGGCTCTGCGGGGCTTCAGCGCGAGCAGGAAATGGGACCCTTCCCTGAGCTCAGGGGGAGGAATGGGCTCTCTGAATGGCCCCGGTGGCCACCGCGCACTAGCTGTGGGATGCGAGGGGGATTGGCAATGAAATGGGGCCCAAGACGTAGTGTCTGGTTTATAGTAGGAACTTGAACAGATACTTATTTTTGAACAAATGGAGATTGATTGATTGAATGAATAAAACCTGGAGGGGACCCAGTAATGAACAATGGATTCAGATGAAACACAGCGCTTTCAGTGGCTCGAATAATTTTGAGTTTAGCTCTCCTCCAGTGCCTTTCCTCCCTCCCGCAGGGGCCTTTATTCCTACCTTCGAAGTCATCTGCGTTTTCAAGGTTTCTAACCCATAGGAGGCCCAGAGCCCCACTTATGGTCACCATTCACCATGTCTCCTAAATTGACGAGCCACTGATCACTGGCTATTAGATTCAGTCAACTTTATTCTTACCTTCCTAATTCCCCTCCCCCCCCTTTTTAAAGTGTGGTTACTGTTGAGCTCAAACCCAAAGTTCTCTACTTGTTCTTTGTCCTATAGCATCCACCCTCGAGACAAACAGACGGTGGCCTACAGGCTGCACTTGGGGGCCCGGGCTGTGGCTTATGGTGAGAAGTTGATCTTTCAAGGACCTCTGCCTGAGAACCTGGAACTGTTGGCTGACAAGGGGCTGCTCAACCTCACATATTCGCTGGAAATCCAGGTGCAGAGGCAGCACAATATATTTGAGGTGAGAAGAATAGTTGAAACAGTAGGTGTGCATCCTGTGTGGGGAGTCAGGATTTTCTCCACACTGAGGCCCATCTCTTTAACTATAACAATTCTGTGAGGCAGAACTTGGTTTATATTTTTTTTAATTTTTTTATTTTTTAAAAATTTTTATTTATTTGACGGAGAGAGACACAGCGAGAGAGGGAACACAAGCAGGGGGAGTGGGAGAGGGAGAAGCAGGCTTCCCGCCGAGCAGGGAGCCCGATGCGGGGCTCGATCCCAGGACCCTGGGATCATGACCTGAGCTAAAGGCAGATGCTTAACGACTGAGCCACCCAGGCGCCCCCAGGGCTTGGTTTTTAGTAGGGCGGAGTTTATCTCAGAAGGGTGGCTGAGTAGCTATTAATTCTTTCACTTAGTGGCAATTTTGATAGGACAATCAAGGAAAAGGAATTCACATTAAAATACTCCTTTTGTATTTTCGCTCCCAGAGCAACCGTCTTTGCTGTGGCGAGGGCCCGTGGCTTAATGTATAGGTTCCCTATTGAAAGATTCCTTACTCCCGAGTATTTCCCTCATCCTTGGATGTCTTTTTATGTCACACTATCCCACGTTCTGATATTCTTTTGAGCTTAGTGTCTCCTTTGAGGGGCTTAGCTTGGGGATTTGTAACTCAGTGTGAATTAATGTGATGAAACTACTTTCTTCTAGTACCTAGCGAGGATCATTCCACTGTGGAACTAGGGCAAACAATGAACGAACGAGCTTATGTAGGGGTCTTCCACAGTTGGGGGTGCGGGGGGAGGCATTCCTCTTGCAACCTGCCGATGAGCGTCTCTGGGAACCATGAGGCCACCAGGCTGGATGGGGCGGGTGGGGTATGAGAAGAGGGCACTGGAGGGCATGAAAGAACATGAAAGACACACCTGAATTACACCTGAGTTTTTATCTAGGGCTGCCCCTCCTCTGGAGCCCCAACTACCACATCCACTGGCCTCAGGGGCTTGGGCGGCACTTACGCCCCTGAGCTTCTTTGGACACTGGGCCTGAGGTAATTCTAGCTCCCCAGAAGTCTCCATGCTGAGTTCGGTTCTCCCCTGTAGTCAATTGCTGGCAGTCTGCCCGTCATCTGGACCCGGAACCATAGTTGGGAGCAGGACAGAATTTCACCTGTGGGTGCTGGATACTTTATGTCCCCTTCCTTGGATTGCTTTCTGGTTGGAGAAAGGCTTATTATCCAAGGTCCCGTTGTGCCCCTTCCTCGTCCCGTGGCTCCTCGGGGAGGCCAGAGTGCTCACAGCAGCCGGACCGCTCCACTGAATCAGGTCCTGCGTGCTTTGCCATCTGGTCGGAAGGATCACAGCAAGCACGTCCAGGGGAGCCGTCTCTAAAGGCTCTGTGTGATCATGCCTCCCTGTCTCCCTCAGTCATTGAGCCGTTCGTTTACCGATTGATTTTATCACCTGAATATTTCTCGTCACACTTTGGTTGTGTTGACCAAACCCAGCGTGGACTCAGGTTTGTTCTGGTTATCGTAGGCAGCGGGTCCTGGGCTAAGCGTGGCTCCTCCTCTTCCTCGTCTGTCTGATGAGCAGTTCCCAGTCTCTTGGCCTGGCCTGATGTTACGATTCTCTTATTAGATCTCGTGTTGCAGTGACCATCAGTGCAAGTGGCTGCCAGCTCCCCTGGACACGGTCTCGGCCCAGAGCCTGGCCCTGAACGTCCGTTCTTGCCGTGGCACCCCGGCCGCCCTGCGCTACGCCTGGGCCACGTGGCCTTGTGAATATAAGCGGTGCCCCGTGTACCACCCCGGCAGCGCCCTCCCGGCTCCTCCCTTCGTGGCTTTCCTGGCAGACCTGCGGCCGGGGGGCCACCGCAGGCTTGCCGAATGACGTAGCGGCCTTACGGTCCTTCTCCTGGGCTTCAGTGTGGGTCCTTTAGATTTGGGCATTTCAGTGTTGAAGTGATGACGACAACTATTGCTTTTAAAGGCGGCTGGTAGAAAAGCCGCCTCGGCCGGCTCCCAGCCAGCACATGGCTGTTTCTAGATTCTGAACAGGAGATGAGCCAGTGCCGAGAGGCAAACAAGATGCTTGCCTTTAGTCCCCTCGTCAGCCTAGTGTCTTACTGGACTAATTCCCAACTACAGACAAATGAAGCCCCAGTGGAGAGGCTTGTAGAGAGTGCGAAGTGTCACACTTTGTCACCTCACGTCTGGCGTTTGGAAACTCCCGGCTGGAAGAGATTTCAAGGCTCATATTTGTGTGTTCTTTACAGACTCCGGCGGGTGGTTACTGAATCTCTGCATAAAGTTTCTGAACTTCCCAGCAGTTTTTCCTTATGTGGAACTGAACTCTTTCTAGCCCTGTTTGTGTTCTCTCGTAAGCCAAAAACAGTTCTGTCCCTTTGGTTGAAATAATAACGTGAGTGTTCAAAACCAACCAGCCCCGCGTGCAGGCCTGTGGGGAGGCGCGAAGGGGTTGCCTGAGGGAGGAGGAGATGGGGGTTCTGGAGCGGCCCAGGAAGGCGTGCGGGCAGCCAGGGACGGGTGGGGGAGTCAGGCTCCGGACAACATGGCAACAGAGGTCACTGAGAAGCCAACAGGTTCAATATAAATCTCAGGCTTTTTAAGGTAAGAGGTTTACCTATAAAAAGGATAACCCAGCTAGAAGAAAAAAGAGGCTGAAAATAAAGCTCCATGATAAGTGTTTAGGAAAATAATCCAGATGGGACAATTGTGAAAGTGCGCTCTGGGTGGACTGTTAAGAATCATAATGCTTTTTACTGGTTGATTAACAGCTAACAGCACTTGATAATTGTGTCATCTATTGGAATTTGGAAATAAAAGTATAATCTTTAGTGGCATGTATACATTTATAGCCCATCAAAACTGGGTTAGGAACAGGTTTGTAAACTGTCCTTTGAAGCATGAGTAGCTTCCACTCCCTTAATGGGAAAAAGAACTAAAACAAGAAGCACCTGACCCCAAGGGGCCCCAGTATAGCTCTGAGCATCCGGAACGGTCAGCGCCAGGATTTATTTCGTAGAAAACCAACACAACTATGCAGTCTACAAGGAACTTTGGCTCCTCTGAGGACTTCCTAGTGTAGAATTAACTCCCAACACCCATACTTTGACCTCATATGCATCTGACCTAAGGGGAACCACGAACCTAGAACAGACTCCTGAGAAAAAGTAAATCTACCCTCCCCTTTGCCAACACACATGCACACAGGGGCTGTTCTAATTTGCAGGCGGCTCGACGTGGGCAGGAACCCTATGCCCAGGCTCCTTCCTCCCCCAGTAACTGAGTGAAGCACAGGGGGAAAATTAGCTTCAGGTAGTAAATTAATGAGAAGTCATGTGGAACTTCATTTTTAATGGCTGAATAATTTAAAACATTCTGCAGGAATTCAGTTTATTTTCCAAATGAAAATAACTTTTTACTATTTGAAAAATGAAATTTGTAATTATTGTAGATTTGGACACTAACAAAAAGAATAAACAAGTAAAAGTCACCCCAAAATTCATCATTTGGCAAAAAACATTTACTATTTTGGTAAACATTCACTTGATTTGCTTGGGCTATATTTTACACACTACACGTCATATTATTTTAAATCTGTTTTTGACTTACTCTAGTAAAATACTCTTCCTGTGTAAATTGAATATAGCTTAAGTGTTTTAGTTTGTGGGAGCCCCCTACTTTATTTAACCAATTTTCCATTAGTGGACATAGAGGTTTGTTCCGATTTTTCCGTTATAACGAATACTGTGATGAATGTTATATGCAGACATCATAGCGCACTTACCTCCTTAGGATCCTTAATGTGGAATAACAGTTTTAAGGAAAATATGTTTAAAATTTTGATACCTACAGATTAACTCTCCTGAAGGGTCCAACGGTCTACAGTCCCACCAAGGTAAAGTGCCCACCAAGGTATAGCGTTTAGCCTCACTCCCAGCGACACTGGATATTGTCAAATTTAAATCTTTAACAATCCAATAGATGAAAAGATGTCTTAAGTATACTGGGGGGGGGGGGTTCAAGTTTTTTAAAAATGATCCACAGTAAAAACATTTTATATTTATTCCATGTACCCCTTTCATGTGTATGCATGTGATTTTTACATAAATTCATTATGTACACACTATAGTTGAAACCCAAATTTCAACGTTTGGACATGTGACACATTCTACTAAGTTCTAATTGTTTTATTTAATTTAAAAAACAGAGGTCTTGACTCCCTAAGTTTAGGAACAAGCAGTGGGTGGAGATCTGTAGTTTGAAAACCACTCCTCTAGGAAGGCTACAAAGTAAATACTCTTATTAAAGCAAACAGCACGATAACTTATTTAAAAAATGTCTTCCTTAAAATGAGCTCGTTTTGGCGTGTTTCACTCCGACCGCGCTACAAGGGGAAGACCCTCGCTCCGTGTTAAAGCAGCTGTCCCGTCTGCGCAGGCACGCGTCCAGCCAACTTAGGCGGCGAGGAGAGGAAGGCCTGAGAGCACGGACAGCTCTGAGTCATCCCCTTTGAGCCCCTGGCTTGCTGTTATCCAGATTTTATTTTTTTGTACTGTGGAAAGCTACACAGACTTATAAAAAGACTGCAGTGAAGAGTCATAAAGTGAACGGCGGTTACTTTAGTTTCGGGTACTTCCGTGGCCAGTGCGCTGTGCACTTAGCGTGGCTGTCCGACCCCTCCCTCCGCCGGCGCATCTACTCCTGGGGCACAAGATCCCCCTTCTTGTTGTCCCCAGTCAGCAGCTAGGAACTGCGGCACAGCGACACCTGTTACCACTCGTTCTCCGGTCTTCCCCTTCTGGGGTCCTTCCGTGGCTTCCTTCTGGCCGGCCCAGGTACCTGGCTGGCGGCCAGCGAGGCAGCCCACACGGCTCTGCTGTGGTCCGGATCAGGCGAGGCGGGAAAGCTCCCCCTCGGCGTCACGGGCAGGGCCAACACATCCAGTTGCATAGAATACAGTCATGTTATTAGCCGGCTAGTGAAGGGACGGGGGGAGCCTGCCGCGCGGGATGGGGGCCGCCCCCTGACACGCTGTATCTCTGTTATCATGTGCACTCAGTTTATTCAGCGACAAGCACATTCTCAGATAAGGAACAGCAAAGGGGGCGGACAGGATTACAGAGGACTTTTTGATTTCCTTGAAGGATGTGACGTGTGAAGGAGAAGATGAACGGCGTGCCTCAGCCTGGCCTCTCCAGCTCGGGGACAAGTAGCCCTGGGCTGTGATCCTAGCGACATGAAAACAGAGCAGCTTCTTGGGTAGCAGGGGCCAGGACTTCATTCCTGGAGCTAGGAGCAGAATCCAGGGGCAAGGCTTTCAGATTCCTACCTCTCCCTCCCGAGTCGGCAGCCTCCTCTCACTCGGGCTTACAGAACACTAAGTTTACCTCAGGCAGGGCTAACCAAAAAAAAAAAAAAAAAAAAGGAAAAAAAAATCCTGATTACAACAAGATGAAAATAAGCAGATTTGTAAAGAGAAATTTATTGCTAAAAATAAAGCAGCTGAAGTTTTTCCCAGGGAACACTGTCACCAGAGGAGCCTCCATGACAAAATGTGTTGGTATCTCCTTCGCTCCTGAAGTGCTGTCTTCTTCCATATCTGGAGTTTTACTTTAAGTTAAATGACATGCTATGCGACCCCCTCCTGCTCAATCTGAAGACGGGGTCGGGCTACACTGTGACAGAGACTTCAGGTGCTGCAGGTGAGTGTCCACCAGGGGTTCGTGCGTCAGGAACACGGGTTCGTAAGAAGACACGAAGGGTGTGGGCTGAAGCTCTGGAAGGTCCAAGGATCCTGGAGAAGAAAATTCCTTCAGTTCCACTGCTGCCTGGGAATCTCAGGGGACTAATCAAGACACACGGATGTCCTTTCAATTTCTAACACCCTTAACGTCTGTCAGCCGAATCTTGCGCTTGTTTGGTAAGATAGGACAGAAACTTAACTTTTACAACGAAGAAAACCGTGGCCAAGACAGATTACGTGATTTGCCTAGGGTTATACAGTATATTAGAGGGAGAGAGTGAGAATTTTAATTCTGTTATTTCCAGTCCAGAGTTCTCCCTGTATCACCCAAGGCCAGATCCCTGATCGTTCCACCCATTCGTGCCAGGGAATCCACTGAACACAGGCAGGACCAAGGCCATGACCTGGTCCCCTTGGCTTCATTTGAAATTTTAGTCCTGCATAGTAGACTCTCCCCTGGAGCCCCGCTTGGGTCTTACTTACGTTAGAAAAAGAGAAAGCCTAATTTCTCCGTGGGCCCCGCCTCACCCCGACGGCGGCCGCTCCCCGTGACTGCCCCTATCACTGCTGGGGAGCCCGGCAGGCCAGCCAGCCCGTCCTCGCGCCCGGGGCTCTCTGTGGTCGGCGCGGTGCAGTTTCTATCCCTTGCTGCCCAGCTATTTGCAGTAGTCAACTCTGAATGAAGAGCAGAGGACGGCCTAAAAACAGTCCATTTTCAAACCAGAAGGTAAAGTTAAGATACCTTGCAGAATGGGATCACTATGATCTTCACCAAAGGCCTGTCTCTGAAAGGCTTCGAAGCTTACAGTTGCATCATTCTCTGGCAGTCCTTGGGGCGGCTGCCCGTCTCCGGGTTTCCATACATCAAATTTCACCCACTGGTAACTGCAGGATCAAGGGACATCACTGTAAGGGGTGTCTGTTAGCCGTAATAACCCATTCTGACTTCCAGAGAGATCAGGTATTTTCTCCTCTAGGTCTCTCCCATATATATCTAAAAATCATATTAACAAACTAAGAGAAGATCGGTGTCTGCAGGACTTCGCAACCCTTCTGCTGTCATGGTACTCACAGACACTGGTAATTCTAGTGCTGTGAGGGGCTGGCTCCTGCTCACTTGAGGCTGAGGACTAACACTGAGGCACACTGGCCGCGGAGCAAGCACACTCTGCACACAGAAGCAGCTCAGTAAGCGGAAGAACGAGCGAAGCAGTAACTGCCGGTCACAGTGCTTCTCTCAAGGGAATGGATTTGATCACACTTACTTGACGCATTTTTGAGCTCCTGGACAACTCTGGATCAGGTTGTGAATAGTTGGATGAGAAAACCCAAAAAAGTCAGCTCCAGATGGAAGCAGGTTGGGCATTAGTTTCCCCCTAAATAGGAGAGGAAGGATTTGTAATTTACAAATCGAGATGGAGAGGAGAATGGGTTTAGGAATGGACCGTGGGTATGAATGCAGAGAACACACTTTCTTGACTTGGATACTCTGGAGAAATCCAAAGGATTTCTGGTAAGAAATATAAAGGATGCAGGATAGCTTTCTATAGATAGGGGATCTCCAGACATTAAACACAAGGAAAGTCTCACTGTACCACAAGTGATCTCTTTAGACTTGTCTGTCTTCAAGCTTCAACTTACATAGCAGCACTTATGGTCTGGAGCAGTTCTGCGTGACAGGCGTCTGCAGAAGAGGTGACAATGGCGTTCTGGGGGTCATCTTCAGGAACAATTTCAAACTGAGAAAGATCAAAGGGCAATGAGATCAACCTTGGAGGAAGTAGTAGAAAGTCATCCTACTCCTATAACTACTTCTTCACTCTAGATCTTGAAGCTGATGTATATGATACTAGGTGGGCACAATTTCCTAGAGCGCTGTTAAAAATTCAAATGAGTCCAAGAAAACACAAAGTCCTCTGACTGTTTCAGTTCTATACACCTTGCCTGACGGCTCTCCAGTGGCCAACACTTAATTTGCTACATACCTTTCCTATCTACTTACTTACATCTTTCAGTACAAATACAAATGGTATTTTTTTTTTTATTTTTTAAAGACTGATTTATTTATTTTAGAGAGAACAGCACCAGTGGGGGGAGGGGCAGAGAGACAGAGAGAAAGAGAGAGAGGGAAAAAGCAGACTCCCTGCTGAGGGGGAGCCTGACTTGGGGCTCGATCTCATGACCTGAGCAAAAATCAAGAGTTGGATGCTCAACCAACTGAGCCCCACCTGGCACCCCACAAATGGTATTTTAGAAATACATGAGATCAAATAAGATCATGTAACCTTATGTTTACTTTGTAGTATCTAGGAGGAAGGCCATTTTTACTGCAAGCCTCGTTTATTTTTTGAATTGCAAAATATCCTGAAGCAAGTATCTGTAATACCTATATATCTGTCTATGTCTATAATATCCATAATATTGAAGCAAAGTATCTATTAAAAAAACCCCTTAAATCAAAATTATACTGAGGAATTTTTGCCAAGAAAGTATTTTTGTAACAAATACTATCTAGCCAACTTAATTCCTTGACCAGTTTTCTATAAGTTCAGTGAATTTTTGCAAAGAAAATATTTCTGTAAGAAGTTCTATTTAGCCAATGAAATTCCTTGACTAGTGTTCTATAAAGTTCAGTTAAACAGTATCCATTTTTCCAAAGAAGACACACAGATGGCTAACAGACACATGAAAAGATGCTCAACATCACTCATCATCAGGGAGATACAAATAAAAATTACAATGAGGTATTACCTCACAGTGGTCACAATGGCTAAAATTAACACAGGAAATAAGTGTTGGTGAGGACGTAGAGAAAGGGGAACGCTCGTGCACTGTTGATGGGAATGCAAATTGGTGTAGCCACTCTGGAAAACAGTACGGAGTTTCCTCAAAAAGTTAAAAACAGGGGCGCCTGGGTGGCTCAGTTGGTTAAGCGTCTGCCTTTGGCTCAGGTCATGATCCCGGAGTCCTGCGATCGAGTCCCACATCGGGCTCCCGGCTCAGCGGGGAGCCTGCTTCTCCCTCTGACCCTATCCCCTCTCATGCTGTTTCTCTCTCTCTCTCTCTCTCTCAAATAAATAAATAATTAAAAAAAAAAAAAAAAGTTAAAAACAGAACTACCCTATGATCCAGCAATTGCACTACTGGGTATTTACCCAAAGGATACAAACATAGTGATCTGAAGGGAAACATGCACCCTGATGCTGACAGCAGCATTATCAACATGGATAGCCAAATTATACAAAGAGCCCAAATGTCCATCGACTGATGACTGGATAAAGAAGAGGTGGCATATACACACACATACAGACACACACACACACTAGAATGTTACTAAGCCATCAAAAGAATGAAATCTTGCCACCTGCAATGACATGGAGCTAGAATGTATTATACTAAGTGAAGTAAGTCAGAAAAAGACAGTATCCTATGATTTCACTCATACGTGGAATTTAAGAAACAAAACAGATGAACATAGGGGGAAAAAAAGGAGAGGCAAACCATAAAACAGACTCTTAACTAGAGAGAATAAACAGGTTTACTGGAGGGGGGAGATAGGCGGGGGCGGGGGCTGTTAATGGGCGATGGGGATTAGGAGGGCACTTGTGATAAGCACTGGGTGCTGTAGTAAGTGATGAATCACTAAATTCTACTCCTGAAGCTAATATTACACTGGAATTTAAATAAAAATTTAAATAAAAACTTAACAAAACCAACACTGGAATTTAAATAAAAACTTAACAAAACCCAAAACAAAAAAACCAGTATTCAGCTTTTTAATGTTTACTTCAATCAAATTATTCCAAACAGGATTAATTTATTTTCTGTATATTTTCAAACAATCATGTGCATTATTGATCATTTTTTAGAATCCAAAATCTACTTTACTGAGTACGGTTTCTGCAGCTGTTAAGTTTTCTTCTGCAGTTTTTATTTCAATTATACTGTGTCAAATTTTAGAGCTCTTTCAATTTTGTCAATAATTGTGAGTTTTAGTCAGTGGTTTTGTTACTTCAACCAACCAAAGACATATGTTTCAAGTTGAAGATACTGATGGTTTATATTTATTTCTTAGCCATGCATGAAAAAAAACCGCAAGTAATTATCTTCAAATATTCCAGGATGGCTCTCTTATTTGGTACTGGGTCACATCAATTTCAATCTTTTATACTGTATGCACACTATTCTGTTTTGCACAAAGAGCAAATAAAAGGCCAAAATCTCATATTTTGATCTTGGAGAGCTTTCCTTGTTTGTATGTATAACTCTACTTCATTCTTTTAACTGCTACATAGTATTACACAAGGTGGATAAATCTTAATTTTTAACCATTCTCCTACTGATGCATATTTCAGCTATTTCTAATTTCTTGCCTTTGCATACAATGCCATAATGTATATTGTTATATGTAACTCTTTTATTCACATTTGCACATTTTTCTAGGAAATACTCGAATACCTAGCAGTATTCTGGGTCAAAGGACACACATATTAAACTTGTTGATATTGCTAAGTTGCCTTCCAAAAGACTGGAAATTTTCACTCATACTAATGCATACTTGTTTTCCTATACCCTGGCCAACACTAAATATTATCAGTCTCTCTGCTGTTTGCCCATGAGCTAAGTAAGACCTTTTTATTTGCATTTCCGTAATTGCTAATTAGGGCCGTTCTTACCAACCATCTGCACTGTTTCTATGAAATACCTGTTGTATCTGATTGCTTTTTATATTTGACCACAGGAGCACTTTATCTGGATATTAATCCACTGTTACATATTTTCTTCCTGTTTTTTGCTTGACTTTTAACTTGGATTACTGGGTCTTTTGTCATTTATTAAATTTTTAATGGTCAAATCTGTTACTATTTTCCTTTATGGCTTCTACATTTCATGCCTTGCTCAAGAAAAGCTTTCACCTCAAAGATTATAAAAATATTCTTCTATATTTTCTGTTAACATATAGTATAAAACATTCTATAAAGCTAAAGTAATTAAAAGTCCTAGTAGCATTTATAAACAAAGAGATGAAAAAGAACCATCTGGAAGCATACTCAAGTGTAATATGCATTATATGCACACTAGAGATACCACATCATGTTAGTTGGAAAAAAAAGGAATTAAACCTCACGATGTACCTGAAAATAATGTCCAGAGGGGTTAACAAGCTTTAAAAAAAAAAAAGGAAACTAAAAACCCTGCAAACTCTTCTTTCCAGAAATATTTCAGGAGTTTGTCTTTAAAGAAATTAGGAATCGGCTTGTCGATATCCATTACAATCCTATTAAATTTTGATTACATTTGCACTGAATTTATAATTTGTTATAAATATGGTATATTGCTACAATAAGTCTTTCTGTTAGAGTACTTTCTAAACAGAACTCCTGCAACGGTCAGGTCATCTGAACACTCACATGTACCTAACAGTGCTCTAACCAGGATTGGGGCGGTGCGGTATTATCCACATGCATCAGGCAGGCTCTCAGCTTCTGCTCAAAGGTTCCTTTCCTTGCCTCTACCTCCTTCCACCCAACTTTCTAGTGATCTGTAACATCACCAGACAGTGAAGTCTGGAACTTTGAAAATGGTCTATTTTTTCCCAACGATCAGAGGTGATGGCTGGGGAAAATGAACTGCCTTGAATCACAGCAGTGGGAAAGATGAACAAAGGTATTTCTTAAGACTAAGGTTCACGTCTCCCAGGTCCTTCAGAGTGTGTGCAATCAGAAACCAATATGTAGTTTCTTTGCTTCCTCCATTTTGGTCCTTCTTGAAACGGCAGAGTATCAAAATCATCGCTCTGGTACACAGGCCTGCACGTCACACATAAGGAGGCTTGCTCAGCCTCACAGTCACCAGAGCAACAGTACAAGCAGCAGGGTTCAAAGGAAAGGGCGTCAGGATGAGAGTCAGCCAGGCAGATTCAAATCCCAGCTCCAGCACTTAATAACAAAGGTCTGACTTAGGGCCAATTGCTTTTCTGCATCTTGGAGTTACCCAAATGGTTATTATACAGTATGTACTCTAAGGGTCAAAACAGGTAATACCTATTAAGTGGATGTCACAGAGAAGGTTCTCAAAAGAAAGAAAAGGAAAAGAGCGGTTATTTGTGGAGTGGGTACCTGAGGCTGCATGCCACCATCCTTGATCTGGCAGGTATACAGACACTTCCGGTCTGGGCACTTGACACTGGCATATATTCGAGTACTGCAGTAGCCCACGGGGTAGATGGCGCGCTCATCATGGAAGCCAGGTCGGTCGGTGATGATCTATAAGAAAGATTCCCCCAATCTGCGACTGAGGTCGCTGGAGAATTCAGGAGTCCAGTGTACTGTGGTAGCCTTTAAGACCACTTTGGGGCTGCAAAGAGTGACTCGAATCACAGAGAGAAAGTGTGCAGGCTGGGCAGCAGACAAAACTGACCTGGTTTCCTAGGGACTGGAGGTTTTCTGGGGTTGGTCTGGATCAGCAAGGGGCTGCGGCTAATGGGAACAGGGAGGGAAGGCTCAACCCCATTCCCATATTTCTGAGTCTCCTCTCTATGTATTGCTGGTCTCACTCACCTCCCCCAGGCTATATACTGTTAGACCCCCCAGTCCGATGGGGAACACAGGCCGTCCTGAGGGATCCAGGGCAATGGGCTGAACCAGCTTGCGAGCACCTCCCTCCATTTTCTTTTTCTTGGATGTTTTCTTCAGAACTGAAACGCAAATCTGGGGTCACTCACTTTAGGCCCCTCCCAACGCTGAGGGGAAGGGAAAAATTTACACGTGAGTGCTAAGAGCAGTAAGCCAATCCTGCTTCTATATACTCACTGAATGGGCACATGGGACTTTCCCCCAAAGCCCAGAGTATCTTTCTAACCCACCCACCTGGCAGTGGCTAATTTTAATATTAGTGCCTAAAAGGCTTCCACTTTTTAAGGCCTCTTACTTAATTTATCAGATCAGAAATTTCCCAAGCCATCTGTGTGCTCAAAAGGCCACCTAGCCCATTTCCCTGCCTCTAGGAAAGACTGAACTGAAGGCAACCTGGAGAACTGGGGGTGTGTGTGTGGGGGCGGCCTGAGCCTGCTCCCTTCACATTTAACCAGGTCTGTCTAGAAGTCCTCCACCCAAAGTGGCTCTAATACACTTGCTTCCCGAGGGCTATTAGGGCTATGTAAGGATCAGAGGAGGGTTTAAGGACATCTGTGGTCGTGTGTGTCTATCAGTAGTTCCAGGTCTTTGCCATTAGTCATTGGGCCACAGGGGCAAGTGATATCTTCTCCCCAAGGTACCTTCCAGTTTGTTGTTCTCTTTGCCTTTTTCTTTTTTCTCCTTCTTGGATTTCTTCCCAAATGGTTCCTCAGCCCCAGTGCTGGGCCCAGAAATGGACCCAGCTCCCTGGATAGCTCCCACAGAGCTGGCCACACCGTAAGTCAGGGGCAAACTAGAGCTGTGGGCAGGAGCTGCAGTCTGTACCTCCCCTTCTGTTAGGGCCTGAAGCTGGAGGAGCTTCTTTAGCAAATACCTGAGGTTGGGAAGGAAAGGGAACAGAGGTATGAACTTCTGGTTTATCTCAGTTTGGTATTTTATTCAAGTACTGGAGAAGCCAGAACTATATACTAAGATTATTACACTCATAAAAATAATGTTCTTGGGCCCAGGGAATAATGAAGCTCCAGAGGACAATACGTCAAGGAGCCAAAGATAAGGACTGTAACTTATCTCTCTTGCATCTATAGATGTTGATGATGAAAGGTGTTACGCTTCCAGAGGGCACATACCAGGACCTGTTTATGTATATATTTTATATATACCCACTGTGCTTTGCACAGAGTAGTACATATTGAGTATTTGTGGAATGAGAGGCAGTTTCTTTTATCCCTTCTCTTTCTCTCCCTTGGGGAGTTACAAGAAGATAGCTCATTAGATGTGGTAAGAGGGCTGTGTTAGAAAGATGAATAAAGGAGCTGTCTCATCCCCAGGGTCCAACACAACTTGGGTAAATGGGAACCAGTACTAGAGGTTGTGAGTTTCTCTGTACTTGATCAGTAGCCAATGGGTTGTAATGCACAAAAATTCCACTGGAGAAAAATTCCCAGAACAGTAACACCATATCAATCACTGAGAATGTGATTCTGAACACAAAATGAAGGCAGCTCACCGTCTTTCTTCTTTTGCTTTAAGAAATTTTTCCTCCAGACGAGCAATTTCATCACAAATAGCAGCATTTTCCTTTAAGAAAAATTTTCGGATATAATCACATAAAAAGAGTAAAAGATCAAAGTATTACTCTGGGCAGAGGAGCTGTATTTCTCTTTTCTTTTTTTCTTTTTTTTTTTGAGAGAGAGCTCGCACGCAGGAACGAGATGGAGGGGAAGGTGGGGGGAAAGGGCTGAGGGAGTGGGAAAGAGAGAGAATCCGAAGCAGGCTCCATGCCCAGCGAGGAGCCCAACACAGGACTCGATCTCATGACCCTGAGATCATGACTTGAGCTGAAATCAAGAGTCAGGTGCTTAACAGACTGAGCCACCCAGGCACTCCAAGAAGATCTGTATTTCAAACCAAAGAAGTGTTGCTGGGTGAGAAGGATGAGCTACTCTACCTTGCAGAGAAACTATTAAAAAAACCTACAGTAAAGGCAGAGGCAAGTTCCACTATGGGCAGGGTAATTACATAACTTATTGAAACTGGGGCATATTTGAGTGAAAAGGGGGTGCTATTAATTATTATGCCAGTACAGTATGGTAGACAAGGGTCTCCTAGGCAAACCAAGATGTATGATCACCCTAATTAGGGTATTGGTAGAGAAAAGGGCATACCGCTTAAATCCATATATGCTTAAATTTAATCCTTACAAATATGAGAAATATCCATTCCTAAGTGCCTTGACTCTTGGGGAGCTCATAAAACCAACCTAACCCAAAGCATCCCATGGGACATGAACCTTAAAGAGAAAAACTGGACAGAATAAAATCAACTCTAGTATGCAAAATTCTTAAACTTCATAATCTACTTATGTGTACTCAAGTATCATCTTTCTGACTCAATCTGTTTCCCAAGCATCAGTTGTAAAGGAAATGCTCTCATCTGGATGTTCCACAAGTGGGACCTCAAACTCTTAATGTTCAGACTTTACGTACCTCTGACATGTAGAGGACAAAAGAAAGGGACTGGCCAATGAAGTATCAAGTCCTCTTAATTCTACTTTCTTCATTTGTCTCCAGAGCACACAAGTGCTAAATAAATGCTTTTGAAAATAACGTTCTAATTTCCAAACCTTCCCTTATCCTTACAAAAATGTTGAGAGATATTCAAAGCTTTTGGTAGAAAGAAGAGGTAAGGTGGTGATTCAGCCATGGAAGCACATTCGAGGACTCCATTCCCTGTTTCCCAGCACTGAGGCAAGCTGGAGCAAGCCAGAATACCGCCACGCAAGTTGTGTCCGGCAAGCCAGTTCACTTAATAAACTCAGCGCCTCTACAATAAAAGAACAGCAGGAATACTTGAGAGACTCAAGGGATTAGAAGGGGGGTAAATTACTGAAAGCTTCACGTGCCTGTTGAGGGAAGAGGTCAGTTGTGCGTATTCGGGGTGCTGGGGAATAGGCTGGCTAGCGGAAGCAGTAAACTAGGACCAGGGTGACTAAGTTGGAATCAGGGCTCTGACACAGTGCCCTTGAGCACATCATCTCTCTGGGTTTCAGTGTTGCCATTTTTTAAAAACAATGCCTCACTCTAGGGTTCTCTTGAGAATCAAACGCCTTTCCAAGAGTTTTGCGGTAAGAACGACAATGACTGAAACTTACTGGCACCTCTTCTAGGTGCCAAACACTTCACTTCCCTCACTTAATCTTCACAACGCCGAAAGGTAGTTGGCTCTCACGGGTCGGGAAAGAGAAGAGTACAGGAACTACCTAATTTGTCCAAGGACACAAGGCTAACGAGAAGTAACGTGTACTGCAAAAGCTAACACTACTGTTCCTGCCACTCTGGGAGGGGAACGGTGTGGGGAGAGATGTCGCGAATCACGAGTGTCGAGGCAAAAGGCCGAGCGACGGTCAGACTCACAAACACGGTGGCTTTGGCCGCTTTGCGCAGCCGCAGGTACTTGAGCCGGTACTTCTCGTTCTGGCTCTTCTTCGGGAGCTTTTTCATCCTGGCCTTGCCGGACTGCAGCGGGGCCCGCGGCGAGGAGGCCGGGCCGCCCAGCAGGCTCATGGTCCGGCCCCGCTACGGGGCCTCCAGGGCGCGGCCGGCATCGGCTCCTAGGCCGAAGAGCGCCGGCTTCGTCTCGTCTGGGCTGCCGGGATCCGGCCTCTTAGGAATCTATCCTTCCAGAACGTTCCCAAGGCGGACGGCCGGGCCAGAAGTCCGGCAACCAACCTCAGCCCCGGGCCTCCCCGCACTTCCGCGTCTGCCTCGGAAGTAAGTCCTGGCCGGAAGTTACGTAACGGCGCCGGCCGCGGGTAACTTCCGGGGCGGTGAGCCTGCGGTGTTCGCGGCAGTGCCGGTCGGCGGATCCGAGCGGGGAGGCGGCCGGGTGAAGGTGGCGGGAGACGGTTTTCTGTGACTCCGCGCTGTGTGTCTAGCTGGAGTGTGTGGAGCTGAGGCCTAACCACCCCGCCCCGTATTCCCGGCGCGAATCTCACACTTGCTCCCGCCAGCCCACTGGGTTTCAACGCCAGTTTCCCACACTTCTTAACACAGGTCTTCCCGGATTGTGGGACGCACTTGAACCCAAGTGCTGGGACTGCGGCTTTCTTGTATACAGCTCGCAGAAAGGTTTCTTGAGAGCCTATTAGGATCCGGGACGACACTAGTGAATGGAAAAAAAGGCCTCTGCCTCCTCAGGTTAGACTCTAATAGGGAAGACAAGATCTAACACGCAATTTTAATAACATGCTAGCACTAAGTAGGCACTCAGTAAACGTTTTCTTGACGAAACTACAAGTATGTTTATAGCTAACTTTGTAGCCGAGGTCTATCTAAAATCATCAAATAAGGAGGGTAGACAATTGTTTACGAAGCGGTGTAGGAAAAGGCTCAGGTTTGGAAGATGAAAGGCATGTATTCCTGCTTATTCCAGCAATGCCATAACTAGCTGAGTGAGCCTCTGCGTCATAGGTTTTTCCTGTTTAAAACTGAATATACTGGGGCGCCTGGGTGGCTCAGTTGGTTAAGCGACTGCCTTCGGCTCAGGTCATGATCCTGGAGTCCCGGGATCGAGTCCCGCATCGGGCTCCCTGCTCGGCAGGGAGTCTGCTTCTCCCTCTGACCCTCCTCCCTCTCATGCTGTCTGTATCTCATTCTCTCTGTCTCAAATAAATAAATAAAATCTTTAAAAAAAAAACACACAATATACTGTTTAGAATAATGGGGGCTAATGAGGGTTCTAAGTTGTAAGGTACTCTTACTGATCTAAAATATAATTACAGTTACATATTCAAAACGTAGACTTCTAGAGTTGTATATGGAAATTAAGGAAACTATGTACATAGTTAAAACAAGTGAATTACTGGAGAAAAATGTAACGCTAATGCGTATAAGTAACTTATAATCAGAGTTCAAAAAGAGAGGTTTAGAATTGATGACCCAGGTATGTCATTTCTGCAAACTATAAAAAATAGTGACAGGGTCTGACAAAATGGTTTTAACACAGCAGAGTCTTAGGAAAGTTCTTTTATGTCCCTCCATATTGCAGGCTGTCCTTGTTGGACTTGGCTGGGTTTTAATAGAGCAACTCCTCAGGGAGCCAGTGTGCTTTCAGAACCATAACTCAAGGCAGCCATAATAGAATCATTTTTGGAAACTACAAGGAATATTTTCAGCCTACGAAATACCCACAATCATACCTCTGCTAGTATAGATTGCTTCTTGGAACCTGAGAAAAGATAATTGAGTGATAGGGAGAGATTGTCTTTTTCTTTTTTTCTTTTTTAAAATCTGTTTGCCAACTGCATGATTTATTTGCTGTCCAGCTATATTTTGTCCTTGGAGGCTTTGAGATCTGACTTTATTTTCACTATTCCTCTTCATATGCTGGTATCATACTTAGTGGGAGGGAAAGTGTGATCATTGCTTTAGTTTTCAAGCTGCTCTGGCCAATGGATTTCAGTGGAATTTGAATTAAAATATTTTTTCATCATTAGAAACATTTCCCTACAACTTATAAAACACTGTGTGCAAGTTTTAGATATTTAGAAAATATAGTACAAAGAAGATTTTTAAAAATCCATAATGTTGCCACACAGGGTGAGCTGTTTTTAACATGTGTGGTTAATACTTTCATGCATTTTTATGTATGTTAGATAATACAAGGTTTCCTTTTTTTCCACTTACCATTATTATAGTCATTTTGTGGTGTTATTACGACTGCTTTATAAGCATAATTTCAAACGGATCCTTAATATTCTAGTTATGGCATAATAATTTTACATGATTACTTCCATGTTGTTTGGTTTTTGGTCATCAGTTGCTGTGAAGTGCATCTTTGCGCACAAAGCTTTTTTTTATACAAGATTATTTAGGGGCTGGGTCTGTGTGCTCCAAACAATATAACATTGTCAAGCAACGTTCAGTCACTTATTTATTCAGAAGAGTATTTATTTAGTGCCCACTATGACACAACTTTTAGGAAACTTATTTACGAGGAAAAGACAGGCACCTGTCTGGGTGCCTGGGCAGTATTAATACGGGGTAATAACTTTTATCTCAGAGGTAGGTATTGAATGATGTGGCAGCACATAGTTAGGGAACAGGGGAGGAGATAGAGAAGCCATGCTGAAGAAAATACGGCTGGGCAGACTCTGAAGGAGAGCTGGTGGCGGCCAGTGAAGAACGGAGGAGGGCATCTTGAGCAGGGTAGACAGCACATTCGAAGGCTCAGCATCATCAGATGCATGGGAGCAATATAATTTTTCTGCTTACCTATATGAGGAAGGGTCTAAATGGCCTATACAAAAATTCTCTGAAGAAATATGCAGCTCTGAAAAGAAATATCCAATGAGAGACAACATGGTATTGTGGGCTGAGCGGGGCGTCTGAAGTCAGACTAAGGTTCCATTAAGTTCAGACACAGAAATGGAAGTTAGAAGCTAAAATGGGATAATGAGTCAGAGAAGAGAGAGAAAGGGCAACAGCACTTTACTATCATTCCCATTTAGTTCTAAGTGGTTGCTATTCAGTGATTGGCTCTAAGTGGAGGAGGTATAGCATCCCCTGGAGGATTAGAAGCACACCTGGACCCATTAGGAGTCATGAAGGAGTCCACAGCCCATAACCCCAGCCCTTGGTGAAGTGAGTTTCTGGTTTAGATGATGAAAACCACCATAGCTCCACCCACAGCTGACGCATGGCCCTGGCCTTGTTCTATGCTGTCCTAACCCCCAAGAGCAGGTAAATTCCTGCATCATTATCTTCTGGCCCACTCTGCGGGCCACACAGGGTCTGGCCAGGGTCAGTGACTTCCACGAAGCAAGCTGGCAAGTTCCTAGGATTTCAGGCCACACCACAGGGTTTCCAGGGATTTCACGTTTTTATTCACTTGGCAGATTGCCCCACATGCTCTTTGGGTTAAGCTGAGTGTGCATCCTAGAAGGGCCATGGAGTAAATATACAGAGAAGAACCTGCCTCCATAAATAGCCTTTGGAACTTTCTCTCCTTGTAGAATGTCTAGACTTTTAGTTTAGTTTTAGCTTTTTTTTTTTTTCTATCCTCATAGAATGCTCTAGACCTAATTTTTTAAATTCTTTGACTCTTCAGCTCTAACTTACAGATTTGTTTTCATGTGTTGATTTTATCTTCTCACCTTTAGGAAAACATAATACAGGATGGATGATTCAGCTGAATCCACACTTAGCATTTCTAAAGTCGGTATTTTTGTACATTAGTGTGTGAGGCTTGTGAAGAAGGAGGGAGAGTTTTACTTTCCATAAAATTTCTTGCTCCATGGTTTCTTAACTAAGGGTTTTCATCACCTATTCGGTGGGTGAGATGTTTAGGTTTTGAGGGTTCTAAGCCAGCCAATAATGTCATGAAATCGACCACTGTGTCAATGTTGTGCTTCTGGGTGGTTGTGTCCTTCAAAACACATAAGACACTCAACCAGCTAAAAGAGATGAGCTCAGAGATGTTGGCTCGGAGGAAAAGAAGGATCACATTGAGGTCATTGATAGGGCAGCCCAGCATCTTTCTGCTGAGGAGATCAAAAGCTGGGAGCATCTCATAGACGGATAGTAGTCGTTTGTCCCACCGACATAGTCGTGTGAGGTTGTATATTATCACTGGAACCAACAGGGTGTATATTGTTATACTGGAGAGACTAGCAATTTGCAAAACTGACAGAGAGGTCAGCCTGCACGTGATTAGATGGGGCATGTGGGTCTCATCACTTAGCAGCCCTGTCTTGACGGAACAGCTGAATTCCTCTTGGGAGAAGACATCCAGGTGGAAGTGGCCAAGGTACAGGTAGATGGCTGAGGTGAAGAGGAGCAAGAGGGAGTTCCTCAGCAGGTAGGTAGCCACTAGGGAATGTGAGCGCTGCTTACATGCCAGGTACCGCTCTAGCAAGGGGAATTCGAAGTATCGTTCTTTCCGTGCCCTGGGCAGGGGAAGAAAGGAAGCAGGGTTAGGAGAGATCATTTAGAACCATATCCTGAGAGAGCCATGTGGGGACGTAATGGAATCTGTGCGTCCGATGTGGCGTTCTTGGCTCACATGAAAATCTGCCTTCCCTGAGCATAACCACTCCTCTCCCCTAAGAGGTGTGTCAGCAGATCTTCATTCTCCAACTAATGAGTGCAATGTGGTCAACCCAGTGAATGATCAGTGAATAACCAATGGTCACACTCGATTTCTGCCCAGCAAAGCAGACTAAACCTTCAAGCTAAAATGGGATTCTTAGGAAGCAATAGGCTTATTGAATTAGCACTGGACTGGGAGTCTAGATAACCACATTCTGGTTCTTGGTCTGTATACTCTGTGGATGATTTTTAGGCCAATTCACCTATTTTATAAAAATAAACATGCTAACAGGTATTTGTTGAGACCTGTGGTGTTCAGGCACATGTAAGCCAGTCTCAGCTCTGAAGGCGCTTACGGTCTGGCTTGTGGGGAAGAGGCAGATAAGATATGCAAATAGGAAATAAAAATCATGCTTGATTTGTGGCTAAAATGATGGATACAAACCATGGTGTTGTAAAAGTTAGGAGAGAGGTAATGGCACGGACCACAGTGTTCGGAAACCTTTACAGAGAATACTGTCTTAGAGATGGCCTTCAAGAGGTAGATGGAGTCCAGAAAGATAGATGGCAGAGGAGCTTTTTCCAGAGGAAAAAGCATGTGTACAAACACGAGACAGAATACGGTTTCAAGTCTCAGCTCAATGCTCCTCTTGGTGGGGCGCCCCCTGGCCGCCCAATTTAAAACTGCACCACACCACCACCCTCCAGCTTTCCTGACCCCCTCACCCAGCTTTACATTTTTTCCCCTTCAAACCACATATCTTCTGCCATGTAATTTGCTTTCGTGTTGTGTTTATTTGTTGTCTGTTTCCCCTCAGTAGAATGTGAGCCCCATATGGGTAGGGGTAGCTTTGTCTCCTCCCCACCCCTGCCCCCAACACACACAGCACACACTGATGGGTCCGAAGCACCCAGAACAGCACCTGGGATGCAGTAAAGGATGCACGAATGCTTCAGTGAATGAATGGTTATTCAGGAGAAGGGGAGGAGACTGCCTGGGTGGAGTGGGAGGTTTCTGTCACTTGGTGGTCAGAGGTGTGAAAAAGTAGTTGGTGACAGTGTGTAGAAGGCCTTGGAAAAATAGTTGGGAGAATTTGGGTCTTTTTCTGGAGGCACGGGGGGGAGGGTCTGAGCGGGGGGGATGGTATATGGAAGTGGTACATTAGAGACATTAGTCCCTTTGTGACTCGGGGTGTTCATCTGTCAACTAAGGAAGAGTCCTTTCTCTCCTCCCTGTAGAGAAATGATAGAAAGTGAGTGAGATGGTATCTTAAACACTCTGGATTCTTGAGAAGGATGGTACAGAGAGTTTAAAGATGACCCTGCACAAGGATATTGTGTTAACGTGCAGTTGAGTCCTTCAGAAAGGGGTGGGAGAGGCCACTCACTTCTCCAGCTCATCCCAGAAATCATGCGGGTCTGAGCTCTTCTGCCGGATCTTCAACATGTGCTGCACCAGGCGGATGGAGCGATTATAGGATTTGTCCAGTTCGCTGATGATGAAGAGCAGATCTGAGCTGAGGGCCGGCGCCGCCGCATACTGCCACAGCAGAATGGGCAGGTACATGACCACAGCCAGGGCCAGCAGGGAGTAGGGGAGGGCCTGTGGGGCGAGAGTGAGCTGAGGAGGGAGGCCCAGGGTGCAGGGGCCTTGTAGACAGAGCTCTGAGTGAGGGGCTCTCATTCCCTGCTTCCTGCCTCAGAAAGGGGAGGCAGGTGGGGAATGAGCCACCACAGGCCCAGGACTTAAGGCTCTCCGCTGACTTGGCTGAATATAGTGAAGCCCAGAGGAGAAGGGATGGTGGGTCTCTCTGCTCCCCAGCTCCACTCCTCAGATCTGGAGTCTGTGTAGGTGTGGAGGACCCCAGGGAGGGCAAAGGGAGGGAGAAGGACAGAGGGAGGGAAGGAAGGAGAGAGAAGGGGAGAAGGGGACAGAGAGAGAACATGAGAACACACCCCCTGTTCCCTATGAATGTTAGCCTGGGTCGCTAACCAGAGATCACGGCCAACTGTGGTCATGGCGTCACATCCTGGGGGAGAGCGACCTTCATTCTCAATCTTCATTCTCCATCAACCTCTCTTTCTTTGACTGCTCCAAGTTCTTATTGCTAGGCATCCAGAGTCTGTTAGCTTTCAAAGCCCAGCCAGGGGCCCCAACGTCGCTGAGGGGAGGAGGTCAAATCCCACATCCTCCATGCCTTCCCTGACTCCTCTCCTGTGCGGTGGTCCTTTCATCTCTGCAGTCGTGGTCATGCCAAACGACACCCTCAGGGACTGCCTTGGAATTCGTTGGGGGCCACTTCTGTTATGCATGTACACAAGCTGACATTGAGGTACGTGGGAGTCTTGTGTTCTCAACTAGACAATATGCTACTTGAGACAAGCCACTATTTTGGCCACAGTAAAAACTCTACTTGTTGTAGGCTTTTTGAAGCTACATTTGTGCTAGGTGCTTCACCTGCATGTTTCTTTTGATCATCAGGAGGATGCTGCCGGGCAGGCACTATTAATATCTCTATCTTACAGACAAGGAGACTGAAGCACGAGAAGGTTAAGTGACCTGGCCAGGGTTACACATCTCGTGGGTGGGGGAGCAGAATCGGGAACTAGGCAGTCTGATTTGGGGGCTTATTCCCTTAAAGACTACTTGACTATAGCTTTTCTTGAAGTAGGGATGCTTTTTATATTAGAGGAGAGTTTGAAGAAAAAGAGGGAGGATGCATATTTGGTGGCAGCTAGGTAGAGAAGAAAAAGGTGTGTGTGTGTGTTTCTGAACTAAACACCAGAGACAGGTTAGGAAAACTACACCAGTCCACTCGAGAAAATCAGAACCTTTTCATTCCTGTTCAAGAAATGGCATTTCTTGAAAATAAACTTCACTCCCAGAGATTCTGTTTCAGTGGGTTTGAAGTGGAGCCAGGGAATCTGGGTATAAAGAGCACTCAGGCGATCCTGACAGACCGTTTAACTCTTTTCTGACATTTGAATCTCGTCTGCAATATCTTGACCTTGTTGCCATCTGGATCCCACTTGAACACTTGTGACAGAGACCCCCATGAACTCTTTCCATTAAGTCTCTGGTTTTGTCTGGGTCCCAGACCTGTGTGGCCTTTGGAGGCCTTGTAAACTGTCATAACTGGAAAACGTCATGAGTGACTTCCGATTCAACATCGTGAATTGGACACCCATGACTTCTGATCCCTCGTGAAGCCCCACAAGAATGACAATAAGGGGATAAAAAAGACCTAATTCTATCAGGACAAGGAAAACAGAAGACAAGAGCCATAAAACATTGCAAACTGGAAAGCAGTATCATGCTAGGAAATGGTGGCCCGTGGGCAGGATGGGGAGTTGAGGCAGGCCAAACAAGCTGTTTTTGCACCATAGGGCTGGAAAGACCCAGGAATTGCAGATATGAGGTACCTCTGAAAATGGAGGTACAGGTGGGCCTGCCAACAGGAGTATTGAAAAAACAGACCCACTGATCCTCCCTGTAACGTGACGCACTGATCAAGCGACTGCCCTTTCCATCCCCTGGCAGAGGCTTGTGGTTCACTCTTTGGAAACATTAAACCAAAGAGCTTTTGCACTTGGCTCCATTGAGGGCAGGGGAACAGCACTGAGAACTGCGTTAGTTGAGTGAATACTAGGTGCTGAGACCCACAGCTGAGTTCCTAGAGGGTTGGCAGCTGAGCTTAGTACCCACTGCCCCCTGCCCCCTCTGCGCAGATTAAGGATCCAGTGATTCTTCTTGGGGACCGGCCCAAGATAAAGGATTACACACACCGATATTTGAGGTTTCCCCAGTGAAATGGCCCAAAGGCTTCACTGTAATCAGAAGGCTGGTCAGCCAGCCTCACCCATGGGCACGAAGGTTCCAATCAGATAAAAGTGGGCAACCAAAGATCACCGGACGCTTGAAGAAACACAGGAGTCAATGATGAAAATAAAAAAGCAGGGGGCGGGGTGGTGAAGAGACCAGAGAGAAGACAATGATGTGGCTCTGGCCTGCCCCGCCCCGCCCCGCAGTGGCCGGATGGAGCCCAGCCCACCTTACCTTGTGAGGCCACAGGGACTTCATCTTGTGCTGGCCCAGCTCATCCAGTTCGTGGTGAACAAGCGAGTCCCAGCAGGAACTGTCCACGTAGGCGGCCTGCCGGATGCTGAAGTTACTGGGAGAGAAGCAGCGGATGGGAGGCCCTGGAACAGGAACATGGCTTGGGAACAGCCCGGAGCTGGAGCGGAGGAATGGGGACCCAGGGATCACCCAGCCGAGAGCCTTCCAGGGGTTGCCTCCACAGCTCTGCTAATTTCCATCTCTGGCAGGCACTTTCTCCATCCCAGGCCCCAGTTTCTGGGGGCCACACGGCCAAGTCACCACAGGTCTGTTTGGCTCAGGCCTGCCCATGTGACTGGCCTTTGACGTGGGTTCTTTCCTCTCGGAGCTCCCCCTGGACTCCCAGACACGGGGGCAGTGGGGGCGCCCCCCACTCCTGGGTTTGGGGGTGAGACCTTCCTGAGAGGACTGACATCTTCTAGGTTCTAAACTTTAGAGGGTTAATTGCCTGGGCTTCTGCGCCCACATCCAGAGAAAGGGTGAGCAGGTTGTGCTGAAAGGAAAGTGGGCTCGGTGGGGGGAGAGTTTTGTTTTCCTGTCATTCTCTAGAGAGAGAAAGAAATGGGAACCAATGGTTCTTTCCATCTTGTGGGTGAATGAAGAGGCAGTGCACGGTTGAGATAACCCCTTGGGAAACATAGGAAGCTAATCGCACAGCCAGAAAAGAAAGCCAGAAATCCCAGTTCTCAGGAAGTCTACCTTTTCTTTAACAGGAAATTTGCTGAGTTAATCTAGTGCCTAGAACAGCAGATATACGTGTTTGTTCATGTTTGCGTGTGTGGCCACAGTCTGTGGAGAAGAAGGAATGGATTTATTTAGCACGTATGATATGTCAGGCTCTTAATGTATGTCCTCAAATCGGAAGCCTGGGAGGGGGAGAGTAGGAGAAGGCTGAGACGGTAAGAGACTCGTCTAAAGCATGGTTGACTAGGACCGTTAGCGGTCCGGGGTCCTGAAAACATGGAACTCCAATCTCTCTCATCCATATGAAAATCAAAATAAAAGTTTATTTTATTGCAATGCATAAAATATATGAAATACTGAGATTTAAACTAAATGATTTTATTATAAAAGTTGGGAAATGACTTTCAAAATTTTCGGTACCTTTGCTCTGTTGATGCCCTTAACCCCTGCATCGCCTGCCTTTTGGGTAATGCCCAGGCCAGAGTCACAAAAGCTGGACAGTGTGGGAGCTGTCTCACTTCAGAGCCCAGGCACAGAGGGAAACAAAGCGGGGTCTCTCATACACCGGGTCTTTTTTTTTTTTTTTAAAGATTTTATTTATTATTTGACAGAGAGAGACATAGTGAGAGAGGGAACACAAGCAGGGGGAGTAGGAGAGGGAGAAGCAGGCTTCCCCGCGGTGCAGGGAGCCCGATGTGGGGCTCGATCCCAGGACCCTGGGATCATGACCTGAGCCAAAGGCAGACGCTTAACGACTGAGCCACCCAGGCGCCCCTCTCGTACACCGGGTCTTGGAGGCCACTTACCGGAGGAGAACTGCTGGGCAAATGCCAGGGACATCAGCAACAAGGGGAAGCCCACAGCTATGAACTTGACCATGCGGTCCAGGGGAAGTTCCAGGCGCAGTCCTTTGAGGCGGGGGCCTCTGCGGTCAGGCAGCAGGGCATCTGACAGCATGTATTCTGCAGCTGTGTGTGCGAGCGACATGGTGCCAGGGACCTTCGGGGTGCGGCGGCGGCAGGAAGGGTCCCAGGACAGTGGTGTGGGGAGATGGCCTCTTCAGGCAGCTGGCTTTGAGCAGACAGTGCCCGCAGCCCCAGCCTCGCGGGGATCTGTGCTAGGACCAGGCACTGGTTCTCTAAATAACCGGCCAGGCCCTGAGCCAGGCATCTGGTAATTAGAGGGAGGTATAGCTTAGTGGGTCCTCACTGGAGGAGGGTCGGGCGTCAGCCGGGGCTGGTGCCAGGCTCCTCTCTCTGGATTGTCCCCGAGCAGATGGAGCCCCGTGGCTTTATGCTGCCCTCTCATTAATAAAGTATTTTTGGTGGGGTGGTGGAGAGAAGGAGGGTTGTGGAGCCAGGGCCCCCCATGTAATTGGTGTGGAATTTGGGTGGAGATTGCTTAAATCTGTTGAAGGCCCTCATTTTGTGGTTAGGGTGGGAGTGGGGCCCCCAAGACCTAGCTAGGATTGTTGCTCCTACATTGTATTCTTTGTCTCCGTGATGATTTTCGCCTTGGGCCCAGGCTCTTTCCCAGAAACTACTCTATATTTGCTGTTAAATTTCCTTCCCTGCCTTTGGTCTTCTCCCACAGTGTTTCAGCCACATACATACAGTTTCCATCTATTTACAATTTTTTTTTTAGCCTCCGTGAGTTCTCTAGAAAGCTGGGGGATGGGTGGCAGTATTGAATAGTGGAAAGAACATGGCCTTTAAAATTTGGAGGAAAAAGTCTCCCACTGTAGACCTAGCAGTACTCATTTTTTTTTTTTTTATTACGTGACTTTAGGCAAGTCACTTTTGGTTCAGTATTCTCATCTATCAAATGGTATTATGTTGTAATCTTACAAGATTGTGAGGATTGATTAAGAGTATTGTATGTGAAGGTGCCTTGTAAGCTAAAGTGTAGGGCAAATGTCAACTCTATTTCAACTTGGTGGAGTTGGGTGGGTGGAAAAGCAAACACTGGGCATAGGGCACTCTTGTCTCTAGCACCACCTCTAGACTTGGCAAGAGAGGACCTGACCTTGGCCTTCACACTGGACCCCTTTGGCTGTATCCTTACAAGGCAAAGAGTCCCTGGGGCTAGGGGGAAGTGTCCATTGGGAGGTAGGCCACTCTCCTAGCACCTGGGACACTGTAATTCCCTGTCGAGGTGGCCCCGGCCTGCTTCCAGGGCCGGTACAGGCCTTCTCCTCAGGTGCGTCCTCCCAAGGGTAGATCATGCTGCTGGTGTGCACTCCTGGGCTTAAGAAATTGCTTGTTGTAGGGATCTGGATAGAATTTAAAAGCCGTGGAGTGCCCACACATGTAACTGTGAGGCTTCTGGCAATGTGGGACTTAGGTGGTTTGGGAAGAAGGGATCTGGGAATTCTGAGGATTCTAAATTCAAACCTGGCATTCCTGATCATTAATGATTATTATCATTATGTGTGTGTATATGTGTGACAAGGTAGACAGATAGAACATATTTTATTTAACAGTTAGCTTGATTTATAACTTTAAAATGTTTAGGTATATGGTCTGTGGGCCTCTATTTGAACTGTTTTTTCCTGGGCTCACAAATGTCCAGGCTGGGCCTGCCTCTCTCTCCATCCCCAGGCTAGAGGCCAACTCTGATTCTCAGCTGCCCTGTGTGCAAAGTGGAATAATCCAGGCATGGGAACAGGATCTATTCTATTCCCCATTAGTCTCTCCACACTCTCATTTCTGTATCTTTTCACTGTGTGTGTTTTTGCCAAATGTTCATTATTGGTTTGTATGTATGTATTTTCTTTTGCCTAAATCATTTTACATTTTGTTGGAGTATAATTTACATTGATATGCACATATCATAAGCATAAAGTTCAATAAACTTTCCTTTGATCAAGAACTAGAACCTTGCTAACACCCCAGAAGCCACTTTTGTCCTCCTTCCTAAGTATAATTTCCCAAAAGATAATCATTATGCTAACTTCTAATAACATACATTAGTGTTGTCTTCTTTATACTTTCTAGAAACGGCATCATATGGATATATTCTTTTGTGTCTGGCTTCTTTTGCTCTACATTTATTCTTTTTTTTTTCGGTGGTTTCAGTTTGTTAAAATTTGGTTAAAGATTTTGCATTTATATTTACAAAAAAGAACAAGCTTGATCCTGTTTTCCTTTCTTGGAAGGACTCTGGCACATAATGCTGGCCTTATGAAAAGAATTAGAAAAGACTTCTTTTTAATTTGTTCTCTGGAAAAGTTTGTGCAAGATCAGTGTCAATTCTCTTCACTAAATATTTGCAAGAATTCATAAATGAAGCCATCTAGGCATGGGGTTTTCTTTGTGGGGAAGTTTTAGTTAATGGATTCAGTTTCCTTAATAAATATTTGACTTCGGATTTTCTGGTCTCTCTTCTATTAGCTTAAATGCACTAGTTTTCTAATGCTGCATAAAAACTGTACTAAAACTGAGGGCTTAAAACAGGCATATATTTACTTAACCTCCTCAGTTGCCTGTTGATGAACACTCATTTTGCTTATACTCCTCGTGCCACTGAACATGTGTATTTCCCCTTATGGTCCTTCAGGAGAATTCAATTGGGATATATACGGAGGATCTAGAGGTTTTAGGTCATAGGGCAGCATATAGTCACTTTATCTTAAGTAGTATATTGTTCTCTAGAATGGCCATGGTGCATAAAGTTCATCTCAAAGCGTCTGTAGATCAGAAATTTAAGAGCGGCTTGGCTGGGTTGTTCTGACTCAAGATCTCTCACGAAGTTATAGGCAAGATGTTGACTGGGGTTGCAGACAACCAAAGGCTTTGGTGGGACTGGAGGATCCAAATCCAGGTGCACCCAGTGATCATTGGCTGGAGTCTCATTGGGTGTTGGCAGGAGGCCTCCATTTCTTATCACAGGGGCCTCTCCATGGGGGCAACATGGCAGCTGGTTTTCCCAGAGCGGATACTCCAACAGATAGATCAAACAGGAAGCTGTAATGCCTTTCAGGACTTCACCTCTGACGTTGCAATGGCTGTTTCTATTTTTTTCCTATTCAATAGAAGGGAGCCATGAAATCCAGCCCATATTCAAGGGGAGGGGAATTAGGCACCACATTTTGAAGGGAGTGTCAAAAAATATGTGACATGTTTTAAAAGCACTACAGGTGACTAGTTAAATTTTTGAGGAAATTGTCCATTTTTCAAACAAATTGTCAAATTTATTTTGCATACCAGTATTTATTATATCCTCTCATTATATTGTAGCAATATTTTATCATGAAAACATTAAATATAGAGCAAAGTTGAAAGCTTATACAGTGAACATCTGTAATATTTCTACCATTAGCATATTTTACTCTGCTTGATTTTTTTTTTAAAGATTTTATTTATTTATTTGACAGAGAGAGACACAGCGAGAGGGAACACAAGCAGGGGGAGTGGGAGAGGAAGAAGCAGGCTTCCCACTGAGGAGGGAGCCCAATGCGGGGCTTGATCCCAGGACCCCAGGATCATGACCTGAGCCGAAGGCAGACACTTAACAACTGAGCCACCCAGGCGCCCCACTGTGTTTGATTTTTTACACATCTATCTACCCACCCCTCTATCTACCCATCAATCCATGTTATTTTTCTGGGTATATGTCAAAGTAAATGGCAAATATTCACATACTTCTCTAAATACTTCACCATGCATATCACTAATTATACTTAAAATATGTTTACAGTTTGTTTCTTTTAAGGTAAAATTTACGTACAATGATGCACAAAGCTTAAGTGTGCATACACAGAATTTGACAAATGCATACACAGGTATAATCCACACCTACTCAAGATTAGAACGTTCTCATCACTCCAGAAAATTCCATTTTATTCTTTTTTAAGGATCCCAATTTTCTGGTGAAAACCCCCACACTTTCATCTAATTCATCCATTCTCTATTTTCTTGATCATATTAATAAGAATTGTTTTCAAATCCTTGTTGCCAACTCCAGAATTGGGATGATCTGAAGATCTGCTTCTACTGTCTCCTTTTTGCAAATGGTCTTACCTCCTTGTCATTTTTGCACTATATGCTGAACATTGTGGATAAAAGAACTAACTGTAAGAACCAGAGATGGCTCTAGATGATGCTCTCTTTTGCCAGAGATGTTTCCCCTTTCTTTTGTTAGGTACAGAGGGTAAGATGCTCATCACTGAATCCGATCAGGGACTGAGCTGAGTTAGGTCAGTGCTGGAGTTTTAATAAGATTCATTCCACAACTTAATTTTTTCTAATCTTAGAGCCTGATCTTTCCAGATTTTTGATGGGGAGTCTGTTGGGTCTTTGTCTCTTAATCTCTGGAAGACTGGAGAGGTTCTATTATCCTCTTTAGAGGATTTCAGCTTAATTCTTTCGCCTCCCACTGCATGTAGTTAGTTTCACAATATGGCCCCTGTTTTGAAGGAGAGACGGGTTGGGTGAGTTTGTATCAGTGAGTTGAATGCAGGCTCCTTCCCTGTGCAGTGTTTTTGTTTCCTAAATACCGCAGAGTGTAGGAGATTTCACTGTTGGTCTAGTCCAGGGTGAGTTGGCACCCACAAGCAGAAAATTCCTCCAGGGTAAAAATTCCTGGACATTGTCCTCTTACCTCGAAATGGGTCTGTCCCTTCTGGAAGTTTAATTCATCTTGTCCTCATTTCTTCCATAGCTTCCTGATATCCTGATTAAAAAAGCATAATTTTATAGTTAATATAGCCTTTTATTCCCTGCCATGACATATTGCACTTTACCCAAAAGTCTATGTACTAGAATTTTAATATTCATAAGTGATTTTGTGTTTCATATCTCATTTTCTTTCTTTTTTTTTTAACTCAGCCCCGTGCCTCTAAAGTCAATTCATGTTGCTATGTTCACAGCTAATCTGTTGTTTTTACTGCTGCAAAATATTTCATTTTACCTCCTCATTTGCTTGTTGATGAACACACATTTTGCTTGTACTCCTTGTGCCACAGAAAATGTACATTTCCCCTTGTGGTCCTTCAAGAGAATTCCATTGGGATATATATGGAGGACCTGGAAGTTTTAGGTCATAGGGCAGCATATAGTTACCTCGTCTTTTTTTTTTTTTTTTAATAGTTACCTCGTCTTAAGTCATATCATATTGCTCTCTAGAATGGCTGTGGCTCATAAAGTTTCTCACATTTCCACATCTTCACTGATAGTTAACACCATTCGACTTTAAAATTTGTGTCAGTGTTATTGAATATAATAAGTATAGGTTCTCAAAATGTTGTCCAGGAACCCCTGAGAGTATCTGAGGAGCTTTTAAGGGGTCCATAAGGTCAAAACTATTTTCATACTAATATTAAGACACTATTTGGTCTTTTAACTCCCATTCTTGCAGGACAGTGTAGTGGTGTTTTCCAGAGCTGCATGATATGTGGTATTTCAATGGCTTCTCCTATAGCAAGCAATCCAAGAGGGAACAATCTGAGCATGAATGCATCAAACCCATAGAATAATCTCAGAGGTTTTGCTCAGGGCTTTGGACTCGCCCTCTCTGACGCTGATGTGGAGGATGCTGGAGAGAAAAGGCATAGGAAACAAAGATTGTTAATAGCCACGACAACATTGAATTAAGCCGAAAAGAAAATTGTCACGTCAATATCATGCATGCTAGTATATGGGAGAAGCAATGGCTGATGAATAACTCACAAAAGGACAACTTTAATACCAGGCACGATGTCTATTGTCGAACCAATCAACCCCATTATAAATACCACAACTACCAGCTGGGATCTGGCTTGATGAGACCTGATGACAGCATGCTGTGGTCAGCGTGTAACCCCAGCCACTGACAAACACAAGCTAGGAACAGAGCTGTGACATGCTGTCCTCAAATGGTGTCTCGGACACAAAGTTCATCAGTACCTTAGGGGTAATCATAGAGCAGTTGCCGAGATCCATAAATTACAAGTTTCTGATGAAGTAGTATACGGGAGTGTGAAGCTGAGAAGTAGGAAATATTAGAGCAATCAAGACCAGGCTCCCCACCGTGGTGCTCTCTAGTAGAGGGCCTGGAGCCCTGGCTGCCTTGTGCAGCCCCTGAGAATGAACTCTGTCCCTGTAGAGGTATGTTGTGCAGCAATTCTCTTCCCGGTAGGAGGCCAGGTATGAGCATCTGCCCCCACTGAACTGTGTTTTACTCTTCTCACTACACTCAATGTTTGTTAGGAGTCAGATGAGCTGGGCAGTGTTTCAGAGATCAGCATGGTTAGAGGAAATGGCCAAGACCTGGAGTTTTTACTGCCTACAGTCTTTTCCATACATTTAGAGATAAAGCTTTTTGTGTTGCATTTCTTGGGTCTGGATGTGTATTTTGCTTCAGAAATTTAATCTCCTTTTTCATAGAGGCAATCCCAAAATATTCACCAGAACATGATAATGTAAAGCTGACATTATCCCAAATCCAGGGAGTACAGCGTGGTGTGGTTATAGTTATACCATGTACTGAATGACAAGTCCTGTCCTTATCTGCAAAGTGAGAAGTCAAAATATCAACTCTTAAGGTGTTCTGTAAACCCAAAATGGGATAATGCATATGGAAATATTTTTTTCAAATGCTCAGTTGCTATAGAAATATGAATTGCCATCAGGCAGCTGGAAATTGACTTTAGATTTTCCCTGGACCTGAAGCTCTATGATCCAATACAGCAGGAGAGGTTAGTTACCAGCTAAATCAGAGGGCAGTAGTTGGGGTGACAGTACCATGTGGTCAAAAAGGGGTACAGTCTGCACTCTGACAAGCCATGCATATCAGTATTTTTTTTTATTATGTTCAATTAGCCAACATGGGTGATGGGTATTAAGGAGGGCATGTGTGGTTACGCATATCAGTATTAATGGAGATCGACTCATTGAATTTTATTTTATTTATTTATTTTTTAAGATTTTACTTATTTATTTGACAGAGAGCACACAATCAGGGGGAGCAGCAGAGGGAGAGAGAGAAGCGGCTCCCCACTGAGCAGGGAGCCTGATGCGGGGCTCGATCCCAGGACCCTGGGATCATGACCCGAGCTGAAGGCAGACGCTTAACCGACTGACCCACCCATGTGCCCCGACTCACTGAATTTTAATGCACCCAGTTGTAGAAGTTAGAAGACCATGAAGAAACTGTTTTACATGCTTGCATGTGGTATATGCATGATGTAGCCAAAGATGAAGGAAAGAAATAAAAAACAAGGAATTGTATATATCCATAAAAAAGATGTAAATTATCACATTTATCTGTGAAAAATTATATATGCTTGTGAGTGTATGTAATGAAAACTGTAAAAAAGCAGAAAAGAAGTAGGATATAGTACTTTGTGTATTTATGCCAGTAACTAGATTTTCTTTATACATGAAACTGAATCCAAATTGGTAGTTGGGTTAAGCCCCATGATGCTGGAAAGTCAGCATCTATGACTCCCTACAGTGTTCTATTAAAGAAAGATTAGATTATATCAACTGAGAATTTTCTAGCTTGAAAAATTCAGGAATCAGAATAATTTTATAGCTTAAAAATTGGGTAGATTAGGCTTGGAATATAGCTTATCTCAATAAAATTGGGAAAAAAGATGAGTTCTATCTTTTGTCTGTACTCAGAGGAGCTCAGGAAAATTCAGGTTAGGTCAGGGTTAAAAGTAGGTGAAGCCAGAAATAGAACGTAATATGTTCACAGATCAAAAGAAAAATGATTTGAGTGGGGAACCAGATCCCCTCCTCTGTGTATCCTTTCTTTTGGGGTCCCAAGAAGTCTGTCCTTAAATTCCCGTCTTATGTCATACTCCACCCCTCAGAGTGGAGTATGCAGAAATATTAAGAGGCACATAGAAAGTCACGGGGACAGCATTCACTCTAGAAAAAAGAAAACAGAACCAGGAAAGAAACATACTCATAGTACAGTAAACATTAAGTATTGAGAAATTCAAACTGTGATGTACCTATGTTGGGGGGATAGGAGAGAAGAATTGGGGGGTTCAGCGAGTATAAGAGAACTAAATCCAAATCAAATCTAATTCCCTTAGCAAATAACTCATAATAACTATAATGAATTAGAAACTATTCTGGGCCCTGAATTAGCGAATAATGTCTAAATTATGTCTAAATAATTAAGTGAATCAACAAAAGCACTCTAAGCATATTATTTAAGTCTGTTTTCCATCTTGACTGTGTGACCCTGAGCGAGTTATATGACCACAGGAAGCCTAGGCTCCCTTAGCTAGAGCTTGGGAATTATTATAGTAGCTACTTCATAGGATCGTGAGGTTTAAATCACCGTGGGACCTGGTAAATAGCAAGTGTCCAATAAATGTTAACTCTTGTGTTGTTTATTATTATTATTTACATGCTCACATCATGGTATTTAACCAAAGCGCTAGTATCCCCACAGTGGCAAAGCACTCAAATCTTAGACATGTTTTCTAGAAGCGTGCATCCTCATTGTTGGGAATCTAAACTGACAGACATCTGTGTCTAAGATTTATTTCCTAAAATAAAAATAATTTAAATTCTAGTTACTTTAGTTGCTTTACTTATATAATTAATGCCATTTGCATAATTCAGTAGAGTTTATGCATTCCTTTCACACATTTAAATCATTTAATCCTCATAAAAATCTTGGGGGCAGATGGTACTTATTAGCAGGAATTATAATATGTTTTTTATTGGTGAAGAAACTCAAGAGCAGATAGATTAAGAGATTTGCCCAAGGTCACAGAACTGAGAGATGACTTGGAACTTGAAACCAAAGAACTTTTTTTCCCTTGCCTCTAGTTCCGTGGTTCTTAACGTGTGGTTCTCAGATCAGCACCATCAGCACCCCCTGGGAATTTGTAATATAAACCTTGGGCCCCACCCAGATCTATCAAAATTCTGGAGATGAGGCTTGCAATCTGAGTCTTAACTTTTCTAGGCGATTCTGATGTACATGAACATTTGACAGCCACTGTGTTCTAAGTTTGTAGCCTTTTAAATATGTACACCTGTGTCTCTCAGTCACTTTATTCTTGATGTCTTGCTATTAGCACAGCACAGGGAAAAAGAGGAATGCTGTATTAGTATGATATATATATATATATCATCTTCCAGGAAACTAAAGCTCAAAAAGTTACTCAAATTACCAGGTAGCTAGTAAGAGACGGAACTGGGCCTGGGACCCGGGACCTCTGGCCACCAGCCCATCCTGTAACACACTGTTTTGCTAGAACAGACTTTTTGTTGGAC
Source organism: Leptonychotes weddellii (assembly GCF_054177405.1). NCBI lineage: Eukaryota > Metazoa > Chordata > Mammalia > Carnivora > Phocidae > Leptonychotes > Leptonychotes weddellii. The sequence continues at coordinate 77,363,904 of NC_138379.1, forward strand.
TTTATTTATTTTTAAAGATTTTATTTACTTACTTGAGAGAGAGACAGCGAGAGAAAGCAGGAGCGGGGAGGAGAGGGAGAAGCCAGGTTCCTACTGAGCAGGGAGCCTGATGTTGGGCTCCATCCTAAGACCCCGGGATCATGACCTGAGCCAAAGGCAGACACTTAACCAGGCGCCCCTGGACTTTATTTTTTAAAGTAAAATTGATTTACTGGATTTCTGGAGATAAACAGGAGAGGGATCTTATTACTGTGTTTCATAAGCATATTTTTTTAATTTCAAAAGCAATATGAAAAAAGTGATAAAATGTAAGAAAAAAATGAGAAATTAAAAACACCATATTTCCTCTATCTAATAATGACCATTCTTAACTACTTAATGTCTACCTTCCAGATATTTTTGTATGGATATATGTGCCTTTTTTTCTTGAAATGAGACCATATTATAGACACTGTTTATAACTTAACCTCTTTGTGTTGCATTTAAAAATACATGGTTTCATATGATTCCCTCCACCTTTCTCCACTAACAATGCCTGCCTTAAACGTGTTCCTCTAGGCTTGGCTTCAGATTTCACTAGTAAAGACAGGGAAACCCACATTGTATCATAAGCTTTATACCTTAAATTATGGTGCAGAAATGGCACCCCATTTATTCATAAATATAACTCCTTGAGTTGTGTGTGTTATCCCATTTTAAGATAAGGGATTTAAAAGTCAGAGAGAGGTTAATCAACTTTGCCACGGTCGTTCAGCTAAGAAGCGGCAGAGGCAGAATTTGTACTGAGATCAGACTGATTCCAAAGTATATGGTCTGAATAATTAGCAGGGCCATATAATTTATCATTGAATTAGGATATATCTGAGAGGGAAAGAGATGATTCTAGAGTGATGTCAGCAGAAATGGCAGAGTAGGGGGCTCCCCATGTCCTTTCATGCACAAAAGCAATAAATAAACTGACAAAAGACTTTTGAAATTAACTTTCTAGGAACTTTGGATACTAACCAAAAGTTTGTAGCAGCAACCAGAGACACACAATTAATGGAAAAGAGCTAAATCTCAGTAGGACAGCTTTGTGGCATTTTACTTTATCCTGGATGCATCTCCTGCTCCCTGCTGGGTGTTGGCCTTGAAGACCGCAGCCTGCATTCCTGATATAAGAACCAGGACTGGAGGGAGCGCAACAGACCCTAATTCTCCAAGAATTATGGCTATTTGTTTAGACCCCTCTGGTGGTCCTCTGAAAGGCGAGCTCAAAGGGCTTGCCTCTACTTCACTTAACCTGGACTTCTCCCAGGGCCGAGGCGGCTGTAGGGGGAGGAAGACATGTATGAATAAATGTTTAAAGGCAAATGCATCAGTGACTGCAAGGATAATAGTTGGGGCAAACAATAGATGAGCCATATAACTTGGGAAGAAAGACTAGGGAATGAGATGTTTTGGGAAATAGGGGCTTTGAAAAGCTCCCATGTATTCCTGAGAATCTAGAAGACCACATGCATGTCCAGCACGGGCACATGCTCAGAACAGATCTGAGAAGACCCTAAGTTCTTACCTCTGACTGACCTTCAGGCAGCGTTATTTATAAAGTGGGAATAACCCAAGTGTCCATCAACAGATGCATGGATGGATAAAGGAAATGTAGTATATCCATACAATGGAATATTATTCAGCCACAAAAAGGTTGAAATATCGACACATGCTACAACATGGATGAACCTTAAAAACATTACACTGTGGGAAAGAAGACAGACATAAAAGGCCACATATTGCACAATTCCACTTATATGAAATGACCAAATCGGGCAAATCATTAGGGACAGAGAGCAGATTAGTGGCTGCCAGGGGCTGAGGGAAGGTGGGAGTAGGGAGTGACTGTTTATGATTGCACAGCATTGCAAATGTACTAAAAACTATAGTATATACAACTGAAAATGCTTAAAATGGTGAATTTTACCTCAATAGAAAGTAAAAATAAAATAAAACAGAAAACAAATAAGCAGGTGGCTCTAATAGCTTTGAGATGCCTTTGAAATGCCTCCATGGCAACAGTCTCTGAAGAGACATCAAGTCAGAGGAACTTCTCCTAGGGTCACATCATCCAAGCAAGAGCCCTCAAAGGTTCTTAGAGAAAACTCAACTTTCAATGAACCCCTGAGGTCTGATTTGTGTTCAAGTCCCAAGGAGACTGTGCCTTATGGGGCTTATGTGAAGTTTGTGATAATGAATTGTTTTTCTCTATTTGTAAATTTTGTGCAGTGGGACTGAGGAGATAGCTTGGGATTTATTAATGATACTGAAGGACGTAGAAAAAAAATTTTTTTTAAAGATTTTATTTATTTATTTGACACAGACAGAGAGAGCACAAGCAGGGGGAACAGCAGGCAGAGGGGGAGGGGGAGGGAGAAGCAGGTTCCCCCCCAGAGCAGGGAGCCCGATGTGGGACTCGATCCCAGGACCCCCGGATCATGACCTGAGCCGAAGGCAGATGCTAAACTGACTGAGCCACCCAGGTGTCCTGGATGTAGAAAAATTCTAAGCAAAAATCTATAAATAAGATACCAACCAGCACTGCTGAGCCTTGGTTGAATAGGGGCCACAAAGAAAAATAAGCAATCATTGATCAGTGTGAATATATACTCATCAACATAAAAGGCCTTGAAGAAGATGGGTTTTGGTGTTTGTGCTATAATTTCATAATTTCTCCAAGGGGACTCCAGCCCTTAACTCTGACCAAAAATACATCTAACTCACCAACTTCCTGAGACTTGAATTTCCCCAAATTGAGATTTATTGGCTAAAAAGTCTGTCCTCATTAAAATAAAAATGTACCTAATAAGGAATGTAGAGTACGGATGGTCACATACCAACTGTATTAGTCCTTGAAGGAATGAGTTTATCAGATCTCTTCCTAAAGCCAGTTACACAAGGAATGGAATTTAGAGCAGCCAGGGCTGGGTGTTTAAGAACAGAATTGGGTACCTATATAGGTACTTTCATTATATGACTTGTGATTTCTTAAAATGCCCAGAAAGTCTTTTGCTCCTCTAATCTCTATGTCTAAAATTTTCTTCTTTAAATCCAGTGCTTAAGGTATGGTTACTAAAATGCATGACAAAAATGTATTTCTTGGGAGGGATGTTTCATTGAGCTATGTTTACCCAACAGGACATCAGAATAACTGATATTACCAAGCACAATTTAGCCATGTCTTTTTCAAGTATTTGTTCAATTACAATGAGGCCCAATCTCACCATCTTACTTAAAATTGTAGCCCATTTCCCTCCCTTTCGATCATCTTTCCTTGCTTTATTTTTAAGGATATAAAAAGTTGTGAAAAATATCTTTTATATTTATCCACATATAATTTTAAGTGCTCTCCAAGTTTACATTTATATTATATATACAAGGTTACTTTTTACAATTTCAGGGGCTCCCCAAATTATCTTTGTCATTCTGCTTACAGAAATTCCCCTAACATTTCTTTTAGCGCAGTCAGCTGACAACAGAATTTCTAAGCTTTTGTTTGTATGAAAAAATCTTGATTTCACCTTCAATTCTGAAAGATACTTCCACTGAATACAGAATTCTAGACTGCTAATTGTTTTCTTTCTGCACTCTAAAGATGTTATTCCATTACCATCTTGCTTGCATTGTTTCTGATGAGAAATCTGCAGTAATTCTTATCTTTGTTCCTCTGTATATAATGTGCTTTTTTTCCTTTGGCTGCTTTTAAAATGTTCTCTTTATGATTGTTATTTAGCAATTTGATTATGGTATAAATTTGTGTGGTTTTATTTGTGTCAATTCTGCTTGTAGATTAAGTGAGCCTCTTGGATACATGGGTATATAGTTTTCATCTAATTTGGAAAATTTTCAGCCATTATTTTAAAAAATATCCCCCCCTGCCTTTCTCTTGCTAGGACTGAAACTACACCTATGTTAGACTGCTTGCTATTGTTCTAAAGGTTACTGAGGTTCTATTAACTTGTATGTCAGTCTTTTTTCTCTCTGTCTTTCTAGAGAGTTTCTGTTGCTATGTCTTCAAGTGCCTTGATATTTTCTTTTGCAGTATATAATCTGATGTTAATGCAATCGATTATTTATTCCTCTTCAGATATTTATATTTAAGTTTCTAGATGTTCCATTTGTTTTTTTCTTATACCTTCAATTTCTTTTAGCATCTTGTTCATTTTTTCTTTAAATTATTGAGCATATTGAATATATTTATAACAGTTAATTGTAAAGTCCTTATCTGCCAATTCCATCATCTCTCACTTCTGGGCTGTTTCTGTTGACTTATTTTCCTCTTGGTTTTGGATCACATTTTTCTGCTTCTTCCATATCTAGTGTATTTTATGTTTATTGCATTTCTTTAAAGTGTATTGGGCTTTCTTCTGGCAGGCTTTCTTTTTTTTTTTTTTAAAGATTTTATTTATTATTTGACAGAGAGAGAATGAGAGAGAGAGAGCACATGAGAGGGGGGAGGGTCAGAGGGAGAAGCAGACTCCCTGCCGAGCAGGGAGCCCGATGCGGGACTCGATCCAGGGACTCCAGGATCATGACCTGAGCCGAAGGCAGTCAGTTAACCAACTGAGCCACCCAGGTGCCCTTCTGGCAGGCTTTCTTTTAAAGTTTGGATTTTAAGCTTTTCTAGATACATCTAAAATAGCCTATGGTATTCCCCATGTATTTATTGAAATCTCTTCACTCTGTCTGGCAGGAATTCAAATGATCCCAGGCTGCATCAGCTCTGGGAATTATTCTGCTTAATACTCTCTGGTAATTGGTTTTGTCCAAGAAGTGGTTTTTTTCCCCCTTCCCTCCCTTCCCCCCAGACCTGGCCTCATGGAATTTAACTGTACTCAGATATGGCACTGAACCAAAGTCTCAAGTGGACCTCTATGCAGGTTTCTGGAGCTCCCCTGTGCAAGCTCTCTCTGTTCCAGTATCCTACTCCACAGACTCTAGCTGCTTTGGGCTCCCCAACTGCTAGCATCTGTCTCTGCAGTTTAGCACAACTACCAGGCTGTGTTTGCTTTGCTTTCCCTGCACCCCTGTTTGGAAATTGCCTCTAGGAAGAAAGTCAGGGTGATCACATTTATTCCCCACCCCCCCAGCTTTTTTCCTGGAACTAGATTCTTCTGCTGTTTTTGGTTAACATCTGAAAACAGTTGTTTCATATATTCTAATTTTCTAGTTTAAGGCATAGGGCAAGTCTGAACACTATTACTCCCTCATGGTTCAAAGAGGAAGTTGCAAACCCACTTTTTCTTGAAGTATCTTTTCTGTATACTTTTCATGAAAATTCTTATATGAGAAAAGTTGAGCATATTTTCATGTGTTTAAAAGCAATTAACATTTGAAATCTCTATTCATGTCTTTTGTCCATTTCCCTTGGGTTGTAGGTCTTTTTATTCTCAATTTTAGAAGCTCTTTATATTATAGACTTTAGCTTTTTGTCTGAGATATAAATATATACATTTGAAATTTCCACTGTTTATGGTGTGAGAAATGGATCTAATTTTATTATTGTTCATATGGCTATCCAGTTGTACCATCACTATTTAAAAAAATGGAAACTCATCTTTTTTCTACTGACTTGAGATGTTACCTTCATCAAATATTAAATTTCTACTTGTTCTCAAGTCCATATGCAAGTTTTATATTCTACTCCAGCCATTTACCATTTTCTTCATGTGCTATTATAGAAGCTTTATAATGTCTCCATATCTTAGGGTTGGATTTTACACATTGTGCATTCCCCCCCAATCACACCCCACCAGGATTTTCCATGCTATTCTTGTTTATTTATTCTTTCTTATAAACTTTATAATCAGTTTGTATTATCCAGAAAAAACCCGAGGCTATATTTATTGAGATCATGTTACATTTATAAGCAGACTTAGAATTGATATATTTTGGTTGAGTCTTCTAATCCAAGAACATGGAATGTTTTCCTATTTGTTAGATCTCATTTGTGTCCTAAGTATGTTTATATCTTTAGCCATATAGGTTTTATAAAGTTCTTGTTGGATTTTTACCTAGGAATTTTATTTTATTTTTCTATTATAATGAGATCTATTATTGTATGTTCCAACAGGTTACTATTTGTATATGAAGTATTTTTTATTTTATTCCTGCAATTTTATTGGTATTATTTTTAGTATACTTTCATTAATTCTTTTGAAGTTTTCAGATATATAATAATGTCATCTGCACATACAGATGGTTTTGCTTCTTCCTTTCAGATTCTTTTGCCTCTAATTCCGTTCTCTTGCCTTATGGCATTTTCTCTTCCCTCCCATACAATATTAAGTACAGTGGGCATCTTCTTCTTGGTGTAGGTTTTAATGGGAATGTATTAGTTTGCTAGGGCTGCCATAACAAAATAGTATTGACTGGGTGACATAAACAACAGAAATTTATTTTGTCACAGTTTTGGAGGCTAGAAATAAAGATCAAGATGTCAGCAGGTTTGATTTCTCCTGAGGCCTCTCTACTTGGCTTGCAGATGGCTGTCCTCTTCCTGTGCCCTCACATGGTTTTCCCTGTGTGTACACATCCCTGGTGTCTCTCTTGGTGTCCAAATTTCCTCATTTTATAAGGACACCAATTGGATGAGGTGTTGGATTAGGGCCCACCCTATTGCCTCATTGTAAGTTAATTACCTATTTAATGGCCCTTTTTCCAATACAGTCATATTAGGTCTTCAACATATGAATTTGGAGGGGGTGGGGCACAATCCAGCTTATAACAGCAATGAATATTTTTACATTAAGAATGTTTTCAATTCATCTGAAGAATTGTCTATCAATTTCTATTTATTTAATATTTAGACATAATGAATGGGTATTGAATTTGGTAAAATGCTTTTTCATGTGCTCTTGGCCCCACCTCATCACATCCCCTCAGGTATTTTGAATCCTGAAAGTTCCATTTTCTTCCTTGTACCTTCAATATTCTCTTCCTACTACCTCTTTTTCTCAGTGTACAAGCATAAGCACAGCTTCATTACACTAAAAATGTTCCTCCCAATACCCTTTCCCTCTCTTTTTCTTCTATTGTAAAAAATTTAAAACAGTGATGTATACTTACTTATACATTCCATTTATGTCTACATTCAAGGGCTGGTGTTCATTTTTAGATGTTATGCCATTCCTTGTCCATCTCTCTCTTAATAGCCAGTGCACCTCTGTGCAGATGTACCTGTAAATCAAAATCTGGGTTTTCTATGCGTTTTTGAATAGCTGTCTAATTGTCAAGTCTTTCCTGGGCTAGAGGGAGCTCCTGAGCAGGATCTTTGATTTCTGTCCTTGAACTTTAGGTATGTTGCCACCAGGTGGCAGTAGCTAAAGGGATCATCCAGTCTGAACTGATATTGACGATGTTTAGGCCTTTGTTGATTTTTAAACACCTACTTCTTTTTAATGGAAATATAAAAATGTATATAAATATGTATTCAAATATGTATATATTTATATATGTATATATATTTACATTTTATATATACACATATACATATATAATTTATTTAATGGAGGAATATATATACATATACATAGTAAAATAGTATGTGTGTATACTATATGCTATATACTATATATATACTTTTTAAAAATTTTATTTATTTTATTTTTTTTTAAGATTTTATTTATTTGACAGAGAGAGACACAGTGAGGGAGGGAACACAAGCAAGGGGAGTGGGAGAGGGAGAAGCAGGCTTCCCGCTGAGCAGGGAGCCCGATGCGGGGCTCGATCCCAGGACTCTGAGATCATGACCCGAGCGGAAGGCAGACGCCCAACGACTGAGCCTCCCAGGCGCCGCTATATATATACTTTAAAAAGTAAAATGAAAGCAAGCACTAGAGTTTGTCATGTGATAAATGTTATAACCCTGTCCAATATCCAGATCTATAAGTTGTGTTACTGAATTTTGGTCGTCTTTGAAGAGAGCCAGTGTGAAGATTCCTGCGTAGCACCCACTAAACGGGGGAGGGGACAGGGTAGGCACCTGCCTCCATTGTTCTTGAGATAAGCAGTGCCAGGGTTGAAGTGAAATTGTGCATGGTAGCAGTTAAAGTGTGCTTCATGTATGATCTCAAAGGCCATGATTTCCTTTTCTATAGTATCTAGGAGAGTATTTGAAGGAACCACCTCTTGATTACTACTTAGGCCTCTAATTTATCTACATGTAAAAGAAAACTCTTTAAAATATCATCTTATGGCTGGGTGCCTGGGTGGCTCAGTCGGTTAAGCATATCTGCCTTCAGCTCAAGTCATGATCCCAGGGTCCTGGGATCGAGTTCCGCATCAGGCTCCCTGCTCAGCTGGGAGTCTGGTTCTCCCTCTGCCTGCCGCTCCCCCTGCTTGTGCTCTTTCTCTCTCTCTTTGCCAAATAAATAAATAAAATAAAAAAAAATCATCTTATGGCCACAATGATACAAAGGATATTTTCCTTCTTCATTTGGAGAGGAGTCTCTGGGAACAGCCTTAACTGGAAATCATGGTCTTTAGCTCAGAATTCCTGCCAGGCTAACAAAAAAAATAAAGGGACTAGTCTCTTCTTTTCCTGGAATAGCAGGGAAAAGCAAGATCTAGGTTCAGGACTGCTCTTTCCTCCATTATCTGAGCATTTTCCCTTCTAGGAGCAGGAGAGAAGGGACTGTAAGACCCAGCTTCGATGTCATCATTGGGACAGTGGCTGCATTCCATGTCTCTTGGTATCCTTCCCAACCTAGAGTCCCACAGTGGAATGTTTTGGATGTGGATTTTGGTTTGGATTTGTCCCCTCCTCTTGTTTGGAGAATTTCTGTCTCCAAATCAAGAAAATGTCTAGTTTCCATGCAAAGGAAGAGGAGCGAGGTAGTAATGGCTATCCTTTCTTGTCCCTTTCCACACTTAAGTGTGCTCTTCCCTTTTAAATTCATCTGCAGGCCTGAAGTGTCCACAGGTCCTCAGCCCCAGGGCATAGCTCCAGACCAAGCGGGGCGGTGCTAGACTGTGGGCCAGAATCCAGTACTGATAGCATCTCAGAGAGATTGAGTAGTTGCCCAGGCTACTCAGAACTTGGCCTTGAACCAGGTTCAAAGACTGAGACCTGGGAAGACCTCCTCCCTTTGTAGTTGTCAGGCTTAGTATCTTTATTTCAGGTTTTTATTCACTTTATCTCTGTAGGTATCATCTCTGATGGGGGCAGGTCCAAAGTTTCACTACCTACAGATTCCATTTAAAACTGGTCACGGGCGCCTGGGTGGCTCAGATGGTTAAGCGTCTGCCTTCGGCTCAGGTCATGATCCCAGGGTCCTGGGATCGAGTCCCGCATCGGGCTCTCTGCTCCTTGGGAGCCTGCTTCTCCCTCTGCCTCTCTCTCTCTGTCTCTCATGAATAAATAAATAAAATCTTTAAAAAAATAAAAAAATAAAAAAAATAAAACTGGTCACAAAACAAACAAACAAACAAAAACCTGGTCACTCTCTCTTCTTTCCTTTTCACCCTTCCCCACTTCTTCAGCATTCATTCTCTTTTTAAAAAGATTTATTTATTTTAGAGAGAGAGAGCATGAGAGAGCATGAGCAAGGCGAAGGGCAGAGGGAGAGGAAGAGAATTTTAAGCAGACTCTGCACTGAGTGAGGACCCTGATGTGGGGCTCAGTCCCACGACCCTGAGATCATGACCTGAGCCGAAATCAAGAGTTGGACACTTAACTGAGTGAGCCACCCAGGCACCCCAGCATTCATGTTCTTCATAAATTCTCTTGGAACTTGAGTGTAGGGTAAACCATCCAATTGAGTGTGCTGTTTTCTACTGGGACTCTGAATGACATTGTCTTAGTTTTCTGGGCAGGCCTCAATTTCCTTGACCTAGACTCTAACCTTACCTCCTCTAGTCTCCTCTGTGGGAACTGTTTTATTTCCCACCAGCCACTGATTGTGGCCCTACTATGTATGAAAAGATCACCAGGACGCAGGAAAATGATTCCTGCCTACCTTCCTGCCTTTGCTTTTCTAGCTCCTGTGCCTTATTCACCCATGGCTAGGACTCTCTATGCTCCCTGCCTCACCAAATACCAGATTTGCTCTGCCCTATGGATCCTGTGCACTAAGTCAGGTCTTATATACTTGCCTGCCCCAGCAGCCCACAGGAAGGACAGGACACAGGGAAGCCAAAGACCTTAAGACTGATAGGTGCACATCTCTCTGCTACCCTCCCCCCACAAAGAGCTCCTCTCCCAAAAGAGCTCCCAAATTGGATTGGGAATTCTCTGGGTTGCTCTTGACTTGAGACACACTTTGTATATTTACCCCAAATTGCACATGGGTTCCCAGAAACAGATCCAAACTCTGACCAGTGGAAAGAAATGGCTAGGCTAAAAGGGAAATAGTCTTTTAAAGAGGTTGTATCTTACGATTTCTCAATTATTTCTTGGGGGTAGTTTAAAAATTAAAGGTATGTCTCAGTAGTATCAGTATTGAACTATATTTAGTGGAACTTTATAAGGGAGTCTTTAAGATGTGGCAAGGAGGGAACCTGCTACAGGCAGATGATTGCCCCATCTGTGAAGGGGCCATGGCTCTGGCCAAAAGCAGATGAATCCTGTGTAACTGGGTGCCTCTTCCTTCTCTGCCCCAGGATGATGAAAAATGGGAGGAATCTTTTCTCTTTGTCCACATTCCCTCCTGACTCAACTCCAAGAGAAAATAGTGCGTCCTGAGTGTTGGGGCAAGGAGACAGTACTGGTGACGGATGACCCCACTCCCTGTGCCTTTTCTTTTTAGGACAAGCCTGTCCTCAGGAGTTTCCTCCTCTTCAGAGTGCCTTCCCTTTGCAGGGGAGACTACTATGGCCAATTCTGCTGGTTTGTAAAGTTAGGGGAAGTAGGGAGGGAATTAGAGAGTCCTTTTATGGTTTCAGCTCTAAGGTGTTTAGTTTATCTTTTTAAAATATAGCTCTTGTGAGACAAATGACCTACAGACTTCCCCTACCCTTTTCCTGCAAAGATGTTACTCTCTGAAAGAACAATAATCTCTGGAATTTGGCCTGTTTGTACTTTTTTTTTTTGGAGGGGGGGTTACTACACCAACAAAAAGAGCCTGGGAGGGAAAAAACAAGTATAAATACACATTGAGTATTGTGTGGAAGCAAGAAGGAAGGGCTGTTTTTACCCCACTGGGAAGATGGTGGAGGCGCTAATGACCAGTCACAGGATGTGAGAGCTGTTCTCCAGCCTGGAATGCTCTCCTCCCCCTCCCTTCCCTTGGGTGCTCCAACTGGCTAGCAGTGATGGTGCATCCTATCAACTTCATCAGTATTTAGGCTGGTCTTTATCTTGTTTTGTGTGGCTCCTGTTTTCTTTCTCAGTTAGTTCACCACTCAGAGTGTGGAGGGGAGGAGGATTAATTATCAGTAGCCACATGTATCGGTCAGAGTTCTCCAGAGAAACAGAATCAATAGGATTTATCTATCTACAGATTTGTTTTAAGGAATTGGCTCATGTGATTGTGGGAACAAACAAGTCCGCAATTTGTAGGGCAGGCTGGCATGCTGGAATTCAGGTAAGAGTTGATGTTGTAGTTTTGAATCTCAAATTCTTGGGTCAGACCAGCAGGCTGGAAACTCAGGCAGGATTCTATGTCTGGAGGCAAAATTCCTTCTCCAGGAAATTTCTTTGCTTTTAAGGCTTTCAACCAATTGGATGAGAACAACCCACATTATGGAGATAACGTGCTTAGAGTCAGATGATCATAAATGTTCATCACATTTACAAAATACATCCATGGCAACTTCTAGACTAGTGTTTGATCAAACAACTAGATACTATAGTCTAGACAAGCTGACATATAAAATCAGCTGTCATAGTCCATCCATTGTCAACTTGGCATCCAAACGTATCTCCTTGAACCATACTTAATCTCCATATAAAGACAATAACAAAGCCGTACTTCTTCCTAACATGATACAGCCAAACTGACACATAATACCAAGAATCACACCACTCTTAGCCAAAGCTCTCTTATTTTACTCTTCAGTACACTCACTGATTTAGCCCTATCACCCACCTTTCCCTAAATATACTTGTATTTTCTGTACCTCCATGTCTTTTTTTTATGTTGCTTTCCCTACCTGGAAATACTCCCATCGTCTGCTAGTCACCTTCTACTTATCACTTAGGACTCTGAGCAGAGTTCTTAGCACACTGTAAAACTTAATCATGTATAGTAATGATGTTAAGAAATAGGACATGGTTTCTGAGTGAAGATTGAGTATAAAATAAATAAAGGTCTGGCCAATTATCTGTCATAAAAATAAAGACACACCACATATTATACACTATAATAATTTAAAACATAAAATCATAAAAGAAATTGTATAAAATAAGAAATGAGATACTCCTCAGCAGACAACAAAGTGTGTGTGCATGCATGTGTGTGTCACATAAAAGACTGCTACTATAAACAGGGCTCATTTAAAATATAAATGCTAACGATGCCCCATGTTAGCCTGTGAACAATAATGATGTCATTAGCCTTATCTGAGTTTGAAAATAATTTGGGGGATGTATTAAGTTATTTTGAGAAGGTTCCCAGTAGATTTTGAGCAGATACATAGATAGATACCTAGGTTGCAAGCAAACGTGGTTAGAGTTGTTTTGCTGACATTAGAGCATGAGTTTATCTTTTTAAAATATAGCTCTTGTGAGACAAATGGCCTACAGACTTCCCCTACCCACTTCCTCAAAGATGTTACTCTCTGAGAGAATAATAATCTCTGGAATCTGGCCTATCTGTACTTTTTTTTTTTGCGGGGGTGGGGTGTACTACACCAATAAAAAGAGCCTGGAAGGGAAAAAAAAAAAACTATAAGTACATACTGAGTATTGTGTGGAAGCAAGAGGGGAGGGCTGTTTTCGCCCCACTAGCAAGATGGTGGAGGGGCTAATGACCAGTTACAGGATGTGCGAGCTGTTCTCCAGCCTGGAATGCTCTCTGCCCCCTTCCCTTCCCTTGGGTGCTCCAACTGGCTAGCTCCCGTTACAGCCCGTGATGGTTCTTAGCTGCAAGAAGCAATCTGACTCTGGTTAACTTCAGCAGGGAAGAAATTTATTGGAAAGATACGGGGTAATTCACAAAACTGTACAGAACCTAGGGAGTCAAGTTTAGGAAATAATTAGGAACCATGGGAAGCCTGGGGGCTAGAATCACAGTTATGGCCTCAAGTAAGGAATGTGCTGCTTTAAGTCACACTGGGCATTGGCCATTATCACTGGTCCCATTACAAATGTAGTACCGCTGGTTGCGAGAGATTATCATCTTTGTCTTTCCATTATGGACTCAAAATTCTCCTTGCTTCTTCGTACCACTTGCTCTGGAAGCAAATCCTACATGGGGGAATCTGATTGGCTGAGCTCTCTCTGTACCTTTTAGAGATCTGGGGAGCATTGTCTGGCCTTATTAGCTACCACCTGGGGAGAATTCAATAGTTAAGCCAGGGCAGGTTTCCAGACAGAGAAGGGGGTTCTGGTGCTGGGAAGCCCAATATTGACTACAACCTATCCTTCAGTTCTCTGAATTTCACTTCCTCAGGGAAGCTATTCTTGACCTTGGAAATTCAGTTCAATTCCCCCATTTAATGCTTTCATCCAACCCTGTACCTTCCCTTGGAGCATTACCACACTTCTAATTCAATCTAATAACATCTAGGGCCTCTTTATGATAAATGTCTGGTGTGAGGTTTTGCAGCTCATAGAGGAGGTGTGAATTCTAGGCCCACACACATGCAAGTGCAGGTGTGGTTCTCAGGGTTCTCTGGGGAGAGGGTTTTCCTTTTTCCCTGCTTCCTCCAGAGCCAAGGCTGAGACCAGCCTGTGTCCTTGACCTCTGTGTGGGGGCAGTTTTTTTCTAGTTCATTCTCTCAAGTCTCACTTCCTTTGAGCATGGGTTTGTGAGTGTGGTGGGAGCTGACATGGCCTCGACTCCCACTCAGCATCATGCCAGGGCCACCAGCTTCATCTCTTGCCCCTCATGTGTGCAAATCCAGGTTCTTGGCCCAAGGACACCCGCAGGTCAACCCTGACTCCAGCTTCATGTACACTGTCAGAGTCCTGCTTTCTTACATTTTTTTTTTTCCCTCACAGCAATTTCCCTTACTTTCCCACAAATCATACCATATAATAAAAGATCGCTTTAATATTGCTTATCCACTATTTTTATGTGTCTCTAGTGATAGGTTTTATTTTCCTGCTTATATAGCCAGAATTATTTATAGTTTCAATAAATATTTTTCAATTTAATGAATGGAGGCTTTATTTATTTTTATTTATTTTTTATTTAAATTCAGTTAGCCAGCATATAGTACATCATTAGTTTCAGATGTACCGTTCAATAATTCATCAGTTGCGTATAACATCCAGTGCTCATCACGTCACGTGCCCTCCTGAATGGGTGCTTTAATTATTATTTTAATAAACAGAAATATTTATTTCTCTTTCATGTGCCTCTTGGTCGCTGCTGTGTACTTGCCTTCCATAAAAAAGCCATTTTTCCTAAAATAAACTCAGAACATTCAAATTTGGAACTGAGATGGACTCTCAGGGTGGGGAGAGGTGATTGCACCAAGTGACTCAGACCCTGTCCTGGAGATTTCCCTGTCCCTCCTCTCTGCTGTCCACTCACCAGCATGCAGGCGTCAGAGGGCCACTGCTTCTCCTCAACACCAGACAAATGACCACAACCTTGTTGCCCTGTGGTGCCTCTTGAGACAAGGCCAGACGGTTCCAACATGACTGTCCTAGAGGCCAGGGGATGGTAGAAGGGAAATAAGCAGGTAGCATGTGAACAGAATACATCTTATGAGATATCGTCTAATCATTACCAGCTTCGGGAGTCCCACAGAGGTGTCCACACCCTAGCTCCTGTGTCGGAGGCCACCCTTTACCCTCACTATGCAGGATCACCTTTGGCCTGTCTACTTCTCAAAGTCCAAACTGAGGAAGGGATGCCAGGTTCTCTCTCTTTTTCCACCTAGGCCCCTCTTCTTACAATGTTGGTTTCCTGGATGAGAATCCACTTATCTCTTAGGTGATTGGCACTGGCAGACTCTTTTCTCTATAGGAGAAGAATCCAGTGGGGCACCTTTTGTTCAGGCAGTAAATGAAGGCATCAGAATTTGCACTCGGCTCAGCCCGACACCAAAGCACATGCAGTTTGCGCTGTCTGATGCTGCTGCAAGGTTTGCATTTCTCTGAGCATCTAAGTGATAATTATCACTTTGAGCCCCTGTGGCTTTATACATTAATTTCCAATCTTAACATAAATAAGGACGTGGTGTCTTAAAAAAGAGCATGATCTTTTGAGATATACTGTTGAGATGTGCACTTGTATGTTTGTGCTGCTTCTTACTAACCCCTGAGCTTGAACTAATTATTTCACTTTTGTTAACCTCAGTTCACTTTAGCTGTAAAATGGAAACACTACCAATATCTTATGTACCAAATCGTGACATCCTGATGCTCTTTCCATTGCTGGGTTTTTAGAATGCTGGCAGCCAGTCTCGCGGACTCATTCCTTGCCCATCCCAACCCAACCTTAAATAAGGAGGTTGAAGAACTTCCTGGTGAAACAGACAAGCCTTATACATACTGATAAAGTGGCTTACATGGACACTTTAGTTAGAGAGTAACTAAAGCAGTACTTCTGAAAGTGCAGTCCCCAAGTTAGCAGCATCAGCATCACCTGGGAACTTTTTAGAAATACAGGTTCTCAGTCCTGGCCCCAGAGCTAGTAAATCAGAAACTCTGGGGTACAGCCCTGCATGCTGTCTTCCTAAGCCTCCTAGGTCATTCTGATGCAGGCTAAAGTTTGAAACCCACTCTTCTATCAGTAAAGGACATATTTCTTTTTTTTTTTCCTTTAAAAAAACTTTTTATTAACATATAATGTATTACTTGTTTCAGGGGTACAGGTCTGTGATTCATCAGTCTTACACAATTCACAGTGCTCACCATAGCACATACCCTCCCCAGTGTCCATCACCCAGCCACCCCATCCCTCCCACCCCCCTCCACTCCAGCAACCCTCGTTTGTTTCCTGAGATTAAGAGTCTCTTATGGTTTGTCTCCTTCTCTGGTTTCGTCTTATTTCATTTTCCCCTCCCTTCCCCTATGATCCTCTGTCTTGTTTCTCAAATTCCTCATATCAGTGAGATCACATGATACTAGTTCAAGGACATATTTCAATTACATTGGGGTCTCAGACCACAAGGTCTGGCCATTATGTGGCCAGACAATCATGGTGCCCACTCTCCCTCAGCCACATGAAATTGAAAATATAATTTCAATATTTGAAATGAAGCAAAAATTACCTCTATTCTGAAGTTAGTTTTTGGCTTTCTTTTTTTTTTAACTGGGACTGTAGAGATGTTTTCTAAAATCTTTCTGGTGTCCTGATTTACTGGTGTCTAAGCACTTGCTTCATCTGCTTGCTTCATTGCTTTCAGCCCAGCCCCAAGTAATGAAACTTGGTCAACGTATGCTTCACACTTGGAGCTGCCTTACTCTAAATTCCGTGCAAAGACAGGAAATGAGGTGGTGGAGACTCCCACTGCATTATGTAGTGGCAGCAGCCTACTGGAGGGGAACTCCTGGGCCAGCAACATGAGTGGCAAGAGGAAGCCCAAGGCTATGAACGCGATTCCCTGTTGGCCACCAGGGCTTCAGAGTGCAAGTGCCCTGCAGCTGTGTGTACAAGCCCCAAGATACTGCTGAGCACTGGGGTAGGGATGGGTGAGGGTGGGGAGGCAGAGACAGGAGGAGGGATCCCAGGACAGGCAGGGTGAGGACAGGACAGCTTCAGCAGGTGGCTCTGAGCAGTTATCTATGCTAGGAGAAGGAGATGCTTCTCTAACTGTCCAGGCCTTGGGTAATTAGAGGGAGGCTTGGCCTTGCGAGAGTCTTTGCTGGAAGAGGATCCAACTTCAGCTGGGCCTGGTGCCAGACTGCTTACCCTGAGTTGCCCCTGAGCTGGTGGAGCTCCACTGCTTTGTGCTAAGCCCTCACAAAGGAATTTTCAGCGTGGTGATAGGGAAAGGGAGGCTATGGGCCAGCGACCCTCCATAATTGGTGTGGGATTTGAGCGGAGTTTGCTTAAATGTGTTGAAGGTTCTTACTTTGTGGTTCTGAATGAGAATGGAACCCCAAGACTCTGCTTGGGATTATTACAACAGCATTTTCTTCTCTTTCCAAATGAAGGTTTTAACTCTGGACTGTGGTTCCTATTCAAAAACTGCTGTGCATTTGATGCTAAAGACTATCCTTTCCACACCCTTGCCCTGGACTTTTCACAAGCTGTTTCAACTACATGAGAGCCTTCTATAAGGCTCTGGAATGCATAGCAGGATACAGAAGTGCAAAAGGCATGAACTTTGATAGCTGCAGTCAAAAGACCAGGGACCATAGTATCAGTTTTTTGCTGTGTAACTTTTGAGGAACTGAATACACAAACACATAATGGCCAGACCTTGTGTAAAAATAGAATTCTTCCCCACAACCTCTGCAGCAACCAGCCTGTGAAGCCAAACCACAGCCTCTGCAATAATTAGCCCAGAGTGGTCAGGATTCAGTTGTTGACTGCTTTGCTGATTTCTGCCCTCTGTTCCAACTCCGGACCAGAGAAAGCCAAATATATTCCCCCAACCAATCACAGAGGGAGCCCCGGCTCTAGTTAGCCTGCCTCCAGCTTCCCCATGCCAACATCCTCCAATTAGAGCACCACTGAAGCCTTTCCCCCTTTTCTCACTCCCTGGCCTACTTAGGAGTCTCTCTACCGAAGGTAAGTGACAGTGGCTAGCTCCCTGTTATGGCAAGCTCTGAATAAATAGCCTTTGCTTGTTCTCATTTGGTGGTCTTTGTTTTTTCCACACTTTGGATAACTCACTTAGCCCTATTTTTTTTTTTTTTTTTTTTTTATTTGACAGAGAGAGACACAGCGAGAGAGGGAACACCAGCAGGGGGAGTGGGAGAAGGAGAAGCAGGCTTCCCTCTGAGCAGGGAGCCCGATGTGGGGCTCGATCCCAGAACCCTGGGATCATGACCTGAGCCGAAGGCAGACGCTTAACGACTGAGCCACCCAGGCGCCCCGCCCTATTTGTCTTATCTTATTTTTTTAAGATTTATTTATTTATTTAAAGAGAGAGAGCACATGCACATGTGAGTTGGGGGAGGGGCAGAAGGAGAGGGAGAGAAGCAGACTTCCCACTGAGTATGGAGTCCAATGGGGCTCCATCCCATTACCTCATGGCCCTGAGATCATGACCTGAGCCAAAATCAAGAGTTGGAGCCCCAACTGACTGAGCCACCCAGGCACCCCCTATTTTTGTTTGTAAACAGTATATAAGATGGTCTCACAAGATGGTAAGTATTGATTGCTATTGAGCGTTAAGATGCCATTTAAAAGAAAAACACTTTATTGAGATGTGATTGATATACAAAATGCCATACATATTGAATGTATACAACTTGATGAGCTTGTAGGTAAGTATACATCCATGAAAACAACCATCACCACACTCAATACCATGAACATATGCATCGCCTCCTAAAGTTTCCTTCTGTCTCCTATTTAAAAAAATTTTTTTGTGACAAGAACACAACATAAGATTTACCATCTTAGCAAATTTTTTAAATATACAATACCATATTGTTAACTACAGGCAAAAAAAAGAAAGAGACCCTTTGAAGTTTAGGCTGAGTATACTTCTCAAAGGACACATGAGAGAGGATGTTCCTTGTGTACACACTCTTTTTATCTCTAATGGTATGAAAAATGAGAAAAGAGCTTATGTACTCACATAGCTTTCCTCTCTTTTTAAGAAAACTCTATGCCACACCCATAACAAGTAGAAAAAACCCCTGAGAAAGCTGAAATTAAAGTTATCTCAAACTTAATATGCTTTCTCATAATAGTCTTCTGCATATAAATTTGAATTCACTCTAAAAAAAAAGATGCTTTGTAAAGTGTAATATGAAGGACAAACTTATCTCAACTGTAGGACTTGCCAGTCAGGGAGAGAAGCAGCTATGGGCAGACACATGGGCAAAGGTCATCTCCCTCCATAACAGCCTTCTTAGACTTGGTGAGAGGTGTTCTGTCCTCGGCCCTTCTCTGGCTGTGCCCCTTCCCACAGGATAAACAGATCTAAGGGGACATGCTCAGCCAGAACCTCTGTACCTCATTTAGGACTTGCTTTCAATGTTGGGATACCAGAATTCCCTGCTCAAATACCCTTGACCTGCTTATAATGCTCTTCCTAAGGTCCATCCCCTAAAAGTAGATCACGCAGCTGGTTGTTCACCCCGAGACCAAAGGGATGACCAGGGGATGGCTGTGTATGGGGGATATAGATGGAGTTTGGATGCGAGGATATCCATAAATGTGTCTGCGTGAAGCCCCTTGCAGAGGGAGCCAGATCTGGTGGTGGGACATGGAGGGAGCATGCTGTGGCTGTGGGCAGAGGGCTGGAGACCAGGCAGAGTCTTCCTTTAATATCACATTCTGGTGCAGAACACTTAGCATTCTGAGATTTCTAAATTTGAACCTGGCATTTTAGCTTGTTATGAAGGTATATTTGTCAAGGTAGGAAGAAGAAAATATTTAACATTTTGTTAGCTTGATTTTTAACTTCCAAATATTTAGAGAATCTTTCTCCAGGCCCCACGGATATTGAGGGTGGGCCTGCCTGTCTCCCCATTCAGCAGTTCAGTGGCCAGCTCTGAGCCAGGGCTCTTGGGGCGTGTTGATTGGTATGCATCTGGGGGGGGGGGCGGGTGGTGGTGAGTCTAGAAAAAGGAACTTTTATTTCTGTTTCTCTTTTCCCCACTCCCTACTTCTATGCGTCTTATCTCTCTGGGTAACCATTCTAACCTACTTAATGTATATTTTATGTTATTTTTTCTTTCTAAATGTGTTTTTTTTTCCTGGTTTGTATGCATGTAATTTTATATACATAAGTAATGTGTTGTAGATCTCGTACAGCCCTCGAGCTCTAGGCTCTATCGCTTGTAGCTAATCCTCTGCTTCTAACTGCTGCCAAGTCTCTGCTGCACCCTGTCCTTTTATGTACCCAGTGGTGGGTGTAAAGAGAGAGCTCATTGTTTTAATTTGCACTGCTCTGATTAGTAATTAGTTTAAGCATCTCTTCACATGCTTGGTGGCCCTTTGGGTTTTGTCATGTAAAGTGTTTGTTGTATATACCTTGCCCATTTTTTTCTGTTGATGTTTTTCTTCTTGTTGGTTTGCCCGCGTTTCTAATATAGGCTTGTTAGATATCGTCTTCCATTCTATTTCTATTAACTCCATCCCCTGTGTCCTTTGCTGAACAAATATCCTAATTTTTGATACAATGAAATTCACCAATTTATTTGGCTTTATGGTTTCTCACCTTCAGCTAACAAGTATTTTCCTAGTTTTTTTTTCTAACCAGCAGGCCTCTATAGTGGTAGTGATCTTATCTCGG
Source organism: Leptonychotes weddellii (assembly GCF_054177405.1). Taxonomy (NCBI): domain Eukaryota; kingdom Metazoa; phylum Chordata; class Mammalia; order Carnivora; family Phocidae; genus Leptonychotes; species Leptonychotes weddellii. The sequence goes on from NC_138379.1 coordinate 77,384,412, forward strand.
GAGAAAGGTCAGGAAAAAATGGGTAGCCACTTGGGAATGGCTCTTTCAATATCCATTCTACTCTCCTTCTGGTCAGGTTAAAAACTAAAAATTACATACCCAGATGCTCTGGTAGCTGGAGCCCTGGGATGTGAATTAACTGTCATTGGAAAGGTGGTAGGAGGGGGTTCCCATATTTCATTTTGTCTCGGAATCACATGAGGGTTTATTAAAGCACAGATTGTGACTAATTCTATAGGCCTGGAGCCTACAGAGGGCCTGAAAATTTGCATTTCTGACAGGTTTCCAGGTGATGCTCATCCTAGGTTCTGCTATTCACGAGTGTGAGAGGCAATTTTCATGGGGGCAGTGGGGACAGGGACAGTAGGACCCCTAGGTCATGTCTACTGTGAAGTCACTCTGGGGGCCACCTCACTCCTTCTCCAGTCACTCAAAAATCTGTATGCAACTAGTTTCCTGTATTAGATTCCTTTCTGCTTAAGAAAACTAGTTATTTCTGTTTCCCATAATAAACCACAGCTTGATACAATAGCATACCAAAAATAGCTATAAATGACAAGAGGATATCCATAAATCCTTTGCCCTGTGTCAGGTGCTGAGTCTAAAACCCTTTTATCCTTGATATCATTATAAGCAAGGGGAGCAGGGGGAAATTTGTCCCATGGCCACTGGATTTACTGAGAGGCTGACAGATCTATCAATTATTTAAGCAGGACAAGAGGTTTTGCAGCAATGTGTAATCTAGGGTGACCCATCATCCTGCTTTGTCTGGGACTGAGAGATTTCCCGAGATGTAGGGCTTTCAGTGCTAATGCTGGGAAAGGGCCCATCAAACAGGGTCAAGTTGGTCACTCTGGTGTAATCTTTCCTTAGTCATCTTGAAGAAGTTGTCTACAAAGGGAAAGAGGCTAGGGCAGGTGATAAAAGGTGGGGATATGAGAAATTATTTTTTTGGAGGTATCTAAAACTGGAAAAGCATAATTAGGTCAAGCTTAAGAGGCTGTTCAAAAGGAGTGTCGGCCTAAAGGTGAAGGGATAATGTGTGAGAGCTGACTGTGGGCTCTGAGTTAGATTTGGATCCCAGTGTTGTTTGTTTGCCAGCTATGTGACCTTAGCAAGTTACTGAACCAAGTTTGCATATCTGTGAGATGGGGATAACAACAGTACCTACGTGTTGTGAGGCATTATTGAAATAATGCATATAAAGCATTTAGGGGAGTTGCATGGCTCAGAGTAAGCATCTCAAAATATGTGACTGGCTCTTACTATTTTTATTGTTACTACGAAATTACACAAAGGGATCATGTAGAGGTTCTTGGGCAAGAACAAGGAGAGAGGAGTGAAGAGAGGAGAAGAGGTCTGGATGAGCAAGGATCTGTGTCTCACTTCTTGGTGACTTTCACACTCACCTCTCCTTGCCTGTGTACTCCCCGGCACACACCCCCCCACACACACACAAAAGAATTGGGTTGAGTAATATTTTCTATAGGGAAGGTAATAAAACAATGGATGACTTTCAAACTCAATGCTGAAAGTTTAAAATTTATGTTAAATTACAGTTAAGGTAGTAAATGTTTACCAAAGGGTTCAGGACAGAGAAAATGGATCTCAAGTGAAAGAAAACATGAACTTGAAATAATTTGATTTCAAACAGAAATGGGAGTCCAGAGAGGGAGGGAAGGAAGAGGGAAGAAGGGGAGGAGGCATTCATCCAACCATGTAGTCAAGCGCCTATTTCCCATCACGCTTGGATAAGCATTCAGGGGGCTTCCCTCTGGTATTAAAACAACTTAATTTTAAAATTGAGAAAGAATAACATTTACCTCAAAACACTTTTCTCCTCAGTGTTTTCTGCATGGTGGCCTTTACCTCCTTATTCCTCAAGCTGTAGATCAGGGGGTTCAGCATGGGGATCACTGTGGTGTAGAACACGGAGGCCATGTTCTCCTGGGCCAGGGAACTGGCCGTGGAGGGTTTTAAGTACATGAATGCGGTAGATCCATGGAACATCCCCACAGCCACAAGGTGGGAGCTGCAGGTGCTGAAGGCTTTGGACCTGCCCTCTGTGGAGCGGATGCGGAGGATGCTCGAGAGGATGAAGACGTAGGAAACAAGGACTGTTAAACTGGTGACTATGATGTTGAATCCAGCCAAAAAGAAGACTGTCATTTCAATATCATAGGTGCTAGAGCAGGAAAGCTTCATGAGAGGGAGGATGTCACAGAAGTAATGACTGATGAAGAGCTCACAATAGGACAGTTTTAACATGAGGCCAGTCTCTATTGTTGAGCCAATGAGCCCCATGGCATAGACCACAGCCACCAGCAGGGAGCCGACTTGATGACACATGATGACATTGTAGAGCAAAGGGCTGCAGATGGCGACATAGCAGTCATAGGCCATCACTGTCAGCATGTAACACTCGGCAATGACAAACACAAGGAAGAAGTAGAGCTGTGACATGCACCCTGCATAGGAGATGGTTTTCTTCTCTGACACAAAATTCACCAACATTTTCGGGGTAATGACAGAGGAGTAGCAGAGATCCACAAGTGACAGATTGCTGAGGAAGTAGTACATGGGGGTGTGAAGCTGAGGATTCAGACAAATCAGGTTCCCTATCATGGTGACCAAGTAGATCCCAAGGAAGAGGAAGAAAAGGGGGAGCTGGAGCTCTGGCTGATTTGTCAATCCCCTGAGAATGAAGTTGGTCACTGTAGAGTGATTTTCTGCAGCCATTCTCCTGTGTTTGGGAGCCCTGTGGGGATGGAAGAGAAGAGCCCATGAAAGGCTGCATCTTGGACTTTTGGGTGAAGCTAGTTTTGAGCACTTGGGGTCAGCTGGGTGATCCTGGGCTCTTTCCTGATGAATCCTCCCCTCATCTTGCTGTTTGCAGGGAGAAAGACCAGCCTCTGGGTGTTTCCAAGATCATGAGGGTGAGAAGGAAAAGGGAGCAAGATCTGGGACTTTTACCACTTTTATGTTTCTCAAATATCCTACAGCAATGGTTCTTAAAGTGTATTCCCTGGACCAGCAGCGTTAGCATCATGTTAGAGATACAAACTCAGGCCTCACCCAGGACCTACCAAATCAGAAACCCTTGGGGGTGAGGCCAACAATCTGGGTTTAACACTCTCTCCTGTGATGCTGATGCATGCTCAGGTTTGAAAACCTCTATCCTATAGGTAACAAGCAGCATATTTCATATTTTGTACTCGGAGATGTATTTTGCTTCAGAAATAAAATTTCCTTGTCATCCGTGCAATTCCCAAACAGTCTCTGAGTGTGAATGCACAAATACCCATCTCAAATCCACACAGTGTCAGGGTAGTATGGTAGTTACAACTGTATCACTGAGTGACAAGTCAATGTCTGTATCTGAAAGATGAAGATGAGAACAAAAAGCCCCAATAATTAGACAGTAACGGCTGACAGGCAAGATGGGTGCCCTCATGTCAAGGGAGAAAAATAAAATTTTAGTCAGGCCGAATGACCACAGGGAACAAAACCAGTCAGCACAGCCTGAGATGACAAGCTTGCACAAAATTCAGCAACATTTTCAAAAAAAACCCTTCGCAACGCATCCTGTCATGCTCTTCAGTGGCTGCCATATCCTGAAACAGTTACCAGAAATAGCGAGCTGTATATCCTGCTTGCCACTCTGCTCCTGAAACTTGCAGCTTGGGACCTGAGTCTGACCAATGTCCAAAAGGGCACAGAGCCTGCCCTAGACTTTTGCCTATTTAAACCCCGAGCCTGAACTTCCCTGACAGAGCTACTTTGGTTTGTAGCCCAAGGCCATGTCTCCCTGGTTTGCAAACTGCAGGGCAATGAAGCTTTTCCTTGCCTCTGAGGAGTCCTTGCATTCCAAGATGTTTTTTGTTGACAAAGAAATCAGTCCAGGGCCCGATGGCTTACCAGGGGAAATTTACCAAACATTTAAAGAAGAACTAATACCTATTCTTCTGAAGCTGTTTCAAAAAATAGAAATGGAAGGAAAACTTCCAAACTCGTTCTATGAGGCCAGCATTACCTTGATCCCAAAACCAGTGGGATCAAGGCCAGCATTACCTTGATCCCAAAAACAAAGACCCCAGACAACATCCAAAAAGGAGAATTACAGACCAATAGCCCTGATGAACACAGATGCCAAAATTCTCACCAAGATACTAGCCAATAGGATTCAATGGTACATTAAAAGGATTATTTACCATGACCAAGTGGGATTTATTCCTGGGCTGCAAGGGTGGTTCAACATCCACAAATCAATCAGTGTGATACACTACATTAATAAAAGAAAAGACAAGAACCATATGATCCTCTCAATAGATACAGAAAAAACATTTGACTAAATACAGCATCCTTTCTTCATTAAAACTCTCCATAGTATAGGGATAGAGAGAACATACCTCAATATCATAAAAGCCATCTATGAAAAGCCCGCAGCGAATATCATTTGCAATGGGGAAAAACTGAGAGCTTTTCTCCTAAGGTCAGAGAAACATGACAGGGATGCCCACTCTCACCACTGTTGTTCAACACAGTACTAGAAGTCCTAGCCTCAGCAATCAGACAACAAAGAGAAATAAAAGGCATCTGAGTAGGCAAAGAAGAAGTCAAACTCTCACTCCTCACAGATGACATGATACTCTATGTGGAAAACCCAAAAGACTCCACCCCAAAATTGCTAGAACTCATACAGGAATTCAGCAAAGTGGCAGGATATAAAATCAATGCACAGAAATCAGTGGCATTTCTATACACTAACAATGAGACAGAAGAAATGGAAATTAAGGAATGAATTCCATTTACAATAGCACCCAAAACCATAAGATACCTAGGAATAAACCTAACCAAAGAGGTAAAGGATCTGTACTCTAAAAACTACAGAACACTTACTAAGATGTTGAGGAAGACACAAAGAAATGGAAAAACATTCCATGCTCATGGACTGGAAGAATAAATATTGTTAAAATGTCTATGCTACCCAGAGCAATCTATACATTCAATGCAATCCCTATCAAAATACCATCGACATTCTTCACAGAGCTGGAACAAATAATCCTAAAATTTGTATGGAACCAGAAAAGAACCCGAATAGCCAGAGGAATGTTGAAAAAGAAAACCAAAGCTGCACAATGCTGGACTTCAAGCTACATTACAAAGCTGTAATCATCAAGACAGTATGGTACTGACACAAAAACAGACACAGATAAATAGAAAACAATAGAGAACCCAGAATAGAGAACCCGGAACTCAATAATCAACTATTCTTTGACAAAGCAGGAAAGAATATCTAATGGAAAAAGGACAGTCTCTTCAGCAAATGGTGCTGGGAAAATTGGACAGCCACATGTAAAAGAATGAAACTGGACCATTTTCTTACACCAGACACAAAGATAAACTCAAAATGGATGAAAGACTTAAATGTGAGACAGGAGTCTATTGAAATCCTTGAGGAGAATACCTCTTCAACCTTGGCCACAGCAACTTCTTGCTAGACACGTCTCCAAAGGCAAGGGAAACAAAAGCAAAAATGAACTTTTGGGACCTCATCAGTATAAAAAGCTTTTGCACAGCAAAGGAAACAGTCAACAAAACTAAAAGGCAACCTATGGAATGGGAGAAGATATTTGCAAATGACATATCAGATAAAGGGCTAGTATCCAAGATCTACAAAGAACTTATCAAACTCAACACCCAAAGAACAAATAATCCAGTCAAGAAATGGGCAGAAGAGATGAATAGACATTTCTTCGGAGAAGACATCCAAATGGCCAACAGACACGTGAAAAAATGCTCCACATCACTTGGCATCAGGGAAATACAAATCAAAACCACCATGAGATATCACCTCACACCAGTTAGAATGGATAAAATTAACAAGACAGGAAACAACGTGTTGGAGAGGATGTGGAGAAAGGGGAACTCTCTTACAGTGTTGGTGGGCATGCAAGCTGGTACAGCCACTTTGGAAAACAGTATGGATGGTCCTCAAGACATTAAAAATAGAGCTACCCTAAAACCCAGCAATTGCATTACTAGGTATTTACCCCAAAGATACAAATGTAGTGATCTGAAGGGTCACCTACACCCCAATGTTTATAGCAGCAATGTCCAGAATAGAAAACCGTGGAAAGAGCTGAGATATCCATCGACAGGTGAATGGATAAAGAAGATGTGGTATATAAATAAATAAATAAATAAATAAATAAATAAATAATGGAATATTACTCAGCCATAAGAAAGGATGAATACTTAACATTTACGTCAATGTGGATGGAACTGGAGGGTATTATGCTGAGTGAAATAAGTCAATCAGAGAAAAACAACTATCATGTGGTTTCACTCATATGTGGACTATAAGGAATAGTGCAGAGGATCATAGGGGAAGGGAGGGAAAACTGGATGGGAGGTCATCAGAGAGGGAGAAAAACCATGAGAGACTCTTAACTATAGGAAACAAACTGAGGGTTGCTGGAGGGGAGGTGGGTGGGGGGCTGGGGTAATTGGGTGGTGAGCATTAAGGAGGGCATGTGATGTGATGAACACTACATCTGAAACTAATGATGTACTATATGTTGGCTAATTGAATTTAAATAAAAAAAAGAAATCAGTAATATCAATTTCAAAGGTGGTTGTAAAAATAACATGGGATAATGCATATTTAGAAATAGTTTTTCAAGCACTCAGTTCCCATAAAAGTGAGTTGTCATTAGGAATTTGGTCTGGAATTTGTTCTTAGTTTTTCACTGGACTTGAGGCTCTAAGACAGTGGTTCTCAACATTGACTGTATACCGTAATCACCCAGAGCATTTGTAAATATTGATGCCTGGGCTCCGCCCATAGAGGTTCGGATTTAATTGATCTGTGGTGCAGTGTGGGCACTGGCACATAATATAGTACAGAGTAAGTGCCCAAAGGCCATTATTGTTATGATGATGATTTTCAGATTGTAACATGAAGCCAGGCTCCACGATCTCCCTAATGACAAGGTACTCAAATTTTCAACATGTCCCTAAGAAGCATGGATCATCCTTGCTGGACCTGATACTTACAGACATCCCATCTCTAAGATATAGTGCTTAGGCTAAAAACCTTAAGTTCTCACTCTTTTTATTGCTTCCTCATATAATTACTAACTTTTGTATAATGCCCTCAAAGGTCAATCTCTAACTCCTAAAATTTTGGGTATGAGGAGAAATGTGTTCTGACTAGGATTTTTATTTCCATTTTCCTATTAAGAAAACAGAAGTGCCAGGGGCGCCTGGGTGGCTCAGTTGGTTAAGCGACTGCCTTCGGCTCAGGTCATGATCCTGGAGTCCCGGGATCGAGTCCCGCATCGGGCTCCCTGCTCAGCGGGGGGTCTGCTTCTCCCTCTGACCCTCTTCCCTCTCGTGCTCTCTGTCTCTCATTCTCTCTCAAATAAATAAATAAAATCTTTAAAAAAAAAAAAAAAAGAAGTGCCACATCCTCAGTGACTTGCTTGAAGCATACTAATGATCAGTGACTTAGAACTCAAACCCTTCTCACCTGATCATGAGCTCATTTCTGCACACCCAAGTGTGCAGCCTTGTATATCCGCACACCTACAGCTCTAAGCGATGTGGTGGTTGAAAGTGCTTTACGCTTGATGTCTTAGCTTGTGCACAGCAATGAGAAAAGAGGAGTGTTACATTATTTTTTTTCATCCTCTAGTAAATTGGAGCTCTAAACATTACCCCAAATCATATAGTTAGTAGAGGCAGAACTAGGCTATAACCCAGGACTTCTGACTATCATCTGTTTTGTTTCCATTAAACTGTATTGTTTTGCTGTAGCTTATCTTTGGGTAGCACTTTATTATTATTTAGTAAACTTAATTTATTGAATTTTTGGAGATGCAGGATGGATTTCATTGCTAACTTCAGGGGCATTTAAGAAATTACAAAGGCAGGGATGCCTGGGTGGCTCAGTTGGTTAAGCCTCTGCCTTAGGCTCAGGTCATGATCCCAGAGGCGTAGGATAGAGCCCCATGTCGGGCTCCCTGCTGAGTGTGGTGTCTGCTTGGGATTCTCAATCTCTCTCTCTCTCCTTCTGCCCCTCCCCCTAAAATAAATGAATCTTAAAAAAAATACAAATGAGCAAAAGTAAAAACACCATTTCCCTGCGATCTGGAGACTAGTAGTGGCAGTGACTATATTTCTAGATTTTTTCTATCATCTATCTATCTATCTATCTATCTATCTATCTATCTATCTATCTTACATGTGTATAAATATATATGCACTTAAAAAAAACATTTTGTAACCTGCTTTTTAAAAGTACTTTATGATACATTGTCTCATTTGATTCCTATAATAATAATAACTCTGGCACTAACTGTATTTCCTTTACTTAGATATAACAGTTTTTAAATCCTTAGGATGTGGTGTGAAGATAAGAAAATCTGCATTGCATTGTAAACTTCATATGTTAAGTTATTGGTGGTATGGCATTTAATTTCACAATAACTCGTCTCAGAAGTAGCTAACTTTTTTTCCATTTATTAGAGGAGAAAACAAATTTCTTCTGGATAACAATAGGTTAAAAAATCTTACATATCCCCTGTACCCAATTTTTACCTCTTAATAAGAAACATAGAAAAACCACTTTGAATATACCATTACCAGAAATCAAAGTGCTTTACAAAGCAGTGCAGGGTAAACACCACTCAGTGTGGTGCAGATGGCGAAAATCCTAGACAGCAATAAGTTAATTTTTTACTTCTATAATCATCTAATGGTATAAAATAGGCAAACACGATCTGTGTATTTGATATCAGTTACTGCAATGATTACCTCTAGCTTTACCAGACCATCAGAGGCTTGGGATTGCTGACGATGAGAACACAGCACACAAAGAAAAGATGCTTAGAGATGAAGATAGACAAATGTTAGAAATAAAGACTGCATTAGAAATAGGAGTTCATGGAAGAAATATTTTTCTCATACAGTTGCTTTAAATCCATAATTGAATACCTGTGGTGAGAAAAAAACAACACGGTCTCTTGGAAATTTTAGGGGATGCCTTATTCTAGTAGTCAGGAAATAAACAGCAAGAAAGGAGAGAACCATACAGATTTGTATCTAGTCCTAAATGTATTCTGAGGGGCCAGCACAGTTATGAAAAATGGGGTCACTGAGACTGGGAGACTGGAGGTCTGTTTATATAACACACAGGCAGAACCTCCTGGGATGCAGTCACTTCGGAGCCCGGAGTCTGTGCTGAAGGAGCAATTAGAGTCTTGGTGTCCTCCTCTGCTGTGAAGCATGGTTTGTCTCCCAGGTGTGTTAATTTTCCTTTTATCTTCAGCTTGGGAAACTTAAGAGTCTTTTTTTTTTTTTTTTATAAGGAATTTGATATTTTTTTTTTTTT
>NC_138379.1:77394308-77411280 GCF_054177405.1 Leptonychotes weddellii
CCCTCCCACCCCACCCCCCACTCCAGCAACCCTCAGTTTGTTTCCTACAATTAAGAATTCCTCATATCAGTGAGATCATATGATACATGTCTTTCTCTGTTTGACTTATTTCACTCAACATAATACCCTCCAGTTCCATCCACGTCGTCCTGCAACAGCTCTTATATAAATGTACTAGTTGTCTTTATTGTTGTGACCATTGGCATTGGGGTGCCCATTGTTGCCATTTTATCTCTTATGGTTTCATTATTTCCAGCATTTTCCGTATTAGTTCCACTGAAGGCAGGTCCAAAGCCTTTAGTACTTGCAGCTCTCACATAATTGCTGTTTCTCTCTTCTTTGGGTCAGGAGTTTTACGTACCTTAAACCACCTTCTATTTTGCCCCTTGACCACGGGAAAGTGTCTTCCTTGTTCTACACTAATGTTGTACCAATATTCAACCCATTAATCTATAGTCTGAGGAATAAGGATATCAAATTTGCCCTGAGGAAAGCCTTGAGCAGAATTACCATCTCTTGAAAAAATATTAGAAATTGAGATAAGAGATCCAAGGAATTTTTTTATTATAGTGTTATTACTATTATTTATTGTTATTGTTACTTTTTTCAACAAGGTATCCAAGCTCCAGTGCTTTCTTTATATACTATATGGCAGAGGAAATTTTAACTTTCTTTCCCAAATGGATTGTTCTTCCTTATCCAAATCCCCCAATTCTTTCTTTTTTATTTTATGAAAAATAATTGCTATAATTATAGAGTATTCAACATTGAATGGGGCTTAGGAATCGTTTGATCTAGTGCCTTTATATAATACATCACACTTTGCAGAGTCAGAACATTCGTATGCTTCCCAAGAACATAAAACTACCTGGTGCCAGAGCTGGGACTGAAATCCTTGCTTGAATCCTAATCCAGTTTGTTTTCCCCTATGCCATGTTTTCTTGCCTCATTTCTTTCTTGGAAGATTTCATTTCACATGTTGGTTGACCTAGCACATTTAAGTTATGAATATATTCACAGTAATTTCATGCACTTTTCACAGGATAATTTTAATATATCACATTTTGCAAGAGAGTAGGAGGTGAAAAATTTTGTTGAGTTGGTCTTGGCAAGATGACAAGATCAGTGTTTGATGAATTTTGTAGTGTGTAAGTGGAAAGTATGTTAGATTTCAGAGAGGCAAGTATGGTGTCCACTGACTTGGTGGGTGGAGCCCTACAGACATAGTTTAGTGAATTAGAACTTCCAGAGGAGAGAAATTTAATTTTATGGGGTGTAAAGACATGTGGTGGAGATGTCATATGTTATTTCAAGACTAACAGAGAAAGGATTTGGAGTCTTATTGCAAGGGTTACCTTGGCTGTGGTCCAAGATAATTGGGAGCTACACTATCCAATATGGCAGTCCCTAGCTGTGTATGGCACTGAGTATTAAAACTGAGACACACTATAAGTGTGGAATGTAATTGTAAAATACACACTGGATCTTTGAAGGATTAATATGAAAAATAATATAAGATATCTCATTGACAGCTTTTTATGTTGATTACACACATAAATAACATTTGGATATATTACATTAAATAAAATTTATTATTAAAATGAATTTATCTGTTTAGTTTTTTCATGTGTCTACTAGAAGGTTGAGAATTACATATGTGGCTTGCATTATATTTTTACTAAATGACACTGGTGTGGAGGATGTAACAGAGCACCAGGTAGTTGTGGGGACATATTTGGTTATCAGGGCAGCACCAAGGTTCTGCTTATTAGTAGAGGCAAGTGCTACTGAATTTTCAGGCATTGCAGATAGCCATCATATTCTAATAATGGGGCACATGGGGAAGGTATGGTGATCTCAGGATAAGTTCATAAATCTACAGTATTTTGTAATGGGAAATAAAGCATTATATAAAAAAACTCAAAATAACAATTTTTTTTTTTTGGTGTAAAGTCACCATTGGTGGTAAAATTTCTTTGGGAAGAAAGATAAGTGAACTGCTGGGGAACTATTTTGACTTTTGAACTTTTCTCTAGGAAAGTTCTCTTCTAGTGGGAAATAAGGAAAGTTTGGATAAGTGTTTAATTTTGCCTTTTGATTATGGTCAATGTTGCTGCAATGAAAATAAGAAACACATGGGGGAAGATTGTACTTTAGATGGGACTGAATAGATACCTGAATTTAGGGGACCTAGAATTTAGGCGTGGGTTGGTGTATTGGGTATATATATTGGGTATGCAGTACAATGTAGGTAATGAAAGAAAAACAGAAAACCTCCTTTAAAATTTTTTGTAGCCTAAATTTCATACAGCAAAGTGTGCAAATCTTAAGTATATAGCTCATTGAATTTTTGCATATGTATATGTAACCACAGCCTAGATAACAATGTAAAACATTTACATCCACTTTAGAAGGCTCCTTTTGCTCCTTTCCAGTAAATACTATCTGCCCTCATCCCCCCCACCAACCCCTTCCCCCACCTCGAGGTATCCACTATTCTGACTTTCATTATCATAGGTTAATTTTGCCTATATTTGAACTTCACATAAACATGTACTCTGTTGTTTCTGACTTCTTTTCCTAAACATAAAGCCTGTGATAATTATCTATAGTATTGCATATGTGGATATATTATTTTTTTATTGTTGTGTGTTATTCTGTTATGAGACTATATAATTATTTAGTCTATTAATGAACAGATAGTTTAAGTTTTAGCCCTATGGTTAATAAAGATTCTATAAATATTTTTTAACATGCATTTTGATTGAAGTATGCAAAAGTTTCTTTTGGATATATACTTAGAAGTGGATTTGCTGGATAATAGAGTAGGCATATGTTTAGCTTTTATAAATACTGCCAAAGTGTTTTCAAAAATATTTGAGTCAGTTTGCACAGCTATCAACAATGTCCAAGAGTTCCAATTGCTCCACATCCTTATTGACACTTAGTATTTGTATTTTATCCATTCTGGTGTGTGTAAGCAAAATGTCTTTTGTTTTAATTTTTATTTTCCTGATGTTGAGCACCCATTAATGTGTGTATTGGCTGTTTCAACATCTTCTTCCATGAAGTAATTATTCAAGTCTTTTGACCATTTGAAAAATAGGGTTGTTAGCTGCTTTTCCTATTCATTTGAAGGAATTAAAAATTCTACCTGTAAGTACATATATGTGTAAGTGTATGTATATGTATGTGTATTATGTATATGGGCATGTATGTGTAATATATATCAGTAACATATACATATATAATGCATAACCAGATCTTTATCTCAATCTATCTCTCTCTATATCTATCTTCTCCCAAACTATGCCTTGCTTATTATTAATGATATCTTTCGATGGCAGATGTTCTTAATTTTGATGAAGTTTTGCCTTTTATGGTTAGTGCTGTGTCCTATTTAAGAGCTCTCTTACTGTTCTTCTTGAGGTCAGAAGAACAGCAATGTGAAAGGGTATGAGTGAGAAAGAAAACATAACAAACCCATTGCAGCTTTGGCTCTGTCAACATTTTGGGTTTCCTGATCTTCTGGCTTCACCCCATGCTTATATTACCCCTTCCTCCATTTGGTTGATGCACAGAGCACTTGAAGCCTGAAGGTGCCAGAATTATAAGTATTTTCAATTCAATAGACATATATTTGTTTATTTATCTATTTTCATTTTTAAAAAAGAGTTTAAGAAGATATAATTGACATACAATTAACTACAATGTTTAAAGTGTTAATTTTGATAAATTTTGATATATGTATATACTCATGAAGCCACCACCACAATCTTGTCTCTCCCTCCCGCCTTCTTCCATTCCTTTACTGCTTTTGAGGTAACCACTAATTTGCTTTCTGTCACTCTTCTGTTTTCATTCTCAAGATTTTTATATAAATAGAATGGTACAGTATGTAATCATTTTTGTCTGCTATCTATTACTCAGTATAAGTATTTTGAGATTCTTCCATCTTGTTACATCTATGATAATTACTTTTTATTACTGAGTAGTATTCCATTGTATGGATATACTACCATATGTTTGTCCATTCACCTGTTGATGGGCATTTGGATTGCTGTCAGTTTATGGCTATTGCAAACAAATCTATTATAAACATTCATGTACAAGTCGTTGTATGGACATATCCTTTCATTTCTCTTGGGTAATAAATAGAAGTGGAATGGTTAAGTCACATGATAGGTATATATTTAACTTTTTAAGAAAGTGCCAGACTATTTTCCAAAGTGGTTGTACCATTTTACACTTTCACCAGTATTGTTTAAGATTTTTAGCTCCCCACATCCTCACTAACACTTGGTATGGCCCACTTTTTAACTGAAGACATTTAAATAGGTATATAGTGGTATCTCATTGTGGTTTTAATCTGCATTTCCCTAATAAATAATGATGCTGAGTATCTTTTCATGTGATCATTTGTCATCCATACATTTTTTTTGTGAAGTGTTTATCCAACCTATTTGCCCATTTTATTTTTATTTATTTATTTAAAGATTTTATTTATTTATTTGATGGAGAGAGACAGCCAGAGAGAGAACACAAGCAGGGTAAGTGGGAGAGAGAGAAGCAGGCTTCCCGCCGAGCAGGGAGCCCGAGGCGGGGTTCGATCCCAGGATCCTGGGATCATGACCTGAGCCGAAGGCAGACGCTTAATGACTGAGCCACCCAGGCGCCCCTATTTGCCCATTTTAAAGTAGGTTAACCACATGCAGAAGAATGAGACTGGACCACTTTCTTACACTATACACAAAAATAAATTCAAAATGGATGAAAGACCCAAATGTGAGACAGGAATCCATCAAAATCCCAGAGGAGAACACACGCAGCAAACTCTTTGACCTTAGCCGCAGCAACTTCTTGCTAGACACATCTCCAGAGGCAAGAGAAACAAAAGCAAAAATGAACCATTGGGACTTCATCAGTAATAAAAAGCTTTTGCACAGCAACGGAAATAACAAAACTAAAAGGCAACCTATGGAATGGGAGAAGATCTTTCCAAATGATATATTAGATAAAGGGCTAATATCCAAAATATAAAGAACTTACTAAACTCAACACCCAAAAAACAAATAATTCAGTCAAGAAATGGGCAGAAGAGATGAACAGACATTTCTCCAAAGAAGATATACAAATGGCTAACAGACACATGAAAAAATGCTCCATATCACGTGGCATCAGGGAAATACAAATCAAAAACCACAGTGAGATATCACCTCACACTGGTCAGAATGGCTAAAATTAACAAGTCAGGAAACAACAGATGTTGGCAAGGATATGGAGAAAGGGGAACATTCTTACGTTGTTGGTGGGAATGCAAACTGGTAAAGCCACTATGGAAAACAGTATGGAAGTTCCTCAAAAAGTTAAAAATAGAACTACCCTATGACCTAGGAATTGCACTATTAGGTATTTATCCAAAGGATATAAACATAGTGATTAGAAAGGGCACCTGCACCCCAATGTTTATAACTGCACCCCAATGTTTATAGCGGCAATGTCCATAATAGCCAAACTGTGGAAAGACCCGAGATGTCCATCGACAGATGAATGGATAAAGAAGATGTGGTAGCTGGGCGCCTGGGTGGCTCAGTTGGTTAAGCAACTGCCTTCGGCTCAGGTCATGATCCCAGGGTCCTGGGATCGAGTCCCACATCGGGCTCCCGGCTCGGCAGGAAGCCTGCTTCTCCCTCTCCCACTCCCCCTGCTTGTGTTCCTGCTCTCGCTGTCTCTGTCTCTGTCAAATAAATAAATAAAATCTTTAAAAAAAAAAAAAAAAGAAGATGTGGTAGCTATATACAATGGAATATTACTCAGCCATCAAAAAGAATGAAATCTTGCATTTGCAATGATGTGTTTGGAACTAGAAGGTATTATGCTAAGCCAAATAAGCCAGTCAGAGAATGACAAATAATATAATTTCACTCGTTTGTGGAATTTAAGAAACAAAACAGATGAACATAGGGGAAGGGAAGGAAAAATAAAATAAGATAGAAACAGCAGGGGAGGCAAATCATAAGAGACCCTTAACTATAGGAAACAAGCTGAGGGTTACTGGAGGGGAGGTGGGTGGGGGGATGGGACAATTGGGTGATGGGCATTAAGGAGGAGGGCACTTGATGTAATGAGCACTGGGTGTTATATGCAACTGATGAATCACTAAACTCTACCTCTGAAACTAATAATACACTATATGTTAACTTAATTGAATTTAAATAAAAATTTTTAAAAAGTAGGTTATTTCTTATTCCTGAGATCTCAAGGGTCTTTATATATATATATATATATGTTTATATATATTCTGAATTCAAGTCGTTTACTGAATATGAATTTTTAGATAGTCCATGGCTTATCTTTTCATTCAATTAACAGAGATCTTAATTTTCAGAAGTCCAACTCATCACTTTTTTTCTTTTATGAACTGTAGCTTTGTTGTTGTATCCAAGAACTTGTTGCTTAAAAAAGATCACAAGGATTTTCTCCTATATTTTGGAAGTTTTATAGGTTTTTACATTTGCGTGTATAATCCATATTGAGTTAATTTTTGTATACAGTTGAGATATGGACCAAAGTGGCTTTCTGGTGTGTGTGTGTGTTTGTTTACACATAGCTGTCCAGTGACTGTTCTTTTACCTTTGTTAAAAATCACTTGTTTCTGTTATTTTTTGTTCCCTTTGTCTACTTGTTTATCTTTTTTTTTTTTTACTTGTCTATCTTGATGCCGATACCACAGAGTTTAGTTTACTGTTCTTGAAATCAGTCAGTATAAATCCTTTAACTTCATTCACCTTTTGCAAAAGAGTTTTGGCTATTTTAGGTCCTTTGAGTTTCCATATGAATTTTAGGGTCAGCTTGTAAATTCCTACAAAACAACCTGCTGAGATTTTGACTGGGATTATATTGAATCTGTGAATCTTTTTGGAAGAATTAACATTTGTTTTTCCCCTCAGCAATAAATGGGAATGCTTACTTTCTTTTGTCTCTCTAACATAGTATATTCACAGAAATTTTAATTTTTTAACCTAGGAACAGTTTTTAAGTATAGTTATAATTAGCATTTCTCTAATAATGAGAAACACTAGTGATATTTTCATATATTTAATGGCTGTTGGTATTACATCACACCTTTTCCTCACTTTTCTGCTGGATTTTGATCTCAATTTTTAAGAGGACTACATATTAGGCATATTAGCTTTTCATTTGAGGTATAAGTTGCATATATTTTCCCCTGCACTTTGTCATTTGTTTTTTGACTTTCCTTATGATATAAAATTTAAAAATTAATGTTATTAATCTTTTATTGTTTCTGGTATTTTAGTCATACTTAGAAATGTCTTCTATCATCTAAGGTTATAAAGAAATTCACTCTTTTTTTCCGAAATGTTTGTATGATTTTGTTTTTTTTACACTTGGATGTCTGATCTTTTTACAAATTGTACCAGTATATGGTGTGAGGAATGGATCCAAATTTATCTTTTTCCATATGGCTATCCAGTTGTTCTATCACCATTTATAAAAAAAAGTCTATCTTTTCCCTGCTGAGTTGAGCTGTTGCCTTCACTATATACTGTTTCATAGGCACTTGAGCTATTTCTGTTTTCTGTTCTGTTCTGTTCTGTTCTATTTGTCTGCCAGTCTATTCATAAGCCAATACCACACTGCTTTAATTATAGGAGCTTCATAATGTTTTCATATCTTGAAGATAACTTCCCACATATTGTTATTCTTTTTTTAGGGTTTTCCTGGTTATTCATTTTTAACCATAATGTTTATAACTAATCTATCTAGCTTAAAAAAAAACAAACAAACCCAAAACCAAACCTCATGGCATGTTTACTGATTGCATCCTAAGCTTCTTATAAGCAAACTTAGGGAGAATTGACATCTTTGAATCTTCAGACTTCCATCTCAAGGTAGTATGGTATGTCTTCCTAGTTTAGTATCTTTTAGGAGCGTTTCATAATTTTCCTCATCTATGTTTTGCACATTTCTTATTAGATTTATGGTTGGGAATTTTATTGTATTTTATTTTTGCTACTGTAATGAGGGTTCTATCTTTCATTATATCTTCTGATTATTATTTGCATATATTAATTCTATTGAATTCTATTTTAATTTTATACTTTGTAATATAATTGTTATTTTTTATGGAAGTTTTCCCATGGACTCTTCTAGGTTTTGCAAAATGTAACAAAATTTTCTATAAATAGAGATGATTTTACCTGTTTTCTTCTGATTATAATGCCTCTTATCCCTTTACCACTTATAACTGCATTTTCTAATACCTTTAATACAATGTTAAGTAATAGTGAGGACTGTAGGCATCTCAGCTTTACTTCTGGTTCTAATTAGGAATGCCTCTAGAGTTTTCAAATTAAATTACTGGTGTTTTATATATTTATTTCACATATTTTATCATCTTAAAGAAGCATTCATCATGGAGCACCTGGCTGGCTCAGTTGGTAGAGCATGCAACTCTTGATCTCAAGGTTGGTAAGTTCAAGCCCCACATTGGGTGTAAAGCTTACTTAAAAAAAAAAAAGAAAGTATCCATTATTCCTTGATTCAGATAAGTATTTTAAAAATTTTATTTATTTATTTATTTATTTATTTATTTATTTAATGGGGGTGGGGAGGAGCAGAGGGGAAGGGAGAGGGAGGGGGAAAGAATTTCAAGTGGACTCCAAGCTGAATGTGGAGTCCAACATGAAATTCAATCTCAGGATCCTGAGATCATGGCCTGAGCCAAACAGAGAGTCAGAGGCTGAACCGACTTAGCCAGCCAGGTACCCAGATTCAAATAAGTATTTTAAAAGCATGAATGGATATTGAATTTTGTCATCCTCTTTTCATCTTCAGGATTTTATTTCTTCAAAATTTCATCTTAGATCTTTAATCTCTCCACCTCTACAGACTCTTCTACTTCTTTTTATCTTATTTTTTTAAGTAGGCTGCATGGCCATCATGGAGCCCAATGTGGGGCTTGAACTCACGACCCTGAGATCAAGACCTGAGCTGAGATCAAAAGTCGGACACTTAACTGACTGAGCCACCCAGGTGTCCCCAGACTCTTCTATTTCTAAGCATATCCAAGCCTGCTTAAAGTTTATTTAAAAATTTCCTTTGATCCTCCTTTTCTCTTCCCCCTTTTCTGTCCACAATTAGGAAGAGTAACCAGTGTTTTTTCTCCACATTCACAGTCTCAATGCTAATTTTTGGTATGTTATATATGCAATTTCTTGCCCATGTCTCTTTTTGTACCCCAGTGTCAGAGTGTAACACCCTGTTCAGATACATGTATATTGCAAAATCTGACTTTTCCATGTCAATGAGGACTTCATGTACAATTTTCAGGGCATCCTTGAACCCTGAGTTCAACTCCTGTTTATGTGCCTTGATTACTGTCCTGAAATTTAAGTGTGAGACTACCAGGAGGAAGGAGTCACTCTGTCTGACTTGAATTTGAAGGTGTTATGTCCATTCCAATTTTTCAGTGGGTAGAAAGTTTTAGTTATGCAAGATGAATAACAGAGATCTGTTGTACAAAACAGCACCTCTAGTTAACTATACTGTATTGTACACTTACAAACTTATAACGAGGGTACATCTCATGTTAAGTAACCTTACCACACACACACACACACACGCATGCACACACACAAAACTAAGAGACAGAAACAAGGAACATAACATAATAAACCCCACTATATTCCATGTCATTCTTATGAGAAAATATGCAGCATTTTTTAAGAAAGTAAATTGTAGAAAAAATTGCACCATCATTTAATTAACACCATGTTTTAGAGGAAACTTTTTACAGCAATGGGTATAATTGAGTTTCTATATTCTTTTACAAATGCACAAATTATGGAATTATGGAATAATTATTGAATAAAAGTATGAATCATTCATATAGTGAACTTCTGCCTTAGCCAAAATAATAGAGAACATGTACTGATTCTTGGCCTCCAAAAATGAGGTATCTTTAGAAAAATGTCACCATGGTTATGTGTTATTCTTCCCTGCTGTTTCCGCATGGCACATTACTGCTTCCATAGAACCAATAGTAATACAGCAGTTACTTCTTTCTCTCCATGCACAGGTTTAAAGACCTTTTGGGGAAGCTTCCATTTTATTTGATAACACAGAGTCTTTGGTAGCTTTGAAGATTTCTAGATAATTTTACTGAAAAAGGTAATGTGATGAGGGTTAAGAGGTTCTTCTTTCCTACCTTCAGAGATGACTTCTCTGAAAAGCACAGCTGTGGGAAATGTCTCAACAGCAACTACTTTTTTTGTTTGTTTCACAAATGGACAAGAACTCATCCTACATTCTTCTCTTTATTCTTAGAGTGTGGTCATTGTAACAGGGCTGGATTCTCTCCTCAACATCCTCATGAACTTGCCTTCTTAGACCTCTCCTACTCCTTTGTCATTTCACTTAAAATGATAATGAACTTTATACCATGGAAGAACACCATCACTAATTTGAAATGCAAATTCCACTCTTCTCTTTTGCTTTTTCTGCTGTTTAGTGATTGCTACTTTGTTGTTAGTTACTGTTTTAATACTTATGGCCTGGGGTCACTATGGGATCTGTGTCCCTCTGGTCTGTTCTCTGCTGATACTTGGTTTGTACTGAGAATAGATATTGGTGGTGTCATGGCCTTCCCAGTGGTAATGGTCAGTCTTTCTGTGACCACAACACCACCAAATTGCATGTGCTGCACACCTCACCGAACTCCTTTTTATCAGCACCTGTTTTATAAGCTGATAGATTTTATTTTTTATTTATTTTTTTTATAAGCTGATAGATTTTATAGTTAAGCATTATGACTGACCATCTTTACCTCTTACATACTCATCCTTTCCATCATCCTCAATTTCCTCTCTCCTGAGGCAGATACAAAAGCTGTTTCTTTTTCCTTGGATCAAGGAAATCTTTGTATCAAAGGCCACCTCTTGGGACCAGAAGCTATAGCAGTGATTCTCAAATTGAAGCATGTACCTGAATCACTTGGAGGGCTTGCTGAAATGCAGATTCCAGGCCACACCCACAGAATTTCTGATTGAGTAGGTCTCGGGTAGGACTCAAGAAATTTCATTCCTAAGAAGTTCCCAGGTGATGCTGCTACTGCTACTCTAGGAACCAACCACTGAGAATCACTGGGCTACACCATTATCTTCTATAGCAAAGTAGCCATGCTGAACCATTTACTTAGTTCCTAGTTTTCTGACATGAAAACTCTGAGATTTTTCCTTTGAGTTGGAGACATACTGATATATCAAGTGCATCTCATTTCCAATTTTTTTCATAGTACATTTTCAATTTTAAACATTTTCCTTCTAAAAAGTGATGGTTTTTAATTTTTCCTCAAATATTTTTTTCCTACCCCTTTCCTTTGTGTGCAATCTTCTCCCATACTCTTCATTTGCTTTCCTTCTCCTCCATCTTGGTTTGGGTTTCTCCTAAGACCCTGAGATGAAGATGCATGTGGAAGTGATTTGTTAGGAAGCGTTCCCAGGTAAATCCAATTGAGAATGCAGAAGTGAGACAGAGAAAGACTGAGAAAATGTGTGACATCAAGCAAACTCTGATAATGGGCAACTCTGGCTCAAGCCTACATGGAGTCTTTGAAGACATTGTGTGACATGCCTCAGAATCATTCTGAGCAGGGCCAGGCATCTGGAATATTTATATCCCAAAACATATCATTCATGGGCTCAGGGGTACTCCAAGGATGTAACTTTCCTGGCACCCTGGGCTCTCCTGTGCAAGGGAAGCAGGCTCTGTCATCCTGAGTGTTGCTCTCAGGCAAATAAAAGCAGGTGCTAGCTGTTGGGAGTTTGTGAAGGCATACTTAAAGCTGGCATGCATCAAAATGAGAACAGGATCTGAGAGGATGTGGGTGAAGCACTAACAAGTATTTGGTACACCTCCCAACTGGCAGAGGTATTTCTGTGTTATTGGTGTGACATTAAGGAGGGAAAAGTTGCATCTGAATTGGCCATTTGTCATTTCTCTCTTGAGTTTTCTTCCTTTGGGAAATATTTTCTGCTCTTGATATGTGATCATGAACAAAATCCATAACAGAGTATATCTCTCTTTATCTTTATACTCTATGTGAGTGAAATTTTGGTTTTGCTCATTGTGAATAAATTATTCCCTCTTATAATGGAAGGGAAGACGTCTGTTTGGCTGTTAGTGGCATCCTAACTTCTGCCCATTTTCTTCCCAGATATTTAGAGCTGGAGCCACTGATTCCTTCCCACTTATCCTGGTATTATTCTAATTCTGACAAAAACTGGCAGTTCTTCAATAGCCCTCAACCTCCTGGAGGATACTGGCAACTCCTTGCTGCTCCCACTGAAACCAAATGAAGAGGATATTGGGAACTCCTTACTCTCCTGTCTAGTGTCCCTGAAGATGCTTTGGAAGCAGACATTCCAACATTCCATTATTTCTGAGTGTTTGGGCCTCATTTGTAGGGCTGCATATCTGCCTATGCTGGATATTTTCATTTTGCTCCTGTGTGTCCATTCTCTATGCTTATCCATCCTGCTCTCTCCCTAGGTGTCTGACATATACAGACTGCATTAGCAGACTTTCTTGCTCTCTCTTATTTGCAAGCAGTGTGGGAAAATAAGAGTGAGGACAGGGTATTTATCCCTCTGGCCTCCTTTCTGTGGGAGTGCTGTGGGCTGCATCCATTCACCAAGAGTCACAGTGAGGTCAAGTGGCCCTTCCTACACAGTTCACTCTCTTTGTGACTAATTCAGACCTAAAAATGGTTACAAGGCCTCATTTTTAGTCCTGGGATGCTGCACAGTCTTTTCTGATTTTCCTATATCCTATGCATACTTTGGAAATAGTCCCTGTTGTCTCTACATAACCACATTGCATGGGTTTATACCTCCCTTGACATCTTGTGCACCTAGAGGGTCTAGCTGGTGGGCTATAGAATCAGTTTTTTTTAAAACCTCATCTGGTCATCTCTGATCCACTCTATCCACCCACAGGACAGAGTCACAAATGAAAGCCAAAGCAGTTAACATATCTCTCTGCCTCTCCTTCTTCACACGAATAATGACAAGTTGAGTGTCCTGTCTCTTCTCTGAATTTAGGAATGTCATTTCACATAGGAAGTGCTGATGAATTATTCCAGAGCAGTGTCTACCCTTTCTCTTCTTAAAGTTACATATGGTTTGGAAAAACAACCTCCTGAAATAGCTCCCATTTTGTTTATTTACCTAAAGTATGCACAGAATAACCTGGGTCCAGGGAAACAGCTGGGCTGAAGGGGAAACAGTCTTTGAGAAGTTGTAGTCTTCACATTTTCTAGTGGCTTTTTTGAGATGATTTGAAAAATAAATATTTCAACAGTGAAACAGTTCTGAGCTATATTTGTGGAACTTGAGAAGCAATAATTTAACATATAACTATGCGCATATGTGAGATATGTAATTATATGTTTATTCACAAGAGAAAACCTGGTTTGAGCAATTGATTCCTCCTCTCTGTAAATGGCCAGTTTTCTCTGGCCAAAAACAGATGATACCTCTAAAATGGGTACCTATCTTTCCATGCTCTAGGAGAGTAGAGAATGGAAGAATCCTTTTCTTTTAACCATATTCCTGCTCTTCTCTTCCATAAGGAAGAGGAGTGGACTCATTACAGCTGGAACGAGGAGACTGAACTGGGAATGACTGGCCAGTCCCTGTAGGCCTCCCTTTTTAGAACTGGCCTGTCCTCTGGACCAATACTTGTCTCCTTTTCTATGTGTTTCATCCCCCTTGGTAGGGAAGGCCTGATGTACATTTCCTCTGTGCCTGGGTTCATCAGACCTTTTTGGGGAATGCAGTGAGGGAAGGAGAGAATCCCATTGTGACTGTGGAGCCAAGCTATATCCTCCAGTTAACTTTATCAGTGTTAAAGCTGATCTTTTGATCTTTTTTTTTTTTTTTGTGAGGCTCCTGTGTTTCATGTCTCAATTAGTTCTCTACTGAAAGAGCACAGAGTAAGATGAGGGATTATCATCTTTAACAATGCAACAATCTCCTTTGCATACACTCAGTGTAACATCACTTGCCTTTGCCCACATATGCAAGGCTTTACTGGGCTTCCAGATTTTTGCTTTTCTGAGTTGGTCTGCCTGCAATGCCCTCCTCCACTCTCTGCTGTTAACCTACTTATTATTCATGACTAATTGGAATATATTTCTAGTATGTCATAAACCTAATAAAACATTTTCCTAGTAACAATACAACAGTAACACATAATGGGGCATGATTTCTGAATGGAAATTTAAAGTAAAATAAATTAAAGATATGGCTATTAATCTGTTATAAAAGCAAAAAGATACCATATACTAAAACATATAATTACTTTACATCAAAAACCAATTCTCTAATTTTAAAAGATGGGCAATGAACTACTTCCTGAACTGATTACCTAAGGAAACTCAATAGGCAATTAAGTGCAATAAGAGGGTCCATGAGAAATAGATATCTATGAGTAGATGATTAAAAATGAACCTCATGGATCTAGGAGAAAAGATGGCGGGGGAGTAGGGGACCCTATTCCAACTGGTCCCTGGAATTGAGCTGGATATCTACCAGACCACTCTGAACACCCACAAAATCAGCCTGAGATGTAAGAAGATAGATCTGGATCTCTACAAACAGAATATCGCAGACGGTTGGTTTTGAGGTACGAAGTGGGGAGCCATGATTCCACAGGCAGATATCGGAGGATAAATGGCAGTGGGAGGGAGCCTGGTCGTGGGGATCCTACACCGCAGGTGAGCGATGGCCTCACGCACTGGGGACGGGGCACAGACTCACAGACCGGTAGTGGCGGGGAAAGGACTTTAGGGCAGCCCCTGGGATGGAAACCCGGAGCTTGGGGGTCGCGTGTGTGAACTGGGAGCGTTTAGTGGTTTTAGAAGCACAAAGGACAGAGACAAGCCCCGACCAGGAGGCAGGACTGGGGGTGCTGCGGAGGGGAGCACAACCCAGGACGCTGCAGTTTATAGCAGCACAGACAGAAACGGAGACTGTGGCCTGGAGAGCTCACTGAAGAACAGACTGTGATCTCTCTGCTCTGAGGCAGAGGGTTGGAAATGGTCTCCTCTGCTCTGACTCTTGGAAGAGATGCGGAAAGCCCCCAGGGAAAGCTGCCAGAGAACAAAAGCCCCAAACAACTGGTTCCCACTGAGCCCATCCCCACCATGGGGGGCAGGGCAACTCTGCCCAAACAGGATTGCCTGAGTAACAGTTTGGCAGGCGCCTCCCCCAGAAGACAGGCTGGGAGAACAAGAAGCCAGCAACCCTAAGGTTCCTAGGAAACAGGTGCATCTTGCTTGGGTTCTGGTCAATAACTTGGACTCTATACATTCCCTCAACCACCCATCAACAGAATGACTAGGAGGAGGAACCCCCAAAATAGAAAAGACTCAGAAATTATGACTTATGCAGCAGATTTACAAATGGATGCAGATATAACCAAGATGTTGGAGATGGAATTCAGGCTAGCAATTGTGAAGACAATAGCTAGAATGGAGAAATCAATTAATGGCAACATAGAGTCTCTAAGGGAAGAAATGAAAGCTGAATTGGCAAAACTTAAAAATGCTATCAATGAGATCCAATCCAATCTAGATAATCTAACAGCTAGGGTAAGTGAGGCAGAAGAACGAATCAGTGACCTGGAAGACAATTTAATAGATGAAAAGGGAAAAGAGGAGGCCAGGGAAAAACAACTCAGAATCCATGAAAATAGAATGAGAGAAATAAGTGACACCATGAAGCATTCCAATGTCAGAATTATTGAAATCCCGGAGGGAGTGGAGAGAGAGCGCAGATATATTTGAGCAAACTGTAGCTGAGAACTTCCCTAATCTGGGGAATGAAACAAACATTCATGTCCTAGAGGCAGAAAGGATCCCTCCCAAGATCAAGGAAAACAGGCCAACACCCCGGCACGTAGTAGTAAAACTCGCAAATCTTAGAACCAAGGAAACCATCTTAAGGGCAGTTAAGGGGAAGAGATTCCTTACGTACAGAGGGAGGAACATCAGAATAACGTCAGGCCTATCCACAGAGACCTGGCAAGCCAGAAAGGCCTGGCAAGACATACTCAGGGTACTAAATGAGAAGAACAAGCAGCCAAGAATACTTTATCCAGCAAGGCTGTCATTTAGAATGGATGAAGAGATGCAGAGCTTCCAAGACCGCAGAAACTGAAAGAATATGTGACCACTAAGTCGTCCCTGCAAGATATATTAAGGGGGGTTCTATAAAAGGAGAAAGACCCCAAGAGTGATATACAGAAATTTACAGGGACAATCTATAAAAACAACGTCTTCACAGGCAACATGATGACAATTCCTATCTTTCAATAATCACTCTCAACTTCACTGGCCTAACTGCTCCCATAAAATGGCACAGGGTTGCAGATTGGATAAAAAGACAGGACCCATCCATATGCTGCCTACAAGAGACTCATTTTGAACCTAAAGATACATCCAGACTGAAAGTGAAGGGATGGAGATCCATCTTCCATGCCAGCGGACCTCAAAAGAAAACTGGGGTAGCAATTCTTATTTCAGGCAAATTAGATTTTAAACTAAAGTCTGTAGTTAGAGACACAGAAGGACAGTATATCATTCTTAAAGGGTCTATCCAACAAGAAGATCTAACAATTGTAAATATCTATGCCCCCAACATGGGAGCAGCCATCTACATAAGCCAACTGTTAGCAAAAATAAAGAGTCATATTGATAACAATACGTTAATTGTAGGAGACCTCAATACTCCACTCTCAGCAATGGACAGATCATCTAAGCAGAAAATCAACAAGGAAACAAGAGCTTTGAATGATACACTGGAACAGATGGACCTCATAGATATTTACAGAACATTCCACCCTAAAACAACAGAATACTCCTTCTTCTCGAGCACACATGGAACTT
>NC_138379.1:77411780-77431964 GCF_054177405.1 Leptonychotes weddellii
GGAGTGCAATTGCTGGGTCATAGGGTAGCTCTATTTTTAACTTTTTGAGGAATCTCCACACTGTTTTCCAAAGTGGCTGTACCAACTTGCATTCCCACCAACAGTGTAAGAGTGTTCCCCTTTCTCCACAACCTCTCTAACATTTTTAACAGACACTTTTTTTAAAGACAGAAATTGAGAAGTTTATTTCAAATTTGTATGAAAAGGCCTACTATAGTGAAAAAGATTTTGAAGAGGAAGAACAAAGTTGGATTGATACTACTTGATTTCAGGACTTATACAGTTAGAATAATCAAGTAGTAGACATACAGATCAATTGAAAAGGATAGAGTCTAAAATAAACCCATATTTACATAGTCATTTGATTTTTACAAAGGTGCAAAGGTAATTCAATGAAGAGATACTGTTTTCAACAAACAAATGGTGCTGGCATACCAGGACATCTATATGGGAAAAAAAACAAACCTCAGCCTTTATATTACCACTTGCACAAATGAACATAAAGTGGATCATTGTCTTAAATGTAAGAGCTAAAGCT
Source organism: Leptonychotes weddellii (assembly GCF_054177405.1). Lineage (NCBI taxonomy): Eukaryota > Metazoa > Chordata > Mammalia > Carnivora > Phocidae > Leptonychotes > Leptonychotes weddellii. The sequence continues at coordinate 77,412,319 of NC_138379.1, forward strand.
TTTAAATTTTTAGAAGAAAACATAGGAGAAATTCTTTCTCATAGCAAAGTAGGCAAAAATTTCCTAAATGTAAAAATAAAAAGAAAAACATTATAAGATGGAGTTCATTAAGATCATAATGGCCACCCTTACTTGACCTCTTAGAGGCTGGAGTCCCTTCTCATGAAACTGATCATTTCAAAAGGAAAGAATGAGACCTGAAGGGCAGGAGTTGCCTAACAATACAGCCCGCATCAACTACTAGAGTGAAGTCCTCTTGGGGACCAGTCTGGCCAAAGCACACTTGGCATCCTATCAGCCTAGGACACTTCTAGTTTCAAGAAAAGGGCCAAGCATCACTGGGCAGTAAAAAAAACACTGCAACATGAAAAAAGATTTCTATGAGTCAGAGAAAGTCATGATGCAGTTGCTGTACCACATGACTCTGTTTGTTTTGTGGGTTCCTCTAATTAACATATATACTGAAAAAAAAAAGCTTGTTTCTATAGTTTTGACTGAAAAAGTATGGAAATGATAATAATTGAAGCTGATCTTTCTCACATTTTTGGGTCTGTCTCCTGGTTGGTCTCCAAAGTACAGTTCTAGACAAGTGCTTTTCAAAATGTGGGCTGCAATTCAAAAGAGGACCATGGTAGCAACTCACTGGTGTGGAAACTCTTGGGAAAATGTCAGGGACATCAGCAACAGGGGGAAGTACACAGTTATGGACTTAACCATCAGATCCCAGGAATGCACTGGACACAATCTCTTGAGGTAGAGCCCCTGTGGAGGCAGTGGGGGACCTGTGAGCATGTGCTCTGCAGTTTTGTGTGCAAGTGATACGATATTGTTGAGTGTGGACATGCACAGCTGTCAGGATAAGTAGAGCGAGGACACAATGGACTCAGGCAGCTGGCTCTGAGCAGGGAGTGTTGGCAGTTCCAGCCTTGGGAGTATCTGTGCTAGGAGCAAGAGATGATTCTATAAATTACATGCCAGGATACTGGTAATTACAGGGAGGCTTGACTTTGACTTGTGGATATGACTCAAATGGTGATCATGCCAGGCTGCTTTTCCTAAGTAGGTGGAACCTTGTGGCTTTACACTGTCCTTTTATTAATGAGGGGCGTGTGTGTGTGTGTGTGTGTGTGTGTCTGTGTGTGGGGGTAGGGGTAGGGGCTAAGGGGGAGAGAGAGTGCTGTGAGGCTTTCATTTAATTGGTGTTGAATTTAGTTTGAGTTTACATAAATGCACTGAATACCACCATTTTGTTGTTTGGGTGGGATTGGAGATAGGATTGTTACCCTAGCACAGTCTTTATCTCCAGGACAGATCCAATTCTCATTGCTCTAAAATTCTCTGCATTTGTTGTTAAATTTTGCTCTCTGCTAAATACATGTCTTTTTCTAAAATGCTTTAATCACATTACAATTGCTTTTGAAATCCCCAGAATCCTCTAGAAAAGCTGGAAAGTGCATGAAATGGCAAAGTAGTAGAAAGATCATAAACTTTGAAATTTGGAGGTAAAAGCCTTCCATCGGATGCACTGATATGCTAATTTCTTACTATGTGACTTTGGGCAGGTCATATATATACTCTATCTTTATTATCTGTAGTGTGGGAAAATGATATAGCCTCAAAGCTTTGTGAGGATTAATGAAGACATAATGTGTGTGAAGGGGTTTTGTAAGGTATAGATGTCAGTTCTTGCTTTAACTGTAGGCCCAGTCAGTTTGAAGAATGGAGAAGGTGCCACTGGGCAAAACCCTGTGCAAAGGTCAACCTGTGTTCCTGTCTCTCAGGTGCATAGCAATTGCAGTTCTCAGGTAGCACCAAGGTGTTCCTGGATCTAGGGATAAGTCTGGTGAAGTGACCATTAGTGACGGAATCCTTGGCTCCCCACGGGAAATTGCAGGAATAAGGTGGGGCCATATTATTCATGATACCTAAACCAGACGAAGACATTATAAGAAAAAAAATACAGACTAATATCCCTTATGAATTTACATGCAAAAAAATCAACTGAAAACATTGCCAAATAGAATCTGGCATAATACAAAAATACTTTTACATAATTTCAAATGGAGTTTTATTGTAGGAATGTAAGTTTTTTTTTCACATTTGAAAATTAATCATAGTTGACCCTTGAACAACAGGGGTTTGAACTGCGTGGGTCCACTTACATGTGGATTTTTTAAAATAAATACAGTACAATATTGTAAATGTATTTTCTCTTCCTAGTGCTTTTCTTCATAACATTTTCTTTTCTCTAGCTTACTTCATTATAGGAATATAGTATATAATACATATAGCATACAAAATAGGTATTACTCAACTGTTGTTATCATTAAGGCTTCTGGTCAATAGTTGGCTATCAGTAGTTAAGTTTTGGGAAAGTCAAAAGTTATACATGGATTTTCAACTATGTGTGTAAGGGGATTGGCACCCCTAACCTCTGTGTTGTGCAAGGGTCAACTGTAATGTGATTCACCATATTAACCGAATGCAAAGGAAAGCCAAAAAATTATCTGAATAAGAATAGAGAAAGCATTTGATAGAATCCAGCGTCCATTCATTGATAAAAATCTGGGAGTAGAAGGGCATTTACTCAACCTGATAAAGGGCATCTATGAAAATCATAATTATTGGTGAAAGAAGTAATGCTTTCTTCTAAGATCCGGAATGCATCAAGGTTGACATCTCCAACTACTCCTACACATTGCGGTGGAAGGCCTAGCAAGTGCCATAAAGCAAGAAAAATTAAAAAGTCATATTTATTGGAAAGGAAAGTTAAACAGACAATATAATGTTCTATAGAGAAAATCCTCATGAATCTACAGAGAGGCTACTAGAATAGGAGAGTTTAGTAAGGCTAGAGGATATAAGCTCAATACACACAAAAAAATCAATTGTATTTCTATATACTAGTAATAAACAATGAAAAATTGAAATTAGAAGTGCCATATACAATAGTGTCAAAACATGAAATACTTAGCAGAAAATCTACCAACATATCAGTAAGGTTGGTATAATGAAGACCCCAAAATATTGCAAGAGAAATGAAAATAGTCCTAAATTAATGGACAGACGTGCCTTAATCATAGAAAGAAAGAATCAAAACTGGTTAAGATGTCAATTCTCCCTAAGTTGAACTACTGATTCCATGCAATTGCAATCAAGGTCCCACCATGATTTTGCAGAAGTTGACAGATTGATTCTTTACTTTACATAGAAACAGAAAGGACCTAGAATTAAACAAAACAAAGCTGAAAAATAAGAACAAAGTTGGAGGATTTACACTGTCTGATTTCAAGATTTATTTTAAAGATTCTGTAATCAAGACAATATAGTATTGACATATAGAGTATAAATTGATGGAATAGACAGGAGTTCTAGAAACAGACCTAGATATGTATAGCTAATTTATTTTCAATGAAATTACCAAAGCAATGCAACTGAAAAACTATTTTCAATAAGTGATACTGGACAACTGGAAATACATATGATAATGAATGAAAAGAGGATTATACACAGAAATATAAAATTTAAAACTAGAAAGCATTTAGAAGAAAACATAAGAAAAAAATCTCATGTTAGGTAAATAGGACAAATAAAGCATAAACCCTAAAAGAAAAAAGTTCATAAACTGGATTTTATCAATATTAAAAACTTTCTTTTTGAAAGACTGTTAAAAATAAAAATGCAAGCCACAAACTAGAAGACAATATTTATAAAATATATATCTGATAAAGGACTCATATCTAGAATATATATGAATAATAATATAAATAAATTATATGTATTTTGCTTACAACTCAATAATGAGACAAAGTACCTAATTAGAAAATGGAAAGAAAAAGTGAATAAGCACTTCATTAGGGAAGTGCAGATTGGAATCAAATAAGGTATAACTACACACCCAGTGCAAGGTTTAAAATTACAAAAATTGACAGTACTAAGAGTTAGCAAGGATTTGGGCAAGGTGGAACTCCCATAACGATAGGAATGCTTTGAAAGCAATTTTTCAGGTTCTTAAAAAGCTAAAATTACATTTATCATACAACCCAGTATCATACAACTCCTACTCCTACATATTACCCAAGAGAAATGAAAGCATATGTCCATAAAAGAAACTGAATGTTAATGTTCAGAGTATTTTACTCATCATAGCCCAAAATTGGAATTAGTTCAGGTATCCATTAAGAAATGAATGGATAAACAATTTGTGTTATCCATCCAATAGAATAAAGCTGGCCAATAAAAAGGAATGGACTATTGATATAAGCAACAACATGGGGATGAGTCTCAAACTCATCCTTCTAAGTTAAAGAAGTAGATATAAAAGACTCCATAGTTGATAATTACATTTGCATGGAATTCTAGAGTAGGCAAATATATAGTGATAGCAGACTTACGGTTATCTGGGCCCATAAAATGGGGTGAGAAGTTTGTCTTCAAAGAGGAGGGAGAGAACTTTTTGGAGTGATAGAAACATTCTATATCTTGATTGTGCTACTGTTTATACATCTGTATATATTTATTAAAATGCATTGAACTATAAACTTAAAATGGGTGAATTTTATTATGTAGACCAATAATAAAATATTAAAATAGATATGGAAGAACTTAAAGGTGATGAATTCTCTCAAAAGTTTGAAAAATGCTCAAAGAGATAGAAAAGAAGAGGATAACTCCAACATCTGAACAATAATAATCCTAGAAATAAAGAACGAAGAAAGTTGGTGGGAAGACAATTATCAATAAAGATTATAAGAAAAATTTCTAGGATTAGAAGATTTGTATTGCTAGATTGAAGGAACACTCTGAAAGAAAAGAGACATACCAAGACATATTGTGAAATTTGAGAACACTGTGGATGAAGATTCTAGGAGTTTTCAGAGAGAGAAGGAGAGGGGGAGGGAGAGGGAAAGAGATGGTGCCAGGGTTGGGTGGGATGGGGAGGTGGACAAGATAGATAGATAGGTAGATAGATAGATAGATGATAGATAGATAGAGAATCATATAATACATACAGGAATAGAAATGAGAATGCTACTGGACTTCTCACTGACCATACTGGGATCTAGGAAAGAGGGGATCTAACACAGGATAGCAGCAAAGGAAATTCCAGGCTGATGTCCATGCACTGGGTCTAAAAAACAATCAGTCCAGATACATACAGAGGGTGGAAGCCTCCAGGAGAAAAAGACAATTGACAGATTGTCCCATATGTTTGAACATTTGGAAATCAATATTGATGGCTATTTGATAGATACTTCACAGCATGTGAAAATATGAAGGAGAGATACATGGCACTGGGAAATTATTATCAATTCAAGGAAAAATTTCAGATAGTACAAATAGGAAACATAATTAGAATATAGTATTTGGCTGGTTATTTGTATACTGATGGTTATAGTTATAATAATGTGGATGTTAAGTATTGAGAATGAAAAATTATAACTGTTTGAAAGGATAGGAACAGGAACTGGGGTGGGAGAGTGTTAGAGAAGAATCCACATATATTTTCAGTGGAAATAATGAATTCAACAAATATTTATTAATAACTATTATAAAGTTAGGCCCCATTATTTACTGATCCATGAATAAATTTCTAAAATAGAGGACTCCCTTTACTATGAAAGGGTTTGAATCTTTGGCAATAACACCCTTCATATCTGGGATTTGCTGTCCATAGCCATTCAGTTACAGTGGGTCAAGGGACTACCAGGAAGCATAAAAATTGAATATCAAGACATATGGTCCTTTTGCTCCAAGGCAGCCCTACCTTCCTTGCTGATTAGGATCAATTATTTTTGCCAGGATGGTGAATCCACTTCTTGTCTGCTGGTCGCAGGCATGACGAGTCCTAAGTGCCCTGGTGGCAGCCATAACTTAGAGTTTAGTGGGACCCTTGTGTCCTCTGGCATTTCATCATCTAGACTAAAATCTAGCTCCTTATGCTCCCTACTCTTTAGTCATTACTGCCATATTACTCATGGTTCCATGGGCTCAAAATTTAGTCAGATTTGATTTGTGGTCCTTTCTTCTCTTTCCTTCTCTCTCAAACCACAGAGATCCTAAATCCTGTTCTTCTGTGATCTTATCTCTTGTCACTTATCTCTTGTTACTTTACTATCTCCACTGCTTGTGAAACCTTAACTCATGTTCCCGTTTTTAGTCTCTCCCTGTTTCAGCTAATCCTGAATACTAGGGCAGTCTAAAATATCTTTTTCATGCCTGGGTATAGATTTGAATGATGATGATGATGATGATGATGATGACAGCAACAACATAATAATTTTTATGCCTTCTATGTTTAAGTAATGGAAATGGCACCATTTATGATTATTATCTCCATTTTAAGATAAGTAATTCGAAGCTCAGGAGAGGTTAAACCAAGTTTCCAAGGCTACACAGCTAGTAAGTGGCAGAGCTAGGAATTGTAGAGGTTGGTTTGATTCCACATACAATTTCTCATTTAACTGGAATATATTTCATAGTGAAAGAAGCTGCTTCTAATAATCTTTCTGGAAAAACATATTAAACTAGGACCAATCCAAATGAACCCCATTAATATCATCTTCTACTTCCTCTCCAATAAAGGAATGGGAAGGTTGGGCAGATGTCTGTTTTTGGGACAAAAAGATGTGCTAATGTTTATACTTGTTGAGTTCAGGGTGACAACAGGATGGCATTTGAATAAAGAAGTTGTATACACAAGACAGGGAATTCACAGAAAGGTGAAAACTAAAGATGCAAATTTAGGAGCTAGCCATACAGATGATGTTATTGAAGTCATGAATAAGTTCACAAAACATTTAAGAAAGAAGAGCGTCAGAGAGTTGAGAAGTGAACACTAGAAAATTTGAAACATGAGGGGAATAAGGTGAGAGACAAAATAGGAGATGCCTCTACTAGATTATAAATCCCTTCACAGCATGAACCATTTCTTCTGAATCCCTTTACCTAGCATTTTAATATGCCAAATATGCATATTAAAAACTAATTCAACATTAAGTATAATACAGATCATATCCTTTTTTGGGGGGGTGGGGAGCAGAGGGAGAGGGAGAGAGAGAATCTTAAGCAGGCTCCACACCCAGTGCAGAGCCCGATGTGGGGCTTGATCTCATGACCCTGAGATCATAACCTGAGCTGAAATCAAGAGTCAGATGCTTAACTGACTGAGCCACCCAGGTGCCCCTAGAACATATGACTTCTGACAGTGAATTTAATTTTACGCCCATCTTTGAGAGCCTAACTGAAGTTACATCGAATGAAGACATTTCAGGTGCCGTCTTTTCTCTCTGGACAGGCTCCCTCTCAGACTTTTTTGGTTGGAATTGTGGCTTATTCTTGTAGTTCTCTTGTGTGGAGTAAAGGGTACTGACCTCACACCACTCTGGTGCTTCCTGGAGGTCTACTGGAGGTTTAATGCATGTGCATGAGGTATATATACAAAGACACTGTATTATACATATTTTCCATATTAGTATGTTATAATCCATGCCTCACATATATTTTAGTGTTAGCAATAAATAGAACAAGAAATCCATTATACAGAGATTCAAATTTTGGGAAAGATAGTTCTGCAACAAAAGTAACTTAATTAAGAATATTTATTTCTGTGTTTCTTTCTGCTTGTATTGGAAGAAGCCAATAATAAGAATGACTTTATAGAAGCCCTGGTTCACTTGAAATAAAATCTAGATGCATTTGAAATGAAATTCCCATGGAAACCACCTCTGAGGTGACAAAAATCTTAGAATTTTTTCTGGTGTTGCATCATGCATTCAAGAACCCTCTAAGATTCCTAAAGGAAAGTGAACACTTAATAAACCCCTGAGGTCTTCTTTGCCCTTAGGTCTTAAGGAGAGTTTACTTGTAGTGCTTATTTTAATTTTTTGATAATGGATTGTTTTTTCTATTTCTTAAATATGTGTAGAGGGATTGAGAACAGGGACTGGGATTCATTAGAGTTGCTCTGGGCTATGGAAATTTCTAAGTGTAAACAGACAGATGAGGCACTGTCATTGTTGAGTCTTAGCCGAGGGCGAGCAAGTCCTCACTGATGTGTGTGCACACACAAACATACACAGGCATGTGTACAGAGGTTTTAGTTGGATTTGCCTGAGGAAGATGGACTTCTGCCTTTGTGTTTTGGTTTCTTAAGTTCTCCAAGAGGTCTTCAGCTCTTAACACAGCAAAAAAATAACTCATCCACTGACACTTGAATTTATCCAAATAGAGACCTATTTTTTGGATAGAAAATTTGCCATACTTAATATATAAAAGCCTCTGGAAAAGTTGCCACACAAATTTTATTAATCTTTACATTAGTCTCAGTTAATAACCTACATTGTGTGACTTGTGATTGTCTAAAACCTCAGCAAGGTCTCTTGCCCCTCTATGCTGTTACTACCGTCAGAATTTCCTCGCTCAGATCCAATAATGTGGGTTAACATATTACATTTAAAGTGCGGGACAAAAATGTGATGCTGTAGAAAGGTGCTGCATTAAGAGATGAATGTCCAGTGTTTTATTAGAGTAACTGATCTTACCAAGCAAACACTTTTCAGGTCTCTTTCAAAGTCATCATTCGAATGTCAGATTATTCTATTTAAAACTGAAATCTGTAAACGTTGCCTTTTCTATCCCTGTCCCTCACATTCCTTTTCCTCATATAACTTTTCATATTACATGTTTTATCTCTTTCTTTCACGTATTTTCTGTCTTTCCCCACTTGAATAAAGGCCCCATGAGGGCAGGGATCACTGTGTTTTTTCACTGAAGAAATTACCGGGACTTGGAAGAGTTTCAGGGATTGGGTAGGTGTTTAATTGGTAGGTGTTGAAAGAATGCCATCCTGTTCAAAGTCTTTCATCAACTTCCCATTATCTGACATATTGGCAGTAGAGTCTGTTCTCTGCCTTTAGGTCTTGATAGAAGCTGTTATTAGTTGTTTGGCAAGTTATTTGTTTTTAATAATCAAGCTTAAAATGAAGGATCAAGTAGTGGAGAAAATTCAGAGAAAGTTTATTTATTTTTAGGCTTGGCGAGGGTGCAAATAGTTCTTGGTATATATTGGATGTGATTGAAATAATGAATATCCTTCTCTAAAGTCTAATTACCCTAATTTTACCTTTCCTGGTTTTAACACTTCCTACATTCCCTTAAAGTTATATAAGTACTTGTTTTTAACTATAAAGACTCTCATGAGATCTTAGTAAGTAAAAATGCTGCTTCAGAGGTTTCACAGTCACTTAGAAGGAGGTAGCATGCTTAGTGATTAAGACTAAGAAGTTTAGAATTGGACAGACTAGGGTTTGACTCAAGATTATGGAACCTACAAGCAGTGTGCCCCTCACTTTAAAGGAGAGATTAGTAGGTCTAATCTATAAGGCTGTTGTGAGGAATAAACAAGGTACTATTTTTTGTGCATTGCTTTAGAAACTTGGTTTTAGTATAAGGGTGCTGGATCTATACTGTGTTTGGTACACAGTAAGTGCTCAATACAGGGAAGCAAGTACTATTTTTCCCATAAGGCTTTGTTGTTAATTGTGCTTACAAAGATGTAACCAGAGTGAAAGGCTAGGTCACTGAAAGCCACATCAAGCTTTATCAAGGGCATGAACAAATTTTCTTCTTCCTTAGGGAGGGGGGGTCTCTGGAGCAGTGATCCTAAGGGAGTCTCTGTTAACTACATCACTGAGATCTCCAATCCAGAATAAAACTCTTTACTCTTGTGTTATCATGGGCATTGGAAAGGATGCTGTCTCATGCCTAGAATTTGGACAAGAGACTTGGGCCAAAGCTACAATCAGATCAAGTTCTTCAGCTCAGCAAGACAATTAGAGTTTTGATCCTCAAAGTAGAGAAGCAGAAGCAGAGGGTCTGAGCTCTGAGTTGTCACTTTCTGTTCACCAGGGCCGTTTGAGTGTCCATGAAAGAGATGGATGAGAGCTAGTGGAGAACAGCATTGTGACTCCAAGCAGAAGGAGGGTGAGTGCCTGCCTGACCTGGTCTGTCCTGTAGCAGAGGGGGTAAAACCTCAAACCCCAGGAGCCAGACCACCCGAGTTCACCTTCTACTGTAACTTAACAGCACTGGGGCTTGTGCAAGTCACTTAGGTGCAGGGTCCTCATTTGTGAAATGGGGATAATCATAATGCCACACAGCATTTAGAACAGCACCTATCCCATAGTTAGTACTCAGTAAATGTTCCTAACCTTGTCTTCTCCGTTACTCCCTGCACTTCCATGGTGTGTAGCCTTCTCTCTGTCTAGTGACTTCTTTTTCCCTTACAGACAATGGCTGCAGATAATGTCTCCTCTGTGACAGAGTTTGTCCTCGCAGGCTTAACAGATGAGCCAGAACTCCAGATGCCCCTCTTCTTCCTATTTCTAGGTTTCTATGTGGTCACGGTGGTGAACCTGGCCCTGATAACCCTGATTGGGCTGAATTCTCACCTTCATATTCCCATGTACTTTTTCCTCTTCAACTTGTCCTTCATAGATTTTAGTTATTCCACTACTCTCACCCCTAAAATGCTAGTAGGTTTTGTCTCAAAGAGAAATATCATTTCCTATGCAGGGTGTATGACTCAGTTTTTTTTCTTCTGCTTCTTTGTCTTTTCTGAATCCTACATCCTGTCAGCGATGGCATATGACCGCTATGTTGCCATCTGTAAACCACTGCTGTACACAGTCACCATGTCTCCTCAGGTGTGTTTACTCCTTTTGCTGGGTGTTTATGGGATGGGAGTGTTTGGTGCTGTGGTCCATATGGGACACGTAATGTTTATAACCTTTTGTGCTGACAACCTTGTCAATCATTATATGTGTGACATCATTCCCTCCTTGAGCTCTCCTGCAATAGCTCTTATATAAATTTGCTGGTGGTCTTCATTGTTGTGACCATTGGCATTGGGGTACCCATTGTGACCATTTTCATCTCTTATGGTTTCATTCTTTCTAGTATTCTCCACATTAGTTCGACTGAGGGTAGATCCAAAGCCTTCAGTACCTGCAGTTCCCATATAATTGTGGTATCTCTTTTCTTTGGGTCAGGAGCTTTTATGTACCTCAAACCACCTTCTATTTTACCCCTTGACCAGGGGAAAGTGTCCTCCATATTCTATACTGCTGTGGTGCCCATGTTCAACCCATTAATCTATAGTCTGAGGAACAAGGATGTCAAAGTTGCCCTGAAGAGAACCTTAGGCAGAAAAATCTTCTCTTGAAAATGCCTGAGAAAGGAGACCCAAAGTTTTGTTTATCGGAGTTTCTTTTTCTCTCCAATGAGGGGAAAAAATGCCAGTATTTGTTCTCCTATTCTTAGAGGAAAAATTTTAACTTGTTCTTAAGCATAAGTATTCTCTCTACTCCTTATTCCACCCTAACCATTCTAATCATTTTATAAAAGTAGTTTCCACAGTCATAGATGGTTACTCTTGAAGAGGCCTAAGAAATAATTTAATCTAGCTCTTCATGTGATGCATTACACAGTGGAGACTCATAAATATTTTGTAGTACATTGCTTCTCGGCCTTTTGGCTAAGATCAAGTATAAATATTTTGTAGGTTGCCCATGGGCACACATATATCTCGTGCCAGAGCTGGGACTGGAATCCGAGCCCTTGAATTCTAATCCACTTTGTTCTTCTTTCCTTTAGCCACACTATTGTGATGCACCTTTTCCCTGGCATATTTCATTTCAAAGATTTTTATTTTTATTTTTGCATTTAAAGAAATCTAATCTATTTATAGTGATGTCATACAACTTTTCAAGAGTTAATCTTTGGAACACTATTTTTGCAACAATGTTGGAGGTGAAAACTGTGGTAATTTGATCTTGAAAAATGCTAAAAGATGTAAGTTTTTTTGGTGGGAAGTAAATTTCCATATAGAATCAAACATGATATCCACTGAGGCAGTGTCCAGAGCTATAAGGATGCAGGCTAAGTTATTAGATCTTCTAATAAAGAGATATACAGATTTAAGGGAGTTAAAAATGTTGGATACAAGCTTCACTCATTATTTACAGACTAATAAGGTAGAATTTGGAAACTTACTTCAAGTGTCTGAATGATGTAACTGAGCAATAGTTTTGCGTAGACTTGAGTCATTAGAGTAGTACCAACCAACTATTCATCAGGAAGGCAGTTGCCATTGTATTTTAAAGCATTGCATATAGCTGTGATTTTTTAAATGGTAGAACATAAGGGTAAGGCAAAGAGATGGTGGAGTCAGGACAGGTCATATATTCACAATATTCAATAAATGGAGGCACAGCTTACATAAAGAAAGAGAAGAACAATTTTTTGGCCTGAACACATTATTAGTGGTAACAGTTCTTTTAGAAGCAATGGTATGTGAACTGTTTGCAAGATACCTTGACTTATTAACTTTGCTTAGGAAAGTTCTCTTCTATTACAAAAAAAGTAAAGTTAGGATAAATGGTTAGTTTTGTCCTTTAGAATGGTTCTGTTCAATAGGGATGTAATAAAAGAAATGAAAGTGTAGGAGAGGACTGTGCTTTAGATAATATTATAGAGGGAAAGATCACTGAATTGCTTATGAGTTGAGGGTGTCATAAGATTGATGGAAAATCAGTACAATGTTGGTAAATAAAAAAAATCTCACCTCCTCTTTAAGTTGAAGTATAAGTTATGCACACGGGGGCGCCTGGGTCTGCCTTCAGCTCAGGTCATGATCTTGGGGTCCTGGGATGGAGCCCTGCGTCTGGCTCCCTGCTAGGTGGGGATTCCGCTTCTTCCTCTCCCTCTCTCCCTCCCTCGCTCATGCTTTCTCTCTCTCAAATAAATAAATAATCTTAAAAAAAATAAGTTATGCACAGCAAAGTGCACAAATCTTAAGTGTCAATGAATTTTTTCACATATATAAGGCTATGTAACCATCACCTAGACCAAGAGATAGATTTGCATCATTTCAGAATATTGCTCCCTGTCCCTTCCCAGTAAATATTACTCCCAGTTCTCTTTCTGGAAATAGCTATTATTTTTACTTTTATTGTTACAGATTCATTTCGCTCATTTTTGAGCTTCATATAAAAAATATTGCATTTATTTTTTTATGTCTGGCTTCTTTCTCTCAATATAAAGTGTAATGTGAGTTTCACCCATAACATTATATGTATAATATTTTGTTCTTGGGTATTACTGTTTGGTACTCCATTGCATGAATATAGAACAATTTATCAACTATCCCATTAATGGATATTTGGCTTGTTTTCAGTTTCTGCATATTATTTTGAATAAAGATACTATGAACATTCATGAGCGTATAGTTTCTTTGAAATATACTCATTTCTCTCAGATTTGTACCTAGCTGTGGATTTATTGGGTCACAGAATAGATATACCTCTAGGCTTCTTAAATACTACCATCTGTATTCCAAAGATTTTAAACTGATTTGCACTTCCAACAGTTTCCAGGTAAGGACACTCCTCATCCTTCTGAACACTGATTGTTTTCAATTCTTTTCATTTTAACTACTCTTTTGGATATGTAGTGCAATATCACTTTAGTCTTTTTCTTACATTTCCCTAATAAGTAATGATGTTGATTTGCAGGTGACATAGATATATATTCGTAACATATTCATTAGCTATTTGGAGATCACCCTTTGTGAAGTGCCCGTGCAAGTGTTTTGCCTGCACAAAAATAGTGTCTAAGCCCTTTTTCTTATTTTTTTTTTGCCAATATATATATATATTTTATTAAGTTCATTTGGCCAACATATAGTACATCATTAGTTTTTTTTTTTAATAGTTTGAGTTTTAAGAAAGCATATTCTGGATATGAGTCCTTTTTCAGACGTACACATTGTAGTTATTTTTGTTCAGTCTGTGTCTTGCCCATTCAGATGGCCATTCCTAATGATGTTTTTTTGACAATAGATGTTTTAATTTTAATGAAGCTCAATCTATCAACTTTCTTCTCCACTGTTAGTGCTGTGTCCTATTTAATCTTTATTACGAAGTTATAAATGTATTCTCATGTTTTCTTCTGAAAGCTTTGTTTTTCCTTTAATGTTTAGATTTTTGATCAATTTTAAATTAGTTATAATGTATGGTGTGAGGCAGTAAGTTTATTATTTTTTTCAAGAAGATATTCAATTCCTTTAGAATCATTTTGAGAAAAGGCCATATCTTTTCTTTAAATTGTATTGGCTATATTTCTACGGATCTACTTGAAGACCATGGGACAATATTCTTATGTGACTAGTTGGAGAGAAGCTGGCTTGGAGCCAAAGTGCTGTATTCTGCCAGCACAATGTTGAATCGAAGTGGTAAGAATAAAAATTCTTGTCTTGTTTTGAAGCGGATATTATGTTTATTCTAGAAATTTAATATCTTTTATGCTGTTTTAAATGGGTTTTTTAAAATTTAATTTTTTTTAAAGATTTTATTTATTCATGAGAGACAGAGAGAGAGAGGCAGAGGCAGAGGGAGAAGCAGGCTCCCCATGGAGCAGGGAGCCCGATGTGGGACTTGATCCCAGGACCCTGGGATCATGACCTGAGCCTAAGACAGATGCATAACTGACTGAGCCATCCAGGGGTCCCTTAAAATTTAATTTTTTATTATTTATTACTACTATATAGAAATACATTTTCTTTTTATATGGAGTTGACCCTTGGACTACATGGGTTTGCATTGTGTGGGCCCATTTATACATGGATTTTTTTACAGTATAGTACTGTAAATGTATTTTTTCTTATGATTTTCTTTTTTTTAAGATTTTATTTATTTGACAGAGAGAGAGAGATATCACAAGCGGGGGGCGGGGGGGTGGGCAGAGGGAGAGGGAGAAGCAGGCTCCCGGCCGAGCAGGGAGCCTGGTGAGGCTTGATCCCAGGACCCTGGGATCACGACCTGAGCTGAAGGCAGACGCTTAACCGACTGAGCCACCCAGGCATCCCTTCTTAATAACATTTTCTTTTCTCTAGCTCATACAGTATATAAGATATAATATACAAAATATGAATTAATTGTTTATGTTATCAGTAAGGCTTCTAGTCAATGGTAGGCTATTAGTAGTTAAGTTTTGGGGGAGTCAAAATTTATATGTGGATTTTCAATCATGTGGGAGTTGATGCCCCAACCCCTGTGTTGTTCAAGGGTCAACGGCATTAATTTTTTATCCAGCCACCTTGCTAGCTTCTTTTATTAAATATTTTACTTATTAATTTAATTAGCAAAAGAGGAAATAGGAAATCTTTTTATTTCTATATACATAATCATGTCACTTGCAAATAAAGACGATTCTTCCTTAATGATCTTTCATTTTCCTCATTGCTCTAAGAACTCTAATACAATGATGAATAGAGGTGAAAATAATGGACATCCCTGTGTTGTTTCTGATCTTAGGGTAAAAGCATTCAGGCTTTCACTACTGAATATAGTGTTTGCTGTAGCTTTATTTTATTTTTTTTATAGAAAGCATGATCAGATTAAGAGTGGGTGATTAACTTTCAGATAGAAAGTAATGGTTTTTTTCTAGAAAATACATATGTATGGTAAGAAAATTAAATGGCACAAAAAAGTATACTGTAGAAATAAGCCTTCCTTTTGCTTCAATTCTCCCCTAGATATAACTATTCCCAGTCCTAGAAATAGGCATTTCTATGTATTGACTTATCTATTTATATATCTAGGGCCCCCCTTTTTTGTTTTAAAATTCTGTAAAAGGGCATTTAAAGATGTATCTTGAGTAGATATGGAAGATAATGAGGAGTGAGCAGAGGACATTGCTGGGCAAGAAGAGAAATCAAGACATGTGAAAAGGTGTGAGTAGGAAAGAAGAGAAAAGAGGAGGCAACATGGAAAACTGATGGCAGCTTCGGCTCTGGTACCGTTTTGGTTTCTCCTGATTTTCTGTCCCCATACCATGATGTGACTGCCTGACTTTGCTTGCTTGTTGCTATATTGGGGGCAGCACCAGAAAATGCTTAAGGTGCAGAATGGCAAGGATTTTCAATTCAAAAAACATTCACATATGCACTTATTTATCTATTTTTAAAAAATAAGGGTTGGTTTTAGCTCCAAGAGGTAAAGAGCTTGGAAGTTGTCACACTCATTCTCACATTGAGAAAAAAGCTGAACAAACTGAAAAGCAACAGCTTCTTAGATCCAATGGAGACCTGAGGTCACAGAGCCAACTCTCTCCTGGAGAACTGGAGAGAGAGGTGAGAATACAGAATCACAGCTTACTTGGAGCTGAAGCTGCTGGAACTTATATACATATATTGGTAGTAACACTTCACCAGTAATTGATGAATTGCTGGAGGCTGAGTATGGACTAGCTTGAAATGTTGAAACTCTTAAGGACTTAGGGGGGCCTCCACACTTTTGTGAATTTTACCTCTGGGAGCACCATCAGGTTCTCATGGTGAAGGTTGAAAAAAGTAAGGGCAATACCCAACTCCTGGTCCTACTGTCCCACTTAGTCTTCCTATCCCAACAAATCTTTATAATAACAGGCACAGAGTTGAAAGAATGGCAAGGCTCAGACTCTAATTAAGAGTTTCTAGGGAAATCCAAAGACAAAAGGGGAGACAAAAATGACACTAGAGGAAATAGAAGCCTCAGACACCTACAGCAAATAGTAAATACAGCATAACTCCTAGCCAGATAAACACAAAACTTCACACTAAAGTCCTATGTACCTCAGTTCCTATTACCCAAAATATCATGCTTAGTTTTCACCAAAAAATAACAAAGCACACTGAAAGGCAATATAAAAGTCAATGGAAAAAACAATGGAAGACAATAGAAACAACAGAATTAGACCCAGATAGAGCAGAAATGCTGGAATTCTCAAATCAGGAATTTAAAACAATTATGATTACTGTGCTAAGACTTCTAATGGAAATAGTGGACAGTAAGCAAGAACAGTGGGTAATGTAAGCAGAGAGAGGGAAACTTAAGAAAAAATCAAAAGGAAATTCTAGAAATCAAAACACTATCACAGAAATGAAAAATGCCTTTGATGGGCTCAGTAGGAGACTAGGCATGCCAGAAGAAAGATCAGTGATCCTGAAGGTATATGTCAATAGAATTTTCCTAAACTGAAATGTAAAGAGAAAAAAAGAACAAAAAATGTGGAGCAGAATGCCCAAGAATCATAGGACAATCATAAAAAGAATACCAGGGAAAAAAGAAAGAAATGGAAGAAAAATTTGAAATAATAATAGTTGAGAATTTTTTTTTTTTAAAGATTTTATTTTTTTATTTATTTGACAGAGAGAGAGAGAGACAGCTAGAGAGGGAACACAAGCAGGGGGAGTGGGAGAGGGAGAAGTAGGCTCCCGGCCGAGCAGGGAGCCTGATGCGGGGCTCGATCCCAGGACCCTGGGATCATGACCTGAGCCGAAGGCAGACACTTAATGACTGAGCCACCCAGGTGCCCCCTAGTTGAGAATTTTTTTAAATTAATGAGACACAGAACCTTAGTGAAGCCAAGCAGGATAAATACAAAAAATCAACACCTAGCCATATCCCCTTCAAACAGCAGAAAACTAGACAAAAAGAAAATCTCGAAAGAAGGCAGAGGACAAATACGTACATTACCAACATAAAACCATGGATAAGAATTACAACAGACGGGCGCCTGGGTGGCTCAGTTGGTTAAGCAACTGCCTTCGGCTCAGGTCATGATCCTGGAGTCCCTGGATCGAGTCCCGCATCGGGCTCCCTGCTCGGCAGGGAGTCTGCTTCTCCCTCTGACCCTCCCCCCTCTCATGTGCTCTCTCTCATTCTCTCTCAAATAAATAAATAAAATCTTTAAAAAAAAAAAAAAAAGAATTACAACAGACTTCAGAAACCAGAAACCTGAACTTAAATAAAATCTTGAAAGAAAAAAAAAAGTATAGTTGATATTAAGAGAGGAGAAAAAAAACCGTTATCATATAAATGCTTAATTAAAACTGGAAAAGGTAGAGAATGGAAGATTAAAAAAGAAACAAAAACAAGGGCAACAAATAAAAAATAGATTCAAATATTAGAGATACTAGTTCAACTATATCAATAATCACTTTAAATATAAATAGTCTAAGTATGCCAATTAAAAGACAGACTGAGAGAGTGGATAAAAAAAGTAAAACTCAGTGCTATCTGATCTACAAAGCAACCCATTTAAAATATAAAGATATAAGAGGAAAGAGCAAGATGGCGGAGAAGTAGGAGACCTGGATTTCATCTGGTCCCAGGAATTCAGCTGGATAGGGATCAAACCTTTCTGAACACCTACAAACTCAACAGGAGATCGAAGAAAAGAATAGCAGCAACTCTCTGAACAGAAAAGCGACCACTTTCTGGAAGGTAGGACATGCGGAGAAGTGAATCTGAGGTGATATTTGGGAGGATAGACGGCGGGGGAGGGGCCTCTGGCAAGTGATAGAGCCGCGGAGCACAAAATCGGAACTTTTAAAAGTCTGCTCCACTGAGGGACGTCACTCTGGTGGCTAAGCGGGGGGTGGAACCCTCGTGGGACAGTGTGGTCTCAGGACCCTCGGGGTCACAGAAAGACCAGGGGTGCCTGAGTGCGGCAGCACTCCCAGGTATTGGAGCAGGGAAGCCGGCTGCAGAGACGGAGCCCACGCGCGGGCTCTCAGTTTGGGGTTGCCATAAACCGTGATCCGCGGCACAGTCGGGCCACTGCTCCTCCAGCAGGGACCCAACAAGCGGCAGATCCGGGGAGACTTACCTTCTTCCCCCAGGAGGAGCGGCGCGGGAGCGCACTGCAGGGATCTGCTGGGTTTGGAGACTCTGCACTGGGCCGGGTGCCAGAGATAGAAATGCACGGTCACAGGCCGGGTGAGCACGGAGTGCGGTCGGAGACCGGGGAGATGGGAGTGACTGATGGCTTTTCTCTGGGGGCGCACTGAGGAGTGGGGCTCTGAGTTCTCGGCTCCTCCGGGGTGGAGATTGGGAGGCTGCCATTTTCACTCTCTTCCTCCAAAGCTGTACGGAAAGCTTACAGGGAACAAAACCTGCGGAGAGTAAACCCGAGCAGGTTACTTAGCCTGGACTGGCAGGGGCGGGGCAATTCTGCCTCTGGCAAAGACATTTGGGAACCACGGCAACAGGCCCCTTCCCCAGAAGATCAGTGAGAACAGCCAGTCAAGACCAAGTTTACCGATCAATGAGAACGGCAGAACTCCAGCGCTAGGGGAATAATGCACATAGAATTCATGGCTTTTTTACCATTATTCTTTAGTCTTTCAAAGTTAATTTTTTAAATTTTCTTTCTTTTTCTTTTTCTTTTTTTTTTTGAATTTTTCTTTTTCCCTTTTCCAACCAATATCTTATCAATCCCTTTTTTAAAAATCTTTTTTATTTTTCATTTTTAGAGTCATATTCTATCCCTTAATAGTAGTTAACCTTATTTTTAGTATATATATAAGTTGTTCTTGCTTTAAAATTTTGGGATACAGTTTCTTCTAACAGACCAAAATATACCCTAAATCTCTAGTGTATGGCTTTGTTCTAGTCTCCTGCCTGATCGCATTCTCTCCCCCCTTTTCTAAATTCCTCTTCTTTCTTTTTTCAACCAACTTCTTATCAATTCCTTTTATAAAATCTTTTATAATTTTCATCTTTACAGTCATATTCCATCCCTTCATCGTATTAACCCTTATT